>NC_137580.1:62167837-62833997 GCF_963210335.1 Falco punctatus
TAGTTTTGTGATGAGTGGACTCAAGGTCCTGGTATGAGGTTTGAACCTGCTTGCTTTCCTTCCTTCCTTCTTTTTCTTCTACTTCTCTCTCTCTTGGTCTTGCTATGTGCAGATCCCATATGCATGTGGACCACTTACAATGATTCTCACAGAGCCTTTTTAGATTTAGATGTGTTGAGGAAGAGAGGATCTTGAAAGGTCTTTTTAGGACATCAGGGCAGAGAATAAAAGATTTCTATTAATCCTGGAATGGGTGGCGTGCAGTGGGGCATAGATGGCTTCTCCTCATGGCAACACAAGCATAAGAAAGCAATGCCACACACAATGGAACTAAAGGAATCTAAAATTATTTAAGTAAAATTAATTTCATATGCACTATCCTTTTCTTTAAATATAAGTTATGTATACATGAATAAGCCTGCTCTTTTTTGCTGTTGTTGTTGTTGTAATGCTCAATGGCATAGGGATGAATTGGTTTTTTTCTCTACCTTGACTATTTCTGCCTTTCAGGGAGCTGTCCATTACCCTGTTTTTCACTGAAAATGAAAAATACACCTCATAATATTGCTGTTTTCTGGGAGGAAAGCTATGTTTTCTGCTCTGCAGTGTTGACCAAACAATGGGTCTGAAGCATCTAGACTTTGCTTTGGACTTTGCTGCAGTGTTCTGCTAGGTGGTCATTGCAGGAGCAAAGGTCTCACTCGATTATTGCATTACAAAGTTGTGACCGTCTCTGCCAAAACGCTTCTGAAAACTGATGGAGTGAGGTTCTTGCAGATTTGTATGCCAAGCTTAGTCACCATTAAGACTGTAAGAGAGGTTTTTTCCATGATGCAGATGTATGCACTTTGGCAGTTTCTGAGACATCTAAGTGTAAGCTAGGTCTACAGCCTTTCAGCCTTACCAGCACTAACAGGATGTCTCCTCCTTAGTGTTCATTTCTGTCAGACAGTCCTGATCTCTACAGGCATCCACTTCATCCAGTTTGGCTGCAGTTGGGCAGAAGTATTTCAAGTGCATGCACACAGACACACACACACACTTTGAAACAGCAGGAGAGCAGAAAGCTTGTTTCCTTAGGCACGAGCTAAAAAGCAATGACTAGAAGCAAAGTCAAAACAACTTACACTAAAAATAAGATGCACATTTTTAACCAACTGTAGACGTGATTTGGGAAAAGATGAGCTAGTCCTTGCTTGGCATTTCAGGAGTGTGTTGTACAGGAACAAGACTGTAGTCCACACTCTCATAACCTTAATTCTACTGAATTCTTCATTTCTTATAATCAGAAGTACTCCTAAGTGTAATGAATAGAATATTCAATTTTCATATTGATGTTATGTTACAGAGGAAATGTAGAATCAATTACATTGTACTGTGGCACAGATATTCTTTGTTTCCAGTAAGCAGCAAGCTGAACTTCAGTTTTCTAAAAGGTTGAAGTTTCTGTTCTGGACAAGAAAACACACAAAGCCAGTGTCTCTCAAAATTGCTGAGCTACCCCAAAAAACATAAGGAATGTACAACTTGCCTCAGTTTTTCACCACTTGGTTGAGGAGTGCATTGTACAAATTAAATTAAGGATGCAGTATTCTCTGGTTATGGAGTGTTCTGGGAAGATGCTGTGGTTGGGGTTGATTATATTAATAAGTTTTTTTTTCTAGTGCTAGAGTCTGTGTACCTCTACCTTGCATTTAGACTAGGAAAACTGAGCTTGGGACTTTTGTGTATTAGCATTTCCACAGATGTAGAAACAATAATTATTAGGAAATGAAATTATTTCAAAAAGCTATTAAAAAAGCTGTGAAATTCAAGCTATAAGGATGGAAATGTACTGATATTGGACTATAGTGCAAAAATCAAAATTCATCCCTGTATTTAAATTTATAATGGCTAATGAAAACTGCTAACTATATATGTGATCATTATATTGTTCATGAGCTCCATTAACTGTTGCCTGAAGATAGCTGAAATTGTTTCCTTCTAATGAAAGAAGGGGAAGAATAATTTCACAAATTACTAGAAAGATCTCAGTTTTCAGAAAGATGTCATGTTACAGCGACTGGACTTTTTTAGCTGAACATTTTAAATACCTTAATGAAGTGATTTCATTAGCAACATTCGCATTCACTTGCCACATTTTTTATCTTTCTTTTGGCTTTAGTAACTCAATAGCTTTGGTTTCTTTCAAATTCAGCTGTCGAGAAACTTAATTGAGTAGTAGAAGCTTTGTATTCAAGTCATTCATAAACTAGGTACTCCATTAAGAATAGGTGTTAACAATATAATTAGTTGTGTCTATAAGGGATATCAAAGTTCTCTAAAAAATGCAATGAGAATATCACAGGAGTAAACAGAACATTTTACTCCCTTCACTTGTCAGTTGAACACCTTCATCAGTATTGACTAATTTAATCTACAGCATTTCCTTCACCCCTGAAAAAAAGCAAATTAAAACAAATAATCAGAAAATGAATTTAGTTGGTTATCCATTTGACAGCTGATGTGCTGAAAAAGTCAGGCGCTTTGTGTACCTGAAGTGCATTTTCCTTCTGTCAAATACTTGCTGTCATGTGATTCTTACTTATCTGTGAATAAAAAATTTGTTACAGCAAATGTATTTCAGAAGATTCATCTTTAAGCTACAGAGCACGCATAACAGGATATGTCAGAGCTGAAGCCATTCCAATCATAAGGCCCCATGGTACTTCTTATCTATATTTGCTAAACATTTTTAAGCAGGCTGCTAAAAAAAATAGCTTTGGAGAGATGGATTGGGTTATGTCTTCAAAACAAAAAAATAAACAAGGGTACAGCATACATATACACCCTTGTATCCTGCCTTTTGCTATCAGAACCTGAGACTTGATGGAGTCATTCCACTTCATAATTACTGGCAATTTCTCAAAGTAATCAACACATGGAAGTATCTATTTTCTACCTCCTCTCCATTTACAAACAGAATGAATTCTTAAAAGCAGTATAGAAGTAATATTTCTTTTTTTTTTGCAAGAAAGCCGTTTAGATTTGCTTTTGGTAAAATTATTTCCCTATAACAATGGAATGACTATTAAATAAACATTGCCTGCAGGACGGAGCCACAACAGAGGATGTAAAACATTCCTTTTGAGATGTGCCATCACTGGAAAGGTGGTATATGGAAATGTTCAAAAAATTTGCACTATGAATAATCAGATGTGGCATACAGTATCTTAAAAATCCATAACTAACAGCAACCTTCAACACACCTTCTTGTGAGTTGGTGGTTTTTTTTCATAAACAGATTACTCTAGAGAAAATAGCTTTCAAATATTAAAGTTCACATAGATATTACTGAAGGGAATATAAATCTATCTGTGCTCTTGTTAGACCTTTATCCCCAAATCATCTTTCCATTAAAATGAAAAAAACCCCTAAACTAACTGCCCACACCAAAAAGACCGTCTTTGGCAGTAATTTAACAGTGACTAACATTACACAGAACATTTAATTGTTCAGAGATAGACCAGAAGGATTTTTTGGGAGAGAGGGAGAAAAATTACTTTCTTTGAAATATTCCACCTATAAAGAAAGAGAAGACTAATCTGAAAAGGCATAATGGAAAAAATGGGTGTTGCAATAAAGTTTATTCAGGTGGAAATGGCATTTCCTGTAGTTCAAACCCAGAGGTAATGACTTCTCTACTCAGATTACCAAGGACAAAAATAAACGGGTTCTTTTTGCTTAGTCGTCGGAGAAATGGAGCACTGTGCTACTTACTGCACAGTGCAGCTCTGACCCAAAGAGGGCTCAATGCAAAAACAATCATACAAAACTATTCTTTTACAGAGCAAAGAAGCTGCTTCTGCAGTCCTGCTCTGAAGCTTCCATCAAATTGCCCCTTTATCATCAGATTCAGAGTCTGTCAGTACAAACACGGGAAGCTAGTGCCCAGTCCCTGGCCTTCTGTGGCCTTGCACCCCTCCCTGGGGCCAACTTACAGATGTTCTGGCACTCAGCTCTGTTGCTTGGATCTGCTGCGGACACTGTGCGGGCAGTTGCTGGAAGACAGCTACCTGAGAAATAGGTACCGGTCAGCAGAGGGACTTAGTTGTGCCCAGCAGTCAAATGTGGAAACAGGGGCTGAGCTATAAGGCAGCACATCTATCACTGTGAGCGGGGAGCACCGCAGGGCTGCAAAGGAGTTGCAAATCCAGCCTTCTTGTTGGTTGCTCACACCCTCACCCTGAGTGCCCGTAGCTACTTCTCAAATGCCGGTGGCTGTGCTAGGGAAGGATGCTGCACCAGCTGCCACCATTCAGTATTCTCATGCTCTTGATATGGAGAAAATGCTTTACAGAAAGGTTCTTGTGATCTACTGACAGGGACTACAACCATCTCTTAGGCATTCAGAGTGCAGAAGGGTGGGGTTTTTTTCATATTTACTGCCCTATTGTATTGCACATTAGGATGCAGACAATGTGGAACTTTTTTGCATGCATGAAATAAAATTATCTTCTTAGACATGACAATAACTCCTGAATATTACGGAAAAAATAAAGAATGGAAAAACTCCTCTCTGATTTAATTTTCTTCCCCAGTTCTATATTTACACATGAAAAGCACACTGCTGATTTATTATTCAGCTGGAGACTCAAATTAACAAGACACTCACTGTTTCAGACTGATTGCTGTGATGTGGCAGAAATAAATGTTGCGTTATAGCCAATTTCAGGCATGCCGTGAGAGCACGGTGGGGTAGCTTCAGGGTGTTGGGATGAGACTTTTCCTTATGAGCTGCCTGACTGGTAATTGAGACTCAGTGTGGAACTGTATTCTTATGACAGAGTTTGTGTAGGTGGGCTGTCCTTCAGTGAGGCTTATGGGTATGGTTTTATCAAAACTCTGGCAAGTTCCAAAAGGTCCACTCAGGGAGTCTGTTCCTTTTTTTGGTTGTCAAGTTTACTCCTTCTGTCACTCAGATATGTTGCCAGATTAAATTTAGCATACTTCCAGCTGTTAGCCTGCAGATTTTCCATGTATTATTCAAAATACAGACTAGATATTTCAGATGGTGTTTCAAGTATTTCAACACTGTTCATTAAGAATTTGATAAAATCCAAATAATTAGAAGCTATATGAGCAAGACCTATAAGGAAAAAAATCCAGGAAATTCACAAACTCAGAATCACCACCATTCACAAGATAAATATGGAACAAGCAAGTCTTTCAACTGCAGCACATATCCAAAGACTCTCACTCTAGGGAAATAAGCTTGCTTTAAAAAGTCCATTTTCAAGTGTATGTAGTCTAAATAGACATCTCTAAATTCCAAATTTCCCTAAAACTAGAGAATCTCTTTCCTTCATTCCATATGTAGAAGCGAAGTCCTAGCAGTTCTTCAGACAAGATTCTCATGGTGAAACATAATGTAATAATGTGAGCTCGCTTTTTTTGCAGTTTGCTGTTCCTTCTTGTACTGTTGAATGCCGGAGCCAGAAAGCAGCATGCAAGCAAAAAAGAAAGGGGATATTATGACTGCTCTTTTAAAGATGCATCTATGTTAGATTCTTATTTGATACTGATTCTTATTTGATACTGTATGGGTTGTATCCTTCTGTTTCCCTTACATTGATAGGTGTTGAATTCCCCACCTAGTCTAAAGAGATTGCCTATCTGACCCCAATTTTAAGTGTGATATAAGCAAAAGACATTATTTTGTTTTCTGGTGATTCTATTGAACAGATTAACCTGTTTCACTTTTACAGAGTGTGCAAGCCTTCAGAGCCTCCTGTGATGCCAAGCAATGGCAGACCTGATCTTCATCAGCTGTGAAAGGGCACTTATGCAGATGATTAATGATTCCCTGCTCCAGGAATACTGTTAACTGGTGGATGCACTCCACAAACTAACTTCATATTTCTTGGGCAGCATGATCTGTAGCAAGTTAGCATTTGTATTCAGCATGCAGCCTTCACATTACATTCAATCTAAGAGGAAAAGGTGGCTTGGTCCTGGGCTTAGAAGTCTTTATTTCTATTACAAGCTCAGAGAAATTAGAATTTCCTTGGTCAGGGTACAACTGAGGTTCTCTGTTCTCAAAACTTAGCTATACCTTTTTATTTTTTACCACTTCAAATGTAATTATTTCCTTTTAACTCTCTAAATTCTTTGCTATCTCTGTCTCCTCTCTTTTTTCCTTTTGCTATTCAAGCTGTCATAAACGTATGCAGAACATCCACTGAGATCGTAACTATTTGTCAAGAGTCCTAGCTCATTCTTACACTACATCCACTGTATTTCTGCTGCTTTTTAATCATGCCAAGGAAGAACAGATTTTTATCTTCAGTTGGAAAATTGAAACCCTGATAAAAACAGTAAAGATAAAAACTATTTTGTCAAAATCTCCAACAATAATAATTTTAAGTCTGTCAGATCCAAACTCCTCAGCTCGTAGTTCCCCACCAGTACATTTCCTCAGTCTCCTTTCTTGTCAGTTTAGCTAATTTCTGAATAATCATTTTATTCCCAAATTAGAAGGTAACTTTTCATTTTAAAAGGTATTGAAATAAAAGTTGCACACTTTCTGCAAAGGAAATTCTATGGTTAAAACATTTTGACTGTGAGAGTTCCTTCTTAACTGTGGTTAAAACTTTGAATATGCCTGCCTCCTTTGACAGTTTTACTATTCTTGTCCTAAAAGCTTAACAGTTTAATACAATTGTTCAGAAATTGTGAAGTTGATTCTAAGAATTCAAAAAAGAAAATAACATTTTATGTATTTTTAAGGAACATGTACATTCCAACAAAGCTATCAAGAAAACATTTTTTCTTATCTCCAGGGTGGAGATGACCGTCCATATTGTCGCACAATAGAAAATGTGAGCCCAGTATGAGAACAGAACTTGATGGACTTGGTATTCACTTAAATTGTGCAAGACACAAGTTTTAACCCTACAACAAATGTTTTAGATAACAGGACTTGATCATGGCTTTTCTACATCCTCTGAGCTTTGGCTGGGCTCACGGTTCTTTAGTGGATTAGCCTTTCTTTGCTGCTGGGAAGACTAAAAAAAATTAAGAATAAAGACTCACAGAAAGCACTGTGGATTGGAAAAACAATTTTCTATCAGATCTGATCTCAAACTTCTTTGTTCATATAAGATTTATCTTTGAAGTGAATTTGTAAGGTGATTATTAACAGTGTCCAAAGAAGTGGAGAAGGGGTATGTTATTATCTTTTTATTCAGGAACTTTAAAATTGTGAAGAAGATAATAGTATAGTATATATTTCCTTAGGGAGTATCAAACATGGCACTGGGAAATGCTTGCAGAAGAGAAATTAATGGACTTTATATTTTAGACAGTGATCTTATAGAATAGGGAGAAAAAAGTAATTGCTTATGACAGAATTGAAACACCAAGAATACTATTTTAAGGATGTCATGTTAAAGACAGATGACATATTGAGAAAATGGAGGCCGGTATAGTAGACCTGAAGCTTGGTGAGGATGTGGTCATTAGACGCTAGTGGCAAAAATTTCAGGAGAGATTATACTCTGTCACACTGAAGAGGTTTGTGAGGGAAGACTGTTTTCAGTCGGCAGAAACAAGTATGCTTACTGACTCTTGAAATGCAAATTGTGTTTTGCTTTCTTTTTGTCTTAGCAGAAATATGGCTGTTCTTTACTAACCTGAATTCTAAATATTTTGTGGTAACAAGTTACTTTGTGCCTGCTTCTTATGTTCCATTTCATTCTTTCTTTCTCTTTCTGAACTGTGAATAAAAGAGAAGGGAAGAATTGCAAATGTAAAGTTCTGAACAATAGAGATTTTAATATTTAAGTCACATTCTAATGGGTTTGAATGTTTCTGTCATGTTCAATATGTGCTGGATCTGGTGACAGAAAAGTTCTTCGTAATCTCATTTTATTTTATTGAGATCAAATGCTTACATTTTTATACTGAAATGACAGTTGGAGTGATGAAATGGCGGGGAAAAGAACAAGACTTGGTAATGTGAATTAAGTGAAATGAATATACATACAGCTGCACACCCATACACAGCAACCTAGAAATTTTGCAGAATTGTTCATGCTATTTGTAGGATTACCCCCCCAAAGAAACATCCACTGGACACAGTGTTTTGTGAGCAGAGTTCAATTCTTCTAACATTTATGCTGAATTCAAAAGCAGCCAGGGGGCCTTGGGATCCCCTATTTGAGATACCTTATTCATGAAAATTAAAAATGGCTGTTTGGCCTAGGGCTTTTGAGAGCTCTTTCAAAAATAAGCATAAAAAATAAAGAGAAATTCTTTTTAAAGGAAGGCATTCATGCTTAATGCTAAACAGATACCCAGCATGCCAGATTTAATACAAACACTGGTAGGAATGCCAAAATACAGGAACTGCACAGTATAAATGTATCTGCATAAAGTTAGGAAAATAAAAGATTGTAAGAAGATAAATATTCATTTTAGTCCTTGTGCTGTATGCAATAGGGAATGCAGGAGATGTGAGCATCAGCATCATTTTTTTTCACAGGTGTGTGTAAGCACCGAACAAGGACCAAAATATTGAGAAGTTACAGTAGAAGTCATTCAGATTTCTGGGCTCGTTTCTGGTTAGCACAGGGGATATGAGGGTGCTTGGTGTGCCTGGAGAGAGGTGGGCTCTCATTCCGAACTGTCAGTACGGACTAAACTCTGCTTTCTCATCTTTAGCCTTAACATCTGTCACTAGATGGGAACAAGCTAACATTTATGTAGCAGTGCTTTCCCACTAATGCAGCTGCAGGCTTGCCTGTGCCCTCTTCGCAGCTTATCTTTTTTTATCTTGTACTTACACAACGCTCAGCACCTCTGATGTGTAGGATTAAACCCTTAAAGCTGGCAGATTATATTTGTAAAATAAAACTTCTGCAGAGCAGGATATTTGGTCTGTGGCAAGCTTATCCCATCGTCTTTAGTTAATTCATGCATATCTGCATAGGCACTTTCAGATTAGTATGTCCGTAGGGGTTATCTTCAGTTATATGAGTGACTAACACAACTTCACACGCTTGGTATTTCACAACACAGAAATGGTTCAATGAGCTAGTTGTGAGTGACAGAATGTGCTGGTTTTGGCTGGGGTAGAGCTAATTTGCTTCATAGTAGCTAGTATGGGGCTGCATTTTGGATTTGTGGTGAAAGCAGTGCTGATAGCACAGGGATGTTTTGGTTACTGCAGAGCGGTGCTGACACAGAGCCGAGGCCTTTTCTGCCCCTCCCCCCACCCCGGCAGCGAGCAGGCTGGGGGGGCACAAGGAGCTGGGAGGGGGCACAGCTGGGACAGCTGACCCCAGCTGACCACAGGGACATTCCATAACTTAGGAGAACATACTTAGCATAAAAAGCTGCAGGGGGAAGAAGGAAGGCAGGATTGTCTGACATTATGGCGTTTGTCTTCCTAAGTCACCGTTACGTGTGATGGAGCCCTGCTTTCCTGGGAATGGCTGAGCACCTGCCCGCCCATGGCAAGCTGTGAATGAATTCCTTGTTTTGCTTTGCTCTTGTGCGCGGCTTTTGCTTTACCTTTTAAACTGTCTGTGTCTCAGCCCATGAGTTTTCTTACTTGACTCTTCTGGTTCTCTCTTCCATCCCGTTGGGGTGGGGGGTGAGCGAGTAGCTGCGTGGTGCTTAGCTGCCAGCTGGGGTTTAACCTCGACACAGTAGGAATGAGAATCTACACTTCAGCCATAGCAGAAGAAAACAAAAAGTAGCAAAGGATGTAGGAGAAACTCTTGGCATATTTGCTAAGCAATAGTGTCAAAGGTGGAGTATCAGTTTTGATCTCTCTCCAACATTCTTTGTATTATTAATACTTAGTAGTGACTAACATGCCTGAACCTCCTGAACTTGAAGTCCATAGACAACTTTGTTGCAGTAACAGTATCTTTAGGTTTTATGTAGAAAATCTAATGTGATCTTTTTTGCAGGGGTGGGGCTCCAACCCTATCAGTATGTTGTGTAGACTGTATTTTACCCATTGCAGGTTATTTCTAATTAATGTGTTAACTTGAGAAAAAAAAAAAATAGAAAACAACAAAAATCTATTGGTCCTGAAAACTGTAAATCTTTACTTACAATGTTAATGCAACTGGTCTTTGGCTCTGTCCAAACGCTGATGAAGCACTCTCATAGACTCATTCTGAGCCTACAGGGTGTTTATTATCTAACATTTTATCTGCAAATTACATTAAGACACAGCAGTGATTTTTAAACAGGAAATTTAAAAAGATGAAGTTCCTAAATAACAACAATCTAATTTTACAAATGTAATACCTGTCAGGGTCCCACCATTTTGCAGTCCTGAAGTTAAGTAGATTTTAGAGGCAGCAGTTTGTATTAAAGAAGTGGTACATTATTTAGTCACAGAACCATCGGTAAGGAAAGAATTTACCACTGATGGAACAACTGACAGTCACCACAGTAACATTATCACTGAATGTTCTTAAAGTTAATTCAAAAACATATAAATTTTGGGAGGGGGAGGAAGAAAAGATGATTAGGTGCAAAGAAGTATGAAGTCCTGCAGGGGAAAGAGAATTTGATTTAATTTTTTTTCATTTTTTTTTAAATTGATGGCATTTTATCCCTGAGAAATCTCCTAAAGGAAGGAGGAATGATAGAACTAAAATTCTACCTCCCAGACAGTGCAGTTTCCATTCGTTTCTCAGAAAGATTGATTTCAGCATTCCGATGCATTCTTAGTTAGAGTTAGTATGCAAATAAAATCCTCCACAAATGGAATTACCCGTGTAGCTCCCAACAGAGTACATTGTGGTTTTTTGGCTTATAGTCACCCCTAGCTGTTTGACTTCTTTTTAAAAAAGTTGCATGCTGGAGAACTACACTATCAGTGTAATTAAAAGCTCAGCAGTAAATGCTATAGTATCTGAATAGAAACAGTTAAAAAAAATAGCTTCTGGAGCAAGACTAAAGTACACATACCTCTGTACATTCTGTTTAAAAAAGGTTACTTGCCCTCTCCTCTCAAATAGCATAACCAGTGAGGCTTTTTTGTTTGTAGTTGATAAAACTGATCAGAGAGCAATTATTTTCAGAGCTGCAGATCATATTGAGTTCAAGTTTGATGTTGGCAGCATTTCATTAATGAGAAGTTTAAATTTAGCACAATATATAATTACGCCTGTAGTAGGACAATTTTTCCTACATTAACCACACTTGCTGCACCACAGGGTCTATATGAAGAAAGATGACATTTTGTTCTGATAGACAAAAAAATTATCATCTTTATCCAAAACACTGCTGTTATTAAGCTAATAATCTTGTATATCTGCAGATGACCGATTTAGTTATCCAGTTACAGGGTCAAAACTATCATGACTGAAATGACTTTGTAATCTCTTGTGTTCCTTAGTCCCGATATTTCTAGTGATAGCCTAAGCAAACTGGTTGGGATTCAGAAAGTGAGTTTCAGCTGATAATCCTGACTAGTAAATTCTTTGGGAAAATCTAATACCTATGAATAGGACAGTGTCCCTACAAACAGGGTTGGAGCTGGAGGTATATGCTGCTGGCTGCTGGTTGCCTTGTGTTTTTCACAGAATTTCCAGGTGGCTGGAGAATTCAGTCAGTAACCCTCTGTCTTGGAGGGTTTTAAATTCACAGCATAATTTCCACTCTGCTGGCAAGACAGTAAGAGCAGAGTATTGACTGATGTACAGAACTTGCATAAGTGCTGATTGTGTTTAACTTTACACGGTTAGAGTCCTGAAGTTTTCAATTATTATACATATATTTCCCCCTTTTTGCCATATACAAAATTTATTTCACATCAAATATTTATCTTTTCTTGGACAACTTGTTCTTCCATCTTCTTCCTTCAAATCTGTCCATGCTCTCTCTCTCCAAATATTCACCACTGTGCCTGTCCTTATTGTACTTTGAATAATTCCTAGAATATGACAGGGTTAAATTTGGTTTCTGAAAAGGAAGAAATCGAACCCATGCTATAATATCAGAAATCACAGTTATTTGGAAGCTCTGTGATGGAATAATCTGTACTTCTACATAATTTGAAATACAGAAAACTCTTTAAAGGTATATGGATAAGCTTGTTCAACGTAAACTGTATGAGAAAAAAAAAGTCTATCAAAAGCTGTCATTATGATGCTGAAAATACCCATGCTTCTTGAAAAGGAATGGTTTCTTTTGTATGTGTAACATGGATGTCTCATCTTTATTCTCCACCGTATATATAACGAATGCCTAGAAAGACTGCTTTAAAGATGAGTTAAGTTCCATGTATGGTAGGAATAATTACTTGCTGATTTATATTTGACATGCTTCCTGAAGCTAATACTCAGCAGGTGTCCTGTTTGCATTTGAGAAAATGACAGTGTGTAAGGACATGTGTAAATCCTGTGTCAACAGCAATTATTTATAACTAGGTCAGGCTATCAAAGATGTCTAAGGAGACTTTTGTGTAGCTTTTAAATTTAAACTAAGTTATCCTAAAAAATCTGGATTATTTGCTTCACATGTATATAAAGTTCACAAAATTATTAACTTACATAAACATTTAATTTCTCTATTTAAAGTCTTGACATTTAGCCTATGTAATTAAAATCTTGTGAACTATTCATTAATACGCATTAGAAGACAGTTGCAAAGATTAGTTTGTATATCATACATAGTAGAAAACACTATAAATACTGCAGCATGTCTACTTTCTTGTCTATGGACAATGGTTTCCTTTACTCTTCTTAGAACAAAATCTTTTCCTATGCCATTTCCTTTGCTAAACACAGGTACAGGTAGTGGCTGAGAGTTATTTTACAGGTGATCCTTGATTTTCATGATGAATTTCAGAGAAGTCCCTAGTTCTATTTTGAGCTGCACTAGATCTAAAGGTCAGTATAGAACATTATTTTTTCCACTTTTTAAAAAAAATACTAAATCATTACAAACATTAATTTTTCTGGCTCTCATGAGTGTGAGTTTTCACAGTGGAAAAAAATCTAGTCATAATTTTTTTGGTATCTTTTAAGCTCTTACCATTCTCTCTTTGCACAGGTAAAGCTACAATTTTAAGAATTTTACTAACTTGCCTAATTCCCTCCATAGCATCAGACATTTACTTAAGCATCAGGATATTCAGTATTTGTGCATGCAAAGAGGCTGCTTATAAGCAATTAACCATAGCTTAAAGACTGTGGTATACATTAAAAAAAAAAAAAAAAAAAAAAAGCAACAAAACTTTATGTGCTCGGTTTTCTGAAATGTCCCAAATATTCCTGTTTAGCATCTTTCACCGACACTTATTGCCCCCTGCCCTTTCACTGTCCATGTGGCAGAGCTGAGCACTCCTCAGTCTTCCCCTCCCAGCTCTCTCCAGCTTGGAACTGATCTTTGACCTGTGTTTCTACTGTTAGATTGTTCTCTTTTCACCTCTCTGACAGACGTTTTTGCCTTTAAATCTCTTGCTTACAAGTTTCTCTCTATCTACCTTAAAGCTCCTCATCTCTGAGAATTATCTGTGCCCCAGTATGTCATTGTAAGATCCTAACGTACTGCTCTGTAAGTGCTTGCTTTGTATGAGTAAACATGTCATCATAAGTATTGTTTAATCTCTTTTATTTTTTTAATTGTTCCTAGTGCTTAGTTTTTCTCTTTACTAATTCAATTGTACTTTCACTTCCTTCAATTATATTTGCAAGACAAAAGTCACACTAAAAAGATACACAGTATGAAGAGGAAAAAGCAGAAATAAAGTGGTTTTTATCATTTAAACTTTGCTAAAATACTTAAAAACATCGTCAGGAGATTAATTTTGAAATAAGTTTCTTGCACTGTTTTATCTAGAAAGGTTGCAAAAGCTGCTTATTAAGGAAACTCATTGAGCATTATGTCATATTCATATGCTGTTACTTAATTCTGGAGATGGAAGGACACAGATGTCTCAATTAGTTAAGTTTGCATTTATTTTAAAAACTGTTAAAGAGCAGATGGGTGAGACCCACTGGTTTTGAAATACAGTGAGCAAGAGGTGGTGTATTGAAAGTGTTTCTGGCTTAGTCTGACAGCTGCACTGTGATTTAGAGTCTGATCCTGCATAATGACCACAAGCAAAACTCTGTGGGTGTGAATGGGAGTCTGGTTTCTCTAAGAACTGCAATATCTGACTCTTAGCTATATGGCAAAATTATGTCATATTCTGGATGCATCAATATTGATACTTAAGTTTTGTACATTTCAGAGCATCTCTGTGTCTATATTTGCTAGAAAAGGCTTTTCACAACATACGTCTGTTTGCTCTTGTGCTTGTAAGAAAACAACAGATTTTATGGTCTTCAGCTAAACAAACTCCAGAATGGGAAATTGAAGGGGAAAATGCATAAATAAATAAAAGAAAAACTCCTCTTCATTGCACAATACTTGAGGCATTGCTGCTTCCGTCTCTATGGTCTGAGTCATGGCAATGTCAGAGGAAAATGGGAGATGTCTGCAGTGACATTCTGCATGTTTCTGCATTTTTCTGACCTTCTGTTACTCATTTCAGCACCACCGAACAAATTTTAGGATTCTTGCCCTCAATCTTTACCTCACTCATGGCCTTGATTCTTGATTGGGCATCATTAAATTTTTCCAGCTAATTTTAAAAACAAGAAGGCAAATGGATATTTAGATGTTTGGGTGAAAACTGTTTGGTTTGTCTCTTTTCTATGAGGCTAACTCATGGGAGCAAAACTTGCAAAATCCAGGCTGAATTACCGAGTAAGCTGAAGAAGGCCAAGGAGGGAGTGTTGTTCATATCCTGAGACAGGTAGAGAGACCAGCATCTTACATAGATTTTGTTACTCTTATTGGATATTCAATCTTAAAGAATCAATAAAACACCCTTAAAGCATAACACAGGTAGAGCAAAAAATATTTGAGATTGCTTTCTTTCCTCAGAGGAACATTTATTTCTCAGGTTGCTTTTTTTTCTATCATAAATAAGAATGCAGGCAAATTAGAAGGTAGAAAAGGTGGATACATGGAGTATGAAAGAAGAAGCAATTTAACAATAAAACAGTGGACAGCAGGGATAGAAAACAGTCAGCAAATGATGGATTTTAGTAAGAAATCCATAGTGGACTAAGGGCTCAGCCAGCAGTCTGGGCAAACAAAGGCTATTTCAAGAACATGGAATTTAAAAAACTGTAAACTTATTACATAGAAGTACAGGTGTTCCTTTGTTGACTTTACTTATTTTATTAGTGTATGTCAGGCCTGAGTGGATAAAAACACCAAATCACACTGTAATTAAAGAGATCTACTGTAATTACAGCATGATTTGTCAATAATCATTGGAAATTAAAGTACATACAAAGATCTGTGGAAGATACAAACTGAAGGATGCTCAAATGGGCACATCTATTATTTATTCCCTCTATCGGTGTACTCAGACACACAAATACACACACGGAAATCAGTTTATACTTTGGTCTTATATTGAAGGCAGAAGTTACTCCATTTCAGTTGTATATTTTTCAATTAGTTGAATATTTTTTATTATACCATTATAGTATTACATTATGTCAAATTTGTAAAAGTAACTACTCTTTGCCTCCTTTTGCACTTGTCTGAGAATATTTCTTTATGTTCATTGCTTTTGAATAATAAGCTGTATGTATCCACTGAAAGAGAAAATTCAGAATTTTGTTTTGAAACAAAAATATACATTACACTCAATGTATGTAAGGACATTACAGAAGATCATTATGTAAGGGCAACAAGCTTTCTCATGGATCCTAACTCAGAAGCAAATTAATTAAACAGATCTGTTCTAGCATTTGCACAGGTTGTACACCAAAAAGAAATAATTTTTATCTTAAAATGACAACCCATATTAAATTGTCTAAAACCTTACTTTGTATAATACAACAGTATATAATACAGGAATATTACATTCATCCAAGTGGATACTATCAGAGTAGAGCAGCCTATTTCTATGTTTAGCCATTTTTTTCATTGACTAATTATTTATGACCACAGATTGAAAATACGAGAATATACTTCAAATATTATGGAGCACATATAACTGAAGATTGTGATATGTGTGCATATAAACAACATGACAACACTCCTATAGGGAAATGTAAGGAAAAAATAATATTATGTGACAAAAAAAAAAAAAAAGTTATATTGTTTAGCCAAAGACACATGAGAGAAGTTACATATTTCCTTAATGACCAACTTGAGGCTGATCGCATGTTTTCATGGGAAAATCTCTCATCAATATTTGATTCTATGAATCTAATGTAAAATTTAACATGAAAATGGTTCTTTCTGTGTCTGTAAGGTATTTATTACCCTAGTTGTTCTTCTTTTGTTGCTGTTGTGAATCACATGTGTCTCTCTTAAATTGTGTTTTTGTTGTATATACTCTTGGTTTTGCTCTGAGGGCACTATACATGGAATGGATTTAAAGTGGTGGGCCATAACATTGATTAATAACGGTATAAATTCTCTGATCTTGCCTGACAGTTAGCTGGGTCTATTGTAGTGAAACACGTTCCCCAGAGAAAAAGAGGTTCTTGCTGAATCACTTAATAATGTGCATCAACTATTAGAACAAAACTGGTCAGAAATAATAGTAACAAAAATTATTGAGACTAAAAATATAAAAATGGAGACAGAATAATACCCTTTTTACACCTATTAGGCACAGCTGTAATAGGAGTTGAAACAAAAGCCTACGAATGCCCGCTTTTTGTAGAAACTCAGCATAGTTCTGTGCTGAAAAATAAAAACCGCTGCAATAATGCTGGCAAAAGTGTACCTTTCCTCTACACATGGTTATTTAAATAAATGAGTTCTGACATAGGCCATGGATTCCCTTCATCTTTCTATCTTGTTCTTTGACCCACAGCTTTCTTCCATCAGCAATTAGCTGAGACAATTTATAGATGATTTTCAGGGATTATATTCACCATATTCCAGTGGCTTTTGTGAAAAGAGAGAAAGAAAGTACTGAGTGGGGGACATTGAATTGAACAATGTTTCTTTTTGATCAAAAAAATATCGCTGTATCATTGGTGAAAGATGATCTATCAACCTGACTTTTCCCTACAGATTTCAGTAGCTGGAGACTAGCTACCTTCAATTCCTTTGATATTACCTACTTGTCCCCATCTCATCAGATTTTCTCTCAGCTCTCGTTATCTGCAGTCTTCCTTCTTAAGGAATTCCTATTTGGAACAATTTAATTAGAATAGATACAAGATTCTATAATGCTTCAAATATTCTTTCTATACTATTTCACTATATTTTTTACCTGAATGTGTTTGCTAAGGTATTCTTATGATTGCCTGATGGTTTCTGTGATCTTACACATAAATTAGTAGTTTAGAGTCACTGAACTTCACTGTAACTTATAGGTACCTCAGTGTGAATGACTAAATGAAGAGCTCATTTAGAAAGTTCAGTGCATTTTTGATTATTGCTTGGCCTGAATTCACATCCTGCATACGTGAGGCAGCATGTATTCACTGTCCTGGAACAGACTATCACCATTCTCCTATTCTTAGACCTGAATCTTGATCTCTGTGACAGATCCAACAGGGCTCAGCATCTGAGACTCTGCACTTTGGAAATCTTTGGCAATGATTGCATTCTTAGAATAAAAAATATTTTTTGTTAACCATGCAAACTGAACTTTTCATAAAAGTTGCTCTACACACTGCATCATCTAGTATTCTTCTGAATGCGACACAGGTAAATCAGCATTCTTCCAGGTATTACTTTGATCTTCCTTTAAGGATTTGAAAGCCTTGCTTTCTCTCTCACTCTTTCTCTCTCTCTGTATGTATGTGTTTGGGTTTGCACATGAGAGATAGAGGGAAAACATGAATCAATTACTCAGTGTCCCGTTTGTTACAGTGACTGCAAGCATATACTGGAGAACATATGACAACACAGAAACATGGTAAAACTTCCCTTACAGGCTGTGGCAGTTCCCTTGGATCTGGAGTCTAGAGCTGTAATTTGTATCACTATATTTAACAGACCTTGAAAAACCTTTCTTTTGTGAATATCTCTGAACATTTTCTGAACCTGTTTATGTTTCAGACCTCCATAATTTCCTGTGGGGATCAGAAAATTCTGTAATATATTATTTGCAATGTGAGAAGTACCTCCAGTTTGTTTTAAACCCAGTACCTAATAGTTTCTTTGGCTACACTTTGTTTCCTCTGTTATGAAAAATTATGAGTAATTATTCACCTTAAGCTCTTCGTGTTGTTCTTGATTTTATTGATTTCTGTCCATCATTGTTATTGAAGATACAAAAGTACAGTAGATTTAAAAGTGTACCAGTGCTTCTCTTTTGCTCATTGTTCCTCTTTAGTTATTACCAGCATCCATTTCCTCCTCTTCAACAACACAGCACAACATTCTGGGAAGACACTTTCAAAGAACCATTCAAGATCTCTGTCTTGCATCCAGCATCCTCCCTCCTATCTATCCTCAACAATCACCTTTCCTCAATGTAATTGGTTCCACAGCCTTAGCTTCTTCACTGCTAGTTCCCCTTCAGCCTATTTGTGCTGGCTTCCTGCAGTACCTATAAACACTCTTACTGGCATTAACGATCTCAGTTTCCAAAAAGTCCTGTAGCCTCTTCTGCATTCTCATCCTGTTCAATCTGCTGCCCTTAGTTGATCATAGCCTCCTACTGGCAACCTATTTTCATGAATTAATGCTGTCCTACTTCTTCAGTTCGTGCTTCTTTATCGTCCTACTCACTTACTGTCTTAGCATCCTGTGAATTTCTGTCTCTGCCTTCAAACTCCTTCTAATCCTATCAATGGGCACTGTTACATCCCAAGAGTCTTTCACTTCCGTACTGCAAGAGCTTGGCAGGTCTTGTGGAAAAGAGGCTCCTACATAAAGAATATTATCTCCATGGATTCTATCCACAAAATTTCCCCTAAATCATCTGCTTGATTTGGCCTTGTCCATTTTCACTTCAAAACATTTAATGGGCCTGTGCTTAGTCTATGTTATGGTCTCACTGTAAACTACTTAGTGTATGACCTCTGCGTATTTCTATGAAACTACGTGATAAACCCCAATGCTATACTGCATGCACAGTAGTATTTAAAATGTTTAATGCATGACTTGTCTTGATGATTTATCTTAAGTACTGGTTCCTTATTTGCAAAAGTGCACATTTTCCTTAGGCTAATAGCTTAAATGTTAATATTTACTTCTAGATTGCTTTTGTGGTAAGTCTAACAGACACTTACGGCTAGTCATGTAGAACAAATGCTACAGTAAAGCGGCACAAAATTCGTATGTGTATCGTGAAGGCATGTTTGTCAGTGTGCAGATGGATAAAACTATGCTTTTCAGGAAAACATCAGATACATAAGGAAATGGATGTGTGAGGTCTTTTAGTCATGAAAATACAATCTTACTGTGCAGAATTTAGTATGTAGTTCATAAGTAAGCACAAACTGATTTCCCCCCCTGGAATATATAACTCTTCAAAACCTTAAATAGCTTCCTAGGGTAACTTGGAATTTAAATGAAAGTTTTATCAAAGGGTTGGCAGAATATATTTAAAAGTATCTGCTCAGAGAACTCAGGAAATTACTTTTTCCTATGGCTCTGATTAAATATTTCATGGCAGTACATGCTTATTTATTTGTACTTGGTATGTCAAGATAAAAAAGTCAAACAAACAAACCCTCTTTTTGTAGTAAATACACTTATTTTTAATATGGTCCCCGCCAAACCCAGAAAATCTGACCCAAGCAGACTGCTGAATCTGCAGGGTGAATGTTGTCTTATGCTGGAAATGAACACACAGGAACATTCCTCACTGACAGCTTCTGGAGCTGGTTTGTTAATTTAACACTTGAAGAAATACATCGAAGACCACAGGCAATTTGTTGTACTGAAAGTGAGAGGATGCACATCTAGTATCAGAGCTTCACACTGCTAGAGAATCAATGGTAAATAACACAAGCTGCGCTCTCTTCTATTTTTAAAATTAACAATATTTTTGATAAGTTTAAAATGCTTCCTTTTTCTGGAATAGAAGTTATAATATTTCTCTTCCTCATGAGAATTTTAGATTACTAGATTTCCTGTAATGAAACACTGAGAAACAAAGCTGACCACAGGTCTAGGTCCATTCTAGCAATCACTGTGTAACTATCTTGGGCAGCATCCCTTTTTTCACATCCTTTCTTCACCCCTGCTTTACAAGCCTATGTTGTCTTCTTTCTCTCCACCCACCACAACATGCCCCCAGCCTAGAGTAAAAAAAAAAAAAAAAAATATTAATATAGCAGCTTGTTTTATTTCTTTGACGAAATTTTTTTACTTGGTTCATGAAACATTTTGGTTGCTTGGATTGAGGGAAGTTCTTTCCTCATGTAATGTGAAAAGGTACACATCTCCAACCCTTGCTTCTAGCATGTCTTTTCTGATTCAGTCTTAATTGTTTCTGAGCATCTCAGAGAAGCTCTCTCCTGGTGTTCTGTTCTAACAGCAAACTTGTTAATGTGAAGCAGCAGCTTTTTCTGCTGTTCCCAGCAGTTAATTTTGTATAAGCTATATGTTAGAAAGTTTTATTATAATTTGTTTTAAACATCTGCTCCTTAGCACTCTTTAGTCTGGTGATGTATTTTTCCATATGCCTGAGTCATATCATAACAAAAATATTTTTATCTTGAAGAGAACTAGAAAACAAACCTTCATTCATTGGTGGATAAAGGCCATGGTAGAATCTGTGCAAATTCCATGAAAAAATGAGCTCAAAATGTCAAGTTTTCTTCAACTTTCTGAAAGACACACCTTAATTGTAACATTGTTTCTGGTTGTTGTCATTTTTGTTATGAGTGTGATCCTAACATATATTGGCCTATATGTTGTACAGCCATATGTCGAAAGACAAACTGTATCAAATATCTTTACATGCAGTAATTTTATGCTTTTTTATGAAGCTACTTGAAATCACTTCTTTTCACAACTGCTTGCATAGGGACCAGCTCTAGTTATTTGTTAGGGTAGGTGGGATTACCAATTACAGCTTCCCTCTGTTAACTTCCTAAATCCTCAATAAAATACTAAGAGAAAGCAATTAATCACCCTTGCCAATTTTAACAGGAAACAATTATTGCTGGCAAATAATGTATGTTGCTCATTTACAGATTTGCAGGGTTTTTGGCACATGCAGCTTCCTGGAATTTTAAAAGGCATTCTCTGCCTGCCTTTAAGTATACAAGCAAGAATAAAGAAGTTAGGTCTAAATTCTGATCTTGTACTGCTCACTATGGACTTAAATAGAGCTCTTCATGTTCGCAAAGATTGACCCATGTGATGTGATAACTGATTCAGTCATGGGTTACAGAATTAGTATAGTAGTTGGTGGAAGAAAAAGAAAATTTGCTTTGAAACTTGCATCAATATTATTCATTTTTAGCAAATGAATTTGCTCTCCATCCAGTGGAATTCACATGCATTTCTATATCATTATCTAAAAACAATGATTTGTCTTTTAACTTTAGTTTTTGGAACTTTATTAAGTATTTATGAAAATTTTTCTTTTTTCCAGATGACAGTTAATTATTTTCTAAATCTTTGCAGCTGTTTATTAAAGAAAACAAACGTCATGGAATGGAATTATAAACCTCAAAATAACGATCAACCATAAAACTATGCACAGTCCTACTAAACACTATAAATTTTTTTTAAAAAAATTAGTCGTTCTTCTTTATGCTGATGTTCATAGAAGCAAAGTGAAGGATTAGTGGACTTTAAAAGGTGAACAATCCTTTAAGAATCAAAGCTAAGTAGGAAAAGAAGATAATATAAACTTGTTTTACTGAAGTTAATAAACCCCACATTCTGAGACAAATATCCTCAAGCCATTTGTTTAAACAAGCATTAAGTTTAGCAGTACTACACCATAACATGATACTCCAAATTAAACTTTTGCATCTCAAGTGACCTTTATAGCAGTTTTACAGTTCATAAATTCTTTACAATAGTGCTCTGTGGAGTAGTTTTAATAAATCTTGATTGTGCTGTAAATGTTATAGCACATACTTGAAATGGCATTTCCAGTCCTAACAAACACAAGTGTGGAATGATTCCCCTATTCCATATGGAGAATTTTGCTTCAGTGTTCATGAAATACTGGAGAATATTCCAGTAATGAGGGGGGTAAATGCCACAAGTAACCCAGTCCTACTGGAGAAAAAACCCATGCCCGATAAACTTATCAAAGTGGATGGAAAGCATAGCAACTCCTCGTATACCAACAGGAAAGTCTTCAGTTTTCAGAGCTTCTAAAGTACTCTTAGGATAGCTGAGTAGAGACAGGGTTGTTTTCCTTTTTCTGATTTCTTTTAAGACTTGGTTTCTTGGCAGTGCCAGATCCATAGAACTATAAACTGTACGATTGGTTTCATTCTCCTGAATACACGGGGATAAGCGTACCTAGTTGAAGTATGTTTGCTTAATCTCATTTATCTGTCTAACATGATATTTTTCCCCCTGAAAAAAACCCCTTTAGTTAAATGCTATACTGAAAGTACTCTGCTAATGTGTTAAATCACCTGATTTTACTATTTTTCCCCCTAGCCATATATCTGCTACCCTTTAGTCCAGCTATTTATTTACTTATTGACTCCTTAACATCTTTTCACATATTGTAGTTACATTTGATGAAAAAAATCATCACCCCTGAGCCATCAGACAGCCATGAGATCCTCTCTTAACAACTTCCCTCTCTTTAAGCGTTGATTTATAAATGTTTTCTCATTCTTGTATATTTAATTTTATTTCTTGTTTACATCTGAGAGCTTTTTTCATTGCCTATGATTTTCTCAGTTTTCTTTTAATTTTGTGATCTCAGCCAAAATTTTTGTCCTCACTGTATTTTTACCTTTTCTCCCTTTTTCCCAGATATGAGAACATGAATAAACTCTGTCCTTTCTCCCTCATATAGTCTGTTAAAGGTGTTTCTACTCAGATAATTTTAAGCATTTGAAAATTAAAGTTTTCAAACTTTACTTTCTCTGTAGATGTTGCTATTGAAAATAAGCCAAGTTTGAATAAAATCCCCACATTTTCATGAATGTTAAATTATGGATTTTGGAGTCAGAACTCTAAGCTTTTACTCATTTTAAGGATCTTATTCATAAAAAATGCACAAGTTAATGATGAATTAGTTAAAAGATAGCTACTGCCACCTACGTTCTGTTCCTTCTCTAAAATAAGCAAACCCTACAAGGTCTGCAAACCTGTCTGCACCACTTGAGGGACACACAGGGTGACACTGAGAAAGTGTAATTTCTAATCTATTAATTTGCTCATAAACAATGAACAATATATATTGTGGTTTACAATGACATAAAGATAATATATTGCATAGACAGATAACAATCAAACTGAAATCAGAAATGTTAATGTCTGGTATAAATTATTAATATAGAAAATTCCTAAGAAAAATTAGTATGTGGTCTGTAAGAAAATGTATAATGTAGTATTCAAGATTATAGGTTACAGAACCATTAGTAGTATTTAGACATTGGTTTTTAACAGTAGTTAAATGTTGATCTGCAAAGTTTAATAATGAATGACTGATTCAAAAAATGGTATATTCCTCCTGAGGGTGGAAATATACAGCTCAAGGTATCTGTTTGAGCAGTTTAAAGAAGACAGAGGTTAATAGTCTCTATAATTGCCAGATCCTGTGATGAGTACTTAAAGCAAACAGTCAACTCTTGCAACTTACAGTATCTATAAATTAACACCATGGTTATTAGGAGTGGGATTCAATTTAGTGTAATGTTTTGATGATTTTTCCTATAATTATATAAGGTGGGTGTTTTTTCCCCACCTGCTACCCTGTAAACAGCTAAATTCATCTGAAAGGTTTGTGAACACAAACAGCAGAACATGATGCTTAGCAAAGGTGATAGAATCGATCTATCCTTGATTTGTTTTCTAGACACATTTGAAGTTTTTTTGAGACTCTCAGGGACAATCTGATATTTTTAAGTTCCTGGTGCCACATTTCTACCCTTAGGTTATGTTGAGTAGAATTTCTAAGTATATCATCCTTTGAATTAACTGTATTGAACATGATACTGTAATAAATGGCAATGCTTTGGTCTTAAGCATCTGATTTATACTTTCTGAGACAAAGATTGTCTTGGCTTTGGAAGTTAGATGAAACTTTTGAACTCTTTCAACCTTTTCTGTGTTTATTATTTAGATGACTGGTTCTGGGAAAGCTCCAGTGAGATTGGTTTATAAATGTGCTAAGAACTATAGGAAAATGTACTGGAAACCACTTCTGCCCTGAACCAGGTGAGGTAGAAGTGGGAATGGAGGCATGAAAAAGCAAATATTTTTGCATTAACTGTAAGCGTTACTTGAGCTTTCTGTTTAATCAAAGCAAAAACTAGCCAAGTAGAGATCAACTATTACACTGCTACAGCGATCAAGGTTCTTGGCAAAAAACAATCCAGAGTCCAGACTCTTAGATGTATAACCTTGTGCAAATTAGCAATTTCCTTTTATATCTTCATTATTAACACGTTAACAAATGATGCAATCCTTTTAACATGGAGTAGTGACTAAAAATTAGAGAAATTCATCAGCATGTTGATGCTTACTTTGTTTCCCTGCTGTCCTGGTTTCAGCTGGGATGGAGTTAATTTTCCTCTCAGTAGTTAGTACAGTGCTGTGTTTTGGCTACGATGAGAGAACAATGTTGATAGGACACTGATGCTTTTAGTTATTGCTGGGTGATGTTTATACTGAATCAAGGACTTTTCAGTTCCTTGGGCCCTGCCAGGGAGAGGGCTGGAGGAGCATGGGAAATTGGGAGGGGACACAGCCAGGACAGGTTACCCAAGCTAGCCAAAGTGGTGTTCCATACCATATGACATCATGCTGAGTATATAGACTGGGGGGAGAAGGAGGAAGGTGGGGACATCTGGCATTATGGCATGTCTTCCTGAGTAACCATTACGCGTGCTGGAGCCCTGCTTTCCTGGGGATGGCCGAACACCTGCCTGCTGGTGGGAAGTGGTGAGTGAATTCCTTGTTTTGCTTTGCTTGTGTGCACGGCTTTTGCTTTACCTATTGAACTGTTCTTATCTCAACCCTTGAGTTTTACATTCCTTTCCAATTCTCCTCCCCATACTTCTGGATAAGGGGGAGTGAGCAAGCAGCTGCATGGTGCTTGGTTGCTGGGTGGGGTTAAACCACGACACCTACTTTATCCATGTCTCCTCTTCACATGCTCTTTCCCCTCCATTCTTTCCTTTCCTGTCATCTTTTTTCTCTCTCTGCAGACTCCATGTTGTGTAATCTCTCCATCCCTGCACTCTACCACTTAGTTGCTAGAACTGTATAAGTATTGATGTGTAAGAGTTGAAAAAACTTAAGTGTAGGAAATTTTTAGGCAACCATAGAGTACTCATAAGAATGTTCTACTTCACAGGAACTGAAGTGTTTACCTATTGCTACCCCTAAAACTAGAAAACCCTCAGTCTCAATTCTCTTTAAGCTCTTAAAATTTAAAGTTGTTTACATTTCCATAAAAGAGGTAAGACTGGACCATCCTTGCTTAGCAAAAGTAACTTCTGTACATAAATCTGACAGACTTTGAAATAGAAGTTATTCTTCAGAGAATGTTAAATTATGGACTCAAACAAAACCTTATTCTAAATAAGGAAACGTTTCTGCCAGCTTTCAATATATAATGCAGAATTGGAACAATTCTGTTCCACTAAGCCCAGTATTATATTTTTTAGTCTGTGCAATATCCTAGCTGATCATAAAATGTGCTCTATATGATAGCCAACCAGAAGCCTAGTAACATTTTGAGAATGCTACATTCTATTGTAACTTACCCAGTGGAAAAAGGTATGACTGAGAACAAGATATCTGGGACAAAACCACAGCAAAAATGACACTTTTATGTGCAGAAAGGGGGTTTACTAGATTTCCTAGTAAGAAAGTGTCCAGATTTTATATTCTTTTAAAGCCATATACCTACCAGGAAATAAATTCCACTTGCAACACAAACCTTAGCCTTGCAATACATACCTTAATACTCAGTGGCAGCATTGAAAATCTGAATAATTTCAAGAGCCATCAATAACAAGACTAGCCCTCTGAAATACATTTCCTGACAGAAATAAGCAAAATATTTGATTTGTTTTGCAATATCTCTTCTTAGTGGAAATGCACTGAGATTGTGTTGGAAAATAGTGCCAGTTTCCTGTCACTTCTTTGACTATAAAACATGCCTAAAAGGAGAACTTGGCTATACTGAAAATCAGATGCAGAATTCTTGCTACTTATGGTTATGAACCATTTATGAAACAATGTCTGAATTAGGAATACCCATTAAAATACATGTTTGGAGATGCTAATATTGCCAGCATTATTCACCTTTGCACAGAAAAGCAAAACTTGACTAATTATCTTTCTATGAAAAATCATGCTGACTGAATACCACCCACAGATTGGAAAACATCCAGTTAAGTCATCCTCTTCTCATTATAACCATCACTCATAGAACATACATTCCAAAACACATGCAAAGATTTATAGCAAAACTATGTCACCTAGAATAATATGTATTGGGTTTAAATATAAGCTATGCTGAGCCTGAGTGACAGTCTGTTTTTACTGCCTAATAATGCAGAACTTGAAATGTGCAGAGTGGCAGATTTCACCTGGCTAATAATAAATAATTTTTCTACTTCATATGGAAAAAAATGTTTTGGAACAGATTGTTATGAATTTACTTATCTTCCTGGTAAAATAAATCAGTTTAATCTCCCATCAGCATAGAAATAGGTCAAGGAAGAGTCATCTAAGTGTTAACATAGAATTATGCCCAAACACTATGAAAATAGCTTTCTGAAAAATAGTGACAATGCCAATAAAAGAGGAAAGAGGTGTCCAGCTGCAGTCCAGTTTTCTACTTCTTGCATCTGTCTTGTAAAAAGGATCCAGCATCATGACCTTCCTTAAAAGACTATCTATTGTTTGGGGATTTTAAAAATAATTTTGGGTCTCCAAATCCAGGGAAGCTCTGTCATATTTACTCTAACATATTCCATTGGGTTATTTCAGTGGCCTTGATAATTCAGCTGATTCAGAGTCCTACAGAGCACAGCATTTAGGCAAGAATATATCTCATTGCCTTGCATCCAATAGGTGAACATCCAGCACTAAGTTGTGTTATTTTTGATTCCTTCTAAATTATTTGTTGCCTGTGTGTTTCAGTGACCATTTACCTATTCCCATCCAAAGGAAATAGAGATTAGAAACTATGCTAATCCTAACGTCATAAAGATTTGTCCAAGGAGGTTAATGAGTTAACATAGATTATTACATTGAATAAATAAAATAAAAAAAAAAGCTAGATAAGAAAAGAATGGGGGAAGGATAGTTTGCTACTTTTTTGATTCTAAAAGAATAAAGCAAAATTCAAAGCAAAACAGGAATGAATTGCCCACTATTTCTTGGAGATACTTAAATATATAGCCTACAAGTAGGATAATTTGTGCAAACCAAACTTCCCAGGTGTTTCAATGTTTCTTTTATGAGTAGTACTTTTGACCTCAGTGCTGCTGAAGAAGATGGTCCAGCCCTGTGTACAGATACAAATTGTTATTCTTTTTACTTTTTCTACTTTTTCATATTCCAGCACATACTCTGTGACAGAACACTGTTGTGAATGCATAATACTGTATAATGGATAAAGGAAATCTTAGTAAAGTAAAACAAAGTAAATAAACCAAGCCAAACAGTAAAAAAAAGGCTAAAGTAAAAACATAAAAATAAATAAAATAATAAAAAAGTGAAAGACAACAATGAATTTTAAATAAATGCTTTCTGAATTCTGCTTCTCAATGAAATTGGGTTAGCAGAAGCTCCCCTCACATGAAGAATATTGTACACTGGAAAGCTAGGCCCTAACTCCTACTTTCCTAACTTAAACAAGAAGATGAATACCCATGAGCAGCAACAGAGAAGTCAATTACTGATGAGTAATTTTGTTTGTATGTTGATGTTCTGCTAGAGACTGAGGTTATATAACTGCAGGAAATCTGTCCAGGTTTGATGTACGTTCCAAAATGCATGCTGTATCCTTTGCTGCATCATCAAATTTGCAAAATCACTCTGGAGCTAAACATAAATATTATATGGCTATGTTTTAACTGGGCACTCCGCATTCATTGTGACAAGGGGATAATGCAGCTTTCTGTGCATGAAAACTATTCCCAACTCCATTTCAAGTTTCCTTTTCTCTTCTACTGCAATGGATTTTCAAAATGAAGTTCCTTCAAGCATAGCCTCCATGCAGAGCTCAGTTTCTGGGAGCTGAGGGTAGACTTGTGCTTACCTCTCTTGCAATTTTTGAGTGCTGGAAAGCTAGCTGTGCTGAAAAAGCTTGCATCATATTAAACATGATAATGGTCTTTGAATATATAAAAGATTGCTGTAGAGAGGAAAGGGATAAACTGCTTTCCATATCTGGAATGTGTATGACAAGAAATAAATTAAATCAAGGCAGAATAAAGCCAAAATACCTCAGAAGACTTTCTGTCTTGAAGGACCATATTGCTTTGGGAGAGTGTGGAAGCACCACGACTGGGTGTTAGACAGTATCTGTCAGGCATGGACAAGGTGCACTTAATTTTGGCTCAAAGAAAGAAATGGAGTAGGTAATCTCCTAACATTCCTGCCAGCTGTGTTTTCTGTTATTCTTGGTGACTACACATTAAAACGAAATCGTGTGATTTATCTGTGTGCCAATGGATACGCTAGTTTCTTTCCATTTCAGTGATTAATTGTTCTAGTGCAAAGTTCCCAAAACTTTATCCTACAGCTAGTGAGACTTTTGCACAACTGAGTTGTTAAAATCTGACACACAAACCCACTTTAAAACAGCTTTCAACCTAAATATTTATAATATAAATTTTGCAGGTTTCTTAAATACAATAATTAAAAATATATTTATTTTTGTGTGGATACATGCAATAAAACTCTCATTAGCATGTCAAATTCTAGTTTATGTTTCCCTTTAGATTTGGAAAAAGAAGGTAAATATTTATGAACACCACCATCAATGTAGATAATGACGTCTTAAGAGACTGATGATAATAGGCATTGTACAAGTACAGTAAAATACTATAGCTCATTTGTGACAGATTAGATAGGTTTGTTGAGTTGAGATGGGGTAAGAACAGGATGCACTATTTTTCTGAATAAGATTGTATAACAATGTCACTCCTTTCGTAATGTTTTAGAATTTTAAAAAGCCTTTGAGTTCTTTTTTTCTGATACAAGAAAGCTCATTTTCTTGTTGACCATTGTAGAACTAGTATAACATCATAGCTCCTATGAAAGTAACCTACATTTAACTGGATAATTAATTTGCAAAAGGGAGGATCTGGTCCAACAAGCAAATTAAACAAAAAGGGAAACCTAAATAATTCAGGAAGGGAGGGAAGGAGGAAAAAGAGTGATAATTCAAATTTGCAAGAAAAAAATCATGGCAGAAGACAACTGAAGGGCACAGTAACCTTGCAGAATATAACATATGCAAACTTATATTATCAGAGTATGTTCTTGCAGTGTTTCTCTCTCAAATAGTGGGAATATTCTACTTACTTTTCTGAAAAATGTTTCCATGAACAATTCAAGGCAAACCTGTACTTAGGTTCTGTTAAGTTTTTTTTGTAGTGTTGGGATACCAATACAAATCTGGTTTTTGTCTGAATTCTGATATTTTTTCTTCTATACTTGAGTATCTAGCACAAAATTAGTCTTAGTACTGTGCATTTATTCATAATTCCTAGAACTAAGAAAATATCATGCTAAACCACGTTGATCTTAACTGGAATTGCAGCACTTCTTGAAAGAGTGTAGCTCTGAAGAAACTTGCATTTTACAGAAAGGGAAATTCCTGGGAGGTTGCAGTTGACTTGGGAGATGCCAAGATTATATCATTTCTGTTGCTTATTCATATATCAGGAAGAATGTATTAATACTTGTCAGATGCTCACACTGGTCCAGAGTCACAGGTTGTAGGAACTAGTGAAGTAGATATTACTTTGCAAGCTGGATCTCTGTATTGGGGTGTGGAAAGATTTTGGTAGCCGGTGAGGCTACAGGGGTGGCCTCTGTAGAAGCTACTAGAAGCTTCCCCTGTGTCTGATAGGGTCAATGCCAGCTGGCTTCAAGACAGACCCACTGCTGGCCAAAGCCAAGCCCATTAAAAACAGTGGTAAGAACTCTGTGATAACATTTAAGAAGGGGGAAAAAATTGCTGCATGACAGCAATTGCAGAATAGGTGAGAGCAGTCATTCTGCAGACACCCAGGTCAGTGGAGAAGGAAGGGCAGGAGGTACTCTGGGTGCCACAGCAGAGATTCTCGTGAAGCCCACGGTGAGGCAGGCTGTCCCTTGCAGCCTGTGGAGGCTAACGTTGGAGAAGATATCCACCTGCAGCCCATGGAGTAACGGTGGAGCAGATATCCACCTGCAGCCCATGGAAGTTAACAGTGGAGCAGATAGCCACCTGAAACCTGGGGAGGACCCCACACCAGAGTAGGCAGATGCCTGAAGGAGGGTATGACCCCATGGGAAGCCAGCACTGGAGCAGGCTTCTGGCAGGACCTGTGGACCCATGGAGAGAGGAACCCAGGCTGGAGCAGGTTTTCTGGCAGTGTTTGTGACCCCCACAGGGGACCCACACTAGAGCAGTCTGTTCCTGAGGGACTGTACCTCATGGAAGGGACTTATGGTGGAACAGCTGATGAATAACTACAGCCCATGGGAAGGACTTACATTGGAGAAGTTCATGGAGAACTGTCATCCATGGGAGGAACCCGAGGCTAGAGCAGGGAAAGCAATGTGAGGAGTCCTCCCCTTGAGGAATAAGGAGCAGCAGACAGCGCGTGATGAACTGACCACAGCCCCTATTTCCTGTGTCCCTGTGCCGCTGGGGAGGAGGAGGCAGAAAGAACTGGGGGTGAGATCGAGCTCAGGAGGAAGGGAGGGGTGGGAGGAAGGTGTTTTCATTATCCTACTATGATTTGATAGGTGATAAGTGAAATTAATTCTTCCCCAAGTCCCCATGTTTTGTTTATGATAGTAATTGGTGACTGATCTCTCCCTGCCCTTATCTCAACCCATGAGCCTTTTGTTGTATCTCTCCCCTGTCTAGCTGAGGAGGGGAGTGGTAGAGCAGCTTTAGAGGGTACCTGGCCAGGATCAACCCCCCATAACCCCTCGCTACTTAAAATCTAAAGATCCAAGGCATACAACTTGATCTGTGACAGAAGGTTTTTGTTCTGAAGTTTGTCAGTGTCTTATGGATTTAATCTTTTACCAAAAAGTAAGTCTAAACATCTTGTTACTGAAATAATCATAAGTCTTGAAAAGTGACACATTTTATGCAATTTGTTATTTTCCTCTAATTTCTAGTGAACTTAACCAATGAGGGAGAAAATCAAATAGCATGAAATAAAAAAAATAAATAGAATTTTCTGTTTAAAAGCATTTTTTTTGCCACTAGAAAAATAATAAAAACCACATTAATTTAAGATTTAGAATACATAAATTTATTTGTATCAACAAGACTACATAAGTGATGTAATTCAAATTTGAGCTGGTAAAATTGTTCTAGCTAAAAGTAGCAATAATTTTAAAACATTTCTAGTGCTTCCTATTCTTACTTAGGCTAGCAGTTCAACTTGTCTTCTGAAAGAAGACCTCATAGATGTTTACAACAACTTAAAAATAAAATACTTCCCCCCCCCCCCCCCAATAGCTATGTATTTCTGATATTTACAGGATATCAGAAAATATTCTATGAAAAGTGAATTATTTGTGAAGTGGGATTTTTGAATTGCCTCTTACCCTCCTTTGGGAACTAGGACAGCAACAGAGATGCATATGTAGAAACTTTGGAGGTAAGTCCTTTAGGATGATAGCACCAGGAAGGCAATTATCACACAACAAGCTTTGAAACAAGCAACAGGTAGATACTGATCTGATTCTGAGTATGACCTCAGGTTTTCAGTTAGCACATGGCAGGTATCCTTTTCCCATTGTCACTGTGCTAAACTAATCGCTTCACTGTCTCCTGTGTTACAGATTTATGGCTATACACCTGGCACTCTAAGTATCAAACGTAACTGTCCTTGGCTCTAAAAAATAGAGCACTGCTGTAGCAGCATGCTAGAGAAAGTAGACCTGATTATATGAGGAACGGCAAGGGATAATTATTTCTTTATCTTGCTGTGTGTTTCTGAACAGCAGTATAATGCCCCTCTCTGAAAGACAAGGGATCAGCTGTGTTCACCTCATGCCAGGCTCGGCCTGATCTGTTTAGAGGTCGAAGAGAATTAGTTGGGGGACAGGACTGTATCCACTGTGTATGCACTGGTTTCACGCTGCTGAATCGCAAAAAAAAGTTGTACTGAGCAATTAATAATTATCTGGTAATCCTCATCTAGCAGGATTGTAGCTGTCTAACAGGCAGAAGTATAAACACAGGATTTCAGATGACTTCTTTATTGCAAAGATGCTTTTCTACAAACTGCCATGCAGTGAAGGGAATTCTTCTGTGCTATATATCTTTCAGACTCAAAATTTTCCTTGCATAAACTATCGACTGTTTTCCTTGCATAAACTTGCCCTAGGTTTTGCATGCTCAATTTTAAGTATAATTTTTTTTGCCTGTAGGTAGTAACTTTTAGTCCTATACAAAAATATAAGCTTAAATTATTATTCTTGTTTTTATCCAGTTGCAGAGAGAATGATGAGAAAAATAAATCAATGTCTGATAACGTGCTATAAATCTTGGGGGATTTCTGGTGTGTTTAAGAGTGTCCTTCTAAAATAATGCTCTGATTGCATGGAGAAATGTCAGCCTGGGTAAATTATCTGAATAAAAGTGGCTGATAGATGTTATGATAGTTCTTCTTGAGGTCACCTTGAAAGCTGTACTAAGAACAGGCCACAGTCCCAACCTCACATTAAAAAACAAGAGCAATAGAGATTCGAAACACACTTTCTTTCTGCTTCTTGTCCTTGTTTTATAAAGGAAAGCACTGCAGGGTGGATTTGGGCTGGAACATGTACTATAAGATATTGATAAATTATACCTATCTAGTGTAACCATAGGCCTGTCAGTCAGACAGAATTGCTGCTTCAGGCAGTATAGTAAAAACACTAGGGCTCTGTAAAGTACTGGAAATCTGCAAATTGAAAGGTATCAGAACAAGAAATTAATAGGTGTGGAATGGGATGTGCAGTAACATCTGCTGGTGTCAGACACACGCAGGCACCGTACGGTGAAGGTCAGAGCCGTGAGCTCGCTGCCCGCTGTGTGACGAGGGGTCGGGCCCACTCCCTCTGCACCTCTGCTGCGCCCGTCCTGCTGGGTGGGGGGTTATCCAAACACCACTCGAGTCAACCTGTCTTTCTAAACTACTAAGTATATAGCTGATGGGGGATAAATAAATAAATCCTTAGTGTTTCTACTCAAGTATCATTACCAGATTGAGCCTCTTTCACCAATCTTAAAAAATCCTGCCTACAGAAATCTTCCTTCCTGCCATTTTCCCTGACACGTATGTTGTTTGAAGTAATTTCACATCAAATCTGAGTGCTTTCTTTGTGCATCAGGTTCTCAAGTCAGATAAGAAATTACAGAGTAATTTTAACAAACATTTTTACATTTTTCATTAACAAGATACATAAAATCCCCTTGTTTTTCTCTGTTCTGATCATGCATAGATATACCTTTCTTTATATGGCCATATAAAGAAAACAGGAATATGTTTTACACGTAACCATTGCAGTGCTATACGAAGCATGTAAGAAGAGGGAGGCTTATCTCCTTCCCAATTTTATTGTTGCTATCACTCACTGGAAAGAGAAGATAAAGAGGTGCAAAAAAGATGACAAAAGCTACAAAAGAAAATGTGACATTTCCTCATTGCACAAAGGATACTTATGGTATTTACAGTAACAGAAACAGAATACTAGATGTGCCCAAAACAAGATCTAAAACTCAGATAGGATTGAGCAGATGTAGACCATCACCACCTGTTATTTATAACCCATGTTTTACTAAAGCCACAAACTACACTAGCAAAATATCAAAACCTTTGGACACTGTCCACAGAAAGTGTTTTCTGTCCTTGAGAAGGTGTTTGTTGTTTTTTTTTTCTCCACACACACACACACACCCCCCCCTTAGAATGCAAATTAAAGATAGTTTTGCACATTGGAAAAATATTTACTCTTTGGCTCTCTCTGTTCATCAAGCAATCATCTGTTATTTACCTAATTAGGTATCCTCTCTCATTTTCTATACCACCTAAACTTTTTTTTTTCATCTTTACTTGTAAGTTGAATCTTCCAAATCATTTACTAATTTTACCCGAGTTTGGGTACAGCTTCATTCCACAGTATTCTACTGTGTGAAGCATCAGGCCATTTCTCCTGTGTCAAGAAAGCCAGGTACCCTGTCTAAGAAAATCAAATTAAAATTATATGATCAGTTTTGAGGAAATCCAAAAAGCTGTTACCATTTAAACTTCTAGATGTTTTCAAATTCAAAAATTCAATTGAGGAAACGAACAATATGTGCGTGTCTGTGAATACTTATGGGAATGGAAACTAAGTATACTATAATTCCCTCCATGCTTTATTTTTTTAATATATGAGTTAGGTTTGCTTTCCCAGGCATATTTTGGATATTACAGGCAAGTTTTAGAGGATAATGATGGTTACTCAGAGATCAGGAACTGATCAAAGTTATACCTTATTATTTTTTTAGGTGAAATATCAGTTGTTTTATTTTAATATTTTAAAATATTCTCTCTTCTGGCATACACCATTATTTCCTGGTTAAAATTGAATTTATTAAATATGTGAATCCAGAGAGCTTTTACAGCTGCTTTTTTAACTTTTCAGAAAAACTAGAGCACAGATAATATTGAATATTTCAGTCTTTTTTGAGTCCTCCTTAATTTTCTCTCCTTTACTTTTCAGTACCAAGTCTATGTTTTGATTTTCCTCTTTCTGTATTTAGGGAACCTTTTCTTGTTTCCTTTTATGTTCCTGTGCTTTTCTGATCTTATCCCTAAGGGGCTTGAGCTGTTCCTTTATATTCACATTTAGACCTGTAATCTTCTTTCCACTTCTTGTTTGATTCTTTTCCAGTTTTCAGGTCACTGGAGAAATTACAATACCTCCACAATAGTTTCTTACTATTCTGCTGTTCCTTGCTTCACTTCTGTATAACCTACAACTATGCATTTAATATCTTTCAGTAACTCCTAGCAGTGCTGCAGTCCCTTGCACTTTAAACTTTTTTTCTCTTCCCAGCAGACTATCTGCTATACCACTGGAACAGGTATAGTTTGCCTCCCCCCTCAGCCGTCACTTTCCTGTTCTTTTACCTTCATGTTAATATTACTTCCCATAGCTTTTCTGTAATCTTTTACAATTTCTGTTGCTGAATGTACCTTTTGTTTACATGTTCTACCATTATTCTTAGTTGCAAGGTTTAAAACAGGAGCTTCCTTTCCTCTCCAGAACAAAAGCTGCACCCCCAATATTCTGTGGACTGACTGTGTCATCCTGCTTTGTTCTTTAGGTATCTGTCAACAATTACAATCTCCTTTTGCTACAAAGGCTTTAAATTTAGGAATATTGAATTATACCTCAAAAAAATACCCAGCCATCTTGTCTTCTGGCCTATGTAGAACATGTGAATTCATCTCTGCATTTATTTTCCTTTTCTATTGTTAAATGGAAGATCTAACAAATCTCTCTCATTTCCTGAAACTTGTGAAAAAGTACACCTTTGCTACATGGTACACCTTTCTCTCTTGTTCTCACACCTGCCACTCCTAAGGAGATTGCATTTTTACAATAGTGATGTAGCCTTGTGGTTTAGTTCACCAGCTTTTTAAGGTGCCATTTTCATTAGGTGTTGGCTGTGCTTTAACAAAGTAGTTCTTCCTACACACTTCTGTACTGGGGCAGCTATGCGATAATATCCCAAAGGCTGGTCTCCTGCTTGACCCTCTCATGATTGTAATTGCAGGTGATTCTCCTCTACCTAAATTTATGTAGAAAAGTAGGCTTTTGGGTTTGGGATTTTTCCCCCTCTCTTCACCTCTGAGATTTTATCACTGATCCTAATCAAGTCTATTTTAAAATCTCATTCCCTGTGTGCACTGGAAGATGTCCTTCCTCTTCCTTTTCACATGGACCTTAAATCTTTTTTGCTGCCTCCTTTGTCTAATGCCATGCCAGGCTTCATGACATATTTACGCTTCTTAGTCTTCTGAAACATTCGTCTCAGAGTCATCACCTCCATCTGCCTCTGTGATCTTTATCACGCTGTGCTGCTATTGCCTGTTCCACCACTGTGCTGTCAGATGCCTGCACTCCCTTCTGTACTGTATAACAGTACCATTAGGTTCATCTAAATAAGCAGCATGATGAAGTAAACCAGAGGGAGAGAGATATCTTGTCTTTCTTGTAGTAACCTTGTCTTTCTGAAGTAACCTTTATTATGGGTGTGAGCAGGAGCATGTTTCTGAAACAGTGCTGCCTGCACTTTAAGGTAGCTAAGGTCAGGACCTTCCAAAAGGCCTTTAGGTAATGATTTTTCTATGCAAATAATCTTAGGTACCAGTACAGGCAAGAACTGATCTAGGCATAGTGTTCCTATTTTCGACTGTTCCACATGTGAGCACTTTTTCTTTCAAGAAGTAATAATAGGAAACTAAGAATAGAATGAGTCAGAACAGAATTTAAACACAACCTTGACTTTCTTGCCTGTTAGCCCCTCAGGAAACCTCATGCTGATTGTACAGATTGCTTAGTATTTCCTATGTTCCTTTATTTTGAGCCCCTTTTGGGAAGCAGGAGTCATTATGTGTTTGTTGTTGCAGGGACAGGCGGCTCACTCTCACCCTGGAAACACTGGAATAAGCAGAACCTCAGGAGAGAAAATATTTCTGGGGCAGGGTAATTATATGATTTGTAATATGACTTCCTCTTCAATCTATATTAAATTGCTGCTTATCGCAGTATTTTGCCATTGGTTTCCTATAGTGATGCACTAGGTACAACACAACAGACAAATGTGGGCCAAAAAGATCATATTTTTAAAATGCATAAATATATAGCTGTACAATTTCGCCAGTTTCCTGTGTTTTTTCACTGAGTATGTCACATCAATGTATTTTGAGTAGTAAAGAATAGGAGTTTCTCTTGTTTCTAATGTATAGTGCCACATTTGATTAGGTATTGTATTTGGCAATGTTTACATTACTGTGGTTATGTGTTATACAGATTTTACAGTTGTGTCAGCAAACTCAGTACTTTCAACTTCATAAGCTCAATTCTTTTAAGATGTGTAACCCAATTGCAATACTTTGCTCAAGGCTAAAATTCTCTTGTTTCCTCACCATCAAATATTTTTATTTATTCTAATTAAAATAAGACATCCATTTAGTTTTTAAATGTTTTTATATTAGCCATACCAAACTAGAGCTAAAGTATGCTTGCTTTGTTTGAAGCTTTTGTAGTTTTCCATAGGTCACTAAAAAGGCACAAGAAGAAAAGGGTTCAAATGACTAATTTAAAAAGTCAACAGATATTTTAACATTTGCCATTATTTCTGTTTTTATCGTGCATTGTTTCATGCTAATTGGGCTATTTTGCATTGAGACTGATCTCTTTAATACATAACAGTACTGTTTTTCAGGATAATTTTGATGATATAATTTGACACATATAGGAACCAACCTTTTCTACAGCATTTAAAAAGTTGTCACAGCTGTCCAAAAGTGTGTTGTGCAGTTTAAGGTCAGTAAGTACATTCAAGAGTTAGACACTGCAAACAGCCGTTTAGACAGAGGCCCCACACTTTAGTCACACACTTCAGGCTCCTACAAGAAAGAGTGCTAACTGTATAATTTATCCCTAATTATCTAGTGCCATGACAGTGGCAGAACGATCACAGTGAGCCGTATCTAGGGTAGGGTTTGCCTCTGTTACTTGCCCTGAGTATTACCTGCTTATAGAGAAACCTGCTGCCCCCTGAAAGTGGCAGTATCTGGTTCCTAATTGCTAGTAATTCCTTAGCTCCTTGTGCTTGTTTTAATCCAGATGCACTAAACATTAATGCCAGTGTTAGAAGTAGTATAAAATCTCCACTGTAATTCCTCTTTAATTAGCATCCTATTATCTTAAATTGCTTCAACAATTTTATTTTTTTTCCCCTAAAGCTCCTCCATTCTTTCAGTAATACCCTTTTTTGTAAAACTGACTAAGTATTTCATCACTGGTTGGATCTGCTACAGTTTTTACTTTGTCTTTTAATAGCTTATTCAAAAGGAGAGAAAAGCACAGTGGGCTCTTGGTGGAGTGCAGTAATATCAGTGTTAGTGTTCTCAGGGTTTTTCTTTCTCTGGAGCATAATGGTTGAACTAAGTCTTGTGGTGAAGAGCAAACCTACTGGGCTAATGGCAATAAACTCACAAACAGCAAGAGACTTGTTCACTCAAATTCAGTGTGTGAATACCTCTGTGCAGCTCTAATTAGGACCCTTGTTCTGAATAGGTAATTAAATATTGGATTGGTTATTTGAGAGAAGGGATTCAGGTGAAAATATACAATTCACATTTATAAGAAAAGACCAAGTTCTGTATTTCTGTTGGCTGACTAGCATTATGGTGAACTCCATTTGGAATGCCTTTAAATGTGTTTACATGAGGCAGAAAGAGACACAGCTGAAATGTAGCGCACTGCTAGGAGTCTCTCATGGCAGTGATGCAGCCACTGAATAAGCTAAAGCTGACATTTTGTCTTTAAGAAAGATATTCCTTAGCCTTTTGAAAAATGAGCATTATTGCGTATCAATAAAAATAAAACCAGTGCCATCATTTCAGCTGGTGGATTGTCTGTTTTGACACATCTTCCTCACTTCCCCACCCTCAGATATTTCATGAATAGCTCAATGTGAACTGCAATATGGGACAAATATTTGTGTTTTAAGGGCTGCTTCTTAAATGGATGGGAATATTTAATTTTGGTAACCTAACCACTTAAAGCAGATACCTTGGACTTGCATATTATATGAGGTTTTAAAACCTGTGAAATACCTTTGGCTAAACCCACCAATTTCTTTGAAGTTTCACTGCTTCCCAAGCTAAACCCCATTTCATATTTTTTTCCTCTTCACATTAATATTTCATAATTTTAAACTGTTTAAAGATCTTTTTAGGCATTTCTTTTGTACTACTGCTTTCTGACAATACTCATATTGACATAGCAATATAGTTCACACAAGCACTGCAGAATGTAAGGTCAGGGATATCCAGAAAAAAAATTAAATCAACTGGGGGATCATTTTGGAAATTTTAGAAGTATACAGTAGCAAATATTTCTTAGTATTCTGCAAAACAATATTGCATATATTCTTTTGTTTAAGGACACAAAGCTATTTGTGCTCTATGCCAGAATAAAGGTTAATTGATTTTCCTGGGTTTGCTGAGAATTTGGAAGGAGAATGGAGTTTTGTAAAGTGCCAAGAAGTGATTGGTAAGGACAGAGGAAAACCTGAAAGAGTTCAATGCCTCAGGCTGTACATTCTCCTAGACATGCTGATGTGCCCTTAGTTTGCTTTTCCCACTTGTCTGTATGGAAAGCAAACATTATGTTTCTACAGAGCCTTCCAGCCATTTTCTTCCATTCACTGAAAACAATTCAATTACAGTAAATTTCATGGATTTTTTCCTCCTACACCACCACATAGGTTAGATGAGACAGTGCATAACTATTCGCCTGTTTTCAAAATCTAGACTTCGTTAATTTCAAGAACAGAAAGGGTTATGACAACCCAACCTGACTTTTTTTTTTTTTTTTCATTGCACCAGTAGTCTCATTTCCAATTTCATCCAGTAATTCATTGTAAAGGGTGACTGGCAGAGTAAAAAGTCCCCTACAAAAATCATGATTGCCTTCCTCTTAATCCCTTGCAACTTCTTTTTGCCACCAATCTCAACAATTTATAAATGTTATGATGACAATGGCAATAAATACTGCATATAAGCCGTTTATATGAGTGGTTTATATGCAGTATGAATGAACCTTATGAACCATAGATTAGGGCTCACTAGTGTTTTCAAGACCTGCACTATTAAAACTTGAAATATCATATATGCTTTCTATTCAGATTTATTTACTCAAAATAAGGAATTCGGTGCTGATATTTTTGGAAATGGAAGATTACACAATGAAAAAATAAAGACAGCATACTTGGTGGCATTCCTATGAAAAGTAAAAGCAGTTGGTAATGCAGTACCCTGACGTAAATAGTATCCCGAAAGTCTCAGTGGTACCACAAGGTCATTGGGTGTCAATGTGAGTTAGAGAAAAGTCCAAAATATCAGAACAAAGCCAACAATAGATTTTTGCACATTTTAATGAAAAATAAAATAACTTTATTTTAGAAGTCAGTTTTGAAAAATATGAAAGCATACCTGGAAGACTATAGCATCAAAGAAAAGTGAGAAAAATATTAATAATAATAGACATACAAATCAAATTCCAAAGATTGTATGACTAGTTTATTTATCTTGGTGTTCCCAAGCACCATAGTTTGGCATCCTTCCTACTTCATTTCTTCATTATTGGGAGAAAATCTTTGGGGAATTTTTAGTGGAAATTGCTGTATGACCTCCCTTTATGAGTTTCATACTAAATTAGTAGTGAAACCTTTATTTAGTCACATAAACATATGATTAAATATTCCTCATGATAACACTGAATGCAATAAATGGATATGGTTTTCAAAGATTTCTGTATATATTCCACTGCAAGTTAAGATCCGTTAACAAACATTTTCAATAACATATTCCCTTCATGAACATGATTCCATACAAGCATTAAGTATAGATTTTTTCCTGTATGATTAAAAAACTAGCGAAGTATGTGATTTTATTTAAATTCTGTAGGAAACAAGTTACAAGCCTTATCGTCTTTTGTAATCTGATAATGTCAAACTTCCAGATCAAATGTTTTTATTCCTACAACTAATTGTTTCTAATGAACCACAATTACTAATGATTTTATTATTTTGTAGCATACATTTCGTTAAAATGTTTACATGCCACATAACTAATCAAATTTAATGGACCAATCATTTGACACCCATCAAATAGAATCATCAGAAAAGCTCTCTGGCTCATCTTTTGGAGTGAGAGGGTTGACAGCCTACAGAAGTATCTGGCTCACTATGGTATGCAGGGAAAAAACATCTCGAGATTGTAGAATAATTATGTGATGTTTATGGGAAGCACCGAAGGTGGAAAAATGGAGGGATCAAGGTGGTTTGGGAAGGAATAGGCATGGGAGAGAAAACGAACAGGAAAAAGAGGATAAAAGGGTTGATTGAATGTAAACAGATTGATAGTCAATATACTTGTCTGGCTGTGCTCTGCACTGATCCCTCCAGTCTGTTCTGTCTTCTCATTTAGTTCCATTTCCAGCTGTTTTTCCAGGTGAGGGGACTCTATTCTGTGTGTATGGGGGTCTAAGTGCCAGCAACAGGAATGGGGCCATTGGTCACAGAGGCCTGGGCACAGACACCTGGAGACACCAGAGTGTGTGCATATTGTGTCTCCAGTTATGATATTATTTCAATTATTAAGCTGTTCTTATCTCAGCCCACAGGGTTTACCTTTTTCCAATTCTCCTCTCCATCCCCTCGCTGGTGGTATGGGGACTGGGTGAGTGGCTGCATGGTACTTAGTTGCCAGCTGAGGTCAAGTTGTGACAGGGAGCCCAGTACTGCAGCCATAAGTCTGGGCTGGATAGTGGACAGACCCAAGGGTCTGTGAGTCCACTACTGGAGTGACCAGGGGGTCCAGGCCAGCAACTGGAGAGGCCATGGGCCCTGGCAAACGACTACTGGTAAGGTCGTGAGTCTGGGTCAGCTAGGAGGGAGAGCTGTTTGCCTTTCTTGTCTGTGTGTGAGGCAACTGGGAGACTGGGGAACGCAGGGGCCAGCTATGGGGTCTGTTGGGTGCCTAAGGTCAGCTGCTGAAGGGATCCATAGTGTGTCAGTGTGCGTGTGTATGTGCGTAGGTCTCAGTACCCTCAGCTGGAGGGGGACTGCATTCCCTGGGGCTCATATGTCCAGGTGCCCACAACTAGGAAGACTGGCAATCCAGGGGTCAGGACAGATTGTCTAAGGTCAGCTACTGGAGAGATCCATACTGTATATATTTATGTATATACTTCCCAGTAACGGGCTTCCCATCCTAATCAGCCAGAGAAAGCAACAGGATGAGGCCATTGGTGCTGTTTGTGCTTGTGCAAGTGATGTGTCTGTCTGTGGTGACCCGTGTGGCTGGCTGTGCATACACATGTATTTCTATGGTTGAACTTGATGATCTTAAAGGTCTTTTCCAACCTAAACTATTGTAAGATTCCATGATTGTGTGCACGTGTGTGTACGTGTGTGTCTATCGTATGTATGTCTAATACATGCTCAGTATTGCTACTTGCTGACCTGGAGGAGATGAGGCTGTGGCAACCTCACTTTTGCTGGGCTGTTGGATTTGGCAACTCCTAACAAATATGATGGATTTTTGAGGGAAAATAATACAACTTTCTCTCCTCTTTCTGCTTAATACCTGCCACAATTCCATGTTCTTAGCCTTGCAACTTTTGTACAGCTATCTTCTTCAGTTAAATACTGTCCTCTGTAGTTCTTTGCAGAAGACCAGAGGGACCAGATTTACATATGTGATACTCAAACCAAGTGTTAGGTTAATCAGGGGTAGATGTTGTCCTAGGTGTATGACCTTCATTTCACCTATTCCAAATTTAATTTACAATAAATGTATATTCCCCTTTGCAGTAACTCTGTCCTGAGCCCCAGCTAGTTAACTTTACTTGATGCTTTGAAAAAAAAGGTTAAATTTAAACACTCAAAGAACAATGTAGACAATTTCTATGTTGTCTGTTTTTAATGTGGCTCCAGTGCACTGGTTACCTGAGAACCACTGAGCTTCTTCAGTTATTTCAGGAGTTAAAGAGATTATTAAATAGGGATTATATAACTATGTTGTATTCCTACCTGGAAGGCAAACCTGAATGAAATACGGATTTCTTAAAATGAAAATAATGCATGGGAGGGCTAGTTTAGTTGTTTCCTGTTAAATAGTGGAAACAAAGACTAGCATGTATCCTTGAATTGTTTTTTCTCTTTCTATTTAAGACTAATCACATGGAGGACACATTCCCACTGTTCCCTGCCTTACTCAAAATAAGTGATGCTAAATCAGACAAATGCAGGATTTGTGGCTCAGCCGGCAATAATTGAACCCTTTACGGTTTAGAAGTGCTCTTGTGTCCATTTGCTCTGGGCACAACTCCATTTCAGAATTCATTTTTTTCCCATTTTTTTTTTTAATGTTGCATTACAAGCTAGCTATGCAATTTAAAATTACATGTGATGGATGCTAAATGGAATCTGATTAAATATGAAGAACATGAGTTCATCTGAAGACTGGTAATAGTGAAGTAACTAAAGCTAAAGTGGAAACCCAAGAGGCACAAACTAAAAACCATGGTGTGTACCTGCAAGTCTGGTGACCAGGATGAGATGAAAATTGTCCAAGAAATATTTTTGGACATGTGAGACAATGCTTTGAGTATAACTGAGTAAAATAATAACAACAACAAAAAAAGCTTGCACATGCTTCTCCATACTTAGCGCTTCTCTCTTCCTTCTCTGCCTACTTCAACACTGGCTGAATTTTATCTACCTGATCTTCCTGACAGTCTTTGTCTTTCCTTTCAGTTCCTTCATTACAATACTTTCATATTTTCTCCTTTTCACCTGTAGAGGTTTAACCCCATCTGGCAACCAAGCCTCACGCAGCTGCTCGCTCACTCCCCCCCGGCAGTGGATGGGGGAGTGAATCAAAAGAGTAAAAGTGAAGAAAACTTGTGGGCTGAGATAAAGACAGCTGAATAGGTAAAGCAAAAGCTGCATATGCAAGCAAAGCAAAACATAGAATTAATTCACTGCTTTCCATCGGCAGGCAGGTGTTCAGCCATCTCCAGGAAAGCAGAGCTCTATCATGTGAAATGGTTACTTCGGAAGAAAAATGCCCTAACCCTGAAAGTCTCCCCCTTCCTTATTCTTTCCCCAGTTTATATATACTCAGCATGACGTCATAGGGTATGGAATATCTTTTTATCTAGTTCGGGCCAGCTGTCCTGGCTGTGTCCCCTCCCAACTTCCCCATGCCCCTCCAGCCCTCTGCCTGGCAGAGCCTGAGAAATGGACAAGTCCTTGACTTAGTGTAAACATCACCCAGCAACATCCAAACCCATCAGTGTGCTATCAACATTGTTCTCACACCAAATCCAAACCACAGCACTGCACCAGCTACTAAGACAAAATTTAACTCTGGCCCAGCTGAAACCAGGGCATCACTCTACAAGTGTAAATACAAACTATTATTTCTAGTACTGTCTCTGTAATTCCACTGAAGAAAAGGAAAATTAATATTTGAAGGTAGTTGCATTCTTATATACAGATATTGTTTATCCATGAAAAGAGTAAAGAAATGCAACTTTGTTACTGATTTGCACAAAGATTTTATTATAGTTACAGTCAAGTTTTGTTATTAGCACATTGAGAACATTTTGCACATAACCAGTTGTATTGACTTCGTTGATATTAAAAGTTAACCAGGAAAACAACTTATGTGAAAGTAGACTGATGCAGAACAGAATAAATAATTACTGGAATAATGGAGTAAGTCACTTGCAGAGCTGTTTTGTCATCTTATGAACTGGATTTTTTCTCCTTCATCTCTCAGACAGGAGAAGAAAGTAATGTAAATTCCTATTTTATGTAGCCTGCTGAGAAGATCTGAGCCAACTGCTTTATTTACTGTCTTCCAGTCAGGAAATATCAACCCTAATTTGTCAGATTTTTGTTAGAATATCTGAGCATGTGATTATGTTTACAATGTTCTGGATCTAATGAGGCTTATTCAGTGCTTTAGAGAGCAATTATTCACTCCTTGATTGGCACATAACTGTCCTGAGTTGAAAATCTGAAGCATCATTAGATGATTTCCCAAAATTATGCACTCAAATTTAGCTCTGCTGTAGTTATTCCATGCCACATGAATAATTTCTGTGTGTCAATGAATGTTTTGGATACAGTTATCCAAAGACAATGTGGGCTACCTCTAGACTCCTATGATATGAAACAGCTTTATCCCTGATAAGTACCAGCAGAATTATTCCTTCGCTACTTCTCCATCTTTTCTGTGCTTCTTCACACATGCTAGCTTTCACTCTAATTGACACAACTCTTTTTTTTTTTTTTGGTTTTTTTTTTTTTTTTTTTTGCAAGGGAGCCTAGGGTGCAAACTCTTTGCTTCTGAAGAACTCCACAACATCAAATATTAGCCTCATGGGAAAAACCCATCAAGCTCTCCCTGCTAGTCAGTAATGGATACCAGAGCACAACTTCCTACCTCACAAATGGTGTGACAAATGCATAGCATCGGGCAGATAGCTTCTATGACCACCTTTGTCATTCCAAAACTATCATTAAGAGAGACAGATTGGTCGCTTCTGCTCATACTCTAACATTGTACAGCTAGATTCCATTTCTTAGCTTTAATTGTTAAGGAAGTGTTTATGGAATCATCAAGTCAGAGAAGCTTCATGTACATGTCAAAAGTTTCTTTTATCAACATTCAAGGATGAATTTTATCTGAAAGTTTACACCACGAGATTCTAAACTGGTATTCCTCAAGCACACCATGGTGAGCCAGGGGAGACAAAACCAAAGCATCAGATCACGTGGAAAAGTGAGTGAGCACATTGCTTTTTGTCTCCTGTTATCAATCCATCTGAAGACATTTTTCACCAGGATCCTGGAGATGCACTGCAGAAGATATTGACATATTTCTAAAAAAAACACACTAATATAGTATCAGTCTTACTGGTCTTGTTGTTGATCAGAAATTGTATCCAGAAAGCACTGGGCTGTGTTATTTATTTCCTTTGTAGTCAAGAGTCAGAGAAAAAACTCTGTTTTTCTACAGAGGCAATGCTCTTAACAAAAAAGGTAACTAGTGCTAGAACATCTCTATAAAGTGAAGCCATACCATGAAAAGACTGTGTGGTCCTAATGTAAAGGAACAACATGGACAAAGCATGTTAATAGCCCAGGGGAAACCTGACAGTGGCTGAAGAGAGTTTGTGTGTTGATCTTAATCTACATAAGACTAAAATATTTTTTTTTTTTTTTTTACCTGTGACTGTTCAGTCTAAATTCCTGAGAGTTTTACAGAATTCTTTCTTTCCTTGCCTAGTGTTCTTTGGTATCTCATCATCTTTTACCATCTTCTCTAGGGATTTGAACACTTCCATTGAGATCATTGTAATCCTCCCTACACCTTTCTTTTGATACCCTGTTCAGCTTTATTGCCCTTAATCATTTCACTGGAGAATAGAGCAGCATCACCTGTCTTGACATGAAGGACACCTCATACATACTGTGGACTTCACTTAAAAATATTTTCCAGCCTCAGATTCACACTAAATATCCTTACTGCTGGGAGATAAATCACATTTTTGTTCTTTGGATCAGTGTAATGGCCAGCTCAATGCCTCCTCCTGATAAAAATAAAACTGGTCTTGGTGTTGCTAAGGTTATGGTCCCTGCTAGCTCTTCCTTTTTCTCCTTACAGACATTTCCATAATTCATTTTGTTTGCAATCATCTCTAATTTGCAATCACTGATCTGATGCTCTCTCTCACCATGTCCTTTTTTCTTTCTGGCACCAGTAGCCCTCAATGGCCCTGGCCAGCCTCCCTGGGGCCCATGCTGCCTATGGCCATGGACCCCCATTTCAGCCCAGCCTGGGGTTATCAGGCCCTGCCCCAGAGATGCCATAGATGTGCTGGTCTCCATCCCTGTCTCTGTCTTCCTCCTGAAGAGACCTCTGTTCTGCACTGTGGGTAGCTTGTCTTCTGGATGGGCCACTTTCAATGCATGTTGCAGTGTCCCTCCAGCCCTGCCTTTGGTCCCCTCCTGGCCTCCTGTATTGATCCTGGCCATCTTTAGCAAACATAATTGTCAGAGGTGACCAAAACCAGGGATAAAAGAAATGGCTTGTTTTCAGCAAGAGCTTAGGGGATGCCTTCTTCTGATGCTTCACTGCCTTTTTTCATAAGTGTTGCAAGAGCAATTATGCTTCCATGCTGATCTTTTCTTTTCTTAAGAAAAAAAAGAGCTACTTATTTACCTACCAACTCCCTTCTTTGCTGATCTAAGGTGATCTTGAACCACTAGCTTTATACCTGTACTTGTCTGTCTGTTATTAGGGGTCAGTAGTAATGAGTTCAGCAGAAGTCACTAGACGCGAATGCCCACTCACCTGAGGTATCTCTGGCCTCGTCATCATATCGCTCCCATTTAAAGTCCATTAACTTAGGCAAAAGTATAAATTATTTATTGTAGTTATGACAAGACATGCCAGAGCTTACTCTTTCCCTCAGATATTGAAGTCCTTTTTATTTGACCCTTGCTGTGACTTCTGTACTAGTTGGTTGTAATTAAGCTCTTTGTCATAAGCGGTGTCATGTACAGCCTTGTTTTCACACATTTTCTTAGCCATTTCTTTGCTCTCTAAAGAATTATAAAATATTTTTTTATTGTTGTTTATAACAGAATTCATGTTGTTGTTCCTATTTTCATGAATTTATCACCTAATGGAGTTTAGAAAGGATGTTGAGCCTAGGGGGAAACATACAACTTATTAAAGCTCCAATTACACATATGATTAAAAACATTTTTTCCACCATGTAAGTATATATTTGTATAATAAAAGAAAAAAAATCAACACCAAAACGTGCAGTTCAATGAAAGGGAAAAAAAAATACTGTAGAAGAGGGCTAAAGTACTAGCTGAAGTAATTACTGCATTGCATTAAAAAGGGGTTTTAGAATAAAAACAGAGGTAGAAAACAAGTTATATCTTGTAGTTTTAAACAGGCTACATAAATTTGGTGTGGTATATGAAATTGAAAAGTTCTTCAGTCATATAAGTAAAAATGGTTTAAAGGAAATAAGTCAACTTTGTATGGTGTGAATAGGGTACAAACTAAATATGAAATAAAATTATTTTTTTTGTTTTAAATTTAAATAAGTGTAGTAAGGGGTGGGTGGACTGTTATCAGATCAAGACAATGAGAAACAAAAACAAGGTGGTTGTGCCCAGCTTGGGAACAATAGAGAATTGCTGCTCTAGAACTATGACAGACCCGTACACTACACTGAAGATGAATAAGAGCAGTTATAAGTCAAACTGAAGGCTGGCTAAGCACAGTGCCCATAGTTCTGCAAGGAAATTACAGGTGCATCGGTTTATCTGGTGGTTATGCACAGCTTTAAACATTTTTTTGAAAGAAGTATTACTATGAAAGTTAATAGAAGATCAGAGACATTTCAGCTGAGATGTACTAAAATTAAATTTAGCCTGTTTTGCTTTTATATGAATTTTGGACAAAAAAAAAAAAAAAAGATAAAAAAGGAAATTTGAGACCTGTAAAATACACTGGTACAGTGTTTCATGTACTAATTATTGTAAAATTACTCCTAAATTAGGAGAGATTTTCTTGAACACCAGTGAAAGGTAGTTGGAGTAAGTGTCTAGCCAGCTTGGGTTAAACCATCTAGAAGCTGGGATTTTTTAGTAAGATGCTATACCTCAGCTAAGTTGCTTTTCATCAGGCTTGTTAGCTTGGAAATAGTACCAGACTAAAATGGCTGTATGGTTCATGAAACAGAGATGCCTCACCCTGAACTGCTAAAGAACTATTGGAGAAAGACATTAATAGGTCATTTGAGCATCTCTGCTCTGATCCGAGTGAAAATAAAAATGGTACTGTTTTTATTCCTTAGATTCAGAAGCAATTTATACTAGAAGATGAGTTTCTCTAAATGAAACTGATAAAACTCAGAAATGGTAATATTAAGCCAGCTTAATTTTGAAGTAAAGTTGTTTTAACCAGTCTGAGTTTCACATTTAAACCTTTATTCCCGATTGCAGTTATGTAAATGAAAAGTGGGCACAAAGTCTTATATCAGAATAGAATCAATTTACTTCTATTCTGCGTTCCTATTAAAATAAACACAAAGACACCATTAAAAACAAGGCATTATAATGTATAAGATAACAGAGAATTTTCATTCTTTTCTAGTGGATCATACCTAGAAGGTAGTTGGCTTTTAGCAATATTACAGAAATATTATCAAAAGAAAGGATTTCATTAGAAGCAGGCATACCACACCTCAGATGATTTGGTTACCCAGCAAAGCTGACAAATTCAGGCAAAACCAACTGTTTCAATACCGTTTCTTAGTACAGATTTATTCTGTCTTTTCACCATTAACAGTAAGTTTGTGGTGGGGTTTTTTTGGGTGTTTTTTTGTTTTGTTTTGTTTTTCTTCTGGGGAGAGGTCTGGAGTGAGATCTAGGTGTTCAGAATGCCACTATTTATGGAAAGCATTTTGAAAGTACAGGTTTGAGAACTGACTTTTCTTTTGCGCTAGCTGAGTATTTAAAGGTTTCAGATTACTTCTGTATCTTTTGTTTCTCAGGGAATGTAATGGAAGAACCCCCACTGTTTTTAAAAAGCAAGTTGAAGTAGATTTACGTTTCCTCCTTATCCCTAAACTTGGACACTGGCAGGACTGTGAATAAACTGACATAAACTAGAATGAATGCATTATGGTGTCCTAAAATGACCATCTTAATAACCTGATGGGGAATTTAACTGAGGGAGGCATGCCTCAACTCCAATTAAAAAGAAATTACGTATTTTTTAATGTTAGGCACAATGTAAAATTAGGGCACTGTACACTGCAAAAGACACTGGATTCATTGGCCTGGAATGATCAGGTAATTTCCTGAGCTTGGAAATCTGCAGTTGTTTTTTATATGATCTCCTTTACTAGTCCAAAATTTGGAAGTTAATCAGCCTAACTCTGACCTCAAATAGCCAAGTAAAGCCTAGCAAGAATCAGTGTATATAATCTTGCTGTTTGATTTAGGTGCATAGAAAATCAGTAAACATTCTTTCTTCCTACCAACAATGAATTTATCAGGGATCTTCAGCATGCACAATGGTAGAAAACGGTGTCACTAGGATAAATACAGTATTTTGCTGTAGCTACAGGAAACAATCATATGAAAGACAATAAGTAATGATTTTCTAGGGTAAATAGTACCTTCTAGCTATCCTCCATTGCCCTCATGCCAGGAAAATTACTGAATGTCGAAACTGTGCCTTGCTTTCTGATGCAGTCTGCACAAGAATAAATGTATTAGTGGCACCTTGACTCACAGCGTGGGATTTTACCTGCAATAGCAATGAACTCGGTACCTCACAGTTCTTGGTGGATTCTTATGGGACACTGAAGTCAGTTTTATTGTGACTTTCTGTTAGAAATTAAATGTGGATCACGTAGCATAACAGTATGTTTTCACAGCAGTTATTCAGGGAAACTTTTCTATTGAAAACTTCAAATATATAAGTGCTTTAGACAGAAATAAAAAAGGTCATCATTTCCTCATATGTTGCTGTTGTACATCACGAGGAAGAAAGTCTGCTTGGTGTGATTGTATCACCTAATCTCAGACAACCAAGAATAATTCCTCAGCCTGGAGTGAGTTTGTCGTTCCTTACAAAGTCAAGGTTTTAAACCCTGGTTTAAGTCTCCTTCCCCTCATAACATTTTTAGTTTTATTCTTATCATCTTCACTCTGATCTGAAGGAAGTCAGTTAACTGGGACAGCAAAGGAAAGAAAAGAAGAGTTTGATGGTGTTTTTGGTACATCTGTTTCCCACCAGCTGAGGTCTGATGGCCGTAGCTGGTGACTTACATACGGCAGAAACAAGCAGAGGTTCCCTAGCATCAGTTTCAGTCTTGATGTGGTTCAGTGTCAACTTCTTTTTCTTTGCAAGTCTCATGCATATCTCCTGTACCAAAATCGAACATACTCTGTCTATCAAATGTCTGCAACATTTCCTTGGCACACACACCATGAAGAGTAGGTGGGCTTTCAATGAGAGTGCCTTTGCCAAATAGTTTTCTGTTCCTCTCTCCACTGTCTCCTATTACCCCCTTCTCCCAGAATTCACATCTGCTGCTACATTTTTTCTCTTTAGCTTTATCATATTTTCTGGTAGTTTTAATGTGGTGGTGGTGGTGAATCTAGCACTTTCTGGGAGTTTTCTAGGACACTTTTCTTTCTTCCCCCACTTGCCCCCACCCCCCACCCCCCCTTTCCCCTCTTGCTAACTCCTGTCTTCCTTTGGTTATCTATTAGAAAATCCAACAGTGCATCAGATTGTCTCTATTCTCTAAAAATAGTGATCAGTTATATGAAATAACCGTAGTTACTGAAACAGACACCAAACAAGTAGAAAGTATCTGCTGTAACTTTACTTCAGTTGTGTTGTGTATATGGGTTAGAATAGCAACTAGTACATTAAATAAAAGCGTTCACACTATGAAAAGACCTTGATTGTAAAGGCTGAAAGTTAAAAAAATATAGTAATGCATAGCCAGTGCTATTATTGTTACAGCACTAAATGCATAAAATTCATGGCAGTTGAACAGACAATCACATAACTTTTTGATAAATAGATGACTTCATTTTCTTTGCACATCTTAGTTATATATACTGTAGTTATTTGCCTACATTTGTAATATTACTATTTTGTTATAAAACAGCAAAAAAACTTTTCTGAGAAAAATTAAACTGTTCATCTTATGTCATGAAACACCTCTTTCTATTCTATAGACTATGTAGACTAGTTTACTTACTCTTTCCTGACTTGGCCCTTTCTGTGTCTAAGGTCAGACTTACTGCTTATAACATCATTATCTAACCTGTGTTCATTGCTTTTATGGGTTTCTTTAAACAAGATAGGAATTGCTATGTGAGACAAACTCTGACGACTCATGGCATTATCACCCGAGCATAGAAGTGTGTTGCTTGTTATAGGAATACATATAGCAGGAATCAGCTGAAAAAATGGAGGATGAACCTTACAAGAAGTAGTGCAAGTGCAGCAGTGACCCAGCCTGAGCTGGCTTTGGTGCCCAGTAACTCCATGCAACACACCACCTCTCCTGTCCTGAGTGACCACCATAATAGACGGAGCGCAGTCATGGACTAAATGAACTCAGTGGACATTTTGTGGACATTGTACAGATATTTTACAGGGGTGGTCCATAGATTAGTGGAATGTTATCTCTGTATTATAGTGAAGGATTATAAAGGTAGTGGTGGTTAATGAGGATGTATTGGGTAGTGTGGGACCTGGACATGATGAAAATGGTATGGAATAAGGGGTAGAGAATGTGCTGGTTTTGGCTAGGATGGAGTTAATTTTCTTCCTAGCAGTTAGTACAGGGCTATGTTTTGGGTTTGTGTTCCTAAAGAGGGTTGATAATACAGAGATGTTTTAGTTATTGCTGAGCGTTGCTTGCACAGAGTGAAGGCCTTTTCTGCTCCTCACGCCACTCCACCAGTGATGGGAGTGACCAATAAGCTGGGAGGGGACACAGCCAGGACAGCTGACCCCAACTGACCAAAGGGGTATTACATACCAATGAAGGTCATGCTGAGTAGATAGAAGCTGAGGGAAGAGGCGGGACGTTCAGAGTTAGGGCACTTGTCTTCCCAAGTAACTGTTATGCGTGCTGGAGCCCTGCTTTCCTGAGGATGGCTGAACACCTGCCTGCCCATGGGAAATAAAGAATGAATTCCTTGTTTTGCTTTGCTTGTGTGCACTGCTTTTGCTTTACCTATTAAACTGTCTTTATCTCAACCCACAAGTTTTCTCACTTTTACACTTCTGATTCTCTCCTCCATCCCACTGGAGTGGGGGAGTGAGGGAGCGGCTGCGTGGGGCTTAGCTACCAGCTGGGGTTAACCTTTAGGTTATTGGTGTGATCATAGAAACTGTTAAAAAAGAGAGCTTAAGTGGCTACATATAGCTTACTGGTTACATAAATTTAGAGTTTATTTCTCTGAGATAAGAATATAATGTGCCACTTGCCAGGTTAGCCTGTTTTTAATGTCTTTCTTATAATTCGCATTTTTCTTAACCAGTAAAATGATGTTTAACAATGTTTCAGCCAGCATAGGATAATACTGTCTTTTCTGTTTTAGGTTTTGCATAAAAAGTGGACAACTTTATGAGCCAAGAAAGGTTTTACATTCCAAAGGACCAAAGACAGATAGTATTAGATCTATGAAAGGTGGGTTTTTTTGTAATTTTTGAAGATATAATACACACAAATATATTGAGCTTTTAATTTGATATTCCTACTATTTGGTTTAAATTAGAAAACAAGTGCTGCGGGTACCATTGCCAAGATCTCGAAAGTGGGGATTTTCAACATTACCTAATATAGATGAGAATATTAAGAAAAAAAAAAAAAAAAAGACTTCTAATGTGTTTTTCCCTCTCTTATTTCATGAAAACCTCTAAAATTCCCACTCAGAAAATCCATATTTTTCACCCAATATATATGTATATATTTTCTGAAGATTAAGAAAATTTTCCTTAGATTCTTCTTTATAATCCTAGAATCACAAAACAAGGTAATTATTGTTTTATTTTGAGCAAAATTCCCTCAGATTTTTATAAGCATTCTGTGTTTATATTATATCTAGCACAGACTGTGGTATTCTACTTTTTTTCTATGTAAAGTGTGATGCACATGTATTTGAAGTCAAATACATATAGCTTTTGTTTCTCTGAGCTAAACTATCTTTAAAATGAACATATGTGTCTTCTGCAGGCTAAAAGGAATGAATTGCCAAAAGTAAGAATGCAAAGAGAATTATATCTCACAAAACTGTATATAATTACTTTAGGTTATGCCCTAGAACTGACTGTGGTATGTGTGGATGTCCCTGGGCCAGCTCTAAATTGTCCCCTGTAAAGGCTAATTCATACTGAATAAGGGAAAAACTTCTGGGCTGATATTATTAGAAACTTAATTTTCAGTCTTGAAGGATCTCAGGGACTATATAGTCTATGCATTAAATCTTTGAACTATTCAATTTTGTTAGAAATATGCTATTTATTTTAGATTAACTGGAATTCGCTGTGCATATTAAACCTGAATATATTTATGTAATGCCTTGATACTACTTTGTGATACTGTAGTGGAAGTAATCTAGTTACATTAGTTGGGGTATTGCAATAACACAGTTATACTGCTTTTGGCATCTATGCTTGCCTAGATATCTCTGCAAAGCATCGTATTGGGTATTATAGCAGTCTACTGCAAAAAAGGTATGACAGCTGTATGAAGAATGCTTGCTCTCATTTTCATCCTGAATTTGTGAATTTATAGTATGGTGAACGGAAGGAGAAAGGAAAAAGCATATAGATTAAAATGGTTTAGTAGACATTTGTATCACAGATTTGGAGCATCCCAATGAAACTGAACTTTGGATTTAAAAATAGAGATTAAAAATACCACATATTTCCTTGAACTAAGTTTTCAAAAGCAACTGTATGTGAATTCTTAGGACCTTTTTGATGCCCTTGTATGACTAAGCTAGTTCAGTCAAAAGTAAAATCATGTTTAAATTCACTGCAATGATTTGATTAAATGAATGAACCATCATTCATTTAACAAGATTTAAAAATATATAGAGTAAAATAGATATTTCAAGAAACTCAGAGTATAACGGTGGTGGAAATGGATTGCCATGAAACTTTGGAAATATAATACATGAATTGAAGTCTTCTACCTAGAAAATTCTCTGGATATGCCAACTTTCCATTGCACTTAAATGTATTTTTTTCTGTCATTGGTGTCAAAGTGAGAATAACTCAGTTCTAAGTTCTTCAATCAGCTAAGTGCAGTCACACCCCTGTAAAACTGGAGTCCATGGAACAAGAAACAAAACTGGTATGGATCTAATCACGGCATGCAGCCTCATACACATTTAGTACCCTTTCCACTAATGGGCGAACAGACCACAGGCCTTCTGGTGAATTCAGGGCTTTTATCCTATGACAACATGCACGACGTATTAACAACTAATGTCATAATTGCCCGAACATTACCTTACTGACCCACAGCTCATAAGTGTGAAATTCTGGGGATCACCAAGCTCTATTTTTTCAGTCCCCACTTGCCATCAAGCAGGCAAATGCAAATTTTACTTGTGCACTTACTATGAATAGGTTTTATTGCCAAGTGGATTCGTGTGATGGTCTGTTTTAACTACTTGTTGATCTCACTGTTGTTTGTTAAATACATGGCTCATTATGTAACTATTTAGCTGTAAAACTCCAAGAAAGAAGAAAAACTCATTACCCAATATTTTACTTTGTCAGAGAAAGCTATCACTTTAGTGCTATACACACCTACCAACATTATTTTCTTGCAATTTTTTTCAGTACCAGTGATTCAATGTTTATAAGCAGATGTTTATTATACTTTTAAGACCAAGGTTTGGGCTTCCCACAATTTAATATACCTGTATATTGTTTTAATTAGTACTAAAAGTATGTTATGGCTGAACATGGCAATTCAATATGAGCCTGATCTGCTGTATACAAGCATCTGAACTTTCTAATAGGCAGATAATAGCTTCTGTGATTTCCACCAAAACTGTAATGTGGAATAAAAGAAATTATTTCAACAGAGGCAGACTTTTACACATGCGCTGGCATTCCTAACATTATCAAGAACAAATGTAATACTTTATCCTCTTCAGTAAGCAGTGTAGCTTTGTTGCAAACAGGCTTCTATTAGTGAAGGAACTGAGTAATTGCTTCTGTCAAATTTTGGAGTAAACCAGACTTTCTGAGTCAAGAATGAAAAACTGCTGACACGACCTTCAGAACTAGATTGGCACTGTTCTATTGCATTAAACCGTACCTGAAATATATTTTAGAAAGTCTTATACAGCATGATTGCAAAGGATGTGGTCTCTAAGAAGGGCTAATGATGCCAAAGGAAAGATGTCTCCTTTGTGAAGCACTCATATTGTTGAATTCAAGTGATTTATGAATTAGAATAAATAACTGTTCAATCAATGTGCAATATGAAATCTAGATCAATAAGAATTCTTAAGCTGCATGAAAAGAGAGCTTGAAACAACATAAAAAAAGTGTATTGAGTATTATCTTGAGTGAATAGTTTTACTAGAGATGCATGCAATGTGCAAACAGCTCGGTAGATTCTGATATATAACCTTTAAATTGTTTTTTTGACTAGGGAGACATGAAAATAAGAGTAAATGTAAATATATTATTTTGGACTTATTTTTTGATGGGAGCTGTCTATACTATTTTGTTGTGATATGGTAAAGCTTTTGCATTCACTTGTTCAAAACTTAATCTATGAATTAAAAAAGATATCTAGTAAACAGGATGCAACAGTAGCCTAATTCCACAAAAGAAGGAGCTTTAATGACATTTGTTGATTAGCCAGAAATTAATAAATTTTATATGCTTGTAATGATTTACCAAGATTCACATTCAGATTCAAATTTCTGTAAAACACTAACAACACTAAGAATAATAACAAAATATCCAAGTATATTTGCAAAAACCACAATGATATCTGCATTAACCTACAAGCTCTCAGTATATACTCAAAGTACTCACATAACTTTAAAAACAATTTTGAACAAAATTTACAAAGTTAAACTAATCTACTTTTCCTTTCCTTCTCATTACCATGATGTATTCCCACTGTTCTTTTTCTTTGGTAACATTTTGACGCTTCAAAAGATAGCAATGTCCAAGACATTTACAGACCTTTGTAAATTAAATACACTTTCACAATGAGAACCATGTGTTTGCCCTGCAACAAGTTACCTGCTTTCCATTTCTCAAAATGTATTATCTGAATAAACACTATCTAATTTTTGGTTATTCAAACAGGATGGCACTGCCGCATATTCCATAAGCTCAAATTCTTTCTGGAATTTACTTGACAGTAAATTCAATAGTCAGTAAATTTAACGTAAACTATTATGAACCACTGAGTACAAAACAGATCAAATTTGAAGAAAATTTATTTAAAAATTGTCTTGAAAATGTGCTTTTGTGATTTCTTCTGCATAAAGATTCAGATGCATATACTAATTTCTGGAGAAGCAGTTTAGCATGCACATGCAACTGAATAAAATTATCTAGTCAGAGACCTTTCAAAAATTCATCCACTTTAGGAGATACTGATTGGAGGAGAACTAAGAAATGCTTTGCAGTTTTACTGCAGATGGAGTTCAGAGGATCACTAAGAAGAAATTTGATTTGCATAATGAAAGTGCATGGTGATTTTTGACAATGTTGAAAGGCAGATTCTGTTCTACTGAACAAAACTGACGCTGCTAAGTCAAGTCACTCTACAGCATGTTATATAAGGCTTTTGTTTTTACATTTTGATCATGTAACATGATGTATGTTATTTGACTCACATAATGTCATGCAACTGTTTATCATGCTTTAAAATATTGTGGGCCTATAATCACCATTTTTGTCACCTTTAAAACACTACTATCTACATACACAGATTAATAAACTGAGAATAGTACTATTTGTTTTTGATGTAGTCTGTATTTTTCACAAATTCACAATGCAGACAATTTAACAGGGCCAAAAAGTTTGATTTTTGTTAGCTGAAAAAATGCTTCACTATGGAAGGCTTACTATGAAAGGTATCTTAGAACTGAGAGACAGAAAAAAACAGAAGATTGTATGCCTGCCCTGTGAGTTGCATGATTAAAGATGCCACGTCTTACAAGCTACTTAAATGATACTGCCTAGCATTTTTTCCAATATTAAACACAATTGCACATAGTCAAGGGTGACAGAAATAAACGCAGATATAGGAGATATAGAAATATGTATAGCACAGAAGTCACTATTCTTCAACAAGTATAAATACTGTGAGAGAAGTAAAATTATCAGAAAGAGACTACAATGAAGAATAGAATCTGCTTGCTGTGATGTCTGGGTTTGAAGAGTGTTATGAAAATGAAAGTAATTTTTCAATCATGTTCAACATCACTGTAGTGCTGAGAGAAAGTACAAAAGTCCTCTTGTGATCAACAAATTTTGAAAGAAATCCTCAAATTAGAACAGGAAATGAAGGAAATGTCTTTCTGTATCATGATGTTTTCAATGTGCTAAGAAAAAAAATTATTTCTGGCTCATAAAAATATTCTGATAAATTCAGCCTATGCTCCTTGAAAATTGTTATGCTTTTCAGAGAGGAGTGTTCAACATACTTTACAGGTAAACTTGGCTGAATATGCTTTAAATTAATTCTTCCTTTTCTGGTGACCAGACATCAAGCGCAAAATTACGATTGACTGATTTTTTCCGTTTGCTGGCTGAATAGGAAAACTAAAATGGGCAAACTGTTTCCAGATTAAACTACATATTTTTTCCTATAAGATGGAAAGACAGAATGGAGAATAGGGGGTTAGCACATCACTGACATTAGTATCTATTAATCTTTTCTGGAAGCATTCAGATCTAGCCATGGAATGGCTACAGAGTGCACCTAAAAAAGTTAGGTATTCCAGTAGGCAGCTTTGTATCTAAAAATTAAAAGATCTGATTGATACCTATGGATAATGCAGCTAAATGGCTAGAGAGCTGAGTTTCAATATAATTTATTAAGGTTCTAGTTCTACATTGCCTTATATCTGTATGCAAATGCCACTTGATAAAACCTATGTATATTATCCCCTAATGGATATCTTTCAGTTAGCTTAAGGGAACTCAGGCTGAGCCTGTAAAAAGACATCCATTCGTTCTGTTATTGCAATAATTCCTTGTATTTATAGTACACATTCTGCCTTCCTTCTGAGAAGCATGTAACATTTAGAGATATTACTGATTTCATGATAAACTCGCTCCAGTACCATAATCCTTGTATTCACATTCCCTTGCATACGAAGTAAAACTTCACGTCAGGTAATTGAGGTGAAAATTGTGATTATCTCTAAGTAATACCCATGTTGGGGTTTAACCCCAGCCAGCAACTAAATACCATGCAACCGCTCGCTCAGTTCGCTCCCCTGCCCCTCGTCCCCAGTGGGATGGGAAGGGGAGTTGGACAAAAGGTAAAACCTGTGGGTTTGGATAAGAACAGTTTAATAATTGAAATACAGTAAAATAAACTAATAATAATAATTATAGTAATAATTGTAATTAAAAGGGAAATAACAAAAAGAGAAAGACAAATTAAACTTAAGGAAAAAACCCAAACCAAGTGATGCACAATACAATTGCTCACCACCCGCTGACCAGTGCCCAGCCAGTTCCCCAGCAGCAATGCACACCCCACCCCTGCCCCCTGGCCAACTCAGATTATATACTCAGCATGACATCATAGGGTATGGAATATCTTTTTATCTAGTTCGGGCCAGCTGTCCTGGCTGTGTCCCCTCCCAACTTCCCCATGCCCCTCCAGCCCTCTGCCTGGCAGAGCCTGAGAAATGGACAAGTCCTTGACTTAGTGTAAACATCACCCAGCAACAACCAAACCCATCAGTGTGCTATCAACATTGTTCTCACACCAAATCCAAACCACAGCACTGCACCAGCTGCTAAGACAAAATGTAACTCTGGCCCAGCTAGGACACCAAGCTGACCTGGTGTCATGTCAGGGGAATAATCAGTGCAGGTGGATAGTCCATGCTGTGATACTTGGCATTGTTTAGAGGTAGATTGCACACAGTACTGCACTTACAAACTGTATCTGACTTGACTGAGGAACCTATATCATGATGACAAGTGCATTCCTTTAGTGTGTCCTGACTATATTTAATCTTAACACAACTGAGAGACCTCTTTAGGAAACTATGAGCCTTGACTGGTAGATTTTTATGAGTTGTAACTCGTGTACTTGAGTCATTGGCCTTTCTTAGCAAATCTTTAGGAGAAAGTAAGTAGCAGTTTGTGACTAAGTTTAATAGTATTTTCATGAGTCTGATCTCCTCCTATTTGTTTTTAATTTTTTAGTACTGACACAACTTTACATTTAGCTACATTTACATTTGTTAGTAAATATGTTTTGCTTGTTATATTTCTCTGCTGAAAATTCAGAGCCTGGCAATGGAAATTTATATCAGAATAGGTACTATGGAATATATCAAGGCTTTAGTACTTATGGTAATGGTAATTCCCAATTTGTTATATAACCTGGTCAAAGATATGAGGCTATAAAAGCCATTAAATCGTTCTTATTAGGAGTAATATATTTCCCAGGTCAAAGAAGTTGTAGATAAGAAGTCTGAGAGAAGAGGATGTATTTCTTATTTATGGCTAAAGATTATGCAGTTTGGATATTTTTTCATAAATACCTGTACAACTTTATAAATACTGTTCAAGAAAATCAAACATTTTGATTTCAAAATCTATGACTTAGATATCTGATATGGTACTTTATTGATAAAGCTCATTTGTACTAACAGTCCTCAAAGTTCCAAAACACAAGCCTCCAGCCCAAGGTACTGACATTGATAGGCTACATTTAAGACTTGGACAGTATCCACTGTCCCTATTGGCAGTGAAAATTAAGGGACTTACTGGTCCAGTTTAAATGTTCCCAAGTTTAAAATCAATCACCTGTAGAAAAGAAAATTAAAATTATAGAGAAAAAGAAGTAAAAAAAAAAAAAAAAAAAAGGAAAGAAAAAAATAACTAGTGAAGAGAGCAGATCAATCTAATTCAGACAGCAAAGAAAGAAGATGAACCTTATCAGCTGGGCAGTGTGTGAACAGTGATCAACATGACTTTTCTGAAAGGCTTTTATCCCAGAAGAGTGTTCAGATGTGGACAAAAAACATAATACCTGCAAAATTTGAGAAATGTTGTCCATTCTGAATAAAATTGAATGTAAATAATAATACATGAGAAAGACAGCTTTAAGGAACATAAGGACAGAGGTAAATAATTTTCATGTTTGTTTATGGACTTATAAACCAAGTTATTCTGCCAAAATGGCAACAGCATGTCTTTCATTCCATAGTGAAAGTAATGTTCGTTTCCATTTATTTCAAACTGAAGTATAGTACGTGCACTGATACCTTGATGTGCATTCTGTCACCTTGTGTTCCTCTTGATTGATTAAAGCTAATTTCTGCTTCTGTCTTTTTCATAACTCTCAACAAAGTATGGAGTTATCAATAAGGAATGAAAATACTATTTTTCCATTCATGTCTTATAGATGATGCAAGCTAAAATCTCGCAGACCATGAGGTTTACTTACTGAATTATAGCTATTTGGTGGCACTCAGCACAAGACAACTCTACAGTCATTTGTAGAGCTTACAGTAACAAAGATTCACTCCTTCAGAGAAAGTAAAGTTCAGATTTCAGGAAAAAAAATCATGCGGCAATACAGTATTAACATACTAAAATGGCAGCATCTCAGAAGTCAGATCATCAACAACATTGATTATACATCTTAACATTGAAATATGCCGGTTTCCTCTTATCTGGAGATGAAACATATTCATTTATCACTCTTCATTCAGAGCGTATAGTATAGTGTATACGTATGCCTGTACATATGCATATAAATATATATGGATTCATATAAAAGAGCCAAGTACACAATAAATTTCCAGAAGTATGGACCATTTTTTAACAACCCATAGCTCAAATTCTGCTCAGCTTTTTGGGGAACATAATTTTGTGATTGCTGGCCTATTTCTGCAAACATATCCCCATTCCATACCCCACCCTCAAAAATACTAAGAAAATAAAAATATTCACCTTTCTTCTTCCCAAAAGAGTGAAACCCTCCTGAAGCAAGGAAATGAGCAATGGTGAACAAAGTGTCTGGAAGTACGCGCGAGCCCACTTTTGACAGCCTGGTCTAAGTCACCTTGCACCCTCTGCCTGGGCCAGAGCCGCAGCCCTGCTGACTAACAGCTTGGGGTGCAGCACTTGGCACCCACACTCTGGGTGCCTGTGTGTGAGCTCCAGGGGCGCTTTCATCCTGACTTGTGTTTTAATGGGTTGTAGGGAGCAGCACAGGTACTCACAAAGCTGGAAGTGTGTGGAAACGTGGAAGCCTGCACTCCTGGGAGAAGCAGAAGGGTGCTTGCAACTGTGTGATCAAACTTTTTAACATTAGTTCTAGTAGGGTATTTAGAAATTTATAGGTGTTTATTAACATTTTGTAAGTGTGTAGAGTTGTAATTTATATATGTTTTGCTGCTCATATTGATCCTGACTGTACAGTTCACTGATTATGAGTTAATTAGTGTCATCTGTAAATCAATAAATTTCTTCGATCCTGATTTAAAATATGTGAAGTCACTTCACAGCTGTTCTCTGAGAGTCTATTCCAGCTCTGACTTTTTGGACACTAAATATAGAAACGAGTCAAAGACTCCATGGTCTGTAAGAGTTATTACTAGACCATTTTATGCAAGAAGGATTTAGATTTTACAGTGAGTAATGACAGAACTCTATCCTAAAAGAAAAAATAGATACAGCAGCCAAAGTGTTACATAAGTATACGGAAGAAAAACTGTTCCCTAAAATACCACTCTATTCCTGCCTATTGTCAATGGAATATAATTTTCTCTCTCCCTCTTTCCCTCTTTCCCTCAATACTATCCAGAACATTTTTATCTAATCTGCATATTTGCCTGAAAAATCAGGTACTAAATCTTCTAATTGCTTGTATACATAGAATGATGAATTTTAAGATTGCCTTGAGCAGCAATCTGACCGGGACTTCAGAATGTTATTAACATCAGTCCAATTCACTGGTAAAAATCAAACTGACCAAGCAGTCCTAACCCCATTTGCAAACGTTTGCCTAGGTAGAATAATCTTTTGTTAGACAACACACAGAATTTGGCTTCTCTGGGTTTTGATAAAGTCTAGGGAGCTAACTTTAGGTGCTTTATACTGCTCATTGGAGGCATCTCTTCGCTACTGAGTAGGATAAATGGTGCCTGACATCTAATAGCAGGGATGTATCAAGAGGCAGCCTAATCACACCTAAAATAGGAATACACACACACGTAGGGAAGCAGGGAGACTGCATTTTTATTGCTTTTCAGAAACATTCTTTCTTTTCAAAAGTTTAATTTACGGTGAAAGCCAAACACAATTTTTACTAGAAATTGTTTCACTAGCCTTTATTTTCTTTTTTAATACTTTGGATAACATGTTCTGTCATGTGATTTAAAAGTTACTGTTTTGTTTTTCCAGAAGGGTAATATAAAAAAAAAGAAAAGTAGTTTTTTTTGGCATTTATGCTTATTTTTATAAAATCCAAAAATGAGTTTGAGATCAAAATACGTACAAGATATAGTGTTGTCTTCTAGAAAGTTCAAAGTAGAGCAAACTGTGCTGTGTGGAATTTACAACTGTCCTAAAAAAGAGCTGTTGTTTCGTCCCCATCAGATAATGACACAAAATTTCAACTTGATTAAGAGTTAATAAGAGATGGTGTGGAACTGCTTTTTCCTAGGAGTAGGAAAGGGTTATGTTTTGAGTAAAAGTCCTAGTTCAGTCCCTGAATCCTCCTTTCTTTCAGGGGAAAGCAGCACAAGGGAGCTCGCCGACAGCTGCAGAATTACTGCAACTTCTGTAGACGGCAGATCAAGTCGCACTGCCCTAAGCACGGGGTCTGTCCTGCCTGGTCACCAGCCACGGCGCTACACGGAAAGGAGGGTGGTGTGGTCAGTAGAATTCAGTGAATAGAGGTCGTGCAGGGGGATAGAAACACCTGCTCTCTTTTGCATACAAACCCCACTGCCTTGCTCTTCGGGGTTTACATGAAGAGAAGTTAAACATTTTAAGCACATTTAAATCAGTTGGACAGGAATGATAAACTTACCTTTAAAAAAGATTTTCTATTTTGAAATGGAAAATTTCTGGTTAGATAAGCTGAAGTCCTTCACCTCTGAATGCTGAGGTGAGTTCAACAAGTTGTTTAATATAGAAAGAGACAGCAATTTTTAGCTTTGTCTCTAGTGTTTAGTAACCCATGTGGAAGAAATCTGGGTTAAGTGCTACAGTTTCCTCTGTGAGAAGCCTTACGATACTGTAATTGCTTCTTCAGCTTTCCAACACAGCATAATCTCTGGAAGTCTCAGAAATAATTTTAGCATACCATGAATTCACCTGTATACTAAAGATGAGTTGCATGGCTTTGATTGTTCTGCATAGACTTCACATATTCTTCCAGAAAACTGTTTCCAAGTTTAATTTTTAGTGCTCTGGGTCAATGCAACAAGATATATTAGAACCACAACAATATGTAATTTAGATTCATTGTTTTCTGACACTTGAGAACAGATAATTATATCTGTTGGTAGTGTTCTCCATATTACTTGTCAGGCCTTCTGATCATATCTGTGACTTGGACAGTAAAAGAGCTATCATTTATATCTCCTCATTTAGGTTTCTACTGCAGTCTAGACTAATCTTCCATCAGTATGGCAAAACAATGCCCCCCCTGCCCCCACGCTAAGAGCAATAACTGTAGAGGATGATGACAATAATGATGTCAATGAATTAAAATGACATTTTCTGACAAGAAAAAAACATCCCGTTTTATACAGTATCTATCTGGAACCACGTGACCTTTTTTTCTTATATGGATGTTTATCAGAGTTACTTTAGATTGCAGCTTTTCCTTCTGAAATAACACATTTCACTATTTCAAAAAGTTCCCTTTTTCTTTCAATCTGCAGCTAGGTATCTTTGAATTACTCTTAAAAGTATTGTTTCATAGGATGAAAAATAAAAGGGGAAAAAATACATATCCTTATAGAAAATCTCCACATATGGGGACAGAAAACATTGCTTTATACAGCTTTAACTCTTACGAGAAGTGCTTTATCTACTCAGTGGCAGCAAAACATTCCTTCATTAGGTAGCCGTGATAGAAACTTACCCTCAACAGCAAAATTGAACACGGTCTTGCAGTAACTTTTCACATGGTAGTTTATTGAAGGCAAATCAATGGAGGACAGGAACCAAAAGTTCCACAGGAACTTACAGATATACTGGTCAGATAATGAGGACAGAATAACCCTACTTTTGCTAATATCAAAATCATTTGGTCTTATTACAGCTTCAGAGATCTTCCACATTACAGCTGAAGGACTGGAATATTTCATGTCTTTCAGACAAGGTTAGTACTCCTTGACATTGATCAAACAACAGTAATTATTCACAGGCAAATCTGTCTCTTAAGTAGATTTTGTATTTCCAGAAGCTTGCAAAGTAAAGAGGAAAAACAGTGCCAGAATGTGTAAGTAACAAAAAGTGAACCAGTTATCTATTGGTAGGACTCAGTTCTCCTTCGTCTAGGAGGAGTTAAGGAAAAGAGCAGATCAAAAACTGTTCTGTGACTGCTTTGTAATATAAATCTGTGGAAAAGAACACTTAAAACAGATTCCTCCCACTGCGGTAGGGAAGTGCTAGAGCTAGCACAGGGATACTACTAGAGCTAAGACAGGGTAGTCTCTACTATTAGCTATTCTCATGTACTTTGAAGAGTTCTTCTTAATGTCCACTTCTATCCTCTCTCTTGTAATCACACCTGTCACCACATTGCCTAAATACCTAGTTTGGTTAAATCATTCTGAAGTGCTTTGTAAAACTGAAAACTGGAATGACTTAACAGAATTTGCAATTTTTGTCACCTCATTGCTCAACATTTTCCATGTCATTAATGAATACACTGAATAAGTACTGGTACTTCTTTTCAGACGATTAGTCCTTTAGAAGAACTGCCCTTTTTCTCTCTGTGTTGCAGCTAAAAACCAGACAAAATTAATCTAGTCTTTGGTGTGAACATTTTTTTAGTGTTAAACCAGAGTGAAATTTAGTACAAGGGAAGAAACTCAGCCAGCTGGGGGGTATTTCACAGTGTTCATATTAAATGTGCAGAATAGCTAATAAGTTGCCCACATTCTTACAGATGTGCTTCTAAATCTTTTACATTGGGATATTTTTGTTTCAGCTCGATATTGCTTTGCTTTGAGGCAGTGATAGGTTATTAGAGCTAACCTAGATGATACTTACAGACCATATGTAATACTTTCTAAGCATGACTAGGTCACATGAACATTCTGATTCTCTTTACTTGTAAAGAGAGGCAAAAATAAATATATTTTTACTCAGCTAAAGAACTGAGAAAATGGAGGGAATTGAAGGATTTGTGAATGAGTAGTCTAGTATACTTTTTTGAGATCTGAGAAGTGACTTCCAATGTGAGTAGCTTGTTCCACTTCAAAGCTGCTGTAAAACACATAGCCAAAAGGACTGATATTATCATTAAAAGAAACATCTTATTCTGGTCTTCAGATCCAAAAATAGTCTAATCAAATTTAGGTTTCCCAATTCTATCACCAGAAAACACCAACAAGATTGTGTGAAGTCCCTCATTTAGTTAAAATTGCCTTTAAATAATGCAGAAGAGTTTCTCAGAAGGTTAGTTGTTCAGATATTTTTCATAATGCTGTAGCAGCTTATGGAATAAATGTCACTGATGAGACATACAGAAAATATTACTAAAATTGTTAATGTAGTATAAATACCACAACAAACACTCTATAAGCAATTTGAGTGCCAATCCATATTCTACTTAAATACATCTGAGGAGTTACATGTAATAAAAGTGAATGGCAGATGTCATAGATGTATGTTGTATGACTTTGCCTTTTCCACATTTGGCCCTTCTGGAGACATTACAACACAATTTTAGTGTCCCAAAATATTTTTGTTTGTTTTAATAAATATTATGTAAATATTGTACTACAGAAAGCACATAGCATTTCAATGAATATTTTTCAGCTCCTAATCTCTTACTTACATGGATTCTAAAAATATCCCATTCCTTAGAACTTTGTGTTAAGAAAAAGTATTTAATAAGAAACCAAAGTCTTAGCAGAAAGGGATACTTATCAAGCTGTAAAACTTAAGCTAATATAATAAAAACTTTGAAGGAAAAAGCTTCTTGGCTTATCAAGTTGTAAATATCTTCCAACTGCTGGAAAAGTAGTGAGGAACGAAGCAGGCACTGAGATTTAAAGCCTCTAACAGGTTGCAGAACATATTAAGCTGCTGTGAGATCCTGCCCCAGATCTGTCAGTCAGTTCCTTGGATAAAAGCTCTATGTTCTTACTGAATTCTTACTTATTTCTGCATTGCTAAAGGACTAAAGCATCAGAGTATTACTTCTTGCTGAAAGACCAGAAATTGTCCTCTGTATGTACCATCAACTCATCTTCATAGGGCCACATTTCATACCTTGCAAAGAGCCTGTCATGATTGTAGCAATAGAAAGGTACGATGAAGCATTATAGAAGAGGAAGCTGGAACATGAAATATCATGGGCCATTTAATGTCTTCAGCTAAACAAAAAGCCACCAATTCTCTCTCAGAAAATTAACAGTAATTAAAGCTGATCTCATCAACACCAGATTGTTTCAAGTTCTTGGCAGAGGTTTTATATAAGATTCCTTTTGACTCTAGCTAAATATTGAAAATACATCCTTTGGCCACTTTTTTTTTTTTTTTTTTTTAATATATATATATAGCAGCTGATGCCTTATCAGATTTTATGAGTCAGAGGAAAAATGCTATATATTTCTTATTAATGGGAAAGGAAAGGATATTTTAAAGTTATTTTTAAAAGTTTGCTGGATTTTTTGCAGTTGTTGAATCTGAACATTCCAAAAGTACATTAAGTTCCCTGAAATTATACGTGTGCATAAAGCCTTGTTTCCTAATTTTGACATTTTGAATTGAGAAGTTTGGAACTTTAATTTCAAAATGAGTTGCCAGAAATATCTTTCCATGTATCACTCACATAGAAATCCCCACATTTTTAAGGGATAAAATCAGACTTAAGTGGAAGTGGTTTAACGTTTTCCAATGAAAACAAAACAGTTTTTTGACTAATCCAAAAATAATTGGATTGGAAGGTATTCCAGAGCATAACTTGCAACTTGCTTGTTTAGGGCTTTTTTGTTCCATTTATGGCTATGCTCCCTTCTACCTGAACCCCCTTCTAATTGCAACCTTTCCTAATGCTGGAAAACTCTGGTGTCCAGGACTTCACTAACAGAAAAAGGGAGTGTCTTCCTGCATTGACTTCAGTGAAGGTATGCCAGTCTATGCCAGCTGTTTCTTTGGCCCTGTACCTTTTTATTTGGATTAAACCTGTTGATTTTCTGTATACCTGCCCACAATTTGTTTCCAAATAAGCATCCCACACTCCAAGAGCCATCTGCTGTTTGTTCTGAACTAATGAGGTGCTTTAGTGCTAATGTACTTGCGAGGAGGTGTCATGCTGTCACTTTCCAAAACAGGGCTCCTGTTTTCTTATGAACTCAAATTTCTAACCCTTGTGAATTAAAAAGTTTAAATAATGTTCTCCCCACCATGTTCACAGATGTGAACTGGAAGTGCACAGAGGATGCTGTACACATCTACAGTACAGTCTTGTGATCCAGGCATAATGACCCCTGTTCAAACAGGGATACAGACCCGTTAAACAGTGGGCATATCTGTTCAACACTCAGACTTAAAGTGCACTGAAAATATAAGCTCTTTTACACATGACTGGTTATAAGGAACCAGTGTCTTCTTTCTGAAAGTGAATAAATAATATTCAGCAAATATTTTTTTTTGTTTGTAGTAAGTCCCATGTAGCTATTGTAGATATCTTCTGGAATTTCAAATACAAAGCGTTCCCAAAAATTGTTTAAAAATATCCTACTGGTTGATTTTTCAAATATATATACTTCCTACTTACCTCAGTTATGTACCTTGGGTTTATAGACAATCATTCTAGAACAGAAAGCTGTCCCTAATAACCTCACAGGTTGCCTAGTACATTGTCTGTATTTAAACTACTATATTTCATCATGATCCTCTGAAAAGTGCTGGTTTTCATGGTTAGGTTGAAAGCCAGGCAGAGTCCCTCTGCCTCCCGCTGTCCTACTTGTTTTGCCATTAGGTTGCTTCTCAGTCGGGAGTGGGGACCCAAAGAAGTCCTAGTTAACTTTTCCTTTCCTCCTTCTTGAGCTTATGGAAGTTATTTTTCCTTTCCAGTCTGATTAAGTAATCTCTGCCTTTACACACCCATAGATCTCACCCAGATGACTAGCAGCTCATAAATTTTATTTGAGGATGTTGCTTTTTTTCAGTAGACCATGCAGTCAATGGAGTTCTTATTCATACAGGGGAGGGAATGGAGCTTGAATGACATGATACCTTTTTTTTTTTTCAGCCCCCCATGCCTCTATTTTATGCTATGTCAATTCAACTCAGAAAATGCTAATGAAAAAATCGAATGCTGTAAACATTTCTCAGATGTATGTACTCCACAGGATTCAACACTATAAGAAGCCTTGGAAGCAATACAACTAATGATTCACTATTATGCAAGCTACTTATCTCAAGAATAATTTGTTTTGATATTTCTGTTACTGTCAGATTTTCTGCTGGTAAAGGAATAAAAGATACAGATGAGGAGAAGCACTTTTAAGTTGTCTTAATTACTGCAAGTAAAATTTTGCTGGTTTGGAGATATATATTATAAAAAGTGAATATTTTAATGTGGACATCAGAATGTCAATTGGTGATGTTTGGTATGATTTTTTCATTTATATCAATTTATTTTATGGCTCTCTGCTTCTTACTGTAGAAGAAGGAGCAATTGTTTGCTGGAGAACAAAACTGCTACACATTACATATTATGCATACTGCTTAACCTGAGTTCACACCCTTATTGTGCTCAGTCCACTCTAAAGCCTTTCAAATTTTCTGGGAGATCAATGAAAGAATAGCAAAGATAATCATAAAGATTTATGTGCCACTCCGTTATTGTTATAAACAACAATCTGTCAGTATGAAAAGGTCAATAATTAGGTGTAATTTAAGAATCCATTCACCTTTATGTTTTTTATTATTGCTAAAGTAACAGAAGGGGTAGTCAAGTACATTCATGTATTAGTAGAATTACTCTTCATGTGTTAGTAGAATTACTCTTGATGGTTCAGTCAGTGACAGACCTAACACAGACAGGTAACCATGACAACCAGGTCATGCTTTCTTCTAGTTGGTTAAAACAAAACCTGATTTAGTTCTGTATCTGAGTTGAAAAGAACAAAAAAACATGTATTTTCTCTTTCTGGTAAACCTTCAAATGGAAGCTTGCAGAGAACCATCACTGAATTTCAGGCAATAAAAATGCATCCAAACTTTATAACAGTAGGAGCTGCATAATTTAGAAAAAGTCATACTATACCATACAACATATCCTTTCTCCTTTTTTAAGTAAATTTGCATGTGGATTAATGGAAATTCACATTTTTTTTCAGTCTTTCAAGTGTTAAGATGCATTATGTAATGACAAATAGTCATTGACTACCAGGGAAATATATATATATATATATATATATTATCTTTTTTATGTACTGTTACATGAAGAGGAAAGATATTTACTGGAATCAGACTGACGCAGTGCGTCAAAATCCAATGCAGGTCTGAACTTAAAGAAAATTAACATGATCTTCATTTAAAAAAGTAACAAAAGATAAAATATAAATAGATGAATTCTGTGGGAAACTGCAAAATCTCTGAAAAGTGTGATATTAACAACATATGAGGAATACACAGAATTTCACACATTGAAAAGGAGAAAGGAAGGGGAAAGTACATCTTTAAACAAACTGGCAATCTATCATCAGGGGAGAATTAAATTTGTTGCCTTAATGCTTAGGAGTACTAGGCTCAAGTTATAAGGGTACCTCTAATAATTTTTTTTACATAACTGCATGAACTGAATGAAGCAATGAGAATGGCACACCTTCTCTTCATTTAGTAGCAGCCCTTCAAAAAGAACTTCTAGTTGTTTGGGTTTTTTTTTTTTTTAAATAAAAGTAACATTAAAACTAAAATTTCAATTTCCAAACATTTCATTTTATTTCAGACATAACACTAGAAGAAAAACTTACTTGAAAAAACAGCAGCCTTGTGGGCAAAACCAGGATCCATCAAAATGAATGATAAAATATCCAGTTAATTCTACCAAGCCAGAATTTATCTCAAATTCCTCAGTAAAAATGAAGTAAACCACTACTGCTTTGTATTTTCCCTCCAAAGAAAGCAAGACATTCTATGAGACATAATCCCAGAATCATTCATTGGAAACTACAGCAGAGACTTTTTGCACCATTTAATTTAGTGAAAGCCCTTTTTCTTGAATTTTAAAACTTCCATTTTTTTCTTCTGTACAGAATTGCCAGTTCATAGCTAAACTACAACTAAGATGAAATTGAATACATTGATGCTGCTCCTGCACTAAGATATTCTGAGTCATTTTAAAAACACATTTTATTGACCCTAGTAAATTCAGTTGAGTTACAAGAAGCAGTTTTTTGATCAAATGGTGAGTGGCGTCTTTGAGTTAGCCGGTGCTGGAGGACGTCCTCAGGCTTCCTCTCCCTTATTCAACCCCAGAGTCTCAGAGCAAACACTGGTGAATGTCAGACATTAAAATCATATTAGAGGGGGTGGTGGTGGTGAAGGTTAGATACTGAGATTCAATCTTTTATAAATTTCACCTGGTGAAAACAATACTGCCTCTCAGAAAAAGGAAGGTGTTTCCTTACCTCTTTAAATATTAGTTGTAAAAATACACTACAAGCTATTGTAAAGCTCTACAACTATCAAGCTCCATGGAATATACTGGAATGTTATTTGCCCCCATTGGGAATGTCTCCAAATATTTGGTCAAAACCTGCATAGGATGGAAATGAAATATAATCTCTGAGATCAGAATGCTTCAAAGGGTTTTTTGTCTTACAAAACCTGACTTCTCCTACCCTTCCCAATACACATTTGTACAGGGGAAAAAAGCTATCACAGATACCAGTATGTAAACTGCTCAAGTTACTCACAGTTATTACTTCCCAGTAAAGATGAAAGGCAATGATAAGTGAATGTGTATGTTTAAAACAGTGTATGCTTTCAACAAAGTGTGCAGCCTGTGAAGATACACCTTAGTTATGGTAGTTCCTGATAACTGTGTGGTTACAGCTCCACAGAGTTCAACATGTGCTGCTTGAGAGGTACACTGCTGAAGTAGCATGCCCGGGCTAGCTTGGGCAGTCTATGTAATTTGCAATTATGTTTGTGTGTTGGAGATGTGTATTGGAGATGGGATGTGTAAACAAGAGAACACAAGTACTGCAGGAAGAGCAGGATATAATTTCTTGGCTCAGAAGGCAGATGCAGTGACAAGGTACTTTCTCTAAGATCTGTTCAGGTATGTGAGGGAAGACAAGACACTATGTTGTATATGAACGGTTTGACAGTGGAGTTCACTTTTTTTTTTTTTTTTTTGATTTCCAGCAGATAGGATCCATGCATTCTGTCAAATAGAGGCCAGTTAAGGTTCTGAGTATACTATGTACAGAACAGTTAAAGTTCCATGCATATTGTATATAGAACCTCTCTTCTAAGCTATTATTCATTATGATAAATTTTACATCTAATTTATACATACAATGCAATAGAGATATACATAAATAACATTAGAAAACATTATACAACCCTGCTGCTGTCATTAGAAATCCATTACAAAGATAAACACATTTTACACAAACATACATACATATGGAACAATAGTAAAACTACAATAAATCTAACCACACAATATAGTGATTATTAAGAACTCAGCACAAAGTAATGAATATTTGCTGAATATTGTTTGATTAACTATATTCTCAGCTTATTTTTTTTTGCAGATAATTGATTCATCCCATTTATTGCACCTTTGGAAGTTTGTCTTACTTGTGTATGCCAAGATAAATTAAGAAGGCTAATGAATTCAGATGTATTTCTGAGTAGAGAAAACTTATGATATGTGGGTCAAGGCAACGTGAGTTTGGCATAAAAGATACATTAGGAATAAAGAACCTAAACCTTGAGAAAATAGTAAAGCTTCAGTACCACAGACAGCCATGTTAAGATAGGAAATTCCAAGATTGCAACATACTTTGCTAGTAGTATTTTGCTATGTGAAGAGGCCTTATTAAAATCCAGTTTATAGCTGTGCACTTGCAATGTATGCTAAGAAATCCTAGAGTACAGAGAAACATAGCAAAGTGAATAGAACATCAGAAAAGTTACATGAGCTTCCACTTGTACATTCCTCTTCCAGTGACATGAAGTTGCCAAGTAATGTAGACATTTCAAAGTGTGTTTCCTGTGAATATTTCATACTGCTACCTACGATATGTACAGCTGTGGGAAAGGTATTAATAGCTTTGTATTACAGAAGATAAAATAAACCCAGGTAATAAAAGTATTGGAATATATATTTGTAGTTCATGTCTGTATTTGAATCTCTAACCCTAATAGTGGTGAAACTGTTATAATTAAACATCTACTTCTGCTTCTTAATGTAGATTTTGATAAAGAATTAGGTCATCAGATTTATTTGAAGTCTGGATTTATGCATTGCATTTTGACTTCATTGTTGGATGAATCAACAATCTGTTATGTAATAACCCTTTGAAATCTCTGAAAGATAGAGATGGAAAATTATTAGATACTTGCCATTCTAATGGTATTAGAAATCAAAGGATACTTAAAAGAAATTTTAATAATACAGTAATTAAGAATAGTTAGCATTAGTGACAGTCAAACCTCATAAGTATTGTTCTTTGAGCTTTGATTAGGATGCAGCACCTGACTGGATATCTCATGAGACATGGCTTGCTTTCCTTGACGTTTCCAGCCTTTCTGGATTTTGAAGGGGACAATCATAATTCATGTTATTTAAAGAATTCTCTTATTAACTGTTTCACAGCTCTGTTCAGAGCTGTTATTGTAATGGTTCTAGTTCTTACCAGAACATATAAGCGCAAAGGCAGATAAAATTGTTATGCCTATAACAGGTAATAGAATTTTCTTCAACTCAACCACATCCTGCTATGAGAATGCTGCAGAGCCATCTCATGCATATTCTGTACACTGTCCTTCAAGTGGAAAGCAAGGGAGCCTGTACTTTATCATAAAAATTTCAAGGTGCTTCAGCTCTTGAAAGACATTTTACTTACCACTGTGAAACAATCTACACACAAGAAAAGCATTATTCTATTAAAAGCAGTACACAGATTTAACCAGAGGCAGCATGAGCATGCCAAGGTGTCCGAACATCCTACTATCTCTGTAGCTGGCACCATGCAGACTGCTTAACACAGCACTGTCTTCTACTCTTTACTAACAAAAAGTAGAAATCTCCGGGCATTAATACAACAATCCTGACAGCAAGGAGTGGCAGGTGTGGGCAGAAAAGGCTTACAGCTTTTTCATTTTATATGTAGCCACGACTGTTCCTTCCCAGCCTACCCCCGCAGTACCGCAGCTACAGAGTCCTAGCCTCCTTTCTCTGCCTATCTTCAGCTCCTCTTGCTTCTTCCTTTTCTTGAAGTTAATGATCTAAATGAGACAGCGTGTTTCTTCATGCTATAACATTGCACTCTTGTCTGTCAACTACTTCCAGGAACCATAAGGTTACAGAAATTATTTTTTTTTTTTTTATTTCTTATTCAGACCTTAAGCCAAATTATGTTTAGTTCACCACTTACGCACTATTAAGTCCCAGAGACAAGCTGAGGCCAGGCATTCCTTGACCCTCTAGTCCTGTATTTGACTGTTGCCAACTTTCTCTCCTTATGGTCTCAATAGCTATTTTTTTTTTTTTGTGTGTGTGTGTGTGTGTGTGTGTGTGGGGGGTTTGTTTGTTTGTTTTGTTTTTGAATCAAGAATGTCAGGCCATCTTTTTGAGCAGCCAGGAATTTGATATACACCTCACCGGGACTAAAATCTGTGTATCATGATGTAATTGACATAGCAATTGTGTCCTTTTTCTCACGACTCGCTTTTGTTTAACTAGTCCTCTCCAATTGCTCATTTATGCTTCTTTAATTGTGATTAATATCCTTTCACAATCAAATTCTTCATGATATTATATAATACATATTCTAACTCCAAATATATATATATGCTCTTACCCTGTTACTTTTACTGCCTTCTATTTGTCTTAGAATGCAAGTGCTAAAAGATAGTGTTTCTGTCTTCCTTTACATGCCTGCAGTATAAATAATGCATCAAATACTTAATCGTGTTGCCTTTGGGTAAAACCAGTGTCTGAGAAACACACTGATAGGAAGGCATTTCAAAATATATAGGAATGTACTGGACTCCGTTCAAGTCAAGGAGGAAATTTAGCACTGTATATAGCTCCAGAGGTGAACTGAAAATAGTTTCCCTACATGAGAGAACAGAGATTGGCTGCAGATTAAAGCACATAATGAATGGAAATACTGATGCACATTGCAACTACAGGTGAGATTCACTGCATGTATGGAAAGTCTTAATCTTTTGGCTCCATGTGAAAAGTTGGGTAAGTCAAATACAGCTCCTGCTGGGAAAGTCGCTGCAAAACCCTAACTGAGCAGCAGTGCATCTCTGTGGACTGAAGTGCTCTGTAAATGAAGGACCCATGTGGAAGCAGATAGATAAGACGCCAGCAGCTGTCATACAGGAACAGGTAACTAAGTCCTTGTGCCTTGCAGTAACAACATAACCTGTTATAAATCCAAAACAATTTCCTCTGTCCTCTCTACGGCTCATCACTGCCTTCCCACACAGGAGCCTATTTCTCAATGTCTTTGATATCATTTGTATTTGCAGCTTCCTTCATGCTGATCATAAACAGTGCTAAGGTCACAGGTAAATTCCATCCCAAGACTATTCCTTGTTTACCTCCCTCTAATGTCTTTTTTCCTTTAACACTGATGAATTGTCTAAATCATAATCCAACATTGTTCTTCATAGAATAACATTATTGTACTATAACAGTGTTACAACGAGGTAACTAATTATATAGGAAATACAATATCAATAACTTTAATGGGAAAGGAAAGAAGAAAAGTAAACTTGTTCTCTTCCACTGTAAAAGCAAGCATAGCCTTAGGGTTTTTTCTTTCTCTTCCCCTCCTCAGGATGGAGGAATGCTATTTAAACCAATATGTTGGTTAGGCCTTGTTTTTGTCTATTTTTCATTAGTTTGCATATGAAGGAAGGTAATTTCATTTGTTACCCTGTCATAGATTCACTGTTATCAACCTTTGCCCTTTGAGTCTGTATTCAGGACGATAGCTTCCTTTTTCTTCAGCTTAATCTTTCGACAGCAATCAATAAATAAGAAATTTGTTAACAAAAGCCCAAGATCTCAGAATGTGCAGAACACCTAACATTTTAGAAATAAGTTTGGAGTTCATCTTAACACTTAAAATTCCTATTATTTCTGTAGTTGTAGGCTTCTACATTATTTAGGATAAGCATCTTTGTTCATATTAATTTTGGCAGAGCCGGTTAGCATGCAATATCTTCCCAGATTTTGCTTCATCAGTGGTTTTGGTATCTGCACTTATTCAGAACTGTTGAATTTACAGTTATGAAGGCAAAAGCCTAGATTTGATTCATACTGCATTTTTTTTGCATTTGCCAAAAGAGCTGGAAGGCAGGTTTATTACTGGATGAAAAAACTCTGCTTTCAGGTCTTATTTCAACTAATAAATTTAGACCCAGAAATCACATAGCTATCTAAAGAGGAAATTAATTGAAAGGAAAAAAAAACCCAACAAACACCATAAAACCCAAGCCAGCATTTGCTTAAGTATTCCTTTAGTTTGAATTCATTCTCTTAATTTTCTCTTGAAATTCCTCCTAACAGGCAACTAAAACTGCCTTCATCAGAAATCAAAGAGTAGTCCAGATGTCAGCTATCTCCTATCTCTACTGTCTGAGCTAACTTACACTTACTGCTTTTTCCTGTTACAATCTACATTTTCAAACGCTACCGTTAAATGCTCTTTAATTACATTGCTGCTTCTTTACTGTAAGGAAAGTGAGCCAGTGCAGACAGCAGTGTGATGTAGCAGTACCACAGTAGCTGAGGATATCAGAAACAGCTCCTGCAGGCTTCTTGTGACTGATTTGTCCCTCTGACAGCTAACTGTGGTCTGTGTTGGTATACCCTGTCACAGAGAGAAACCTGGTCCTCATAAAAGGGCCTCTTTATTCGTAAACTTATTCAATGGAAGTGGTCATTGCACCATTGAAATACTGAAGCCTAAGAAAAAGGAAGAATTCACTCTAGTTAGCCTTTCTCTCTTGCTAGACCTGTAAGGCAGAAAAATCTATGGCTTACCTAACTGCAGAGATTGATCCAAATTTCAGGTATATAAAGATCCTACAAATACTGTTTAATAGTAAATTCAACTCTTTCCCATCCACTCTATTTCAAATTATTAATTACATTTGCCCTATATTTCCTTTATGTTTCCTCCTTATTTCATGGACCGGATCTAAAATAGAAATTCATATTATTACTTCATGTTTCAAAATATGCCAGGAAAAGGTTTCCTTTGTGAAACAACCTAAATTTCTCACGTTCTGCACTTACCTCAGCTGATGTGGCAGTAGCCTATACTTCCCTTTCCAATCATACGAGTTGAACATTTTCATTTGCTCTTTTTTTTTTTTTTTTTTTTTAGCATGTTAGATTTCCTTTTGTCTTTATAGTTTTAATGGTTTTTCCAGGCTCCTTCTTTTAAAAGACCATAACTGACATAATTCTGCTAATGAGCTAACTATATGAAACTTACTGACATGTTCCTCATCTGCCTAGTTACTCATGACTGAGAATCAAAACAGGTTTGTCTTACTGCAAATCACATAACGTTGAAGGATAATTTGTAATAGTGCTGTTGGAAGAAAAATTAAGGGATTTTTCTATACAAAACTCTTATTTAACTGAATTCCATTTTATATTTTGGCTTGTTGGACTTCAATCATTTACTTACTGATCTTTAGGGAAAGTTTCTCTAACTTAAGATGTGAAAGCAAGCTGGAAATATGTCTTTAAGCCAAAGCTGCATTTTGCTTTGGACACTCACATGAAATGTCCTTTTTGTTTTCTTCCTGCTTCATTGATCTGTCCTGAGAAATACTACTCTCAACTGAGCAAAAAAGGTTCTGGGGATTTTTCCATTGTGTCAAGTGAACTCCCTAATCACAAGTCTCCTCAATAGTCTTCAACAGTTTCTTTCAGGAATATTTTTGAAATGCTTCCTTTTTGCTGGAGATACGGAATTCTTGGAGGAATTGAATTACTGTGGTTCATCTGCACTCTAAAGCTTCAGAAATTTTTGGAATTCAAGGGAATTTCAAACAATTTCTGATACAAATATGTTGCAGTTACATTCAGCCGAATACTGTGTTTTTTCTTGTTTTGCTCTTGGGACCGTGTACAACATGTAGTTTTAGCTCTGAAGCACGGTTTTACATTACTAGTAAAATAAGCCTTGCTGCCATCTCCTTCTCAGAACCAGAGATTTCTTCTGATATCCATACACAAGGATTTTTGTCCTTTTAGGTGATTTCTCATGCAGGGATAAATGGTAAGCCAACAAATACCTAAAGTGTTCATTGTACTAAATGTTGTCAGAATATCTCAGATATTTAGAGAACTCTTACATATCCTTTTAAAAGTGAGATTGTTCTTTTCTGACATACTTAATCTGCATGATTCTCTGTCACTGATTGTTTTATAATCTCTTTATATCTTCATATATAAAGAAGCACCTAGAAACATGATTTTGAATTTGTTTTATTTTATTCATGTGGAAAATTACAGTGCTGTATTATCTGAGGATATATGATATTTATTTTACTTTTTTTAGGTTTGGTAGCACTAATAAAAAAATACAATCCAGATTGCTAGAGAAATGGAACTAGGAATTTTACATGGATGGTGCAGTATGAAGCATCCTGCTTTGGACTGCTTTTTCCTGATGTCTTGCTGCCTTAATAAAAAACTCTTGACCTGAGTTAACTGACTTATTTTTAAACTTTTGTTCTAAGGTGTAGATTTATTTCAAAGTAATTTTGTGAAGAAAAGAACTATTTCTACCTTTCATTGGAAGTCATGCTTCAGGATGAATCAAAAAGCTTTCCTCCTCTAGCTAGGACAGTATGGAAAACTCTTTAGAAAAACCCAAATATGTCATCTGCACTAAAGAGATCAAGTGCCAAGGTTTCAAGACTGATAGGTGAGTGTCATCACAGTGTGTTTCAGTCATTTCAGTGGACAAACCTGCTTACATCCATGGATTCAAAGTCTTGTAGAAAAGCTGGTTTTCACTCTTTCTGTCCCATCAGTTTAAACATAATGGCTTATGCTAGTGCCCCGGGTAAAGACATTCTTACATGAAAAAATTTTCTATTAGTGCATCTCACTGGAATGTAATATGAAAATAATTTTACACTTATTTACCATTTTGAAAACAACCTGTAATTCATATCTGCCCAAACATATTTGGAGAAACATTTTATGATATCATATAACATTTAAATGCAATTAATATTTGATATGGAATTCCTGAGCTGTGAGTAAAGCTAGCCGTAATTATTTGTAATTAAGCCACCAGATCTTGAATATGTTTTATATGAGATGTCATTATTTTTTTAAGGAAGCTATGATCCTTCTTGAATGATAGGTGAAGAATTAAGATATGAAGGCGTCATGTTTCACTTGCTGAATTTCAATAGCTGTTGAAATATGTCCAGCATTTAAATCCTAATGAAGAAAGTACCCTTGTTTGGGGCAGTTTATGACAGCAAATTTAATTTAGGCATATGCTTAATCTCTGTTCCAAAGATAAATGTTTTTAAACACATTTTCCTGAATGAGCTGAATTCTTTATAACGTATTACTCTGCATCTGTAAGCTTTGATATTCATAGAACATACTGAAATGACACTCAATTTTGATACCATATTTTAGATGTTCTCAAGCTACAAGGACTTCTTGGGCCAGGAAGTGCTGTTAGATGAGGTAAACCTCATGCAAACATGGTTATTCTGCTGCTAAAGGCAGCACGTTTTTCTTAAAATAGTTAAAAGGTCTCTGTGCTTCAGAGACATCACAGATATTTTGCTTGGAAGGACACCAAGTTCAGGTAGACTTGTTATCTCTAGCCATGCCAACTACACAGATCCACTGACCCTCTGGTGGCAGGAGGGTTATGAGGCTGGTTTAGCCATGCAGGTACTCCAGGTCCAGGCTGTTCTGTGCTCAAACTAATAAACCTCACTGCTGGAGTACTCAGGTGCAGAGCAAGGAGCCCCACTGAGGTTTCACAGCAGCCACGCTGAGTCTGGCCAGGAAAGTGCTGAGCCAGAGTTAACAAGCTTAGCTGACTTTGAACTAGCTCATTATGGAGAACTGGGACGTTTCTGCAGTGACCTCCATAGCTTCATCATTTGGGGTCAGGAGTATTTCAGCTTACTGAATAATGAAGAGCTAAATACATACATGAGGGCTTGATTCTCTGTTGTATTAATTTTTTAAAAAATACTCTAGGTCATATTTTGGATTTCTTTGTAAAATCCTAATGCCTGAAATTACCTTATATTTTCTTTCTCTCCCTCTGTTGTTTGTGTTTTTTGTGATTTTGTCTTGTTTTACCTTGAGAAGAAATGTCTGCCTTTGTTTTTTGTTTTGTTTGGTTTTAGTCCAGCAAGTTCAAACAGTGACAGGGAGCCCAGTGCAGCAAACATGAAAACTCTGCATTTCCCATTTAAAAGCGGTGGTACAGATAAAAAATGTGGATATTCATCGCTTGCCTTGTTTTACGTAGATTGGTTTTCTTTGTGTTAGATGAATTTCCTGCCGCTGGTCCCAAGCTGGTGTTTTCAGGATAGCATGAAATTGGTTTCCAAGTTCTGAGTTCAAACCTTCACTTGTAAATATGACACCATAATCTAATATAACCTAATCTACTAACAACCTAATCTGATTTGGAACAAAAGGTCTTTTAGAAATGTTCAGATTGATTAACCACTTCCAAGCTAAATCAGCATACATACACTGCAGCTCTAATAAATACTTTCATAGATGCTCAGACAGGTCTTGATCACTAGGTGATACAGAAAAGCAGAGCAAAGAGACTACAAGTAAAGGGAAATTGAGGTTTTATTGAAGGAAAGAAAATAACAGAGGAAAGTAATGGCTTCTGCCTCTTCAAATTATTGGTAGCACAGGTCTGCTGCAGCTAGGCTTTTGCAGCTCTCACAACACATCAGCCTTACCTCAGCAGCTATAAGCATCAGCTTACCCTAGCATCACCTCACATCAGACTCTATCTTCCTGTACCATACAACATTTCCCTTTACACTTTTTAGTCCTTTACAAAATCTCCTAACAGGGTTTGGTTTCAGACTCTAGAAGCTTCACAGAAGATTTAGTATAGATTTGCAACAACTCAGTTTCTCACGTTCTCATGGTAACCTATGAAAAGCTTGTTTTCATTCTTTCCCTGTCCCTCAGAGAAACTGGAAACCAGATATAAACATATATAAGAAGAAGAAATACTGGAGGTCCCTGGCCTCTTCATTATTCTTCTTCCTTCACAGTTTTGGAGCAGGTTTAAAAATGTATTTTCAGTGACATGCCAAAACTTCAGAAGGTGTATTTTTGGCATTATGGATGATTTATCTTACCTTCTTCAACGTGTTTACATTTTTTATGTTGGATTGATATTGGTATATTCATGTGTAGGGACGTTTTCAAAGGTGATTTACCGGTTATGTAAATGTCAATGTTGAAAATTCTAGTACTGGGTCTGAAAAACATTATTACCGTGAGCCTCCCAAAGAGTAGTTATCCATAGAAAGTTTTCATAAGGTAACTTAAAATCACCACACCGTAAGTACTAGTAAAATTGCTCTCAAATGGTTAGGAAGATTTCAAGGATAAGATTTTGCACCACAACTATAACTTCAGTCTTTGATCTATATATGTGAGGCAGCTGCTTTTGTTCTTTGGACATTCTCCCTATAACTGGTAAATGTTGGATGTATGCCTGGGCATCCATACCAATTTGTAGATCAAAGCAGAACCCAAACTAACTATAAATAACATTATTAGAAAGCCTCAGAACTTGTGAACCCAAGTTTGAGATGTTCAATTCAGCAATCATGGTCTACATGCTAATGTATGCTATGACTTATTTTTTAAAAAGAAAAAAAAAAATAAACCTTTTCTTTTTCTGTTAAGGCGAATGTCACAAGGGAATGAGAAACTTTTAATTGAGTTTGGAAATACTGTATTTGATTCTTTTAATGCTTTAGCCAATAGGTCACTGTCTGATTAAGCCTCTTAAACAACTTCCTGTCCAGGGACTGGAAATTAGTATGTGAAATAAGATTAAAAAAATAGTAAAAAAATACCAGCCACGAGGTATTTTATAGCTGTGATACTTTGGACAAAAAAAGAATGTGAAGAATTAGAAGAAGGTGTGCAGAACAAGATGGATTTTTTAGAATATGTTAGATCAAATATGGTATGAGGCTGCCCTGGGAAGCGATTGAGTCACTGTTCCTGGGGTATTTGAAAGACGTGTCAATGTCTCACTTAGTGACATAGGTTAATGGTGGACTTGGCAGTGCTAGGTTAACTGTTGGACTCGATGACCTTAAAGGTATTTTCCAATCTAAATGGTTCTATGATTCTATGATAGATGTTTTGATATACTTAACAAAGATGGCAGTGTAATCTTTCACTAAAATAGCTTTCCTTTTCTTATGTTACTTCTTTTCATTCACTGTTCTCACTCACTGCATGCTAGAGGCATCTGCCGCCTTAACCTCTTGTTCTGACATAGTGCCTGGGGGTGACAGGGATGTGGGTGAACCAGAGCAAGATGAGAGAGGCAATATCTGCTGGGAGGACTGCTTTGAAAGACAGGTTTTGTTTGAAAGCTGTTTTCCCCTCAGGGAGAATAGGATGTAGGATCTCTTTATGTAATTGGCTTCTCCCTTCAGTGTGGTGGAGGGTACAGATAAATGTGAAAATTACATTTCATCTTTGGTACTTAGAGGGTGGTTATTTGCTCCTTTGTCATCTTTTTATTTATTTATTTTTGAAAAAACCTGTTCCATCCTAGGAGCCACTGCTTTTCTTTGAATTGTTTGATTACAGTAGAATTTCCAAAGGTGTTCAACAAGCAGTCTATCCCTGCTTCCATTGAAGTCAGCCATGAACTTACAGTGGGCATTTGTGAGAATAATGATAAGCCATTGTTTAGTGATTTTGAAAAATACTGTTCTATTACAATCCCAAGAAATTCCAAGCTCCTATGAATAAGGGGTATAAAGAATACTTGATACTGTTCTCTTTTCCATCCATATTTCCATAGCTCAACACTGGGAAAAATACAGATATTTCTTCCCCAAATAGCATTGTAATAATGATATTTAAGTATCATAAGCATGTTTAAGTAACATATGCTACCTCAAATCTATCAATAAGCCATGATCTGAACTATTAGCTCAAATTGGTATTCAATATTGAAGCAAATTTTGGTGCTTTATTAAATAGCCAGTCAAAGGAAGACTGCACTGTTCTGTTAGGTCAACAACTTCAGCGGATCAATAAACTTCACTGGGTCAAATTCATACCTAAAGTTATTCTATTGATTTTGGGGATTTACCACTGGAAATATTATGTCAAGTATCTTCTCTCATTATTCACTGCTTCATAGGGAGTGCAAGAAACTCTGTAACTGTAAAAGAGAATAAATGACTTGTAGAAGAGTTTCTTCCACATCCCAGGCGGTTGGTGTTGGGTATGAATCCTAAAATATATGTCAGTATAGTCAGCATATATTTTCATTTTGCATAAATAACTGTGGAAGTTTTCCTAGTTTCCATAAATCTCTAATCCTTTCTTAGTTGTACTTAGGTTTTAACTTCAATAAAATTTTTGAAGAAATTAATGATAAAATTTACAAGAATAAGTATGAAAATATTTTCAATGACCAGGGAACATCACAGGTAGGTATTACAGTTTAATTAATAAACTGTGCTTTTTAGTTAAATTGTTGTATTAAATAGGAAATTAGCCACATAAAACACCATGTGAGTTTTAAATCATGAACCTAGTGCAAAAGTCATTTATATTTACATCTAAGATGTAACAATACTTTCTCTGTCATTTATTTAATCTATAGATCCCAATGGTGGAATTCACCTCTGTGTAGAAAATACAAGCAAAACCACTTAAAAATAGGTTTTCCTGGACTACCTGTGTAGGATTTTGAAGTACTCTGCACAAGATTGGAATAATTTTCCTTCTCTCCTGACTCAAAATATTGAAAATTATGGATTATTGTCTGTCTCTGACCCAGCCATTCTCTGTTTTGGACTTGGTTCTTGTTACTCTAATGTTTTATAATCCAGAGAAACAGATAGATCTATACATCTGATTTTATTTAGTTCGATTCAACATGTATCCACAGAGATCTTCTTTCAGTCTCAACACTTTCTAAAAAACTTCAGAGATGCATTCTGCATCTGTGAGGTTATAAATTTAAGGAAGTTGATTGCAAACAGCATGCTTATACCTATTTCTTCCTAAGCTTAGAAGAAGAAAATAGTCTTGGCAGATAGAATAACCTATGGTAGAACTTTTTCTTTAATGAAAAAAATTACATTTGAAAGTACCTGCAGTTTAGCAGGACTTGCAGTATGATGTTTTTCATCACTTGTGATGTCTTCTTTTGAGAATCTTTTTGGTTTTAGTTTTTTACGAAGTGTTAAGGGAAGTTGCATGACTGACTTGAATCTCTTCAGGGTTTACATGAAGGACATAGCTAGTCCTTCTGCATTGTTCTGGCAGAACAACAAAAAAAAACCCTTTCTGGACTATTCACAATTCTACGTGCATAAAGAAGACTATCTGAATTTAAGAAATTAAATACTTTTAAGTACTTTATAAACTTAACGTAGGGTAAATGTAGTTGTATCTTGTCTTGTTTACCAGCCATGGTTCAGTTACCCTAAATGCAGTTCCACACACTGAAATGACTTGAATTCACAGGGCATACCTAAAACTTTTTAGCCAATATGACCATCCTGATGATGTTGGACCTTTTTTATCTATGATGTCCAGTAGTTATTTTGAAACCTTATGGTAATGGAGGAGGATCATATGATGGCATGAGAAAAGTAATGTAAATTCATCTGTTTCAGTGGCTTCTAGACACAGAATAGGAAAAAAGAATACTAACATTTGACAAAACTCAAAAGAACATAAAAAGGAGTGTGGCATGCAGCCCACCAAAAAAATAAATAGATAAAATATTCAGTGGGTGGGTAGACATAACAAAGCATGGCAATGAGGACACACCAAGAAGTGTTTTCTACACATCTCCTTTCTTCCTAACTGTTGATGAAGGCAAGTCCTCAATACTCTAGAGAAAATTGAAGATCTTGGTTAAAAGATCATGGGATCAAAAAGTTTTTGATGTCTTCAGGCTCCTCACTTTGAAATTAATGGGCATTATCATGCAACATAGTTGCTTCTGTCTTTCAGTGCAATAAGCAGTTTGTCATGAACGTTTAAAACCAGCAATAATTTATACAGGATGAGTTGAAGTATTATTAAATGCATTGGACCTCTGGAGTTGAAATCATAATAGGAAATGCTGCCACTATAACATGTGACATTTTGTGAAATCTCAAGGTGGTACTCAGCAGTGATAATACTGCATGGCTCACTGCTCAACTGTCACATTAATAAAGCACAATAAAGAGATGGTACTATCCCATGTCATCTGGGCTTTTCCACACCTCTTGCCTGGAAAAGTACAAGTTAGTTACTTTTCTTAAGACTGCCATGTTTACTTGTTTCAAAATTCAGTTATCACTACAGGGAATATTTTATGCCAAATGCTCTTATACTTTAATGCTGAAATGCTTATGACAACTCTCTGTGTAAAGCCATAAAGATATACATTATGGATAATCAGGTATTTGAATGCAAATTCAATATTCTAGGAAGTAGAGCTCTGCTGATATTCAAATGTAAATACCTCTTTGAAAGGAAAAACCCGTGGTAGTTTTGTTATGAAGGATGGTTGATCTGTGTTATTTTCTGACAAAATTATTAATTGCCTTATTCCAGTCTTTATAAAATAAATCATAATAAAATAACCCAAAAAGGAAGCCAAGGAGACTGCAGATACATTGTTAGTCTGTTTACTTTCAATAAAATAATCTCTGGAGAATTCAACCCAAGGCTAATTCTTCTTATCTTTTCCAAAACTTGACTGTAGTATAATGTGTTGTAATTACTCTTCATATAAAAGACAGTACCTCTGACACGAAGCTTCTTTTGTTCTTTTAGGATTAGGGTTAACAGCATTCAGCCAAATTCTCTCAGCTTTGAACAAATGTGCTAAACAGAGGAGCTGATGTTTTCCCCCAAATGCAGGCACCTGCACAGGAGGCAGCCATAATTTGCATGGCTGTGTGCCCAGAGTCCAAGCAGGAGGTGTGAGGACAGGCACTTTTAACTGCAGCTCTCTTCAATCCTACAGCTACTTTCCTTGTTCTGCAGCACGTCGTGGTTATACTCACACAGTCATTTGCATGCAGGTAGAGTTAGCGGGCGATATTTTTCAGGTTTGTTTGCCCTTGATGGATGTGAGTGATACTGTTCCAGTTGAGCATCTGCACTTCAAACATTGCATCTGAGCCTGAACCTGCAGAACTGTGACCCTAAGAAACTACATAAACAATTATAACAATGCCATTGCAGTACCTAAAATTGATTGTTTGATCTTAGCTATGCCTGAAGGAGTTGTGGAATTATTAGTAAAATTAAGATTTGCATCTGAAAACTAAGGTTTGTATGAAAAACATAGCATTGATCACCTATAAAGGAAAAGTATAAAATCAAAGAGCTCTGAGGATGGGACACGGCTGCAGCAGACATGCGAGGAATCCACTGACACAGCAACTCCCTGCAACATACCATAGAGGGTGGAGCAGAGTGGAGACTCCATGGCCATGCTCCATGATGATAAATGGGAAGCTATGGTCCTCTGAGAACTGATAAGCAGCTCATCTGGTCCCCTGAGCCAACAGTTTTTCAAGACCTTACCAAAGTGTTACCTTTTTGTGAACTATGTTGGTTTTAGCATAATTTTATATCAAAATTTAATATCAAAACACACCTCCATCCCGAAGGCTACCCGCCTCCGAGGTGCAACCACTCCTCTTTGAGTCTGCATCCTTGATCTTTTGTAAACTATACCTTTAAATGTGAAGTAAGAGAAATTTACACCAATCATGATAAAAGGTATGTATGACTACAGTCACTCAAACTCCACCTTGAAGGTAGAAAGGATATAAAACAGCCAGGGAAATGGGGAATTTGAGAGGAGAAATCACCGTGAGCAAGTCAAGGGGAACTCCATCTCAGACTGCCTCTGACTACCGGGATTGGCCGACGGGCTGAGCCTTGCTTCTCCCCCTCCTTGGGATGCCTTGGGTGAGATTTAGATTAAGCACTTTTCTCTGGCATCTTAGAAATCTCTCTAGAGAGTTACTCCCTAACATTTATAGCCAGGCTGTATCATTTATAACCTTTTCACGCATTTTGTACTTAATAACATCATATTTGCACATGCTTTCTTGCAGATAGTCACTATCACCAGCAATCTAAAAACCTGTACATCTGTTGCACAAATAAAACTGTTTAAGTAGCCAGTTGTCACAGTTTCTCACTGAACGTGACTGAACCCCAGAGCGTGGCTGTGCCAGTTCATGAGCATGACTGGACTGAAGGTGCAGACAGCTATTAGTGTATCCAGAATCGTGGTAGTTTAATTTACATATTAAACACGACTGGAATGGCAGTGGCAAATTGGATATCACTCAGAATTTGAACCTAGCCCCACCTAATCTCCCATTCTGGTGAGGAGAGTTAGAAAGCAAGGGGGTTTACTTTCTGCCAAATTACTCCATCTCTTTTAACGCAACAGGAGTCAAAATGAAGTTTCTAGGCAATACAGAAATGATGTTGCCTTTAAATGCTAGGTCATGTGACTCGTACTTTGGCATGCCCTAGTAGTCGTCTACTAAAGATAAGAGCCTGGCTTGTGTTTTAAAATAAGTGTTTTTAAAGAATTGGTATGTAGATTTTTCTTTCAATGAAAGTCCTCACACTGAGCAGAAACTGGATTCTCAGAATATTTCATGCATCTATATTACTTATTCTCAACATAAAAGCAGATATATTCTGGAGTTCAGAAGCTGAAAACCAGGGTTACTTCCCTCTAGCTCGGTGTCCCTAAATTCCACAGCATGGAATAGCAGCCTCTCTGCATATTGTTCCTTCCCCACAAATCTGATCTTCCTGAAGGCATGACAGCCTCACAAAGAAGTAGAAAGTCTCATACTCAGTTTCACCTACAGCCTTCTTAGACTGCTTTCACCAGAAGCTGCAGTAGCAGGTATGAAATCTTGCCAGCATGAAAAGAGAGTAAAGATTGTTTTGCCTACCCTGGGGGAAGGCAATTCAAATGGGCACACAACCATGATGTGAACAGCAGGCAGATCTTTCTGCCACTTCTAAAATGTGTCTGTCTTGTCCTGGATACAGTGTTATTACTGACGTGCAGTGATTGATGTGCAGAGATTGCTGCGTGTTCTCACAGAGGTGACTGCTCAGGGTCCTCAGATATCCCTCTGACCCAGGGCTACATCACAGCAGAAGTTCAGGGAGGAAAAAAGTTTAGCTCCTGAAACTGCATTGTGCATGAATACACAAATTTAGATGCCTGGGTAGTGCAAAAGTAGATAGGGTAGTGCAAAAGTAGATATCAAAATGAAATTGATAAACAAATATAAAAAGTGCATATCTGTGACTGCTCTGAATTCATGTCACATACCAGAGCTGACCCTCTAGGTCTGGCCCTAAATTTTGCATGCTGTTGCCACAATGGCAATACTGTCTAATTGCAGTTTCAACACAGGCTTCATGGAAGGCTGTAGCATTTGAAATATGGTAGTCATATATCAAAAAGCCAATTTTTAACAAGAATTCCACTAAATGTCACCTGAGCTGATTTTTCTTCATGTATTCTGAATACAAAACAATTGGCTACTGTAAAGAATTTGCTAACACTGTTGAATTTTTAATGGCAAGCACTGTAGCAAGCACCAATTTCACATTTCCTTTTTGCCTTTAGGAAACCATTATTGTAAGAAAATCTGAAAATGATCGTAAGTAACAAAAGTGTACTGTTTTAAAGCCACACAGCACTTAAAATATTGGTTATGTCACACTGTGGTGATATAGATTAAAATGAAAAAAAAATTATAATACCTTTTTAGACTTTTAATGTTCATTCAGAACTTTCCACAAAATCTTTTGTCTACATACATAGCTTGAATAATCAGAACATTTTTAAAGTTAGATTTACATATTCAACTGTATCTAAGACAGTGTATTACAAAATACTAATACATTTCATAAGTTATTGTAAAGGGAGATTCTATGGTTTTGTTTCCCACAAATATGATATTCTTCAAAAAATTGCAATAATTTTAATTTTAGAAATATGTTTCTTAATAGTGTTCTTAATCATGTTTTTCAGGTTTTCAGTTAGGTTGACAGCAAAAAAATGTAATGTCATTGTCTTATCCTTGTCTAAAAAAAACCCTAACAAGTAGATTTATTTTGTCATTGGTGTTTTACAAATAAAAAAAATAAATGTTTAGGTATATTGAAGAGGGAATATAAAATAAATTGCCTGAAATGTAAAGTGACCTTCACCAGATAAATTACAACTGTATTTATTTTTTCCCAAGAGTCTGATTTTGTGATTTTCCAATGCACTTCAAAAATAAATTCCAAATCTGTTCATTCAGAAGTGTCTTAATTTTTATGTATTAGTTTTTCACGTTTCCTTTTCTGTTATTCCTCTCATATTCAAGAACCCTTGTTTTTGATGGCCAGGATGCCAATTTCTATACTAATCAGCACATATTATAGCTAACTTCAAATTAATTATTATCTTTCATCTCAGTTTCTATTTATAATTCAGACTATTCTGAATTCAAAATTAAACATTTTAAATTTAATAAGCATTTTTACTCTAAAGTCTATTAAAACTTGCTCAGACTGTTCTGATGAAATGCAATGCTCAGTGAGGCTGTGAGGCACCAACTCACAGATAAATGCTCTTCAAGGGAACTTAGAACATAGAAGGACCTATGGATAGATTTTATATTACTGCAGAATTTGTTTCATTGCCATTACCAGACACTTCAAAGGGATTTAATTACATATTTTCACATCTGATGTGTTTTCAGAGCTATTTGTAGCACAAGTATTTGTCCTGTCAAAAATAAAATATAAGCTATGAATATAATTTCATTACTGCTTGTTGTCAAGAAAATCAACGGTACATGACTCCTTTTGACTTCAGTAAAACTGAAAAAAGCCTTTTTTTAAAACGATATCCTCTGTTTAAGTAGTATGAGTAATGTTTGCATCTGAAATGATTGTCTAAGAAGGAAAGCATATGAAATCTGTCAGAATGATTTGTTTTTGTGATAGCAGCAGTCACTGAGGTGACATTTTAAGTGTGAAAGGCTCATTCTCTTTTCTTGCCATTACTCCAAAGAAAAGGGACAAAGAGGAAGCAAGTGACCGTAAAAGGGGCTTGTTTGCAGCTGGGAGAGTTCTGATGCTGTTTTAGGGAGAAGGGGAAGGAAGAGGAGAGGAGGAGGAAGGATTTCTTTTTATTAGCTTGCTTGGCTATTTTTCTAAGGCCATAAAGAGAAGATCTGTTTTCTAATTATTCTATTATTCACTCTGTTATTGTAAGAAGTCAACAGTAGTTCTAGTAAGCAACAAAAGCATCCAGGTAACTCTCTGGTCCACTTTCATGATCACTCATTGAAATCTCCATTTCATTCTTTCCCACTTACTGTTGTCCCTGTTCTACAATGTGCTATGGAACAAATTAGGATAACAGATCAAATTTTAGGCAGTTGTATGAACTGAATGGCGAACTGATCCAGATCAATCCCAAAACCAGTCAGATCCAAACCAGATCAAACCAAAAGTAATCTGGACCTGTTCCCTGACCTCATCCCTCAGTCCTCTGCACTGAGAGCTGTGTCAGCATAGCTGGAGACCTGGCCAGGTCTGGAGCTGGAGTACAGCAGCTAGCAGCAGGAGCTCCTGCTCTGGGGCAGTTTCTGTTCCTGAGCAGTTTCTCATTCTTTAAGGTGGTATTATTGGAAAACAAATTTTATCGTTGAAATGGGGACCAGAGGAGGGGGAAGGGAGGAAATAGTTGGATGAGACAAGATGATGCTCCATCTTTTCCATGAGTTCCACCTCCCAGCATGTTACAAAACATAAATACCAATGCCGTTCAACAGGAGTCTGTTAAAGGTACATTTTCCTATAGTGGCAAAGACGCTGTAAGAAAGTAGTGGTATTGTGATCTTAAGAAACCTGGAAAAACTGCTTTAAGCCAGATACTTTTTTCCTGGGGCTGGGAGTTAACATACAGAATTCAAAATCAAAGAACATTAATTTTCTTTTAAGAAGACCATTATGAATCAAATCAGAAAAAAGGCCTTCCTCTCCCCTCATTTTGTTGGCAGTCTATAACTCTAGCTCAAACATGTGGGGATTCCCATGGTAATTAGTTGTGTGTTGCAAAGCAGGTATGTAAGGACTGCATGGTAGCGGAGACAGATGTGACAGCATGATAAATACTGAGCTCCAGTTCAGTCCAAGTGTGCTTGGATCCTAATGGGTTGAGACTATTAAAGGTCTACAGAGAGCAGATGGATCAACTTATATGGCTCACTCCACTGATGTCAGAGGTATGTTTGATATAGCTAAATAAAGATGTAGTTAAAGATTATTACAGTACACTGTAACACCATGTGGTCATCGTCATCTTTTCAGAAGTTATGAACGCCTTGAGAGCACAAGTGCAGCATGCTAATAACAAAACCATGGTGAATATCTTTCTGCTAAAAAGCAGAAAAACATGGGCAAAAAACTTCTATATGCTCAGTCCTGGAAAAAAAGTTCCCTTTCTCCTTATTGGAGAAAGTTGAGTAGCTACCAAAGTGAGGAATTAAAGTTGTGTGTCTCATTGAAGCAGAAATGTGTATAGAAGACAACCAGCTTATTATGGAGATATTTATATACATATGGAAGTGTGGGGGAAAATAACCAAGAAGTACCTAATAATTATGGAGGGAAGAAGAGGGGAAAAACTTAAACCAGTCTACCCACCTTGTGTTCAGTCTTATTTTAGGTGATGTGATGACAAACTAAAGGGATGGAAAGCCTATAAATTCAGACCTTGGAACACTTTAATCAAGTGTTTTGGCTCCCCAGTGTATTTTTCAGTATGCCCAAATGTGAACAGCGCAGGCCCCGATGTGAGTGTTAAACACAGTCTGGACAGCTGGGGGTTATGCAGAGTTGTCTTGCAATATCCATTTTTCTGTTGTGGCCCTTGCCATCCCCTCAAAAGTAACAGTGGTCACTTTGGAGACGTATAACCTGTAGTACAAAGAACAATGGCTTTGATTTATTCTGGTGTTTTCTTCATAGTTTTTTTAATACAGTCTCCTGAGAGCTTTATTTATTTATGCAAGTCTGAATTATTATCATATAATATTGAAATAATTGGGCAGGAGATTTTACCTGTGGCAATAATAGGAGTCTTTTAAGACAGTTTAGAAGGTGTAATTTACCCTTTGAAGTTTAGGTCATCCCATCAAAACTAAGAGAAGCTGTGAGAAGGCATTAAGGGTAGTATGACCTTCAGAAGTCTCTTGCTGCTTTTGTACATAAGCAAAATTATCTTTCAGGTTTGTCCCCTTTTATATAATGGGTGATGTAGAAACTACAGATTTACTTGTATTTTTTTAAAAACGTCTCAAGGGTTATATCATACATAAGACACTATTGAGATTCCAGTAATTGTTAAAGAATTGCTGTAAGTCAGTGGCCAGCCCATGACAGTAACCAGCACCAGATGCTTCAGGGTAAGATGCAGGAGTGACTGACTTGAACAAATGCAGAATAAAGTGCTCAAAAGAAAAAGATTTTTTTTTTTTTTAACAGAAATTTTCCTGCCAATGCTTTGCTTATCCTCTAGGGCATTACCTCCTTATCAGCAGCAACAAGAAAAGGCTATCATTGTATGCAGGACACACTTATCTGAGCAACAGCTGTTTTTTCAGGCCAGAGGGTTACATTTTTATCCAATGGAAGCAGTGAGCCTTGAGCTGCCTTTGTAAGATAAAGAATTATCAAAAGACAGACTGTTTGACTTGGAGAATTTTTAGAGAATCTGGAATTTACTAATCATTGTAATCTAAAGTACACTGCATGTAATGACCTAAGGATGTGCCAGAAGGTTTATTTCTTCATCCAAGAGAGTTCTATGGTGGAGCTGCTGTGAGAATCAGTTTCAAGGTTAGGAATCTTAAAATGGCTTTGGGCACCAGTCAGTGCTGGCTGATGCATTATTGCTAGAGTTTTGTTTTTCATACCTGAACACTTAAAATTATTCTAGAAAGTCCTTCTTCCTGTTAGTAATCACAGTTTATTGTTAATGTGCTGTGAGAAATGCATCATCCATTTCTGAACGTTTTCCTAAACTTCTGAGCTATGTATTGTCCTGGGACGGTGCGTTCCACACCTGCATTTTGTGGCATATTTTGAATACATGAACTCCTGGTAATAAACATCATGTAAGGATCGAGTAGCATGAACATTTTATTCTTCCACAGCTGTGGAACACAAATTGTATAAACCTGGAGATGTGTTTCCTGATGATTTGTGAATTACAATTTGAATTTTTACAGCACCCCCTTAGGAGAAATTGAGGTAGCAAAATAAAATTTCCCTCTAATTTCCTGAAAAAGAAGGAGCTTGACAGAAATGCATTCCAATAATTTTTGTGCTAAAGTTGAATGCAAAGGAATAATTTAGTGTCAAGTTATAAAGCCCTGTGGTGCCCATGGTTTTACATTCAGCAGCCATTTTGCTATGGCCAGCTTAAACATTTATCACCTTCCACCTCCCTCCTTCTTCCATTTCCCAGGTCATTTCAGATTCCTGCCAAAACAGTGGTCCTGGCTAGGCTCCTAACCTTCTTTTAAGTCGAATCATACCCGTAGAAGGAGCTGTGCTCACAAAGGCAGGAATGGGATGGATGGATGGATGACAGTGGGAGAAGCGGAGATGTGGGCAATGAAACTGGCTTTTTGGCATTAGTCTACAGTTTTATTCGATGAAGCTGACTGCAAAATTGTAGGATCTATTACTTCTGGTCTGCCCATCCTCTCCCTGGTGCCAATACAGCTGTTCATGCAGTGTACCAAGTCATCCATCTTTGTTCCACCTAAGGAGACTGATTTGTTATTCCAAGTCACTCTGTGGTCATACAAACATATACACTGCCACAACATGGGGAGAAGCTTGTCATTGGCATTGGCAAAATGACCTAGGAAAGAGCAAGAGCACAGTCTCCTAGCAAAAATGGCTCATACAGCCTCAGCTTCAGATGAGCGAGCATTCATCCCCATGGTAGTATTGCTGACATGAGGATTCCAGTAGGGCTAGCCACACGAGTAAGCAATTTACAGTGCGGCCCTTGGTTTCTCTGCAGTATCTTAGCCTCAATTACACCCCTTAGACCTGGTAATCCAGCAGTCCCACTCATTGCCTCACAGACTTCTATCTGTGCACTGTTTTCAATCTGTTACTCATTTAGATTGGCATAATGAGGAGGGTTGGCTGTTAGGTTTTTTCATTACTATTTTTGTAGAAAGCATTTCTAACGCAGTTAAAGGATTTGGTTCTGTGAAGTGGTGGGTCTCAGAGGCTCACTGATTTCTTTTAGAGTGGAGTCTGCTGAGCATCTCTCAGGGCACTCAGCCTCTTAAAGGATTAGACAGTTCTGGAATGCCATCCATTTGTGTCAATATTTTATCAGTAATACAGAGATTATGCATTAGATTGTGTCTTAGCCTGATTGACTGCTGTACTGGAAAAGGATATTGCATCTTTATGTCCTTAATAATCTAGAATACAGTTTGATTTACACAGTATTAAATCAGACATAAAAAACACAGACACTCAAGATGCAAGGCATTAATACTGTCTGGATATCCTATATAGATGCAATAGATAAAACGTATAGACTCCTTAAAAGGTCTGCTGGTGTAAATGTCTGATGGGGTGAACAGGAGGGAGATAGAGATTCCTCTCAGGGAGAGAGGATGTGCGCCCAGCATCCAAGGTGCCTTGCCACATACTGCAGGTAAGTCAGAGAGTCAAATGATGAGAACAGCAGGAGAAACACATTTACTTTTTATAGTTACTGCACTGTTTTGTGATGGGAGAAAAAAATTTTGATCTCAGGGAGTTGGAAAGGATCATTTCTTTTCTTGGAGGCTATGCTGCCAAGTAGAGAGGCAAAGGGGGAAAGATGTGCAGCTATCTGTTCCTGCAAGCCAGCTCACTGAAAGTGCAGAAGCACAAACAACTGACATACTATAGAATAACTTTTGTCATTTGTTTCTTGTGTGTTGGAGTAATATCCACATTTACTGTTACATGAAATCACAATCTTTTCCCAAGCCTGAAGTTTCTTCTGCTTTCATTGGTCTCAGTATCTCATTCTCAGTTTTTTATTCTCCCTGTCTATTTATTCTCCCTGATATTTCTCCCCTTTTCTTACAGATCAGTCCAGTAAAAAACAGTCCATTTAGCTATGGATACTATGTTTAGTAAATGCCTTCAAAGGTCACCGGCAGTCTGCTTTCCTAGGCTCTCCCTTTGCAACGCCGCCTCCTCTAGAGCCCCTGCCTCGGTACCACCCCTTTCCCAGCCACCACACATTCTTGTCTGAGGAACTGCCTGGCTTTCATTTTGCCCCTTTTTCAAAACCCTTCACCAGGAGGTATTGGAGATGTGGCAGAGCTGGGACTGATATGTGGTGACCCTGCTCGGTCCGCTTGAACGGCGACAGTAGCGACACCGGCCTTGGGAGATGCTCTGTGCTGAGGTGTGCAGCAGCCCGGCAGGGCACAGGAGGCAGTGAGGAGCACGGCAGGGCAAAGGGTATGAGTTTCAGTGCATAGGGTAGCTCCAGAGGCATGACATTTGGTATTGGTTCACAAAAAGAGACAAAAGAGATTTCTGACGCTGAGGAGCAGAGTGTAGAACAATGACTCACACAGGCAGCACTGGATGGCACAGATGTGCCTTGGGGTAGTATTCCACCCTGATCAAGAGAAGGTACGGCCATTTTGTATGTGATGGAAGTGTGGAAAATATTACAATATATTTTGGTGAAAAAAAAGAATGCAGAAAAATATAGGTAGAAGTGGTGGATGTAGCCATCTCTGAGCCTTAATTAATCTTAAATTGTGGAATGTACAATAAACTGTATCTATGTTTTTAGATTTCACATTGTTTAGCAAGTTACTTCATTGAGCATGGCAAATAATAGAGCAACTTCCTCAGTAGACAATACAATTTTATTTATAATTGGGAATTTTTTCCATAATTTTATTTTCTTGTATGAATCATTTCTAGCTGCACTAATGCCAGTTTATAATGCTGTTTTAAAATAATTGCAAGGTTATTTCATTATCTGTTTTGGAATATTTGCCTTCTTACTTATATGCCTGGTGGTGTTCAAACCCAAATGGTATCTATGTGTAATAGGTACATAGGATAAAACTGTAAAATAGGGTTTAAATGCACAGATAAGCACTATACTATGCTACTGTTAGGACGTATGTTCAAGTTTATATGATGCACTGATACCATCAGAGCTAACAGATTTTTAAGACGGAGCTCAATGAAAAACAATTTCATATCAAGTTTGTTGGGTTTTTTTGTTTGTTTTGTTTTGTTTTGTTTTTTTTCCCCTGAAGACAAATACAGAAAATTGAATGCTATGTAATATGCACAATTTGAAGATAAGAAAGGTACCCTGACTTGATATTGTTACTGGTAAAAATGATGTAGCATATTTGATGCAGGATTTGTGAATGCTCAGCCATATTACAACTGTTTCCTCTGAATGTTAAAATGTTGAAACAGTTGAGCTACCACTAGCTGCTTTTGAATTTGTGAATTCAAATGAAATGGTGAAGGCCTGCTGATTATGCTTCACATGTTTGAAAGCCACAGCATCTACCAAGATGGGTGGGTGATTTCAGTTCAGACGGTGAAGTCAGTCAAAATGAGCCATGTAATTCTTCATCTCTACTGAAGTAAGTTCCCATCCTCACAACTTTGGAAGCTGTGTGTTACATGTAAACAGATGAATTCAGAGTTAGTTCAGTGCTAGGTGAATGGTTGATATAAGAATATGTGATATGATAAACAGAAAGCACTTCTCTTTAGCACCTGGATTACGTATCAGGACAAGACCATTTGGTTTGGAAAACTAGCCCAGTACTTCTTTCTGGGTTGCAGGAGTTGCAGGAACATGAGGTAGGTGGGAGGTACAATGGCACACTGGGGAGCTCAGTGCAAAGGGGATGTTCCAGTGAGAAGGTAAAACTGATAATGATACAGGAGTAAGTTTTGTAAGGAGACTTGCAGCTTTTTATCAAGGCAGTTGACAGGGCTCAGGGGAGAACAAGTAGGCAAGGTTATCTTTGGGTCTGAAAAAGAGTCAGAAATTTCAAGGCAGATACTGAAGAAATTGCTGTCAGTTAACACAGTTACGTTAATCAATTGGTCAGATATGAGGAAAGGGTAGTGAGCATTTGTATAGGGGATAAGGATTTCCTTAAGTATACTAGTTAATAATAAAATTAAAAATAATTTTTCAAAACTTCTTTGATGATCTGTCCACTTTCTCTTTAAAGAATACCCACAAAGGGCTTCCCACCTCTTAAGCTAGGTCTCAAGACTGTAACATATTTTCTTCGTGAGACAGATGAAAATTATGTTTGGAAACAAACCTTCCCCATCTCTTTGCAGCATGAGAACTTTTTCCCAAGCTTACTTCCTTGTCAGGCAATACATGGTGATTCTGTGGGTCTGAAAAACTACCCAGTGTCCTGAACATCTAGGAAAATATTCTTATGGCCATCTCTGAAGGTAGACAGTCTGTCCACTGGAAGAAAGATCTCTACTCCTAACAAGTGGTTTCCAGGTTTTGCTCAGGAGAAAATACCTGTTTTTAAACAAGTATTTTGCCTTGTGTTTCTGTTGGGGTTTTACAGTTATTTCTAGGAAAGGCACAACTTCTCCTTTAAGGGGCTTTTTATCTGAAAGAAAGTGGCAGAATGAGGAACAGAGGCAACGTTTCCACCCTTCTTCTCAGACATGTCTTTTAACAAAGTATATCACAAATTGCAAAAAATACATAAAGAAATTATGCCATCTGTCACACAGACATATGATTCCTTGTTATTTCTAGAACTTCAGCAGGGTTAACTGTGCCACCATGTGCGTACATTCTAGGTAAGGACACAGAGACACAACGTTCTGCCACTTAACACACTTAAAAAACCCTAAGACAGACCCACATTTAACTATACCTTCCACTTATTTCATTAATACATTTACAATCCACAGTTCTTATGACTAGCTGGAACAGAATTCCATTTCCATCTTTCCAAAAGAAAATTTCTTTTTCATGCAAATACTAGATTTTTTTTTTTCTTTCATCAGGATGAAAAAGAGACCTTTCAATACTGTGAGAATATGTTATTCCAATGTTTTGGAAAACCACATAAAAGTTGATCAAAGCTAATTCAAAGCTTTAGACCACTTTATGTCATCTCCATATGATGACCCAGCACTGAATTCTTGGCTTATCTCATCTCTGAGCTCTCTTGCTAACCATTGCGTTACAGTTTTTCTGACTTCTTTCTCTGGCTTTATTGAGGAAATCCATCCTGGACCTAAGCAATATTCCTCACAAAAGCTTGTTAAGACCAGTGGTTCTGATTTTAATGAATCAGCATGTCTGATACAAAAGTTTTATCCAAAATTTTCCCAAGAGCTGGCTATCATTTCATTCATGATTCAGATAGCTTGCTGTCGTAATAATTCCTTGTGTCTCTTCAGTTCAGCTGTCAGCTTAAAGTGCCCTTGTCATGCCTCTGTAGCTTCCTTGCTTGTGAAGAACAGTGAGATTTGCATCTTGTTTTTGTCACACACTGATTTCAGCTAAACCAGACACATAGGCAATACTCTGTTACTGGTCTCTGATTTGTTTATGAGAACCTGCCAAGTCTTTTTGTAAAACAGCAAATTGCATACAATTCAAATATACATAGAAGTAATGTATTTGTTTTTATTGGAATGCAGGTTCCCTCTGCACCAACCTCACAGTGAGATTACCATGAGATAACTTCCTGAGTGCCCCTTTTGCCCACTGGCTCTGGACAACTTAGCTGGCTACAGGCAAGAAAAGTCATTTTAGTTCCAAAATGCAAACATTTTTCAGAATGTCATCCAATACCAAAAAAATTTATTTTTTTTGCAGAGATTGGGCAACTACTCCATTTCCAATCTCTATTACTTTAGCCATTCATTTGGAATAGACCTATTATGGCAGGTTATATTACAATGTCAGCTATTTTAAGCTCACTATAGTGAAGACTGAACAGCATTTTATTGGGAGAGAGGTGTTTTTGGTAATACCTGCAAGATACTTTATGCTGTCCTTGAATATTATTCCTTAATATACTACTTATTAGTTCTTTATCAATCTGCTGCCTTAACAGTATGACAGAATGTGTTGGATAGAAGCTTTGAAAATTTTTAATGCAATAGAAAACTATTAACTTTTTCAAGAGTAAGAAGGATTATTTGTTATTTCAAATATAATTATTTCAAAGATAGATCTTTCATAATTTCTTTTTTTAAAAAAGTAACTCCTGCAACTTTGTAGTCAAATCATACCTTTAGGCATAACTATAATTGCTTTTCATACATGTTAAAAATGAAGCCTAAATAGAAATAAAGGGATTTACTATCCAGATAAATTATGTCCTTGTATGAATGACATCTATTCCCATTTTATTCTTACTTATAGTCCATACCAGGAAATGCAAAATGCTTCCAGCTGTCAAGTTTCAAAATCTGATTTCAGAAACACTATGATGGTGAAGCAAATTGGTAGGTTTTTGTTAGCTGATATACATTGACTTTTCCTGATGCAAGTTAAAACAATTGAAGAAACCAAAATATTTAATCTTCTGATACTCCACTTTTTAGTAATTTAAAATCTATTAAAGTAATGAATTGGTAATTTTTAAAGTTTATTTTTTATTTGTAATATTTAGGACCCTAGAAATTGGGACAGAAACTTCTCTAACTTCTTTAAAAGAGGTTCTGTGCGTGCAAACAAGGTGCAAAAAGTTGCCCCCAAAAGCTTTTACTCATTACACTGCATGAGAAAACACATGCACATAGTGTTCATCTAGCAGGAAGGCGGCAGTCAACAAGAGAATAATATTATTCAGCACTGTAAACTCTTCTGTGTCCTCTGAACCTTTGAAAAGGAGAAGACACACTGAGGGCTAGAGATAGTTTTAACCTTTATCTTGTCTGTTTTGCTCACTTGGGGGCCACATAAGATTAAATTGCAAGTTAAAGAAAGTGAGTTTCTTGATCTCTAGTTTTATGTACAGGAAAGATTCACAGAGCAAATGGCCAGTTTCTTTTTCTAGAACACTTTTAACACACGTAATGGACAGCTTTATACTCAGAGCTAAACAAAACTTAGATTTTGGGTTCCCCCCCTCCCATGTCTGAATCCATCTTTGAATCTATACATGCTGCACATTTAACTGTAGAGTAATTATTAAGTTTCAGCAAGATTCAAGCAGAGTTTCTCCATTTTTGTAGCTCATGATTCTGCATGCTCAGCCAGCTGTAAGATACAGCAGAGCTGAAAAATTGCTTGCTACTCTAAAAAAGCAAAAAAAGAAATTACATGGATTTATTTTCAGCAGGACAAGCCATCTGCACTTTCCACAGCAGCTTTCCAACTTGAAAGTGGGCAGTAAATAAGCACATTGCAAATATCGACCGACACATGCAGTGAGTAATTACAGCATCAAGGTATCACTGATCTGAGTAGTAAAAGTTATTGTAGTTAACCCCCAGGGCAAAAAGAGCTTTGCCTTTCCATTAACACTGGTTGTTACATTATCTGGTTGCATTTAGAAACATGACCCCAGTTAGATCTGGTCCCATTTGTTGCTGTTCAGCTAAGATATAGTGTTCTTTCTGCTAGATTGACCTATTCAACACCTTTTTGTTATCTGAGGTTTGATGCCTCACCCATGACCTTGCTGCAGTCTGAGCTCACCAGTTTTCCTCCTGGGCACTTTTGTCACAGGAGACACTGGAACTCATCTACAGGGGGTAACATTTTCCCATCTGTTTGTCCTTTTAAGTAGCCTCTTGGAATAACTGTCCTCCTTTTGTATATTCTGTTGCTTTCCATCATTTTAACAATCTCTTTGTTCAGGTAGGTGCCCGTTTTCCTGTAATTATCAATTTGGATTTGGTTTTCTGTTATCCACCTAGGGCTTTTTACTTATTTGTGAAGATGTTTGAATTTTTAGGCACAGGCACACAAGAACTTTGTTTCTTTGCTCTACTTGTTCTTATAATCAGATTCCTTCTTTTCTATCATATACCTTGAGAGGTGTTCAATTGGTTGCTTTGTTTCCTCCTCTTTAGCGGACAATAATACCTTGCTGTTCTAGACCTGTGTCTCAGTTTCCAAGTAGTTTTGTAACTGTTGCCTTTGGGTATCTTTAGCAAACTGCTCACTCATCCTTCTGTTTCTGCAATAAAATGTAACCTCACTGCTGCTGCTAAATGAGATGCAAAATGAATATGGAGTTTGAAAGCAGGATCATAATTCTGGTTTGGGTTCTAGTTTCATATATATTTGCTTTTCTTAGTGAAAAATTCCATATGCCTCACAGATCAGAAAATTTAATAAAATAATCCTGGATTACACTGACCAAATTCCACTGAATAGATTAGAGAGAGATTATGTTAATAATACCTTTCAAAGGCAATGTAGATATAAAAGCTTACTGAATGGTTTGCTACTGCCATATAACTTTGCAGGAAAATGCAAAATGTTACCAGCTGGAATAATATATTTGGCAGACATTTGGCCCATGTCTGGATTATTATATAAGGTATATACAAGTTAAAAATTATCTTTTTGCTGTGGTTTGCAATTGTGTTAGATATGAAAGTCAGACTCTTGGGGAACATTTTGAAAGTCTCAGATTCGACTCTACTACCAAGTTTATTCTGATTTTCACAGAGCAGATGTATTAATACAGCTTTTGAGAGACAACAAGATCTTGAGAGCCAAAGAAAAATGAAAACTTGTGTCTTGCAGTGATCTTTTTTCACTGTTGTTCAAACATGTGGTATGTAAAAGAGAATGAGCACAACTGAAACAGAGAATCATAGAATGGTTTGGGTTGGAAGGAACCTAAAAGATCACCTAGTTCCAACCCCCCTGCCATGGGCAGGGACACCTTCCCCTAGACCAGGTTGCTCAAAGCCCCATCCAGCCTGGCCTGGAACACTGCCAGGGATGGGGCATCCACAGCTGCTCTGGGTAACCTGTTCCTGTGTCTCACCACCCTCACAGTATAAAATTTCTTCCCAATATCTAATCTAAATCTATCCTCTTTCACTTTATATCCATTCCCTCTTGTCCTGTCGCTACATGCCCTTGTAAAAAGTCCCTCTCCAGCTTTCTTAGGCCCCCTTTAGGTACTGGAAGGCTGCAATAAGGTCTCCCTAGAGCCTTCTCTTCTCTGGGCTAAACAACTCCAACTCCTCTCCATAAGAGGTATTTTAGCTACATGATCGTCTTTGTGGCTTTCTGTGCTGCAAGTGCATATTCTCACACCACACTGAGGTCCTTGTCCACCAATACTCCCCCAAGCCTTTCTCCTCAGGGCTGCTTTCAATCCCTTCTCCACCTAGCCTATACTGATATTGGGGGTTGCACTGGCCCACGTGCAGGACCATGCACTTGGCGTTGTTGAACTTCTTAAGGTTCACATGGACCCACCTCTCAAACCTATCAAGATCCTTCTGGATGGCATCCCTTCCCTCCAGCATGTTGACACAGCTTGGTGTTGTTGGCAGACTTACAGAGGGTAACTTGATCCCACTGTCCATGTCACCAACAAAGATGTTGAACAGCACCAGTCCCAGTACAGACCCCTGAAGAACACCACTCATCGCTGGTCTCCATGTGGACATTGAGCCATTGACCACAACTCTCTGAATGCGACCATTCAGCCAATTCATTATTCACGAAGTGGTCCACCCATCAAATCCATGTATCTCTAGTTTAGAAACAAGGATGTCATGTGGGACAGTGTCAAATGCTTTGCACAAGTCCAGGCAGATGACATCAGTTGCTCTTCCCTCATCCTGTCACACAGGACACACACTCCCTGTAAACCTGTCCTAGAAGGCCACCAAATTAATCAGGCACAATTGTCCTTAGTGAAGCCATGTTGACTGTCACCAATCACCTCCTTATTTCCCATGTGCCTTAGCATAGTTTCCAGGAGGATCTGCTCCATGATCTTGCCAGGCACAGGGGTGAGGCTGACCAGCTGTTGTTCGCCAATTCTTCCTTATTTCCCTTTTTAAAAATAGGAGTTACATTTCCCTTTTTCCAGTCAGTGGGAACTTCACAGGGCTGCCTCAGCTTCTCAAATATGATAGTGGCTTAGCCGCTTCAACCTCCAGTTCTCTGAAGTCCCATGGATGTGCACACCTTCAGGTTCATCAGATGGTCTTGAACCTGATCCTATAGTAGGCAGTTCTTCATTCTCCCAGTCCCTGCCTTTGCCTTCTGAAACCTAGGTGGCATGGCTTGAGCACTTTTCAGTGAAGACAGAGGCAAAAAAGGTCATTGAGTGTATGTATCAGCCTTCTCCATGTCCTGGGTAACCAGGTTTCCCATTTCCTTCCAGAGAGGGACCACTTTTTCCCTAGTCCTACTTTAATCACTGACATACCAATATAAGCTTTTAATACTTACATATAATATATAAAATTGTATATATAATATATTATATAAATGTAAGAAGTATATATAGCAAATATATATAAAAAAAGAGTCCACACCTTGTTTAACCTACTGCCAGCCATGTAAGATCATGCATACATATATAGATAAACAGTTCTATCAGGACACAAAGTTTGCTTTCCAAACACATCCCATGCGTATGGACAGACGCTACAAATACATTGGTATGAATAGTTTTGAAGTTTAATAAGATGTAATATCCAGGGAGAAGCATTACTTTGTATGCTCTGGAAAAATCCAAAACTATTGGGATAAAACAAATTGTAGAAACAGTAAGATATCAGGGGAGAAAAACATCACATAGCAAAAGCTATAGGTAACCCTTTTAGCACTAGCCTTCTCCTAGCTAGCTAGTTCTATTCCCTAGTGATACAGTAAAATTCACTTGGCTTCTGCAAGCTTATTTTTTCACTGAACTTCAAAGATAACTAGAGCATGCGTGCTTGTTTTGTGACCTACTAGATCAAAAAGACTTGCTTCTACTACCTCTTCAGCTACAGGAACTGTCCTTAGTTGTGCTGGCTCTGCACGAGGTAGAGTTAATTTTCTTCATAGCAGCTAGTATAAGACTATGTTTTAGACTTGTGCTGAAAACAGTGTTGATGATTCAGGGATGTTTTGGTTACTGCAGAGCGGTGCTGACACAGAGCCGAGGCCTTTCTGCCCCTCACCCCACCCCGGCAGCAAGCAGGCTGGGGGGGGCACAGTCGGGACAGCTGACCTCAGCTGACCAAAGGGACATTCCATACCCTATGGCATCATGCTCAGCATATAAAGCTGGGGGGAGAAGGAAGGAGGGGATGTTTGGAGTTATGGTGTTTGTCTTGCCAAGTCACCGTCACATGTGATAGAGCCCTGCCTTCCTGGAGATGCCTGCTGATGGGAGCGAATTCCTTGTTTTGCTTCTCTTGTGTACGCAGCTTTTGTTTTACCTATTAAACTGTCTTTATCTCAACCCACACATTTTCTCACTTTTGCTCTTCTGATTCTCTCCCCCATCCCACTGGGGCAGGGGGACTGAGCGAGTGGCTGTGTGGGGCTTTGTTGCTTGTTGGGGTGAAACTGTGACATTAGTAAATGCCTGACAGTAGCAGTTCTGTGAACTGTTTCCATTTATGATTTTATAATTAATCATTCTCTTAATTTTTATTAGTTTAAACATCGTTTCAAATAAGGATTGTGCATCTATTTCTGAGGAGTTTTTTGGTAACTTTTGCAGATAAATGGAAGGTACAATAACAATCTATTATTTGAAGTGCCAAAGTGAGTATTTTTTTTTAAAGCCTTTCAACACAGTTCTTGAAATGTACATGATTTCTCCTTAGAAGAATAAACAAGCATAAAAGATAACCTATATATCCAGAGTTGAACAGGCTCTAAAAGCCAATTTGGGAACTTAGTGCTGTCTATACATTTCAGTGCAGATACCAGCACACATTCATACCTGGGTATAGAGTTCATTGAATTTTTGGTGACATTTTCAGTAGATTATTCTGAAATAGTTATTGAATATAGCATTTTAAAGTGAGTTACTATTAATGGTTTTTGGAAACTGCATATGTAGTGGCCAGGTCCAATATGTATGGACAGTCATAGTGAATGGGTGCACAGATGGCCAATTAGAGATCTAGAATATCATCCAAAGACCATGGAAGTCAATAGGAATCTTTGAACAAACATCGGTAGATGTTGGCCCAAACATCCAGCTGTCAGAGAGGCAAAGGTAACCTTCCTAGAGCACAAATATTCCCCAGAGATCTTAAAAAAATTATTCTGAAAGGCCATCAATTTCACAGTGTAGTTGCATATAAATTAAATTAGATTTAAAGTTTGTCTGGAATCAGTGGTGAATTAGTAGATCTGGATGCTTTGGACAGGCAGCCTGCACAACATTGCTGACTTGGATCAAGGATGTCTGGCCTTTGCCCAAGTTTAACTCACAAGAATTTTAGGGAAAGTAGCACATAACAAGTAATCAAAAGGTTCGTATAATTGCCAGATGATGACAGCTTGACAGGACTTTCTAAGCAATGCTGCCTGCAGTGTATTTTATAAGGAAACCTCTGGAGTCCTTGGTACCTAATGAGCTAAGGCCTCTTAAGTGCACAATAAATGTGTAAAACTGAATAACAATGAGAAATGAAGTTCCCTCAGATAAGGCATATTGGAAACTTCCCTTTTAATGAGCTCTACTGCAGTGCAGAAGTTAATCTCTCTGAGAAACTTAGTTGTATCCCAGTAGACAAATTCAACATATGGAGCTGTATGGCAGTTTTTGTCAACAGGTGTTTAAGAAATCCTCAGAACCACAGCTGACTTCAAATTTAGTATGGGGAGAAGGAGAATAAATAGTCCAGCTTTTGGTAATGTAAATAGCACACTGAACAAATTTCATTAAATAATTTTTTTCCCATTTTGAATTAACTGAAATATATTGTGGGGTTTTTTTTGTTTGGTGGTTTTTTTTTTTTTTTTTTTTGCTTGAAGGGTTAAATGCATTTTTTTGTAAACATTTCATTTTTCTAATATTACAGGAAAAGTTAAGGTCTTGTGACCACATATAAAGGATGTCCACAGAGTTTATATCAGGAGTAGAATAAGCATGATTAGACTAATTACACAAAACTGTGTAAGTAGTGTAAAAGGATTGAAGCAGTTGTTTCTTAGCCACATAAATCCCAGATAACCTGTGCACATCCAACAAAATGGGTGAAATGTAAGATTAAAACATCCATATAATAGGAAATGTATGTTAATATTTTGACTCAATATTAGAAAATGTTAAACACCGAAGTGGTTTGAAATGTGTCACATAATAGCCTAAAAATTTAAAACACAGATGTAGATTTTCCTGGCAGAAGAAGCCAGGCTTCACTTAACTGTCTGTCCTGCATGCAAAATTCCTATGAAGGAATGTTTTGGTTTTTTTTTTTTGCACATTTTCATTGCATACTTTCCAAATAAAAGAAAGATTTTATACAGCTATAATTATGCATATTCATTCATAGCTACTGAGGACCTGAACGATTTTGCTTAAGATGTGCAAAAGCTAAATTAAAATGAAATGAAAATAAATGTTATTTTATATCTTTGGCCAAAAAACTCCACACCAAACCAATTGTCAATGGTTTGGAGAATTGTAAGTTAGCTTATGTTTACAATTCCAACCCTGTCCTTCTGAACAGTGACCTAGTGAAATAATTAGGAAATACTATCAATTGAAACAACACGAGCAGGTAGGTAGCTATTCTTTCCTGTCACATCAGATGTTTTAGATATGCCCCTGCAGCCTTAGAATGGTACTTACTAGGAGGAGAAAATAATGAGTATATTACAGATATTTCAATTAAGTCTACTTTAACAATATCCCTTACTCCCTTTCCTGTAGGCTGTAAAAAGTTTTATGAGGAAAACGTTAAGCTTGAAAGTCAATTACTTAGACTAAGGATTATGAAAGTCATTCTGCCTGAGTAAAAACAAAGAACCAAGATGACTGGAAGCTCATAGGGTTCTGAGGTTTGTTTCTGTTGAAACTGGTTTTTAGATGACAAAAAAGACAAATGGCTGGACAGCTTACTTCTCTCTGTCACAGGCTCACTACAGCGTAGTAGGAGAGGTTGTTTTCTTGCTAAAGCTGACATAAGGCTGTGATAATGTCATGTCAGCAGAGTTAAACAACAGACAGAGACGAGAAATACAAGTGAAAAGGAATTATGCAGGGAAATAAGAAGACATAAGGGAGAGCCTAACAGGAGGAACATAAGCTTCAGTCAGTGGTGAAGCTCCGAGTTCAGCCCAAGGCAACATAAGCAAGGATAACGCAATAGACCAAAGCTGGAGAATCCAGAGATTTTTTTTTGCACTACAAAAGGAGACATCTTAAATAGATGAATCAGTTGGAAATTAAAATTTGACATAGTTTGGAGACTGGTGAGGTTAGAACTAACCTAAAATCAATGTTTCTAGATTTTTAAATTATCAACTTATGTTAAAATTCTAAATAACTGTTCATAACTTTTGCTAACCTTTTAGTTTTGACTTTTATGGTTCATTTCTGCCTGAAGGTGAATTTAGCCATTCATGGAGGAAAGGTTTCTTAGCATGGATGAAGTGAGAGACCACTCTAGACATTATGAATAATAGACATATGAGAGAGTGATTTTCATGTTAATGTCATATCTGACCTACATGCTTGCTTTACATTAAATTGTCAGAATGCTCTGGGTCATGAGCTAGTCATCATACACTTTCCTAAAATATTCTGGCTCTGTGGAAGCATGTGGTTTCTGCAGATTCAAAGACAGACTAGTTTTCTTTGGCACCAGAGCTAAATTGATCAGTGAGGCTCTCAAGTGCTGTTAAGAGTCAAAATACATTTGTATTGACCTTTGGGCACGGGATTACATTTAGTCTGTAACAATACAGGGCTAAGCATATCTCCAATTTGCCACTTCCCAACACATATCATGTATAGATTTCAGCAAGAACTTCTCTGCATAGATTCTTACACACAGTTATTCTGCAGTCAGAAAACCCCTCATCACTAATGGACATGTCTCATTTACATTAAAAACACATTGTATTCTCTGATCATCATCATCTTCATCTATCTCTCATTCTGACTTAACCATTAATTCCGAACAGAAACCTGGAAGAGACATCTTTCAGTTTCATTTAAGTCAGAGGTGGGGGGTAGGAAAACACTTTCTGTAGATCACAGTGCCCTTAACAGTGCTTTAAATATGGAGTTAAGGGATATGACAAGAGAACATGGTTGGTTAGAGGGCTTGTTTTGACTGATCTGATGTGGCTTACTGTTGCAGCACTATCAAAACCAGCCAGCTGCACCAAGACTTTTACCATGACATACCAGGTTAACTTCAGTAAGAAGTTCCCACACCTTGCCCTGGCACAGTCACCAATCTTCCACAAGGTTTCAACAGTCCATCTACTGTTTGTGCTGTTTCTTCATCCTCTTCAGGCCAGTCCCACTGCTGCCTGACTCTGCTGCTGCTGCTGCTGCTCCTTGTCTTTCCTCCCTCTGCTTCTTCCAGGTCTCTCTTCACTAGCTGTTCCTCCTCCATATGGTCCTTAGAGCTATTTAATTACTTAGCAGGAACCAGCCACAGCTGCACATTATACCCATCAGCCAACCCACCACCCCTGAAGCCAGCCCACAGCTGTATATCTTCAGTGTTAATTAACCTGCCTGCCTTCCTCTACAGCTTACTGTAACTGCAGCCCCTATGCTGCCCATGGGCACAACACATTGGGAGAGCAGCACTAGAAGGGGAACAACCAGGACGGAATAGATGGAGAGAGCAGAGTTTATGACTTAAATGGGAGAAACCCTAGATCATCATTCTCCATGAGAAAGCCACTGACCAGCTTGAATCCTCTTCTGTGAGACCTTTCACAGGGAACCCTTACTGAAATGCACTGTGTGTGTCTCTAAAATACTTTCCTGCTGAGACAGGATTTAAGCTGCTCTTTTCAAGAACAGCTTTTGGAGGTGGCTTGAACAAGGGCAGCAGTGCTGGCGTAGTGAAGATGTCAGTGCCCACCTTTTCCTTGAGAAGCTCCACAGTGAGCTCCACTTCCCTTTGCTGAAATCTTTCCTATTATTTTTGGGAAATAGTTTAACAGTTCTGGGAACTGTTAGGTTGATAAGATACTCATTCTTCTGATGTGTCTTCTTTAATTACAGTGAAGTTTCTGCCTCCTTGATTCATGCTGGCTGAAGAGTAGTGTGCAGAGCTGAATACCTGAAAGCATTCCTGGAGAAGACATCTCATGAGCACAGCTTCTCCACAGCTTTATCTAAATAGTTCCTTCAAATATAGTCCTCACTAAGCTAGGAAAGGGAGGACAAGTTTATATATGTGGTCTATATATATTAATTGTATGCTCACCATTTTCTAATGCTGCTCTTGTTGGTATGTATATCATCAATATTTAAGGCCCGATTTAATACATTTACTCTGATCCACAATACCTTTTATTAGTAATACTAATTTCAAAGTAATAAACTGTTCAACATAGTACATGGTGATATAATCTAACAGTGATGTTTCTATCTAAAGTACATGTTCATGTAGCAAAGCCAAATTAAGGACAGAGATCCCTCTGGAAATAGGTAGTTCACCCAGCACTCTGAATTAGGCAAGAATTTCCCATGACTGTCTAATTAACACCACATCACGAAACATGTGGGCAAGAGCTTTGTTCTAAGTTTTGCAATAAGTCTTCCTTCTAGATTCTAGGGAACATAATTCTCTAAATCTGCCAAATGTTCTTCTTGAGAAAATAAACAGTAACTACTGTGATGGAGAACAACATCAACTGTTCAATTTAAATTAACAATTTTCAACCCTGCTTTTTGTGCTCTAACTTCTTAGGATGATTCATACATGTAAAAGAATGTTTATATATTCAAACTATTAAGCTTTCAAAGTTTTCAAATGTCTGGTTCATCAATCACACAGCATCAAAGAAAAGGGGAAAAAGCAGTGAGTCTTTAGAAGAAAGGCTTTACATTTTGCATTTAAAAATATAATCCCAAATCAAATATGTTTTATCACCAGAAAAAATGTTTTATCTCTAAATTTATTTCATACACTAAATTATTGGTTCTGTCAGCAGAATAGGAAGCAGGTGAAGGAATGAAGGACAGGAATAGAATAAAGGAGTCCAGAGGCCAGGAACAAGAATGATGAAGTATATTTAAAATATACTCATATTACTTTAAATAGTAGAAGATACACAGTGTAGGTAGGTATTCCCAGATTAATTTTTGTATTAAGGAAGTGAATACTGACAAGGCATTCCTTGTATATAAAGGGCAGAAACCAGTTTAATAAGAGGGTTATAAATCTATGATTGTGCTGCATTTTAGGATTATACTAGAGTATGCTTTGGTATACCTCAGCATATTTTAGTGGTGTACACCAGTATCACTGATTAGACATGCTTTTCTCAAACCAGGCTTAAGAATGACTATTCTTATGTCTTGATGCAGTGCTTTCACACATGTGGAAGGTAAGCACCAGATGATCTATTAGATAAACAGTGATGCTGTAATGCAAATATTTGAAGAGACTGATAGAAGAGTGTAAAATAGCAAGCTAAAGATATTTTTTTTTCCTCAGGTCAACTAGAAGTCTATTAAAGATGAATTTGTTAATACAAAACCAGCAAATACTTACGGCAGTACAAAAAAGACTGCTAGCTGCTGTACAAATATTTTATTATACTTTAATACTGAGCAATTAATATGAATATGTTTTACTGTAACTACCCCAGTCCCACACCAGGGCTGTTCAGCTATCATTCAAGTGAGTATAAAATCTAATTTTGACTAATCTAATCAAAGTCAGGGATATCCAGAATGTACGGAGGTGGCAACCAAACAGTTTATAGTGGAATGAGACAGAAACAGAAAAGTTTTAAAAACACTCTTTCATGCAGAATTATCTATTAAAATGTTAAAATGGCATTACATGGTGGATCAAGTTGTTACAGGTATGGAGACTGATTGATAGAAATGCATTCTTCTTAGTATATAACTTAATTATCTTGAAGTAGAAAGGTAATATTAAGTATCTTGTTAAAATAGCTAAAATAGCAGGCAGAAGTCAAATGCAACAGTGTCAATGACGTGAGGGAGCTGGCATAAGGCTGTAAATCTGTAAGGGCTGGAGAGGAGGAGAGAAAATATAAAAGCAACCTGAACTGAGTAATGAAGAAGTAAAGAATAAATCTAATGTGTCACCTGCACAGTGTAAGACAGTTCTCCCAAAGAAGATATATATGCAGAACCTGGAATACATAAAGTAGTGTTTGGGCAATGACAAATTACAACAGTCTATATTGCACCTTTTTTGGTGTGTTGTTTTTCTTCCAGCTCAGCTCCCCTGACACCTTGAAGGGTGCAGCAGGTCGGGAGAGCATGGAGCTGTACCTGGCTTGCAGTCCTAATGGCAGACCCTGCAGCATGAGTGCTCCAACCTCAATTTTCAGAGATGCTCCAAGAAATGCACCTTCCCTCTCTCTCCTCACCCAAACCAAAAGCAAACCAATCTGCTTATTCCGTGGGATGATGCTCATATGGAATCTCACATTGATTCAATGTGTGAGGGAAGTGAATTATCTTCCCGCCCTCCCCCCATGTTGTCTTGTAGATCTTGACATCAGGAATATGCGTATTCACTGCCAGAGTAATCTTCTGCATCTGTGGGCTCTGATGAAGGAAGGCTCAACCTTCAGCATGTATCTTCAACTTTTCTCTGTTTCACCTTTCATTCTCTCTTTCCTTTAACGGGCTGTGTCAGTATGGTACAAGCATTTTCTATTTCATCTCTGCAAGTCCAGAAATACTGAGAGAAAACTACCAGAGCTGCTCAATTTTGTCAAGAAAACTCCCCAGCTCCAAACTTCCTGTGGATGCAGAAGCAAGATCTCGTCAGCAATGCCGAACTGTCAGCACTGAGGTATTTTGTCTCAGGTAGATAAGGCATTCAGCAAAACCAACAAACTACTATTTTATTTTATTTTTTTTTCCTGGAAAAACAGCTGATTTCCCAATGTGGTGATAATTGCTCAGGGCAGCCCTGTTGCCTCTAACACATATTAACAGGTTTGCAGAGGGTGATAGAGTTTATGAGTCTGAGAGGATGCCAGGAGGTGCATTGCCACGGAGCCCCATGGCATTGGTACCCTGGGAGGTCTGCCTGCATGGCATAAACTCCACCGGGGCTGTTTGCCCCCCAGCAGGGCATGCCATCCCCAGGTGGTCTGCACCCTGCAGACTACTCAGGGCTTCACGGTGGAGGGCGTTTTGCTGCTCTGCTTGGCATTAGGAATGGAATGTGTTAAAAAAACTAGTCCAGTACATTTCTTAGAGCCATGTATAGCATCAGTCAGAACACATTTTGAGTGCTTTTAAGAAATTTATTTATAACAAGAGCTGGTTATGAGTTTTCCATTGGAATTTCCCAACAGAAAATGTAGCTTCTGGAAAACTGATTTCTGTGAAAAGCTTTTTATAATGCCAAAAAATATATTATCCTTTCAAAAATTAGCATATACTTCATTATAATTTTTATTTGAGCCAAAGTAGAGAATTTTAACTGAGCACAAGGACTTCAAACAACTTTTCTTATGGTACATGGCTTTCTGTATGAGGCAACTAATCCCTATAGTCCCATCCTTCATATGGGGCAGCATCCCTGCAATGCTTCATCTTCCATGATGTCACTTATAGTGCAAAATTTGATGCGCATATTGTCTTACAGAATGAGGAGGGGTGCAGGCGGTCTGGCTCTACAGAACCTATTGCACATTAGGTGCACCACAGGAAAACGAAACTTCATTTCTTAAGTGATTCACATCACAGTGCTTCAGGCTATTCCAACAAATCAGAATGAAACATTGCAGTTTTAGGAATGCCAAAATACTTCTTTTCAAAACTGCAGTGAATAGTCTGGATCATATGGGACACTATAATGTGAAACAGTATTATTTTTTTTTCTCTCTGTAGAACAGTTCAAAATAAACTTCACGTATTCAGGTTGTAAATGAAATGGTTGTCACTGGAATTTGGGGCTTAAAATATATTCTTACTTCTTTTAATTCCCTTTCACTGTGGTCATTTATTATTATTGACTTAGAAAATATTTAATTTCAAGAATGGTTCATCCTGTTAAGCTGTCATGTGAATAAATGGAACTTCCATGTGATGGAAATGAAAATAAACTTTAAAATGTATTTGAAATGATTGTGGTTATAAGACAAGCTTTTCCATCATCTCTTCCTGGGCTTGTTTTAGTCCTCCTAAAACACCCTCCCAAAACAAGACACTGAAGAAAAGCAGATCACATATTAGTTAATGGGTTACAGGAAAAAAAAAAAAATTAAACACATACTGATTCCTCATCATTGCAATTACCATAAAAATACAGGTCATAGAGAAATACAGAATTTCTGCAAAATGCCAGCTTGCTTGTTCCTGGTTCATTTCAGAAGTTTTGGATATTCCCCACCCCCCCACCCCCACCCCCCTTAAAAAGTAGGGTTATTTAAAGAAATTAGAAAGGATTAGATTCAGTGAAGAAATGAAAGGAAAATAAATTTTTAGAAAGGAAAGGAAATGTTGCCATGATGAGTCAAAACTAATAGTGTAGCAATTCATTTAGGGCATATGGCAAAAAACTATGATTGTATGTCTGCATTCAAGTTTGTTTCTTTTGTGATGCTATTATAGTGCCTACTTCTTTTTCCATTTACGCTATATACTACATTCACTTTTAAACTTCTTTTAAATCCTAGCTTACATTTTAAAACATAGCTTCCAGGTTTACATTATATAAATGTATTTAATGTCCTGTGAAGGTTTTTTTCAACATAATAGGGATTCTATTTTCTATATAGATCCCTAGCATCCAGTAAGGCGAAGTATATATAAGATTATCTTTCGATGAGCTTGCAAGCACCAGCAGATGTTAGTGAAAAGATCAGCTAGTAAAAATATATTTTACAAGCGTTTAATTTATGTGTGAAAAAGGTTAAATAATATGTTAAAATTATTGCAAAGACTAAATTCTATACCAGTTCTAAGATTTTTTTTTTTTTTTTTTCATATTTAGATTTCAGAAAGTGTTACCAAATGAAATCTATAGATCAGGACCACAAGTAATCTTTATACTCCATGAACTAACTGTTTAAATGCAACATTTTTGTTTGCCAAAAGGCATATTTTCCCATGAGTTAGTTTTATTTAAAAATCTTCTAGTGAATTCTAGTCCCTGCTTATAGGTATTGTCTAACCTTTTCCCAGAGAGTATCTCAGCTACTTAGAGAGATTGGAGGGGAGGAGGGATGGGGGGCAAGGTGGAGAAGAGCCACAGAGACAGCATACTGTTCCTGATGTAATAGAGGAGAGATTTAATTAAAATACACCTGCTGTATGTTGTCTGCCAAAATTTAATTATATGAAGTGGCAGATTCTTATGGATGAGAATGGCTATTCTCCTTATTTTTAATCGGGGAAAGCATAATATTTCAAACCTGTCCATTGTCCTTTAAAGTTCAGAGCCTCACCATTTGTCACAGCCAGCTTCAGTAAAGGTGCTGTGTCACAACACACAGCATTGACAGAGCTTCATTTAGACCCTCTGTTTTAAGGGGCTTCTCAGTTTTCAAAGTACAGACAGACTAAACTCATGACCGTGTCTTGAAACAAGATGAAAAAAAAGGCTCTGACTATTTTGAACATGTCATCAGTAACTTCCAGAAAAGAAATCCAGGTCTTAACTAATTATTTGACTCATAATACCACACACTTTTTCTTACTTGTCTATTCTATTCCCTGGAGGTCTGATGTCTCTGCTGTTTAGGTCAGGCAACACGAGACTAATACTGCTTTTAACCCTTAAAGGCTACCCTTGGCTAAGTTCAGTGCAGCAATGGTGTGATAAAGTCCACGACAGATGCCATTAAAAAACTTCTAAAGCACAAAGCATAAGGACGGGACAAGGACTGGATAGAGCTTTCAAGCATTGTTCACTATCTTCTCCTTCTTCGTGATTTTCCTACCTAAATTCTATTGGCATCAAAACCAGGAATGAAAATCTTCACATTGCTAGGTTATTTTTATCTAGTATCTCAGGAGACTAGAAAAAATAAATGTGTGATAGAAGGGGGCAGAAAAAGAGTTACTAAACCACCTCTTAGTAACTTGGTAAATGGTATTACTTTACATATATACTTATCTGGGATAAAGCAGAATATACTAATATATTTCATATACAGTTGAATAAGCAGCCCTTCAACAGTTTATATACCTATGACAGCAACTTATAGTGATTTAAATAGCTAACATTTTTAACTGGAACAAAACAGAAAGATAAGAGAAACAGAAAAGGAAAATAGAGTTTAGCAATGGCAATGTATTAGTAAAGTATAAATGAATTGTCAGGTCTCTGCATAAACACTGTTAATGAGGTAATGTACATCTTGCTGTGATATTGCATTAGGTGGAGTCCAAATATTTTTCGCATTAGCATATCAACTGTAACTCCACTCCAGTACGTACATCTAGAAAAAATTCAAGCAATGATAAGTAACGGCTACTTTGCTCAGCCTCTTTTTAATGCTTGCTAGAGAAAAATATGATATTAAGAAAGCAAATCCTCCACACCTCCACCATATCTTGGTATAGTGGTATAAATCTCCAAAATAAATATGTACTTAAGAAAACTACATTTTTTAAAACCACACCTTTCAGTTAAAACAAATAATGAAATTTTCATGTGGTTACCAGTGCCAGGTAAGGTTCAAGTGTCATATTTCTCTTCTCCCCTGCCTTAACCTGTACCCTAGGTTAGCCTTGTAGGCTTCCCCGTACAGTGACATAAGGAGACAGTGCCTGTTTCTTTTTAAAGAATATAGCTCTAGTATTTTCCATCCCACACATAAGTGAAGACTCCTTTAGGTGACAGTTTATCCATTGCAGGAATCTAAACCTCACTGGCATGTGTTAAATTCTCTTGTTAATCAACTCTCCTTTGATAAATAATTCATGACTGCTCACTACAACATTGGACTCATTGGACTCATCATCCACTGTGACCAAAGGGCTAGACCTTGTCATTAAAAGCAACTAATAATTGCTCTTATAGTTCTATCCAGTTCCATTCACCAGCTAATATGTTTAGATTTAAAATTACTTCTTGATTTAAGATGTTCTGATACTGTGAAGATTTCAGACTAATCTGGTCTTTAAAGATCCTTCCATGAGATGAACAGATAATAACGTAATGAAGTGTAAATGGAATAATATACTTTTAATTAAATCTTGATACAAGCTCAGTTGTCTAGAAAAAAAGTTCCTTTCTAAAGCATATTATTTAGTGACATGCTTTTTCTATATGGTGGCATTATTCTGCCACAGAATATTCTTTATGTGGTTATTACTTTTTTTTTTAATTATTTCCCTACAGGCAAAACCCCACCAGCTTCAGGAAAGGCATCCAATGAAATCTCACAGAAAACCTTATATGATGTAACCCCCCCCCATGCCCTCATCTCTATTAAAGACAAGGTAAATCCTAAACTTGGAAGATAAAATGCAATGCAAGAGGAGATGCTAATCCGTGATCAGAGCTCAACTAGGGTCCTCACTCCATTGACAAATGCTAGAAAGAAATTGGAAATATGAGGGGTTAAACCAATTTATTGGCTATGGAAGGGTCTAGCAGTCAAGGATTGTTAGGAATGTAAGAAACTCCAGCGTTTTCTTTTGTTTTTCTTTTCAATACACAACCTGTCCTTTAATCTCCAGAAAACAAACAAATGAACAAAACAGGGTAACTATTTTCCAGTGGTGTTCTGCATGGTAGATTTTCTCCAGAGGCAATATAGACTGCTGGATTTATTGTCAGAGATGTGCTCAGGGTTACAACATCTTTGTAGTCATAACTATCCCAGCACACGTGTTCTGAGTATGCAGGTGGGGCACCAAAGCTTTATGTTAGATTGCAGTAATCTCTAACAAGACCTATCATCTTTACATCAAGGAAGCATTGTTTCAAAGACCTAGAAAATTGAAAAATCAGGCTTTCATATACTTATTGTTAAAAGTGCTTGTTTTGCTAGAACCAGTAGGTTAGTCTTGACAAGGCTGTGTAGGTTGCTAATCTCAGTGGTGTTAGCCCCGTTTATGCTAGTTCAAGATCTGCCTCAGGAGAATGGGTTTCAAAATCTGCTGATTTGTACTTCCAGATTATACCAGATAGGCAACTAGCTTTTTTGCAAAGACTGTATTCCATATATGTATTATATATCATGGGGATTTAATAAAAGGCCTCAGAAAGGACAAGTAGCAGATACAGAAAGCATGGATATTTCCTCCTCCTACAATTACCTGATTTAGAGGCAGTCTGAAGTGGTAAAAATGGGCACCATAAAACTTCTGGTATGAAGTGGTTGTAGATACCTCCTTCTTCTTTACAGCTGCAAGAAAAAAGACCTCTAACAAAATGTATTAATACAAATTTGAATTACTAGAATCCTTTCCTTTCCTTGATGACACATAAATGTTATTCTCAATCAGCTCCAAAGAACTGTGTATGAAATCAAAGAAGCAACTATTTATCCTCAAGATCTTGAAAAGCTCTGGCTAGACATTTAATAATGCATCTCCATATGATGCTGAAATTTCATTGAGAGGATATAAGACTACCTAAAGTATAATTTGAAAAGCTTAACTATGCAATTTAGGATTGTGATGAGAAGATATTACACCAGTTGCTTACAGGTAAAGGACATGGAAGCTGGTTATTAAATCCCATTCTCCACTAGAACAGAGATTAGGGCCGGTCCTGCAACCCCTTGTGCAATGAAGGCCCCTAAATGTGAGGCTATGAGCAGTTCTAGATGTCTGTCATTTTTGTTGTGTTCACTGCCATTTGAAAATGCCATTGAAAGCCCTCTTATAGAGGACACATTTCTGGGAAAACAACTAGATTTCAGAACAAAACCACAAATGTTTATACAGGATGAGTTTACAGGATGAGTTTTGTGCAAGGTTTTGATCATCCCTTGATTACCTTAACAGAAATCAGACCTTTGAATATTTTTGACATCTAATAGTCATGCAAGGTTGAGAGGTGCTAGCAAAGGATCTCTCCTAGTCAGGCTTAGAAGTGATGTGAGTTGAACTATTCAACTGTGAGCAGAAATTGCCAGGCTGCTTCTCCAAGGGGGGACACTTCTTAGGCATTCTCTTCTTCCACAACATTTACAGAAACATTCTTGTCAGATGTGCACATACGTGGGTGGTACACTCAGACATCACCTCAGTCTGGCAAATGATTGTGTTGAACTTATAAACTGTTCTGATATGCACACACACACACACAACTAAACAGAATGCTTACTCTCCTAAGGACCAGGATTAAGGAGAGCATCCTGAAGTACATCGGAGTTCCTTTTGCGTTGTAGGTCCTGAACTCAGAGGTAAATATGGAGTTTCATGTATCAGATACAGAAACTGCATTTGGAATGTAGCTGCTCATGTCAGTCATTCTGTGGAAGCAGCACTGTTAGCAGGGTTTTAATAAGGGATGGCGAGCTGAATGAGGTACATGAAAGTAAATTGGTTGTGCCAATACAGATGAGCAAAACTCATAATGATGGAGAGGAGTGGCTCTGAATAAAGATTAAGTTGAATTTGACCCCCAGTAATAAATGATGGAAAAAACTGTACACATTTTAATAGATGGTGCCATTTGAAAGGATTTATTTAATTCATTACAATACTTATTATTCATGCTTTTTAATATTCAAACCAGTATCTTAATTTATAGCTTAATCTATGTTAATAAAAACAGAATCCTTAAACAGTTCTTTTCTCTTCTCTCAAGAAAACCTTCATACACCTTTATTATCTGCGATAGGAAATTTCATTTCCTGAGCTGGCCAGAAATCTCTGTTGAATTTTCTACAGCTGATAACTTGAAACCATTCTTTCCATTGTGAGAAGCTCCTTATTCATGTCTGAGATACTTTTTTGCCCGTCTTCAGTTGTCTCCTGCAATTATGGTGATTTTTTTGATAGAGAATCCTCTTTGTTTCCTGGACATATTTGGTACAATGCTCTCACAGATTAGGTGTTGTGTATTTAAATAAATAAATAAAAGTGTATTTAAAATTTCAGTTTCCACAGAAATTAAATCCAGAGTTCTCATCTATGCTGTTTATTAAAACATTCTCCCTTCTCCCCTTCATTCAGGAAAAGAAATTTTCAAGCAGTTTTTCAGATTTTTTTTTTTGTATTCTGGGGCCTGTGTTCACAAAATACAAGTTGTTCCTCTTTCTAAAAGAAAAAATCTAATAAAACTGCCTCCCCTTTGTCAATATATTGATACTTCTCCCTATGCTCTGTATACTTCTAAAGACTTACAGAATGTGATGAGAGAGCAGTCTCCTGAAATATATTATTTTGCTGCTATATAAGAAAGCATTCAAAGATAAGATGGATGCAAACAAGAAAAGAGTTTGGGAAAAATAGCAATAAACTACCAGTTACACTAATGAAAATTATTTTTTCCTGGAACAGAGGAAAACCAGCATACAAACACTTCCTCAGAATGATTATTCCTTGTGTGGTCTCTTCCAGGGAAACCATATGTGTATATTCTCTCTTATTCAGAGCAGAATTAGTCACTGAAGACTACAGCATAATGACATTTAAAATCGACATATGTTTTGAAATAGATTATTTGGTACTTAGAATTGAAATTATAAGGCACACTGGAAATAACTAATATTATTTTAACTACTGGGATAATCAACATTTCTGTGTCCTTCTTATGTATTGAAGGTGTTTCTTAGAGAGGAATAGTTTTATGGAGAACATGCATCTATTACTTCACACACAGTTGGACTTGATGATCTTAGTCTTTTCCAACCTAAGGGATTCTATGATTCTGTTCTATGGTTCCATATGCTCATGTCTCTGGAGTTTCAGACTCTCTTCATTTCAACCTTCTCAAAGCATGAGAAAATCAGTATGAGGTCTCTGTCTTCTAGTCTGAGTTCTTTAACTAGTTAAATACAAAATAAAATGTTATTGCCAACCATGCCTTTATAAAAAAAAATAAAAAATCAGCCACTTTATCAAAAGACTATGTTTATGATTATTGGTGAAGTGGGTCCAGTGAAATCATATTGGATTTAACCTCAAGAGACAAAGGAAGATAATACCCGTTTTTCAGAATCTTATGAGAACTGCAGATGATCTTGGCGCCAAATCCCTGAGCATCCATAAACTGAGGTTCCAGCAAAATCTTGGATAGTTAAAGAACTTTACTATCAAAAACTGGAGTTCAAGGCTGACAGTAAGACAAAACACATAGGAAGTTCCATTTCCTCTTCTTCCATGTCTGGACTAGATTCTTTTGTTCTACTGAGAAAAGTCAGCCAGAAATAGACCAGTTTTCAAAAATGTTTTGGACCAGACTCATTCCCTGAGGTAGTCAGTTTAAATATAGTAAAGTTGTTTGTACTAGATGAATAGCTTTGGAACAGCCACTTGCAGAATTATAGTCATTACATATGTTAAGCAACACTCCCTTTTCCCTTTGAGATGATGAATAGCAAACAAACAAGAAACTAATAAAATGACTGCCCTCTTCAAATAAGAAAGACCCAGTGTGATTCCATTAGAAAATAAAGAGATTAAGGAAAAGGTAATAAGAAAGTCTTTTGAAAGAGAACATTCTATTGCTTTTAAGTAAAGAAGGGGCAAGGTAATGACCAATATAGGTGGCAGGAAGAAGAGATTGCTGTATTTCCTGCCCCACCACCGCAATAACAAAATCATTACTTTGCAGTCATTTGGCATAGTGCTCTGAAAATGTGATTACCACCCATAGTGATAGACATGCCTTAACTTCTTTTGTTGTGGTCCTTCCACCCAGGGATTACGTACAAACCTTAAATAAACTGCTGACAGGTTCAATCTTTTGACTTCTTTTTTGGGTAGAAATACATTAACATCACAGCATGTAGACATTTTTCAAATTATTTCAGTGTTGGTTTTCCCCTCAGTTTTTTCTCCTGCTTTTCCATTTGTGGCCTAAGTGGTATTATTGTCTCTTGAGACACTGTAAATCTAAGTTCCTTGGTTCTTGATATCATGCTTTGTGTACTTCGGTTTATCTTTTAAGCTAAGAAATCTGAAGGTAATTTACTTACTCTGTTCACTGGTGTAATTTGTGGTATCCTCAAAATCTGCTCCATGTTACACATTTTATACATAAAGCGCATAATTCATTAGTTTATATAAGATCATAATAGCCTCATCCAGGAAACATTTCTAGTCCAGATCTGATTCTTACAGAGAAAGAAAAAGAAAATAGATAAACATCTCTGCAAAGAAAGATTCTCAGTCATAGTAATAGAGTTAAATTTGTTATACACACACTTTCTGGTATTTAACTCACTTCCCTGTGTTATGCTCCTCTGGGCCCTAAGGTTAATGGCTTCAGCTTAGTGTGTGTGTCTGTGTGTGTATAGCCACAAGTTTTCATCACCTGGAGTCCTTTGCTGGGAGGACAGTCATGTTGATAACTTATTTTCCTTCACTTCAGGATCTGACTCGGGCTGTTTCTTATGTATTTGCTGGCATACTACTACACCTTGCTCTTTCTTGGTTGGGCTGCAACTTCACTTTGTTGTCTGGTTTTTTGATTTATGTTTTCTTTTATATACATTAGATACTATTCCTTTAATCTCTTTGTTCTCCTATCCCTAAAAGCAGCTTGTCCATCTCCATGTTTGCATTTCTTTAGCTGACCATGTCTAAGTTGTTTATAGTCATGGGGTTTGAAGTGCTGGACTATGGTGAAGGCACCATGACTTTTGTTAGGCAGATGGAGAGTCTTAAACAAGTGTTTTCTCTGGAGCAATGTATCAAAGTATCTCTCACTCTACTTTATGTTTGCTAAGTGTGACCTTATAGATTTGACCAGCTTTTCCTGGAACATCTCAGAAGTCCCACGTGAAAATTTCAAACTAAAAAATCACTTTCCAATAAGGTTTAGTCAGAAACTATATTCTTTATCAGCAGCTATTCCCACATAGTTCGACAGTTATAAGAGCTTTCCATTTTTTTCTGTGAGAGTCTGTCCTGCAAAATCTGTTCCTACTACCTTCATTTTGTAGAACAGACTTCATATCATTATTCCAATTAGCTATCTCATTCCCGTTTTCATTAAAAAATCCCTACTTTGAAGTACATGAAAACTTAATTCTGAAGGGTTGGCCACACCTTTTAATCCTAGGAGGGTCAAAATAAGCTACACATGTCAAAACAGCAACATGTGAACATTTTTTTTTTTTCACTACACTGTCGTCCTAACCAAATGAATGCTGTCAAAACTAGGGAAAAAGGTTATCATCAGCAAAAGATTTGTATACATACATAGGGAATAGATTAACAATTCTGTAGTCATTTTCTGCTGACATATAACTTCCGCTCACAAGCTTGAGGAACAAGCATTGTTTGTCAGGTGTAACAGATTTCTCATAGGGGAAGTGATGTTTTGACTATAATTATTCAAGTGTCTATGATACATCTAATAAGTATAACTGGTGTCCTGTTTCACATTAAAAAAATGGGACTTCTATTATTGATAACACACTAAAGCAAGAGTGTTGAGAAATGGTGTGGTGAATCCTGCCTGACAATTAAGTTTTTTAAAAACATCATAACTAAAAAATAATAATAATAGTAACAAAATCTATTTCTGGACACTGAACTAAGGTACAAGATGCAGTAGTTAAGTCACTGAATCAAATTAATATAAACATTGATGCTCATGCCTGCTTTCAGGTTAATTTTTTTAGATCTTTAGATTTATATCTCTAGTTTATAATACACGGCTAACATGAGAAACAAGCATTAACATTTTTATGATTCCAGTGTGTCTCTTGGCTGCGTCCTAAGCTGTACACTTTTATTGCTTTTCCTTATAGACCTTAGAGTATTTTACCCTAAAATTAATAGAGTTCTCCTGATTGTCCTTTACCACGGTATTTACAATACTTTTCTGGAAAAGGAAGATGGGTGGACTTGAATCTCCCTAACTAAGAAGTAAGCCTAAACCAGCTCTCCTGTTACTTTGGAGAGTGATCTTGTTTTCAGGCCTTTATGGAAAACTGAGTACCACTTCCAAGTTCTCCTCTGGTTATTTCTCAGAAGAAAAGGATGAGTGTGACTAAATCTTCTATAGGTGACCCAATATTTTCTAACGCATTATATGCATGAGAGAGGGAATTCCAGAAATATATTTTATTCTGACATTGCCTACCAATTGGCTGAGACCTATGTCAATCCCATTTTCACCGCTCTTACTATTCAGTTATATAGGAAACAATAATTTAACTAGGTATTGTTGACTGCCTTATCTGTCATAAATATTGTAACACTGAATGCTGCAATTACTACTAGTCTGTGAATGTGGACTTTAAGACCTGCATAGTAGAGCAGAACAACTCAAAATGTGTTCCTTCTTTTTAATGTGTTCCACAGAGAATAACTCATATAGCTCAGTTATAGAAGATAGATTTTTTTTCAATGTGGTGCAAAAATTTGTTCTCTTTACACAGTTTATATCTGTAATAATTTCAAGGGTCTTCTTTTCTTCTGTTGATAAAGAAATGTAAACAGTTTTATTTCAGATCTTGCCAGGATGAATTCTGATTTATATACTGAAATATAAATAAACACATTATCTAAGCTAACGCAGATCAGATATTCTAAAGATGTCAATTAGAGAAAAAATATTTGATGTTCACATGGATGTTTGTTATAGCCTATTAAATTGCCTTATTGTGAACTTGTCATTTGATGTTCCTAATCAACATGAACTTTAATTTCTACTTGCATTTTGTCTACATCTGTCTTTGTAAATAAAATTTAGTTCCATAAGTATTCATGATAATTGAATAAATCTTCAGTATCAAAGCACGGGAGGAAGAAAGTAATTCTACAGTAGCTTATCTCTCAGTTATTATGTGCCTTATCTTGAAACAATGGTTACTGGCCTCTACCAGGAGCCTGCTACCAGACTAAATATAATATAGAAGTGAGACTCTATATTCTTACAGTGCAATATTTTTCTTTTACAGTTTGAAATAGATGGTGCCAAGTTTTCATTAACTTTCCTTTTTTTTTTTTGGGTTTTTTTTTTTTTTTTTTTGTACTAAAGGCTAAGAATATTTCAACCCGTAAGTTTTCCAGCACTGAAGAAAGGTAACCAGAAAGAACCCTATCCTAGAGTAAGCAGCTCTTCTAAAGATGTCTTCCCATTTTAGGGTATGTGTGGTGTGTGATTTACACCATCTGTAGTTAAACTAAGAATTTAATGAAAATTTAATTAATTACTATTATATGAGGACCTTGCCTCTCACATTCATTGAGGAGAGAGGGTGAAATAACAACAGCTTGGGAATGTACAGATGTGGTGTTGAGGCTATATGTATAAAGATAAGTGACCTGGTTTCAGCTGGGATAGAGTTAATTTTCTTCTTAGTAGCTGGTGCAGTGCTGTGGTTTGGATTTGGTGGGACAACAATGTTGATAGCACATGGATGGACTTGGTTGTTGCTGGGTGATGTTTACACTAAGTCAAAGTCTTTTCGGTTTCTTGGGCCCTGCCAGGGAGAGGGCTGCAGGGACAAGAGAAGTTGGGAGGGGACACAGCCAGGACAGCTGACCCGAGCTAGCCAAAGAGGTGTTCCATACCATGGGACATCATGCTGAGCGTATATAAGCTGGGGGAAGAAGAAGGTGGGGTCATTTGGCATTATGGCGTTTGTTTTCCCAAGTAACCATTACACATGATGGAGCCCTGCTTTCCTGGGGATGGCTGAACACCTGCCTGCCCGTGGGAAGTGGTGAATGAATTCCTTGTTTTGCTTTGCCTGCGTGTGTGGCTTTTGCTTTACATGTTAAAGTGTCTTTATCTCAGCCCATCAGTTTTCTTTCTTTTACTGTTCCGATTCTCTCCCCCATCCCACCATGGGGGCAGTGAGAGAGTGGCTGCGTGGTGCCTGGTTGCTGGCTGGGGTTAAACCACAACACAGAGCCTGGTTCCAAATGAGGTATTTGAATTTCATTGCGTGACAAATACTGCATATGGAGTTTACAATTAATTTTCTCCTTTAAAGATCAGTCTTGGTTTAAACCTTTGGACAGAAGTTTTCCTAGTCCCTTTACATAAATACTTTTCCTGAACTGGATATAAAATGATCAATGTTTTAACCCTATAGCTTCTGGTTTTTTACAAAGTATATTTTCAACTACCTTGAAGCTGCAGCTTTCTTTTGACTTATCACACTGAGAACTGGGAAGTGATATATAAAGGGAAAACAAACTGCAACGTCTTCATTGTATCCATACAGATGAGTGTAGGCAATGAGATTAGTGTTTTCAAGACATTTTAAATTGGTAATCATATATAGGACATGAACTTTATTTCTATCCTGTTTGTGATATGACAGAGAAACCTGGCCTCTGCTAATCCAGGACTTGAAGTGACAGTGTTTTCTTACAGTGATGCATTCTCCTTTCAGATATTGCAATTCAGCTCCATAGGAAATGAAGTCACAGTCTCAAGTGAGCAAACTGTTAGCACAACAATTGCCTTTTAAAAAGTATTATATTTCCATTTATAAAACATGGCAGCATTTTCACTTTTTAACCAAACATTTTGTGAAAACATCTTATGAATGTGTAAACTTCCCTCCAGGGGTAAGTGGAGCCAAGTCATTTCTTTTGTAATAAAGGATGCTGTTATACAGAATACAGGGGAGAGAACAGAAAGAGGTTTGTAACAAAAATAAACCAAAATGTACTTATTGTGCCATGAAACAAGGGCATTTGGTGTCAGAACCATTAAAAGTCTGAAATCACATTTGAAGCAAGTAGTTAGTTTATTTTAATTACTGTTTCTGAGGAAAGCTTCCAGGAAAAACAAATACAGAGCTAAGTGAATAAAAAAATGTTTTCTGAGTGTTTATGTATTAATCCATTTTTTCCATTATGTGATAACTGATAGTCATTCTCCTTAAATAAAATTATACTGTGATGTATTGTAAAAGTAAATTTAAAAAAATTACCTTTTTTTTTCTTGAACTGATCTGAACTCAGACTAAATTTTATGTAGTCTTGCTACTTCATTGTATGTGCCTGTTTTGTTGAGTGGGTTACATGTGTAGTCCAGATACCCAAGCCCAACATTTAACTGGCATTTCTTTGTATCTTCTGAAAATGCAGGATTTCTGAGACCTCTACGTGCATTTGGGAATTCAAAATCTATTCAGAAGCTCAGAAACTGTGCCCTTCCCAAAACCTGTCCCCTCTACAGTCTTACACCAGGAAACCATGGAACTGTATGTTGTACAGCAACAAAAACTGGTGTTAAACTCAGATTGGTCTTGCTGCCTTCCTGAATGTAGCATGGAACTTGTGCTTATACAATGCCTGAGCTCCCTGCAAAAGCAGGCAACTATCATTCAGTGATGAGTTCACACACATTTATGGAATGGTTACCTGTTTTAACATCCATTTCCCTTGTTGCTTTCCTAGGGTTACGCCTTTTCACTAAGTATTCTCCTGGGAGATGATGCTGATCTGTAGATGACTGTAACATAACTCAGGCTCTTTCCACAGTGAATGTGTTTTTGTTGAACTCTCCTTTCATTAAGGGTGAGGAGGACCAGAATCAGAAAACAAAGCATCTTAAACACCATTATTCTCCTCTGAAACATAACCACTACCAAGCATGGCTTGTACGGTGCATGCGACAAGCCCTCAACAGTATCTGCAGCTACTTTCCTGTAGCAGGGAGGATTGCTACTGACAGAGCTCCTGCAGCTTTGTGACTTTCTCTTACCACAGACAATTCAGCAAGACTTGGTTCTAGAGAAGGTGTGCTGCAGCTGGAATTAAGCTGCAGATCTGGGATGGCACAGAGACAGGCTACAAGATGAGCTCCATCATAATTTCTGTGCCAGCCCTAGCGAGCCAGACTTGTATTATTCCTTCTGCTCACCCACAGTGACTCTTTTTCACAGAAAACAAATTTATTTCTTCTTAAATCCAGATCCTTAGGTATCATATGGGTACCAGAAAAACATTGACAATCTTGTTTAGTTTAGTTTAGTTTTTCTCATATAATATCACATTCTGAAATTCTGCTTTTGTGGTAAATTCAATAGAACACTTTGAGAAATGTGATTTTGGTTGAGTAACTGAAAGGGTGAAGTCATGAAACACTTGATTGAAAAGGCATCTTAAAGTGCCAGCTTCTGTTAAAAAATGTTATAAAAGTAGGAATGTAGGCATGGTAGAAAAATGAAAAAGGTGTATAGTACTGAACTGCTGGGAGGGCATTATACCATAAAGTGGAGACAAGTGAATGAAACATTTAAATAAATTCCTCTCTGACATCATACGACTGGAAGAACATCTCACATAATGAATTAGATTGCAAATATCTCAATGGTTATATTGCTGGTAATGGCTGCAGTGAAGAGTACATAGTACGTATGAACAGGTACCATACATTAATGAATTTTAAAAGCTGTTGCATGTTACAGTGTAACCTAGATGCTCTTTAACCTCTTCAACATTAACTCAATCCTTCCTATCTACCAATGTTACAACAGCAATTTTATTTAACCAACATAAACATTAATTAATTTAAAGAATGGTAATTTTTTTAAAGTTTTGGTTTTCTGGCTGTTTTCACATAGATTAAAGTTCAAAATGACAGCATTACTTTGTAACAATCTGTATGTTTTGTTTTAAGTATGTAGAAAAAATAATCTGGTTTTAGTTGCAAATTGTTGATTCAATTGGTCAAAAATAATTTTGGTACCTTGAAACTGCTGAATAAATTTCCTTTTTTTCCCCCCGCATTCTACTTACAAGAAATCAGAAATGTTTATTAAGGTATTCGGCATTGGGAATTTTGCTAAAATGAACAAGGTCATTATGAATTTTTACAATGCAAGTTCATATGTTTATTACTCCATTGCAATTCATAGCAACTTAGGCCATCTTTTGAACTTCTTTTTTCATTTTTTTCTCATGCAAAAGAATATATAGGCTGTATGAATATCTCACCTGTACATTCAGCATTTTTTATATTCTTTTAGTGAAGAAATTCTAGGGGGTTGTTTGTTTTGTCTTTGTCTTTTAATATGCTGTATATCCATTTGGCTTCTATCTACAATATATTCATTTTTTTTTTTTAATGTTACAATTATTTAAACTGGATGTATATAAGCGATCAAAGGAGAGCTAATTCCCTTTTGCTCTTTTTTAATCTTCCTGCCAAAATGGCAGTTTGTTTTTCACTTTTTTCTAATACCTTAAAACTGCTTGCTTCTGGTCTTGCTTTCATTCTCATTCGCTGCCATTGGTTTTTGTTTTCTTCTGGTTCCAGCTTTGTTGTCTTCCTTTTCAGGTTTCTCTGTGTTCCAGTCTGTGAGTGACTCGCTGTAACTTTGTCCCTGGAAGAACCATTGCCAGGAGGACTGTGAAAAGCAAGTTGTCAGTCTTTGTAATGACCTAGTTGCTTTCCTCTTTTCTGTTGAAAGGGTATAAAGGAGTGCTTTATTGGGTCTGGTAACTTGGCTTAAGGAGTCTATTTAGTAGACAAATTAGTTTATTTTCTCATTTTCCCCTGCACTTTGTTGAGGATGTTTTCTGAGGAAGTTCTGAGCTCAAGTTTGTTCTATTAAAAAGTACTGCAGTCCATGCTTAGGGAGAATGTAAGTACAATTACAACAGATCAGTGCATTTTTAGTTCACATTCCATTGCAACATCATCCTTGTTTTTTAGTACATTCACCATGTCTTTCCAGGTGTATTATTTGTATTTTGTTCCTTTATGCTATTGCCTGGTAGTTTATAGCATATAGATACTTTTTTTTAGAGATGTGCACACCCATTGTGACTTGGCTATTGCATATATGCAAGACTGTTCAAATACTGAACAGTGTCTAGAGTGGTACTGGTTATCTGTATTGATTGCACAGATCACTGCCTACATTTTAGTGATTTTCTTTGAAAACCGAGTTTCTTAGTGACCAAGATGACTTGAAAATGCTATAAAGGCAGACAGAGACTTTCTAAATAAGAAACTTCAAGTAATATACAGGTGGTTTGTTTTGTAAGATTTCATATACTTGTAACATAGAGGAGTGGGAATGTTTTGTATTGTTTTACTATGATCCTCAGAGCAGTATATGATGCTGTTATAATACAGAAAACAGCTATTTTCCTCCAAAGTTAGAGTATACTCATAGGAATAAAGAATTTTCCAGTATCTTTGTCCCTAACCTTTATATAGCACATTGGTTTGGAGTAGAACAAACGCTCTCTGCCATAAGTAACATTTACCAGAAGCTACTAAAACCTCATACACCTATGCAAAAAAACCTAATGGAAAATACATGTTGGCTGTAGCTGTCCAGAAGCACAAGTGATTATTTGTGCTGTGGTTTGGATACTCTGTTAGAAATATATTAAACAGGCCCCATCCCCAGAAAATCTGGATTTTTAACAAATTTTAAAGCTGAACATTCATAGTCCAAGTCACTAATGACTTCTGAAAATATAACTATTCACTGTAGAAAAGTGCCTTTCCCTTTTTTCTGAGCACACAGGATTTAGTTTATGGTTGTCAAGTTAGGATGTTCATTGAGAAAGAACATTGATACCATTGTTTGAAAAGCAGGATTTGGCTAAAATAATAATAATAAAAAAATATCTATATTTCACTTGTTCTCTCTAGAAATTCTGCTGGAAAACAGCAGATATAAAATATTAGAATACTAGAAAAAATCTCCTTCAGCTCCCCATTTATGCATATTGGGTGAAAGCCAGCACTAAAGGCAATGGAGCTATTATTCCAGAGCTGGATTTGGCCCAAATGTCTGTCCTGTTTACACATGTGAAAGCCCATTAAACTTATGGTACTTGCAATGGTATAAATGGAGGCCAAAATATTGTTCTTTTTGCAGAACTTAACTTGAGCTTCATGTAAAAGTTGGCTATTGTATTAGTGTAGGGATACATCTTATTCAGACAAGACTTACACTGGGTCTATGTTAGTAGGTCTGAGCAGGAAATCCTGCAACTGCTCAACTTTTTAAATAATGCTTTACATTTGCAGTTGGGTGGATTCATTCACAGGGTATAATGGTTGGGTTAAAATCACAAATGTGTCAGACTTACGCTGCTCTCTTACAGTGTATGAGACAGATACAGAAAGAGTTTAGATGAAAATCATAGCAGGATTTAAAAATACGATGTTCACAAAACTTTAATTTTGGTTTATTTGAGGAAATTGGTTTATTTGAGGAAATAAGATTGAAAGAATAAAAGTAATGTTGAATGAGTTTATGTTCATTAAGAGAGATGAGGGTCAGTGCTTAAACAAGAATCTGGCAGCGCATACCGTAGCAAATATTCAGGTTCTGGAGCTGCCTGCTTACAGAACAGTTGAAATGCTGGATTATTGGTCAAAGACAACATCAAGTTGCTAACATTCTGTTTCAGAAATGATAATGCAAACTGCATTATTACAATAAGACATATAGAAAAGCAAAATTATAATTTTTACTACTTCTATGTACTAGTACATAATAGGGGGAAAATCTAGAACTTCTTTGTTCAGTGTACTCATTGCAGAAGTCTTCATTACACATAAAATATGTTACTCCTGCCTGTACAGAGGCAAATGATATAAAACAAAAGTTCTATTTTATCTGACTAGGTTAGACTTAAGTGCTACTTGGTAAAGAAAACATCTTGAAGCTTAAACATTTGAAATGAGACCAGGCAGGCTGTAAAGTCTGAATACAATCCAAAAATAGATTAGTATTTCTTTTCCTACATTTATGAATATAGAATTGAGAAAGATGACAGGTATCTGTGGTGAAATTTCTTTTGGTGGAAAGTGCTTCTGTGCAATGATATGCTTTTGCTGTAAATGGACTTCTGCAAAAAGCCTTTCCTGACCTGTTGGAAGTAAATCCCTGTTTTGTTCCTGGAGCTGAAATTTGCAAGATACAGATTGCTGTGGCAGAAGTCCCTGAAAGGACACATCTTTCCCTAAGGTAGATAAGACTGCTGACCTCTGCTGACTTGGGAGCATCTGCTCTCGCATCAGGGGCTCCTCATTACCTGTCCCCACACAGACCAGTAATTATTTTCAGAGGAAAAGAAGACGAGGACAAAAGTAATCCCCCTGAAATGAAGCCATTAAGACTGCGTAGAGGTAATAACATTCGATTTCAAGGAGATAAGGAAGATGAAATTCATTTATAAATGAGCTGATTTTCACTAGAAGTGATATTAGTATAGAACATACTTCAGGTTCTTTTAATCTGGAATTGAAGTTTTCCCCTTTGTCTCTTCCACTGTCACCTTCAGAAATATCCTTTATGGCAAGCAAATGCTTTGGATTGGGGAAAGTTCAAACATTGTTGAATACCGTAAATAATCATTTTCATGTTGTTTGGCAATTGGTTCAAGACTAATTCTTGTCTGACAAAATGCTGCAGTGCCTGCCCAGCATCCCGGTTCCCTCATCCTCACCCTCTGCTGTGGCTTCACTACAGACACCAGCATGCAGCATAGGAGCTCTGGCAGATGCAGATAATGTGAGCCGTGCTAAAAGAAGTTTCAGTTTTCCCTTCATTACTTTTCTGATAACAAATAGCTTTCCACAGCAATATTCAGCTAACACGTTTGTTTCATATGGTAGTTTTCTGAATAGTGGGACCCTTGAACACATTTGCAAATGTTTTGTTGAGTCAGAGCAACATCCATATCTTCCAACAGCACTCTGAAAATCCTTTCTTGTAATTTATGTTTTATATATAGTAGTATTTTCACAAAGATCTTGGAAGACTGTAATTTTCCTAGTTTAAACTATTTCTGTAGATTGCCACTCACTCTGCATCTATACTGTGAGAATATTCTCCTCTAAGATAAACCTACGGCAAGTGTTGAAGTGCCAGTGCTTTGTGGAAAAAAAAATTGCATCTAGCAATAGTGGTTATTTGTTCTTTTCAAAGGATTATATCTGATTCTGACTCATTAATTTATTGTTTCTAACATTTTTTAATGTTTTTATTGCTCTTTAATAAGATCACCTAACAGGTGTTTACATGGCAGTCTGTAAGGTCTAGACTCCTAGTATGTACAGTATCGTAGCTGCGAGTATAACTTGCTAAAATGAAGAACTGCTTACTTTTTATCTTTAGGTTATTACTTCTAAAGGGATAGAAAGAAGCTGAAATCCTAAGTAGTTTGTTCAAATTGGCTTAAAATTTGAAAAAAATTATTTTTAAATTGGATATTAAGGTTATCACTTCATTATAGAGGGCCATTGTCTCCCTTCTTCACATCAGTGTTAAGATTCCTTCTAGGTGCCTGAGAAAACCTGGTGAGTACATGTTGTATTTTGTAACTGGCAATTATTAAACCAACCTTTTTTGAGAATGCCTTCAGTATATTTGAATCATTAAAGGGTAATGATGATGATATCATACATGTCTCATTGAAGTGGATGGCAGGAATTACATCAATTTCAATGAGCCTTTCACCAGATCTTTTGTACTACTATATGAAATGAAACTTGGCTTCTGCCAAGATTTTTCAATAGAAAACAAAGTATAAAAATGTTTTATTAATTTTATCACATAATCTGAATATTTTCTGTTCTGTTCCTCAGTCTGTTATTTTTTTCTACATTTCTGCCAATTTAATTTAAATTTTCTACATTGACTTGTAGTCCAAGGGAATAATAATAATAAAAAAATCAAAATGATGGACTTTGTATTACATTTCTTCATCCACGCTCCTCATCTTTTTTCCTCTTTTGTTTGTTGTTATTCTTTCATATTATTTCTTTTTCAGGCCACAGCTGACTCTGAACTAAGGTATTAGGTATGGATTATATACAACCTTAGATACTAGTTTGACAGTCACTCAAAATAGAGTTTAATTTTATGCATCAGATTTTTTGTTCCTTCCTCTGTTATCAATATTAAAATCACTAGCAAAACAAGAGGATTTGAAGTGCATGTTTCATATAAACATTTTTATACTGTCTTATCTTTCTACTAGTCATAGGTATAAAATCTGTTTCTGGAGGACTTTTATGTGAAACCTCAGCTTGTATCAGAAAATAAATTATTTGTATGTTTTATTTCAGAAAACACAATGAACACCCTTCTCCTTGTTCTTTATAAAGCAAGCAAACAGTGATGTTAGAATATTTTCTTTTAAAGTTCTTACAGTGGTATAGTATAGTATGCGATGGCTATCCCATCACCAGAGCACCTCAACATTTACAGAGAACCTATCATTCAGAGTGGCTTCAGTTTAAGTGCAGTTTCAACACAGCACTGGAGTTGGAAAACAAATCAGGATGAGAACGAAGGGAGTTTGAATGCAAGTTTTAGCCCATATGTCTGTAATTACAGAAGATCCCTGGACTCACAATTGCAGAGGGAACACGACTCCACTGCAGACTAAATCAGCAGACATCGTGTCATACACAGAATAGCAATTCCAAAACAGCTTCTGTTCAGAGGAACTTTGAACATTTAAATTTTATTTTGCCTTTAAAAAACCCCACTTTTAAATGCTTTTAGATATTTTGATAATATTTGTATGGAGTATGGAAGCTGTTGAAAAAAAGTTTATTTATATATATGCATAAATAGAGGTGATTGCAAGGCCTACACACCTAAAAAAACCCCAGATTACCCAGTGAATTGATATAATTTACCTCTGAGTGTGTGTGTATGTGTGTACATGCACATGAATATGTATATATGTATACATAAATACACACATAACCACATTTTTAAGCTATGTATAACTGCATTCAACTGGATGAGATAAAGATACCACTTTAAGGGTTTTGTTCAAAGCATTCATTTGGAGACATTTTTAGAGTCTACTGTGTCTCTTTCGCCAGGCTCAAATTATACCAAGCAAGCTCTGACAGACTACTTCACATACAGTGGTTTTTCAGTAGTGCCTTTTTGAGTTCCGGGTTTGATTGCATGCAGACAATACAATCTGAAGAAGAGGGAAGAACAGAATGTCCTGATCCTTGCAGAAGCTCCTGGTTGGCTAATTTTTATAGGCCAGGTGGAAATGGGACGAGCTACTTCCTTTGAAAGGTCTTGACATTTGCAGAGGTATGGGGGCAAAAGCAGCTCCTGAACTGGGGCTTTGTAATCCCACTTTGCAGCTGCCTGACCACTTTTCTTGACGTGCCAGCTGGGTACCATCGATCTCTGTGTATAAAACGTACCCTAATGACAGTGCTAGCATCTCTCCATCTCTGGTAACATGCCACAATTTCAATTGTTCACTTGCAAAAAGCTAACCTTTGAATATTTTTTGGATTACTTACCTAATTTCTGGCACAAATATAAACCAAATTCCTCCTGCTTATTTCATTGAGGAACCTTGAATGCAACTTCACTATCTGACTTCAGGCTTGCTGTCAATACATTGGTAAACTAATTTTTACATCAAAGTGTTGCTTTGATTGGGAAGTCACTTACAGGTATTTAGATGAGAAATGAGTAACATCTGCTGTGATTGAAATTCAATGGCAATGATTTTTTTTTTTTTTTTTTTTTTTTTAATTTACTCTCTGGGTGAGCATTCATAGGTTGCCCAGAGAGACTGTGAAGTCTCCATCCCTGGACATATTCAAACCCTGGTTGGACAAGACTGAGCAACCCACTGTACCTCCCCAAACTCTGGGCAGGGGGCTCAAACTAGGCAGTTTCCAGAGGCCCTTCCCACCTCAACTTTTTGGTTTCTGTGACTCTTTGCTCACGCTATTACCTTTCCTGGTATTGAGAGGAATGTTTTACATAAAAGATCACTCTTGCAGATAAGAATAGATGAAGATAATATAAAATAAACAACATGCACTAAGAAATAATGCTATTTCCAGATTTTTCCACTTCCATCATTTCCTTTAATTTAAACAAAAATAAACAATTCATCAATCTTATATAGTTTTAGTTTTCCAGCAGCAATTTACTGTTGTCTATTACACCATTTATTCAGTTTATACTAATACGAACACTTTCATTATTCAGTATAATATGAACTCCAAAGCAACTTACTCATGAAGCAACAGGGACTCTAGAGAAATCCTGCAAGAATAAATGTCATCATTTGCTACCGTTAAGTTCAGTTCCTATATGTCTTCAAGGGTGCCATTTTTCAAGAATAAAATCTTCACTGTTGGCTTGTAACACAATTAAATATCACATTTTGAGTTCCTCTTTTGGTAATAGGTAAAATAGAAATATAGATGTCAAAATACTTTTAGTTTTGTCTGTTTAGAAATGTAAAGAAAAAAGAATATATCTTAAGGAATTACGCCAGTTTTAAATGTAGTCTGTGTGGAAAGATGATGAAGGGCATTTGACTTATAAAGGCAAAGCTCTTATATAACTATTATAACTAATTCAGAAGAGAATTCTAATTGAACAGGCAGTTTGCAAAATCGTATTTGAAGAAAGTATTATAACAAAATAAACTGACCTACATATACATGTTGTGACCAAGCAACTACAGATGTACAAAGCTAGCAGGTATGATATGGTGTGTTGATAAATTAAATGGCTTGCCAATTTGCAGAAGACACATGTTGTAAGGGGTATTACTATTGACCTGTCATAAATCTGTTGGTAGATATGCTAACAGGCCAGTTTGGTAGTCCTGGACATAGCTGTATACTGTGCTTACATGGATAGCAAAGATGGCATTAAACAAAGGTAAGTAATACTGATGGAAAAAAACACACAATGTATACTAGTTACAAAAAGAATATCTTAAAATAAGTGTATTTTATTAAAATGTCATAATTCTTGGTAATTTTACATTAAAATAAAAACTATTTTAGCTAAGAACATGTGCAAAATTCCCTGTAAGATTAAAAGGAAATATTTAAAGTTTTAATTTAAATTGGGGTTATTCTGACACTCTATAGGTTTTTTTTTTGTGTGTGTGTAAACTGGTTTGGATGACACATAGAAGAATTTCTTCTTATTTTGTATATAAATTTAATTAAAGAGGGCAACACCACCCCCACCCCACCCCCTACTTTCTAGTAACACAGTTGTTGCCCCACACTGTTATGCCTGAAATTGTAATTTTCCAGTTCAATTTAGTCTTTCTGGTATGCTCCCAGGAGACTTAGAATAACTTGTGGACTTTCAAATTTCATTCCTGCCACTTCTGCCCTGGCCTGCTGGGCTCTCATGCTTTGTGTGCTTCATTGTTTATATTGTTAAAGTAAGAAGTACAACAATGTTGTCCTCTGTGAAGCACTTGTAGAGAAACATTTAAAAGAGCTACAATAAAGGTAAGTGTCTATAGTATTTAAAAAGCTGGACTATACTCAGAATTTTTACTGTGGCTGTATGTTATTGTTGTTATATGCCAGTGTAAGCATTAAATAGTAACTTGGCTCAACAGCAGCAGTTCTTCAGGTAGAAGCTGTTGCCTGAGACCTCTAGACTTATGGTATATGGTGCTGGGGATTTTACTTCCAGATTTAGCCCAATCCCTGGGCTAAGCATCTCCACTAATTAATGTGTTTCAAACACATTGGAAACTCCCTTTTAGCTTGTACACTTATATCCCCACTAGTCACGAAACATGTGCTGTACATTTGGATATAGCCAGAGGTGAGCTTCTGGTTTAGTTTCCTCTGAAGGAACCCTAGTTTGTATGTACCAGAGCTGCTGAGCAAACTAGAACATGGAAAGTAGGAATGGTTGGGAATTTTCTTTAATCAAAAATACTTACGGATGCAGAGCATATGTGTTATCCATCATCTTATCTGAATTCTGGTGGAAAGCACCAGTGACTGCTTAATAGATCAATGGCTGAAACATTATGAGCAGTACAATCAGTATTTTTCTCAGAAGTACTACAATTATGTGTTTGCTGTTTACTGTTTGGGGTTTGTGAATAAGAGTTAAAAATGCCTTCCATTAGTTTTACATGCACTTAGAGATTCTTTTCACCTATGAGTTAGAATGTTACTGAGCTGGTGGTTAATTTTTTTAAAGGGAAATCTTGGTTTGGAGCTATTTGTAAAGTCAATAAACAAATAAAGGAAGAGCCACGAAACAGTGGAACATCAAGAAGACACTTGTGGAAATTTCTTTACATCAAACTTTGATCACTTACATCAAAGACAAGTGAAAAGGTGCAGATGAAGAATGATGAGCTAAAACATGGGACATTCCCAGAGTGAATATATTTTCTGACTTTATACTGCTGGGATTACACTTCCGTGTCTTTATATTTCCCACTTCAATTGTCAGAACTTTATTAGAACTATCTACTTGTGGTATTTCAAACACAATCAAACCCTCCAAAAGGTACAAAATCTTACAGAAGAGCTTTCCAACATAAGACGCTGACCTTGTTGTGATTATTATTTAAGTAACTGGAGGGAGGGTGTGCTTTGACTGCCAGGACACCACCACTAACGGGATCTATGCTTCCAAATCTGATACTGATTACTTATTTATTTTTGGGCCAGTCATTTCTTTTGGTAGGGAGCTACTATTTTCACTTCCTTATTCCTGACTTTTTATGTCCAGGTACTTTTTATAAGTAATGTAAGAGCATGAAGCCAGTTGTCATGGTTTAACCCCAGCCAGCAACTAAGCATGACACAGCCACTCACTCACTCCCCATTCTGCACTCCAACTTCCTCCCCCCCTGCGCTGGTGGGATGGGGAGGAGAATTGGAAAAAGGTAGAACCTGTAGGTTGAGATAAGAAGAGTTTAATAATTGAAATATTTTTTTAAAAAAAAAGCAACCAATAAAAATCTTCATCATATAAAGATGAGGGGGAGAGAGAGGAATAAAACCCAAGGGACAAAAAGCCTAAGCGATGCACTATACAATTGCTCACCACCCACTGACTGATGCCCAGCCAGTCCCCCAGCAGAAATCAGTGGCCCTGGCCAGCTCCCCCCAGTTTATATACTGAGCGTGGCACTCTGAGGCACAGAATATCCCTTTGGCTAGTTCGGGTCAGCTGTCCTGGCTCTGCTCCCTCCCAGCTTCTTGTGCACCACCTCACATGCAGGGCATGGGAAACTGAAAAGTTCTTGACTTAGAGTAACCACTTTTCTGTAAAGGAATGAAGGCAGTGGGTTGATTGGCATTGATAACATGCAGCTGGGGCCTTGCCTCAAAGGCAGTGGGTTGATTGGCATGGACGATGTGCAGGTGTAGCTCGTTCCTGCTAGTTAAATAGAACTGAGGATTGTGGGAGAGGGGCTCTGATAGCGGAGGAGCATTGTGGTCTGACCTCTGGAGGAAGCATGGACAGTAGAATTTTGTGCTGCAATACTTGTCCTGGTTTCAGCGGTGATAGTTTTCTCCTTAGTAGCTAGTGCTGTGGTTTGGATTTGGTGTAAGAACAAGGCTGACAACACACTGATGGTTTTGGTTGTTGCTGAGTAATGTTTCTACTCAGTCAAGGATTTTTCAGTTTCTTGGGCCCTGCCAGCCAGAGGGCTGGAGGGGCACGGGGAGTTAGAAGGGGACACAGCCAGGACAGGTGACCTGAGCTAGCCAAAGGGATATTCAGCGTTATGGCATTTGTCTTACAAAGTCACTGTTACACATGACAGAGCCCTGCTTTCCTGGGCATGGCTGAACACCTGCCTGCAGATGGGAGGTGGTGAATGAATTCCTTGTTTTGTTTTGCTTGCATGCACGGCTTCTGCTTTACCTATTAAACTTTATCTCAACCTACGAGTTTTTTCATTTCTACTCTTCTGATTCTCTCCCCCATCCTGATGTTGGGGGTGAGTGAACAGCTATGTGGTGCTTGGTTGCCTGCTGGGGTTAAATCATGACAACATGATTTAGCAACAACTAAAGCATCAGTGCGCTATCAAAATTATTCTCATAACAAACCTAAACCACGACACTGTACAAGATACTAAGAAGAAAATTACTTCCATCCCAGCTGAAATCAGGACTCCAGTTTAAAAAGAAAAAACAAGAAAAAAATCATTATTTGAATATCTGGTTTTTAAAAAACCTTTTCAGTTTGTAGTTGTAGGCAAATATTGCCTTTATTTTCACATGCCAAACTCTGAGTGTGGTCTGACTATCCTGCAGTCTTCTGTTTCTTACAGTGCAGTATGCATCACAGCAACTGAAAAATTTTGTACTCTTACACAACTTAACAATAATGTAAAGAAGCTGAAATAAACATCATTATGTTTGTTTTGGCAAGACTGCCTCTCAATCAAAAGTTACCTTCTAAGAATCAGTCCCAGTTACACTACCGATACAACTAATTCTCAGTAAGACAGCCTAAATAGAGTACACCGTTCAGATAAATGAACCTGCTGTCCATCAAGTTTTCCGTACTTTTTTATTTAAAAAAATCTGACAACTAAGTTCATGGCCTGAATAAGCTGTCATTAATATTTGTATGAACTTAAAGTTCTTTTATATATATAAAAAAATCTTAAAATGGATATTGTACTAGCTGTTTGAATGTGGTGCCCTTAGAAATTTCTTGAAAGTTTTTATTTACTTAGTGAGTAGGAATACTGATGTAATATTGTATTAAAAAATAACAGAAAGCTTCCTCTCAAAAATAAATCATACCAGGCTGCATAGCAGTCTCCAAAGATCTGTAAAGAAATCCTTGTTTGGACTACTTTAAAGCTCACAAACCATCAAAGAGAAAATTGCTTAGAGAATATCTTGCATTCCTGTTGGATTGGACCATTACTATAGTACCACTAGGAGGAATCTCTCTTACTTTTTTTTGCCTAGAAAATAAACTGAGGTATAACAGCATGCTAGGAACAATTTTGTCATCATAAATATTTAGTTCTGGAAGCAATGGAATTAATGAAGCCTGCTATCCCTATCCTCTAGTGTGGAAAGATTGATTGAAAGTTCAGACTGGTTTTGTTATAGTTTTCTATGTTTACATTCTCTGTTCTCTTACAAGACAAAGGTTCATGCTGTTGCTTTTACATCTCTGAAGGCACCTGGAAAGGCATTCTCAAAAGCTTTCTCTGAAACATTCTGCCACTTCTGCTCATTTCACTTGCAGTAATGTAACTCCTTCTGGTCTCTATTTCTGTGTAAGGTTTTGCTGATATATGCCAGTGAGCTCAAAAGCTGTTAGACAGATTTCATTAAGCTCATTTCCATAGACAGCAAGGCTAAGAATGAATGCATCTTTTCACAAAGCATTAGAAATGACAGTAGAAATTATGTGTTTCTGTTGATAAGCTTACTGTATACAATCAGATGGGAATAGGGAAACCATAAATGAAAAGAAAGCAAACCCCAGAACAGTTACAGCTACCTTAAGCTTTGCATATATATTGAGCTATTTTAAATATGAGGCAAGCTGAAGTTAGAGAAAAAATTCTGGTTTTGAACAGCAACTATTTCTTTTATATCACATATTTAACTGTTTTTCCTTGCCATGTTTGTGAACTGTTTTCATCCAGTGAGCCCCAGATTTTGCTATACACAAATAATCATGGAGAGCATCTTAACCTGAATTGGATGTATTAGCGAATGGCCTTGAACAGGTAGTTAATGAAATGGGGACACTTATTTCTGTAAGTAAAGACAATAAAGACAGTCTGCAGTACATTTACTTTTTCGTGGTCACACAAGACTGAGAAATTGCTTGCTGTAACATTTCTGTGTAAGCACAAATACTTCTATAGCTGTCTTTGCACATATCTTTTACAAGACACATCAGTAAGTAAGAAAGAGTTCTTGCAGACGTTTGGTGTGTGCAGAATCCCCCACCCCTGTAAACTGCATTTGGCAAGTGATAAAGCGCAATTACCGAGTCGCTATGGGATGGAGTACTACTGTTAGTTGCTGTAAAAAGCAATAGATGTAGAATGTTTCCAACAGTAATTGAATCTAATTTTACTCTGTAGTACATATGGGTCTTTATAGCTCTTTCTAAGTAAATTCTCTGGGTGAGTTCACCAGAAGAAGAAAACAATATTGCCCAGCAGGGTAGTTAGAAGGAGACTGAAGGGGTCCATAAGGTTGCATAAACTTTATTCTTATCATGTTGCCGATTTTAGGGCTGCTGCTAAAGCAGCCTGGATGGTTTTCTCACTTGCTTTCAGTTATTCTGAAGGGCCTAGAAGCAGAGAAGTCTAAGTCTGCTGTGTTGCCCTGTATCTAGAAACAGGAAAGAATGGGACAGAAGGATCACCACATCACATGAAAGGTCTCCTAAAGAAGTATGTTTCTTTTGAAACATGTTTCCTAGTGTATTTCTGACCAGATTTTATCAATTTGAGTGCAAAAGGACCATGATGTGTGGGAAAATTTGCCTGTATAGTAGGTGTTCTGGTACACCTAACGTGATACTTCAAAAAAATGGCAAAATTTATAGCACCACTTGATAATGATGTCATTTGTCTGTCTGCAAATACTGGTTGTTTTTCATGGTTGCACTGACAAGGTGTAAGCCCAGCATGTAGTGAATTGCAATAGAAAGACTAAGACAGTGTGAACAGAAAATGGAGGGGAAGGTTTGAGTGTGGGAAGCGCCAGACAAGCCACACAGCAGGCACAGGGCTCTTAGCACAGGCTGCATCACTGGCACCCACATTGACATGTCGTACAGATCCCGGACCATCTACCTGCAGTTTCACCAGACAGAAGGCTCTGGAGACAAAAACCTGAATGAACCCCAATGATTCACAGAGGTGGGACATAATGAAGACACAGGTCACTGTCAGCTCTAAGAGGGTTCAAAAATGCATACCTGAAACCTGCACATGGTTGCCAGCCTAAGAATAGCCTGGGGAGGTGAGGAGCACTTGGGAGCTGGCTTCCTTTGTCCTCCAGGGCATTGCCAAGGACCTAACAGCTGGACACAAGTATTGCAGAAACCAGTGGCTGGCTGGGCACTTGAACACCCACCCCTGCCCGGTGCCTGACAGCTGGACAGACTTATTGAACACTAAACTTTTATGGTGCGTGTGACTGGGACTGTGAGAGAACAATGTGTGAAACCTGTTTTCTTTTAATTTTTGCTTTAAATAAAACCATCTTCCCCTTCAGTAAGCTCTCTTATTGATACTGGCTGCATTGCTGGTCTAATGCCAGAGCAACACGTACCATGAACACACTTCCTGGCTTTACCTGTATTCACCTGTTTTCCCCAGAAATGGTCTGTAACTAGGACCAGAAATTCCTCATGGTAACAATTATGGTCACGTTTCAGTTCACACAGTCTAGACCCTTGGTATTAGAAATAAAGTTACCAGCTGTGGCTGCTTCCCAGTTTTGGTCTGTGACCATAATGGGATAAGGTTTAACTGGAAGCATGTCTTGTTCACTGGAAAAAAAAAACAAAACAACAAACACACAAGGGAATCACTTATTTTTCCTGGGACTAGTAGCACTTTCACTCTGCTTGTATGTATACAACCAGTTTTATTTTAAGAAGGTTAAATGTGGCTAACTGAATTAATGTGTTTTCAGATGTTATTTAGTTCACATCAATTTCTATTATATTTGTGATATTTTCATTGTTTTCTACCCAATGGCATATCTGTATTCTTTCCAGTAAAATTTAATAATTATCTAGACTTCAAAAGGGGTTGCAGTTTTTCACATTCGAGTTAAGCTATGCTTTTTAATCACCTTCAAAGTACTCCTTTATTTTTAGAAAAAAACCCCAAACAAACGGTCTATTACTTGTTATTTATAATGATTTAAACCATCATGAACTGGCATTTTCTAGGCATTCTGGAAATTATCCCTCCAACTGACTGTAAACCTCCATCCCTTGGTTCAAACCCATGATTGTTATCTTTTGGCTTTGAATGAATCATTCAGGAAGTGTTTATTGTTCATGTTAATCCATGCTGTAGCTGACTCTGCTGTTTGTATCATGAAACCCTGTTAACAAATAATGCCATTGTCCGAAAAAAATAAAAGACAAAGCACCTCTTGTTATCTCATATCCCTCTGTAAAAAATGGCAATAAAGTCATTATACCATGCAAAGTTATGAATCAGTTTAACAAGCAAGTTCTTTTGAAACTGCTGATTATATTTGTTGCAAGGGCATTGGTCATCTGTTTTTTTCTGTAAACAAGTGTATAACTCCAGCTACTGGGCCTGTAAATGACTTCCATGCCTCCACATTTATTTCATTGTCCTTTTTCTGAAATAAAAAGAGAAGGTTTTTATTTTTTATATGTCTAAGCCACAGGAAAAATAAACAACATAGACAATTTTTAATTGTATTTTTTTATTAAATGGTGAGATTCAGGATAATGGATCATATAATATTGACTTCACTTTCAGTACGTTGGGATACAGAACTGCTGTGGGGGAGAGCGTAAGGACGTCAAAGTGTGGAAAAAAGTTACAGGTTCAGATTTTGTCATAAGCCTTCTGGTTCTCTTCTGCTGAGCTTTCTGATTTTCTCCACACAGACAGAAAAGCCTGGCATTAAATATCTTAGCCCGTTTTTGCTTACTGTGCCCTCTCACCATGAATCCTTCCTTGTGCAGTGAACATACGGTCTTTCCGTGATTCTGCAATGTCTGATTCTGTATGGTCAAATTACACAACCAGGTTCTGGATTACAGTTTATTTTTTGCAGTGGCTCTTCCAGATGCCTGCAAAGCGGTTGTGCGCACAGAGGTCTGTCACGGGAACTCTGCTGGTCTGTGTGTGAACAGTGGCTGCATCACATCACAGAGCACCTAAGGCTCACTGCTGAGTATTTGTCAAAGGGTATGCACGATTCCTCTCTCCATGTTTGATGCTAAGATTTCAGCAATAAATATAAACGTATAATACATATAAATTTATATTAATATGTGTAAAAATGTATTTATGTATGTTTCCTCAGTCTCACTGAAACAGGAGTGACTATTTCCATCCAGACTGAAAGTTCAGAAGAACTGTAGCTCGCTCTTTCTCTTTTTAAAGACTTCCAGTTTAAAATTTCTATGCTCTTTCCTCAGAACATTTCAGACTGTTACTGCCCAAGAAGTGGGAAGGGAAGGGAAGGGAAGGGAAGGGAAGGGAAGGGAAGGGAAGGGAAGGGAAGGGAAGGGAAGGGAAGGGAAGGGAAGGGAAGGGAAGGGAAGGGAAGGGAAGGGAAGGGAAGGGAAGGGAAGGGAAGGGAAGGGAAGGGAAGGGAAGGGAAGGGAAGGGAAGGGAAGGGAAGGGAAGGGAAGGGAAGGGAAGGGAAGGGAAGGGAAGGGAAGGGAAGGGAAGGGAAGGGAAGGGAAGGGAAGGGAAGGGAAGGGAAGGGAAGGGAAGGGAAGGGAAGGGAAGGGAAGGGAAGGGAAGGGAAGGGAAGGGAAGGGAAGGGAAGGGAAGGGAAGGTAGCAGATTGCTTCCTGAAGGTTGTGTGGAGAAGTCAGTGTAAAGGCTCCTGATTGTGCTCCATCCCAGCTATGATAACAGACTGTGTGCGCACTTGTTTGCCATCACTGATAGGGGAAATGCATGAGCTCTGCCTGTGCAGTGGCAGTTCCAACCTGCTGACATATGGTGGTAACTCGTGGGAATTAGGTTGTACTTCCGAGCCCTAGAACTGCTGCCAAGTTGCCAAGTCACCCATGCAAGACAGGAGTCCCAATTAATAGTAATGCAGGTTACTGGCTTTCCCAGGTGTATTCTATATCCTGTGAAGTTTTCTGTTTATACAATGGACTTTCAAGGTAAAAATCATTGACTAGTACTCATGCCTGCAAAGTATTTTATATCTGGACTACAGTGATACATGAATAACTGAATTTCTTTCTTCTTCGTGCTGACAAATTGTACAAAAGGGTTGCATATAGGGAAATTAAGGAGAAACAAAATGTGAGCTTTAGAAAATGATAACACAAGTGCAATTTAGCATAATATAAAGTAATTCCAAAGTGGATGCTTAGCAGAAGCTGGATTTTATGGGATTCATATCAGAAATAGTTCTTAAAGACAGATTTGAAGAAAGGAGAACAAACATAATGATTTTAAAACTTGAACAAAAAGCCAGGCTTTGGAAAAATTGCTTGTGGGAGAAATAGGTATGTAGGTATTCATGGCTGTTACAGCTGAAATTCTGAATACTAGTGGTACCTTTGTGTGAAGGCTAACACCTTAGTCACAGCTTAACAGGGGTGCATTACTAGTTTGGTACTTACATAAACAGTCCAAACACAAGTATTTTGTTAATGGCTTATAAAATCTACTCTGATTAACAAAATTAGTTTTGACATGTTTTGCTTCCCGAAAACATGACACTGCCAAAAAGGCCAGTTTTAACACTCTTGTGGTTACAGCCCTGTCAGGGAGGATATTAAAGGAAACGTTAACATCATTCTGATGAGGCAACATTTTAACCTTGATGTACGGAAAACTACTGACTTTTTATTTGGCTTTGAAGTATGATTTTTGTTTTATTGGTTGTTTTTGCTGACTATAACAATAGAATTGCAATTACAGGAAATCTGTGGTGCTCTGTGTGTGTGTGTGTGTGTGTGTGTATACATCTACCTTAGACACAAGAGGGATTTTGCTAGTATTGGTACCTCTAACTACAGAGAAGGACATAGTGCTGGCTAGAAGTACACAGTCCAGCTCTAGCTATGTTAACCCATACATCTGTGGTATGACAGCAATGGTTGCAGAAGTTAATAGGAACTTCTGCTCAGCAAGGCTAATGAGGGTGATCTGACTGCCTTATTAACATGACTGTAATGTGTTTTGTAGTAGAGGTACCTTGTGCAGGTAGCAGCATACATCGCTGCACTGAGTCATGCAGATGTGAAAGTGCTAGTCTTGATGACACAGAAGACTTACAGACAGAAAAAGTCTGAATGACACGCTATCTGGTTTTCTTTCACAGCCCCAGGCAGCAACATATATATTTTTTTTAACTTCTTTCCCTGATCAGTTCAATTTTCTTCCCTTAAATTTTTACTGTCTTGTGCAGGGACAATAGATGTAATGGTGCTGCAAAATAGAATAATACAGCCTGACTTTGCTTAAGAATCAAAAGTTTGAGCACAATCCTGGAAGGACCCACCTGAGTGATAGCACTTAGGGGCTCACTTGTCAGCACGTTGCCTGATGTACCTACAGACCCAGAATATATATATTTGCTATAGTTACTCATAAGAGAGCTGTGCTGCACCATGTGGACGTGCTGCCCTGGGCTGGCAGGGCAGCATGGAGTGCTTCTGTGCTGCATTGTTCTGTCTGATGTAGACATCCACTGTGTGCCTTGTGCAACAGTACACTGAGCACAGTGTCACTACTTTGATAACAATGCATGTAGTTATTATTCTTGCTCTGTTATGAGTATGTTTGACTTTTTTTTCCCTCTTTGATGGGAAAGAAAGCAGATGTGCTTCAGAGACTCTATAAACTTCACAAGGCAGTTAAAAAGAGGAAAACACAAACAAAATAACCAGATGAAAGAATGCATGGGGGGAATAAGGATTTTCAGAGCTTAACATCTTCTAGTTTCAGATCAGATGACTGCTTGTCACTGTGTTTCTTCGTGCACTATTAAACACTTAAAAGTGCCATCACGTTTTCAGTCTATTCTGCAGAGGTTTGAGTCATGCAGCATTTGAAATCAGGTGGTCAAACTCAGTGCCTTGCTGTAGTAAACATCCAGAGAGCCAGTCACTTGTTCTACTAAGGCAGTTTCAAGCTAAATACATTTGAACAAAATCTGCTGCAACTTTGTGAAATGTCAGCACACAGAGAAGCTGACAGTTATAGTATTATCACCTGGGGATCACTCACTGATAAGTTTTCCTTGCTTGAAATTGGTCTGTCTTACAAAATAAAATTGTTACTTGAGTGAGTTACATTAAATCCAACTAACTAATGTTAATTGAGTTACTGTAAAGGTAAACTGCTGGGCTGAGTAGGAGTATGCATGGAAGAGGAGGAGGCATAAAGACCTTGTCCAGATGCTTTTTATTAAGTTATCTACATATATCTTGGAAAAGAGAAGAAAAAGGAGATAAAATTAAATGTTGATGTTGTCATGACTGATCTGTAACCCTAGCAGAGGAACTCATATTTTGTGTTCCCAAGTAATGTTTTGGAAAGAGATTAAATGGGAGGCAGGAGCAGCTTCAGTCTTCATGCTGATTGTGCAATATGAAAACCATATATTGTGCTGTCACCCTACAGAGCTGACATGAAAAGCACATGTCTTGTAGAGCCATAGGAGCCCCATTGTCAGCAAACTAACCATGAGCTGATATAAATTCAGAGAACAATAACTCAGTCTGGCTCTGTCTGAATGTGATTATTTTGGTTTTGCTTATTTCTCATTAATGATCTTATTTTATATCCCATATACCTGCCCACTATAATTTACTTTGAGAAGAAGGATTTTTTTTTCTTCTGTTTTATTAGAAAGATTTAGGAAGTTAGAGATTAGATATTGGATTTTGGACATTGCATTTAATCAAAGGTTTCTTGCTTGCCTGAAGGAGAGAGATGTTTCTTTTTACTTTTATATTTTTTGCAGGTTAACTGAGTCAATCAGATGTTGTGCTGTCACATGATCCAACATGCACAGGGTAAGTGGAGTAAAGCGAGAAACATGCTGAAGGCATGTGGGCAATAATAATGATAAGGGTCTATAACCCCCTTAGTACTCTTACTAGCACAGAGAATATAGTCCTTCGGGCAAAATGCAGAAACTTGTTATTTTTGCTATCTTTCATTTTATTTTGTAACTCTTTGTATTCTTTTGTGTCCCAGTTTAGTCGTCAGGATATGTTATAAGTACATAGACACCAAGGAGGAAACTGATATATTCTTTCAATTATCAAGTTATCCTATGTTTGTTATCATAAGGAGACACAAATTTAAAATTTCAATACTAAGAAACACCAGGAAACCCAACACCATGTTTGTGCTTCTGCATCTGTAATTTATTTCTTTTTTTAGCTATTTGAGTTCATGTGCTCAAAGGGGATAACATAGGCTTTGAACTGGATACAATGACCGGAGTTGGCTAGCTCAGTTCCCTGGTCAAGGAGAGGAGGGTGTTTAACACTTAGGAATGGGTTCCACAGAAGCCAAGGCACCAGTTTTGTGACACCAGAGAAAGATGCATAGGGGGTGCCTGGGGGAACTCATGCCTGAACCCCACCTCCCACTGGACTTCACCGCACCTCCACAGCTTCATTGGAGAGTGGTTTGTCCCACTATGAAGAGCTTGTCTTTTTCAGAGGCATAAGCTGTCTTTTGTAAATGCTGCTTGCGTTCAGAATGCCATAATTTCCCTTAAAATGTTTCAATTTAGTTCAGTGTATAAGATATCATATAGTACTCCGCTTTACAGAGTGGTATAGTGCTTAGGTAAAACTGGAATTCAAAGAACATGATTTACTGCCTTCCCTGCTACACTGCTGTCGTGGTTAAACCCAGCTGGCGACTAAGCCCTACGCAGCTGCTCACTCACTGCCCCCGCCGTGGGATCAGAAGAGCAAAAATGAAAAAACTCGCAGGTTGAGATAAAGACAGTTTAATAGGTAAAGCAAAAGCCATGCACACAAGCAAAGCAAAACAAGGAATTCATTCACCACTTTCCATAGGCGGGCAGGTGTTCAGCCATCCCCAGGACAGCAGGGCTCCAGCACGTGCAATGGTTACTTGGGAAGGCAAACACCATAATGCCAAACATCATCCTTTCCCCCCCTTCCTTCTTCTTTCCCCAGCTTATACACACTGAGCATGACATCCTATGGTATGGAACACCTCTTTGGCTAGCTTGGGTCAGCTGTCCTGGCTGTGTCCCCTCCCAACTTCCCTTGTCCCTGCAGCCCTCTCCCTGGCAGGACCCAAGAAACTGAAAAGACTTTGACTTAGTGTAAACATCACCCAGCAACAACCAAGTCCATCCATGTGCTATCAACATTGTTGTCCCACCAAATCCAAACCACAGCACTGCACCAGCTACTAAGAAGAAAATTAACTCTATCCCAGCTGAAACCAGTACGTGCCCTGGTATTTGCCTTATTTTATTCTGTTAAAACATAATTGGGAAGGGAGGGCTGTGTGATATCTCTTATGTAAAAGGCAAATATTTGCCGTTAATATCCAAAAAGATAGGTTGCTGACTTCAGTGCCTTCCTCAGCTCATTTCTCTGGCTTCCCAAGCTATGAAAAGAGAAAGGGAATTCCTGTCACATTCTTTTCTACACAGCTTTGGGGAGCTAGAAGAAAAGTTATAAGAAAAGGTTTTGTTACTCTGTTATGAGAAAACATCCTTGAAGGAGAGAGTTCTAGATTTTGTTCCATGTTCCTGGAAGCATTTATATAAAATGACTAAATGTGTTGGCTAAAATATACAGTGTAGGAGGCCTTACTGGTGAAATACTTTCCCTATTGGATTACATATTCCTACTCGATCTCAGACTCTCTTAATGGATAAAATTTGAAATCTCTGTTATACTGTTACAGTGAAACAGGCAGGTATGATTTCTCCATCCTAATAAACCTGGACCTTGGATGGATACTCTGGTCACTAAAGCCAATGGAGGTACATTTCTACACTGTAACAGAAGTGGTGAATTTGTATGATATGCAATTTCATCAGTGAAATATTTTAAAACACGGGGTTCACCTGGATCCTAAAGAAGACTTGAGTGGTGGCTGAAACATCATCAGGCGTTGTTTATTTGGCTATATAATTCAAAGATGTGCGTTGTTGGCATTCCATACCAAAAGTACTATATATTTTGTAGGTTATTGACAGATATAGATGGAAACCTCACAGTTTGGGTTTTAAGAAGGAGTTGTGAAGTAAAAAAATTCATCTCTACTTATCTGCATGGACAGAAAGCTGATAGCCAGCCCATTCCTCCAGATATGTGAATCTAGAGCAGCAGCCCTCTGGGCTTGCCAGGGAAAAAGCTGAAAGTTTTGGTTAAACAAGAGTTCTGTTTTAGCAGCGTTCTTGGTGTGAGTAGCCAAGGAAAACAGAGCCAAGACACCTGCCTTGATGACTGAGCTATAGAGAACAGCACTCCCTGTACAACCAAAAAGATTGGTACAGTTTATACTGTACCAGGGTAAACGAGCTGCTCTCTAAAAATCCTTTCTTGAAACAATAGATTTAAGAATTCCCTTTAGCTTTAAACTAACACATGAAAGGGGAGATATTTGTTAAATCCTAAGGCACAGCTTCTGTGTACTACACATTCACCAGTCAGTCGTGAAAAGTTATATGATTGTTCAGTTCATTATCTTCTTTTATACTTGATGCAAAACCAATTACTCACAGAGATTGTACTGGATCATAGAAATGGGTGCTGTGCCCAGCCTGGCAATATTAATGTTTCTGCATGAAGAAATCAGCACATTTTGGGGGAAAATAGAAATTATTGCGATATTTCTGTAAAAATAGTGGGTTTTTTTCACACTCACTGCAGTCTTCAGCTCACCATTAAAGCATTTTTTCAGAAGGGAAACAAGTATGTAGAAGTAGTTAAAAAGTACAGGAATTCCTAATCTATCAGAAAACACAACACTGAACTAATGTTCTTATTTTACATGTCTCTTTGCATAATATTTTCTAAATAATTAGAGTAATTATTTTTTTAATAAAAAAATATATTGTTTCTGAAAATGAACATGGATGATCAACATTTCAACATCACCAGAAATTTTTAATACTTGTTTTTTTCCCTATGGGAGCTTTATATATACAAATCTGTTTGCTACTAGCTGCTGTTCTCCCACTTATAAAGTTCCTCTGAGAACAATACTGGGCAATTGTCCAGCTATGAAATGTACCACAAAGAGCCCATTGACTGTTAAAACTATACTTAATTTAAAAAAATAAATTGATAAGTGCTTTATAGTTGAGAATAATTACACATACTCATATAGAAAAAGAGAAACTGCTCTCAACAAATACTTAAATGAGTAACTTAAACACACTTGAACTTGATCAATTTGACAAAGACATCAAAGTTTTAAGAATCTGCAGGCTGTTAAATATCTGAACCTCTCTTTGAGTGTACTTCCTGCATTGCTATGGACATGATTATCATGATACACAAAGTGAGATTAAACCCAGAAAATCAGAAAAAGTTTACAAGAGATTAATTACTTCTGTGCATCCTAACCAGCTTTGGGTTAATTTTTTTCCTGGATCTCAGTATTGCTGAGTACATTAAAAGCCAGCTGAGTGAAAATAAGTGAAGGTGAAAAAAATGGTGAGTGGGAATCAACAGATTGTTTGGTCTCAAATATCTAATTCTTTTAAAACATATCTATGTAGCAAATTCATCAATAATGCTGGAAGAAGGTTTTGGGTGTAAAAAACTAAATCAAATGAATGATGTTCAAAGTAAGGCAGCCTGTAAACTTATAATTCTGAAAAAAAAAAATAATCACCATCAAAAGCAAAAAACAAAGAAAAAGACCTTAAAAAAAAAGCTAAAACAATTAATACAGTGCATCCTATGACTAGAGAACAGGGTGACGATGTGTTTAATTTCAAGAAAAAATTACATTACAGTTAAATTTTGCTGTACTATTTTGGCACATGCATTTTAACTGTGCTGGAAGTTCACAGAAGAACTGATGGTATATGTATATGACAGAGGAGTTGACTAATGACGAAAGATTACAAAAGTAACTATGAGTATCTATGGTAGGTGATGGTTAAAGAAGAGAAGGTAAAAGAACAAATATCACCTTGATGCTATAAAGAACAAAAAAGAAAAGCCTTATTTACGTTATAACATAAAAATAATAATATTAAATGAAATACAGAGAAATAATTAAATGTGACCTGACAGTTAAGATAAAATAATGACACTTAAACAGAATAAAGTCTTAGTCCTTTGCAAACTAAAATTATGGTAATGATTATTACAGTCCAGAAGTAAATACTTCGCTTTCTGAAAGCCACTGGCGTAGAGCCTATTGGCTTGGCTGGGATCAAGCATTTACCCCCGTTTCTCACCGGCCGCAGGGCGTTCTAGAGGTAGATCTTTCTGTAACTAGGTTCTGTGCTGCAGATACTAGTAACTGCTGCATCTGTAAACGCTGCTAATAGAATTCTGGTTTAGGCTAAGATAAGCCCTGTGAAGTCAATGGAATGTCTCTGAATGTACATTTGTGAAAATCACACTAAGACTTCATCCTTAACTACTGTTCTCTTGTGTCCACTTCAGAAAATTCCTTAGCGAGGCCAAATGGTGCCTTATAGCTGGGAAAGCCATCAAATCCCAAAGGTTCCTGGAACACTAAGTTCACAATCAACATTTTTATGGGAAGCATCCAGCATATGGATAACAGCATGGGACTTCCAGCAGCAGATTCAAGCGAGACTCATTATGCTGGGTTAACGCTTGCTTGCTAACAAGTATATATGTCCCATGGAAGACATTTTCCTGCCCTGGCACATCACAGATTGCTTATGACTGTAATTAGTGGGAGACAGTGTTTACTACCTGGTTATAGTTCTCTTTCATATTTACACTTTGTTCATATTTCATCCTACCTAGTGTTGCTGTGGGACACGGTGTCTAGAGAATGCTCCTTTCCACCAGCATTCTGCTGTTCATTATTAATACAAACCTAAAAATCTCACTCTGTGTTTATGTGAACAGGATGGCAGAAGCAAGAAACCCACAGAACAAGACCAGTGTTACTACAAATCACTGAAGGTTCCATGCAGACTCCAGTGTTAAGAAATCAGAGTAAGATTTTTACTGCAAGGCCATAAGCTCTGTAATACCAAACAACACTGTGACTTTGCCATGCTGCTTGCCAGATGCTTTAAGTGAACAGCCTCTCAGAGCAAGTCTACACTCCAGACAATAATTCATTTGGAGTAGTGTGCTTTTGTGTCTAGTACCTTAGTCTGTCTGCTTTTCAATTTATTTTATTCAAATTGGTTCAGAATTATATCCACTGTGCTGCTGAATAGACTTGCCTTAAACAGAGGATTTGTTTTGTATTTTTCCATGTCAGTAGAAACTTTGGTTATTCACTGCCCAACATTCAGTGAATAAAAGGTAGACAGAAGCAAACACATAGTAGTTTGAAGAAAGGTGTTTTGCTGCCCTCTGCAACAGACCAAATCTGTGAGATGCTAACTACCCACAAGCTGTGATGTGCAATAGCTTGCAGGAATGGAGAAGGCATCTTGTGCCGTATTCATCTCAGGGTTAGGCAGTATTTAAATCGGTCAATACCATTACATTCCTCTTAAGAGTCTATTACTAGAAATAAGAAGTTGCTTTGTAAAAAAGGGCAAAGTTATACTTACAGGACACATTTAATTTTTAGCTTTGCAAGATTAATTTTATACAGGTTTTTTTTTAAGTAAGGGAGATGGCAGACGCACAGAAATACAAGATTCATTTTTTTGCAAAGCACAGAGCTGAGTAACATTCACTCAGGGTTGAATGGTAGTTCTGCTGCTTTGCATTAGTGTTATTGCAGCGATGCAAAGAGGAATTATTCCCACATTATTTAACTCTGGGGCTATAACTGGAAATATGTCACCTACACAAGTTAGATGAAGGAGCTTCATAATGCTTCTTCTGCATGTATAATAACAGGTTTTGATAATAAACAAGAAAAATAAACAAATAACTAGTTTTCTTCATTTTTTTTTCTTGTTTTAAAACAAGGGACTAAGCCAAAACAAAAAAAGCCCAGTTTGTCTTTAAAAGTGTGATTGGTTAACAAACTGTTACAAATGAAACACCAAAGGTATTTGCACTCAGAAAGTCAGGCCAAGATCTCGTCTCTTTCTTGTTTGGTTCATATTAGGCACTAATTAAACAGTTTGTTATTATTTATGTAATGATATTCCCTGAAGAACATGTTTTCCATACCTTGTTACGCTGATTATTCTCTGCAACAGTCAGTTTCCTTAAGGCTTCTTTTCCCACAACCTAAATAGAAGACAGCCAAGCAGACCAGACCCCGGACTCCTTTTGATTCTCATAGCTTTTTAGTTTTTGTCACTATAATAAATACTAAGTATTGTGATCTCACATCATGCAAAAGCCTAGTAGTTTTGAGATATTTTGCCTTCAAGAAAAAAAAAAAGCAATCAAAAATTATAACTGACTCACTGTGTTTAAGTATTTCAGAAGCTAGAATGACTATAGTTTAGGGGTTAGACCAGGAATATGAAAACTTTGTCTAGTCTCTGCCATTGCTAGACCATTTGTGTTTGACCTTGGACAAGTTGTTTGATCTTTATGTACTTTAATTTCTAATACCTTAAGCAAGGATAATGGTGTTTCTTATCTTGCACCCTTTGACTGCTTTACCTGTTTTGACCACAGTACTCTGGGGCTGAGGAGTGTCACTTGCTGTTTACAGAATGGTTCAGTAATGGAGCATTAGTCACTTTTAAATATTTTTTTGGTTTCGTTTGCTAGTTCTCCAAATGCCAGGCTACTTTCCACAGAAACCTTGCCATCCCTTACAACTGTAAAGTGCAGATTGCCTTTCTGCAAACTAATTCCTACAAACGCTATCTGCCTCTGTGTAGGGCAACTTCAAAGCCAGCCAGAGCTTCCCCTTACAAATGACTTTTGTTCTTTGCTTGGTGCAATCACCACAAGGACGAATGGAATTCATGGAGGTCCAAATCCTATACCCAAGGCAGCTAAATACCTTTTGAAGTGTGCTTAAAACAAAACATTGGGGACATCTGAGCTTTATCCAGGGAGAACTCAGTATGAAAGAGTAGCTATTTTAGCACTGGAACTGCCATGGGAATAGTTCCATGCCACAGTGCAAACACTGCCATAGGATCTTCCAGCTATTAATCTTCTGGTTTTTCAAATTCAAGCCTCTTCCTAAAGCTGTAGAAAAACTCCATATTTGCTCTGGTTTGTTCTTAAAAAAAAAAAAAAAAAAAAAAAATCTTGGTATTTCATGTAAAAGTGCCTTCTGTAGGCAGAGATCTGACACCTCAAATAATGATAAAATAGTTTTACCAACTACAGAAAATATAGGGTTTTAAATAATTAGCAAATGCTTTCAACAAAATTAGATCTTATCAGATTAATTTAATCTATCTTATTTAGATATTCATGGTGGCATGAAAAGCTCAGGTTTTGACTGAAAATATGTTCCTTTCTTCCCTGTTAGCATCTTTGACAATATTATTACTGAAGGTACAATGCCCATCCTTGGATTTTAAGCAGAGGATTATGGTGACCACCTTGTTAAAGTGTATACTGGGAGATGTTCACATATCCTAGAAAATCCCCAGAGACATTCATATTTTTCTAAGAACACATCCTGAGTTTGGAGGTTTTTAGTAGCCCTGCAGAACATTTCTGCTCTTGGACAGCTGAGTGGGTTTTCAAAAATTTCCTCAAGGTGAGCCACAGAATGACACTACTAGTGTTTCACAGGGGAAACCGCTGATTTACAAATAAAACTCAAGGTTTACCACTAAACTATGTGTTGTTTATATATAGGTTTTCAGCAAACCTATTTTTTTAAAAAAAATCATGAAAACAAGATGGTAAAAAAGCACCTGTCATGCTATTTGGTTTCTTTGGTTTTTAATTGAAACAAAGCTGACTTTCTTTTGTTTACAACCTGCACATGAATACATATTGCCAAATAAAATAATTTAAAACTACTAGTGGAAAAATAGCCTTAGGCTTTGCCTGCAGCATTTTTAATGGTAACTATTGAGTGTTAAGAATCAAGCACAAAACCAATAGGTAACTGTTCTTAAAATACATATTTTTAATGGAAATTTGCCAATGAAGTAGTGTAACATTCTGACCCTAGTGTCTTGAAACTGAATATAACATGCAAATCTTACAGTCCTCTGGATCTTAATGTCTAAAAATCCTTGGGGTAATTTGTGTGTCGTTCTTATTAACTCTCAGCACAAGGTCATATTTGGCTGCCTAGCACTGTCACAGGTGAGAGGCCCGAGAACTGTGGCACCAGCTTTTCCATTTCTTGTATCCTGGCCCTTTTATAGCAGCTTGGCCTTAAAGCCAGAAGGAAATCTGAGTTTCTTTACAGGGAATCGGTGACTGTCCTTCCACGAAGGCAATTCTGAAGAGTAAAATCTCATGTTCTCTCACACAAATAGTACAGGTCTGTCAAAATTCTAAAACTACATCTGTGGTGTAATTGATATATTTTAATTTAACCGTGTACTTAGGAAAAATAGCACTTACTAATGTTTCTTGTCACCAACACATTACTTAGCATTGTATAAAAATTACCTATTAATCCTTATAATAGTCTTTTTAGTTGAGTTTGAACACAGAGCACTGACTCCCTGTGCAAAGTCCAATTACCTAAATGTCCTACTTGATATGGTAAATTTTAATCCTTTGATTTGAATTACCCTGAGCATTAGGGAAATGCATTTTATTAATGCTATTTTTTCACTCAGAAATTATTCCAATTGGAAAGAAGGTTTCATGTAGGCCACTTCTTTGTACACACAGTAAGTCTCTTCTGTCTATATTTTCACATTTTTAGGTTGGATTATACTGTTTTAGAGATGTTCTTTGCATTCTCTAATGGTGTAATAGTCAAACAGTTAAAGGAATTTTATTAATTCTGAAAGGTTGTATAAGTGCCCCTCAAAAATAATATTTCTGCGTAATAAAAAGAAATATTTGCTTCTGTTATATAACGATTTTAGGTTGTGTTAAAAAGTTAACTTTTCAGGTCACCTACTGTGAAGTTATTTGGTTTCTCTTACAATTTTTTCTTTTCTTTTTCTTTTTTTTCTCCCTTAGGCTAGCTCTTTGGGATAAATTCATGTCTCTGTGATACTGAAGTAAAGGAATTAAAACCAACATAACCATAAGCTATCCACCTAAGCGGTTTTAAATTATTACGTAATGCATGGTTGCTTTAACATGATTATGTATTAAAATGAAATAATGTGAGAATTTTAGGTTAACTTTTGAAAAGCCAAATTGAAGCTGAGTTAGAAAAGACAAAATGGAAAGGTGATATGACAGAATTTGATAGCTTCTGAAAATTTTAATCTAACACTGAAGGGCACTGCATATGGATGTTGTGTTAATTGTTTTCCTTGCTGGGGATTGTTTCTAGTGTGAATTTGTAACAACTGATGAGTGTTAAGTCTCAACCCAGGGAATTTAATTTAATATAAGTTATTGTAAATTAACATATTTTTAATTACTGATTCATGTTTTGGGGAAAAAAAAAGAGAAAGCAAACAATTAAAAACACATTTATGAAACACTTTTTGTCCCCTCTTTCATGTTTCAGCTTCTCTTATTCACCATGTTGCTCTCATAGAGGTGATGAGCAGTGTACGAGGTTGGGGTCATGGTTTATTTCTTCTGTTTCATGCTTGTTACTCATTTTCTTCCATTGATCCTTGGTTTTTGCAGCTTCCCTGCTCCAATGTGGGTCCTCCAAGGGCTGCAGTCCCCCAGCAGCCATGCAATGTTTTTCCATGACTGTGTCTCCAGCTGTTCGCCAAAACAGCTCTTTACACATCTCTTCTTTGTGCCTCCCAATGTGTGTCTATTGCCCTTTCTGAAAAAAAGCTTCAGCAGAGGCACGGTGTGTTTTTCTGGCTGGTAGCAGTTTTGGTATGCAATGGCTCATTCCACCCATGTCAGCACCGGCTGGATGTGGTACGGGGAAGAACACAGCCTCCTCCCGCACAGGGCACCTGGCCGCCCACCACTGCCTAAGCCCTGTCAGTTAAGGCTAATACATTTCACCCCTTGCTTCTGCAAAACTCTGTGTGAATGCATATTCATTAAAAAGTCTACTTTTAACATCATTACAGCCTTAACATGCATACATTACAAATTCTGCCCTTCCATCTGAACAATAGGGACAGCGTTTTAAGACCATGTGCATGGGTTCAGTAAAACTCCATTCTTCCCCCCTGCAGAGAAGGTTATTGAGGCTAACATAAAAAAAATAAAATAATCATGTATCCTGTATCTGCTACAAACCTTACTCCTTGCCCCTGCAAACCACAGAACTGAAAAGGTTACAACAGTCTGAACATCTATCCACTACAATCTCCACTCCTTGTCTCTGCAGGCTAGATCATTGGTTTTAACATCATAATAATCTGACCTCATGTTAAAAATCTGAGGTCTTGTCCTGGCCCAACACACAGCCAAAAACATTACAGCAGCTTGAATAGTGATCCATTACAAAGTCAAATCTTTTTCCCTCCATGGGCTTCTCATCTTTGGTGGAGCATCAGGATCAGGCCATTGCGTATCAAGTCCTTCCATCAGCAGATCCCAGAGCCCTCTTGCCTTGCACAGGTCCCCAAGCTTCCCATAGCAAAGCCCTCCCGCGCCAGCTAGAACCCAGCAGCTGCGGTTTCCCAACACCTCCAAAGCAATTGCATGACTATCTCCTCTGGACAGTGGCTGTAAGAAGCCTGCATTTCATTAATTTCACTGGGAGTAAAGGATCACTGCATGATGCTTTGTATACAACATTAAATTTGGCAGGCTTCATATCACTGCCTCTGTGAGAATACTGTACGGTGGAATTATTTTAGGTCCAGAGGAATTTCTGTTGCCTACCACAAAGTGGGAGAAGAAGAAAGGGGAAGAATTAGTTAAACTGCTTCAAAATCAAATTTCAGCTTCAAATCCCAGGCTGTAGCTAAAACCAAGCGTATTGATGATGCATTACCACTTTTAATTACATTTTTTTCAATACTAAGCTGACATTAAAGAAAGAGAGAGAGAGAGTTGTCAGTTTTACCTTATCAGTGACTTTAACTATGAAGCATACAATAGCATTCAGCCATTAAAACCAGTTTGGGATGAGCAGTACTGATACTGTAATTAAAAAAAAAACACACACCACCACGTACAGGGTAGAAACCAAAATGTCTAGATGATAGCAAAAGAAAACACCCTCACCTTCACTCACATGGATGTGGATGATCTACCAATTACAAAACAAAAAAGAAAAAGTCTTGAAAAAATGTACTGTTTTGCAAAGTTGCCTTGGGTCTGTGTATTATATTATGCTTTTACAAAGCAGTAGCACCTAAGTGGGCTACAAAGATACTTATTTTTATTGGCTCTCAGGCTGTACCAGATCGTTTACATCAGAGTACATAGTACATAGTCTGGTCATGAAGGAGAAAATGGATTATGTCAGAGACTTCTGTTTCAATGTTTAACAGATGCTTTTGTGGGAACTGATTACTGAAGAGGATGCTCAGAGTATGCTGGGGAAAAAAAAAAAAAGAAAAAAAAAGAAAAAAAACCCAAGAAAATCAGTGTGGATCATTCCAGAGTAAGAAAAAAGTATATTTGTCCCCAAAAAGCCATATGAAATGTCATTAACTTGGCTGCTTTAGAAACCAGTTTGAAGATTACTTAGCAGTGCTAAGTGAAAGGCTGGAAAACCACCACTTTGGTGAAAGTGAGAAATGAGCCACCCCATGCATTCTCTTCAGCTGTGCAGCTGAACTGTGCTGCAAATATTGGAGAGGACGAGACCTCACTGAAACTGGAGCTGCTAGCTGTGCTTGCTCCACCAGTATCATACACTGTGACATTTTCTTTAACATGAACACCAGACCTATATCTCACCCTGGCAGGATTTTGTTTTATACACAGTTCAGAAATAAATTTAGCTCCCTTTGAACTCCTGTCTTTGAAATCATAATTAGGAAGTTCCTTCTGACAGGGCAGGTACCCTGTTATGCTGAGACAAGGGAGGGTGTTCACATATCATGAGCAGTTTCCATCCACTTTAATAAATTGAGGAAGGCTCTTTTTTATTCCTCTCTATTTTTTCCTGTTGATGTATGCAAGCAAGTCTTGCTCTTTGTCCTAACCTGCTTCAAAGTCCTAACACTTTATGCCACTGTCAGTCAACGGACAGCATCGTAAATAGCTGATAAATTGTAATAAACAAGAATGTATTATTAATGAAATTAGATTGGGAATGGCTAAAATGCAGAAATCACACACAAAGTTAGTGGCCAGTCAGCAGGAGAGGGAATATCAACTTCAACTATCAATTAAAACAAGGTCACAGAGCCAGAAATTAATCTAGTGGGATCATTTATTTGTGACAGGAATAAAAAACAAAGCAGAAATAAACAGTTTGCAATGTCTGAAGCTAAAAATAGGGCAACATGGCTTAACTAAATTTCAAGGGAATTGTCTCTGAAAAAAAAAAAAAAAAGAATCCTTATATTTTAGTCACCTCAAAATCACTATGGATAGTTGAATTGATGTTGAGAAGTAATCACTACTGAATGAAAACTTAAATTTGGAAAAGGTTCAGGAAACCACCTCTTGCCTCACTGACCTCCCGCTAACATTTCTGTTCTCTCTGTTGGAGCGCCAACCCATACTGTGGGTTTGACAGACCTGTGATGGTAGATAGTCTGGAAATTTACATGCTCAGTCACCACTACTGTATCATAGGTTATGAATGTTGCTGGTGGACAGCTTCTTCTTATATGAAATATACCTCAAAGGAAATAAATGTAAAGGCTTTCATCAGGCTAATAGAAGCCATGGGCACTTGCTAAGAAAATTAAAGTTTCAGTTCTTTTCTGATGTTGAAAATAACTTAATGAAACAATTTTTTTTTTTTTGTTAAAAGCGGACAGAAAACAATCAATGATTTAAAATGGAATAAAAATTGATTACACTATACAATGACTTTATTGATAAAAATATATTATCTAGATAGCATTTGGATATTGCATATTGCATATTTTATTACCAAAGCACTTTAATGATATAAAAATATATTATTCTGTTCTTATGCAACAAATATATTTTATTAAAATGTTATTGATGCAGAAAGAGAAAGAAGGAAGTCAACATTGTCAGCTGCAGCATTTTACCCAGTATACCTCAATGCAGATAATTATACTGCAGTTACTGGATATCTGAACATCCACAACTTAATCTTACGTTAATGGCTACAAATGTTCAGCACTACAGGAAATTAAAAGTATCTCAGGTTCATGCTTTAATTCAGAGGCTTCTTAGAATTAATTTTTTTCTGGGTGGTTTACATTAGGTGAAAAATTTCCTCCAAATCACAGCACTCGTTTCATTTTGTGTGAACTAGATTAATGTAGAAACCCCTATTATGTAAAAAATAAATACATTATCATTAAACATTCATGATAAAATCTGAATTACTCAAAAATTCACAGTTTTTTTTAAATAGTTTCTTAAAAAAAAAAAATAATGCTATACTTTCTAATTGGTTAGACCTTTCTCTGCTCCATAATCTATGAGCTGGCTAGATGAACGTGGAATTAAATGCTTATTGTTAAAAATGAGTCAAAACTAAAATATAAGTGCAACAAAAGAGGACAAATTACTTCATGAAACTATAAGAGCTAATTTACAAAGTGTAAACACACCTATTTTTTAAAAAATAAAATTTCTCCATCTACCTACAATTTGACATCTACATTCATATATTGATCATTTATAGATAAATAGTATTCCTGCTCCTGTTTTTAAGGGAAAGGAGCTGGACTTAGCTCTTAGCTCTAAAAAGTCAATTGCTGCTACATCTTGCTAGAAGGATGATTTTGGTCAGTTTTCCATATCTGTAGATTGCGATAGGACTGAAGGGAAGGCAGTACCAGCATACTCATATAATCAGGTAAATGCAAACTTCCTCCTTACTAATCCATACTGCCATAAAGATGTTTCTTTTTTGAGATCCTGATGGCTGTAAAACAGTAGCTGAATTTGAGATTAGCAAGAGAGTATTACTCATTTTGCAGTGTTGCATGAAGTTCAAAGGCTGCTATTTTCCATAAAGGTTTATGTTTTTGCACTTCAGATAATTACATGGGTTTGTGGCTTACTGGGTTATATAGGCAATTTTGGACTTAAATCTACTCTAGGGCCCACGTATAAATTAGCTACTTGATTGCGAAGGGTAAAGATTTTGATTAATAGGTGGATAAAAGGCACTTTGCTTCACAGGATTAATAATACTGGTGAACTGTTCTGGCAGAGCTGTGTGTTAATATTTGATCAGCCGTATTGTTCTGGAGTGGTTGCAGCCAAAATGTGTTAAAAAGTTACCACCCCTGTCACACTCAGATTGTTGCTGTCCTTTATCTAAATGAGACGCCACCTCAGGACAACTGTCTATGTAATTGCTCCTTGATCTAGTTTGATCAAAATGTTAATATTTTAAAGCCAAACCAGAATATCCATACCATTAAAATATTCACACTAGCCTGATGAATCAGTTTGACAGAACTAGCAGAGGAGTGAATATGCATATCTATGGTTATTTTGGCAAAGAAATAGATTCTTCTTTTTTTGTAGGAGGAGAAAGATAGTAAAAACCTAGGAAAATAGTCTCCTAAGCCAGCTCAACTGCAATTACAACAGTATCTCCACCCAAACCTGTGTTTCCTGTTCATGGGACTGTTATAGAAGCATGCTTATTTACCCTTGAAGACTTGTGCTATTGTAGTGCAGAGTCTTCTTTTGCTGTGACTCTTACTGATGTTTAAACAGGTCTTTAGAAATTTTTCATTGTAAAGCCCCTATGTATTTATTTCAGTAGGTGGACTGCCTTGCATACATCTGTGTATAATACACACATATATTTGCTGCAAGAGGCGGTCTTTTCCATTATTTCAAATGTCATTGATACCTAAGAGGTAAATTAAAGTGCTGTGAGGATAAATCATAGCAAAATTAAATCAACCAAGAAGCAAATTAATTTTCATCAGTTTTGGTTTTTGTTTGTTTTTGTGGTTTCTTTTTAATGGCTAGGAATAAACTCCTAAATTTGTACCCAATAATTTAAGCAAATGAGCTCATTGCAGAAGTACTGAATGCCATTACAAAGGCAGTGGGAGAAGGTATTTGCCTGAGGTTACTAAATAAACGGGGTTCATGTGAGACTGGAAAGGTGTAGCTCTGCAGAACAAAAACTTGTAGGAGTGAGAACCGAGTAACAAAGCCATTACCTAAATGCAAGGAGAGGTGGAAGGACAGTGAGGCACAGGGAGAAGGTATTTACCTTTGAGGGCTGAATGAATGACCTTACAGTATCATGACTGCAAAAAAGCTCAGATGTGCTGAATGTTCTTTTTGTCTGCCTTTTCCCATATTTTTAATAAATGCATCTTCAAAGGGTTAATAACTCTACAATCTCTTTTCTGTTCTTTGTCATATGAATAGCAAAACCACCATACAAAGACAAACTATTTGATATGGACTTATTACAATATATTGAAATATTTTCAAATAAATGCCTGGTAATTTCATGGAATCATAGAATAATAGAATGGGTTGGGTTGGGTTGGAAGGGACCTAAAAGATCATCTAGTTCCAACCCACCTGCCATGGGCAGGGACACCTTCCCCTAGACCAGGTTGCTCAAAACCCCATCCAGCCTGGCCTTGCACACTGCCAGGGATGGGGCATCCACAGCTGCTCTGGGTAACCTGTTCCTGTGCCTCACCGCCCTCACAGTATAAAATTTCTTCCCAATATCTAATCTAAATCTATCCTCTTTCACTTTATATCCATTCCCCCTGGTTCTATCACTACCTGCCCTTGTAAAAAGTCCCTCTCCAGCTTTCTTAGGCCCCCTTTAGGTACTGGAAGGCTGCAATAAGGTCTCCCTAGAGCCTTCTCTTCTCTGGGCTAAACAACTCCAATTCTCTCAGCCTGTCTTCACAGGGGAGCTGCTCCAGCCCTCTCATCATCTTTGTGACCCTCCTCTGGACTTGATCCAACAGGTCCATGTCCTTCTTATGTTGGGACCCCCAGAGCTGGATGCAGTACTCCAGGTGGGGTCTCATGAGAGCTTAGTAGAGAGGAAAAATCACTCTCTCTCTCAACTTGCTGGAATTTGTTCTTGTATAACCCCACATAATTCCTCTAGAAACTTGGGGTGAATTTATAAGTGACATATATTGTTCTCCAATGGAATATTTGGAATGAAAAGAATTTGCTTTTTGTTCTCACTGTAGTATGCAGTGCTAGTTTGGTAGGTAGTAAATGAGCTAAATGTGTCAAATATAATAAAACAGTAGGTCAGTTGTTAATTATCAGTAAATGATTCAATAATGAGACATGAACTTGTGTCTCCAAACTCTATGAGGTTTTCTCTTTCTAACCTGAAGCTCTGGAAAATCAGCTTTAGCTGGCCTTAGGTCTAAGTTCTTGGGATCTTATTATTCCACCACAATAAAATTTAGGGCATGAATGGAGGTAAATTGGTGTAATTCTAGGCAAATTTCAATGAATGTAAGATATTTCAAATTATTCCGTTAAGAATCAATTAAGCTATAATTGGCAGAAAATGTTAGAGAAGTTTAACTAAAATCTGAACTAATTAAATTTGTTAGATAATTACTCAAAATGAAGAGTTTTGGTGTGCTATAAGTGAACTTTTCTTACCTCCGTGACATTTAAATGACCCTCAGAAATAGTTCTGATGTAGATTCAATTGAAGATTTTTTTTATATTAGTTTCCAATATATTTCTATACTTCCACTCTATATAACAAAGCTGTCTACAAATACACTTAAGTCCAATTACATACTTGAGGGCAGAAGGGGCGTAAGAATGATTTCTCCTTTTCATGATAGTTTTCAAGTTTCAAATTTTGGAGGTTTTTTTTCCTTCCTTCATGCCTTCATTCCTCTCTGTGTCTCTGACTTGGAGATATGTGATTTCACCAACCTTCCCTTTACAATCTTGTCTATATGTATGCTTTTTCTGCAAAGTACATTGGCTTTGCTGGAAAAGTGAAATGTCTGAGACTAAGCCCAATTGAGTTCCAAATGGGAACTCCTGACCTCAGAGTCTAAGCTTACATATTTTATAAAAGGACCTCATCTGCATGAATTATACCAAACTGTAAAATATGCATCCAAATATGTATGATTCTAATATGTAGTAGCATGTGCAAAATTACAAAACGGTATAAATAATGACTTTTTGAAAAACCTGTTTAATTTATTTTTTTTTAAATATTTTCTTGAATAGTTTTTCAGAAAGCTATAACAGTGGTACCAAGGACAGTCTGGATTAAAAATTATAGGATTTATTATTAAACTGAGTGCATAGTTCCTCTAAAGTGCTAATGAGGTTTGCATTCTACTAGTCCATGGTGATGAGCCAAGCAAAATCACAAAGCTATGTAACTCCAGACTAAAAATAAACTTTATCAATATAAAAGAGGTTTTATTGCACATGATATCCTACACAATTGGATCTGTCCAGACACAGTAGTAAGGATGACAGTAAAAAATGAGTGTATTTTTTAAGAAGCACTGTTTTTCACCTTGATGTCAAGACCTTGCTATTACACTAATAAAAATAATTATAAAATGAAGAACAATCAAATACCTATGAGTAATTATTTTATTGGTATAATGAGTAGTATATCTGTGTAGTGGTAACTCTATAGTAAAGCAATTTTACAAAGATGGTGACAGGACTATTAAATTGTCCATAGAAAAGATTGAACTAAAGTATTATTTATTCTGCGTTCTGTGAACTGGGATTTAAGATAAGAACTTGCAAAAGATTTTAGCAGACAACATTTCTTGCTTATGTAATGTGAGTTCAGGGATCTTTAAAGGCCGTGATTAAATAATACAGGAAATATTAATGCTCAAATACTCCTAAGTCTATTGAAAGAAAAATGTTCTATACTGCTTATAAATGGGCTTCTGTCCATGTCTGTCTCAAAGCCTTGTGAACTTCATATAATTACTTCAATTACCTTTTTGGGATGTAAATTAATGAAGATGAACAAATTAAAAATGGGAGATTTTTGTTGTAATTATCTTAACGTGACTGAAAATGATACTGTTGAAGAAACAACAGAAATTTACTTTGATAATGGAGGAGGGCAGGCAAATTTCTAATGCCATTTGACTCTCAAATTAAAAACGATATAATTTTAATCTAAGCCTTCATAAGTTTGAAAGAGAGCTTTCTGATTCTTTTTCTGAATATTGTGACTTCAAAGTTCAGTCTTGTGCAGGGAAGTGGAAGTCAAAGGAGGCTGAGATTTGGCATACTGCTTCCAGCCCCAAATCAGAATTTATTTTATAGAAATCCTGCTGCAAGTTTTACTCATGGATATTGGATTTAAGGTGACTGTTCCAGTAATTTATCCACATTTCCAAAATAACAGTAGAGCACCAGATTTTTGTTATGACTAAGACCATATTCAGAATTTTAACTCATGTCTAATATTCTTCTCACCTTTTTATTTTCCTATTTGAGTGCTGAATACTTACAGCAAATTTGTTAGCAACATTAAGAACTCCAGCTCTATGTGATCTGACAGTTTATTTTAGCACTTTTATATCCCTCAGCACTAAATAACAGATAATAAAAGTATTATTAATTCATGCTTGGAAGCTGTTCAAAACCAGTTCTGTATAAAAATCATAGTCACACTAGTGCAACCCTTTTTGGAAAGAAGATTGCAAATGCAGTGTTGAAAGCCCTGGGACTGTTAGTTTTTCGAGACCTACATATTATGAGGAACGGCTTGAAAGAAATTCTGAATGATCTGAGCTGGCAATACTGTAATAATTTCTCTAAAATTTTCTAATTACACAGAACATAGATAATTTGACTCCCACACTCCTTTAGTTCTGTCAAACTGGACTATATTGCAGTCTGGACTGTAAATATCTGTAAGGAGTTAACTACAGAGGTTCATGGGGAGCAAATCTTTACAAATGTTTTTTAAACATCAGCATGCTTTAGAGCAGATGTTTTCTGTATGCACAATACCATCCTCATAGGCACTCTGATCTCAGCAAATGAATTGGTAGTACATACAAGCACAAACATTGTTAATCAAAGTGACAGAGAAACTTCATGTAAATTTATATTCCTTTTCAATTTAATTTTTAAAGTGGCCTGATGTATTTTGGTTTTTTTCTGGTCATTGTTTTTGTGTTTTGCTTTAGTTTGTTTGTTTGTTTGTTTGTTTTTATGCATAGTGATCTTTTAATGATCAGCCAGGAAATATTTTGTAGCAAAGGAATAATAACTAAAATTCATATCTTACAGTGGCTTAGTAACAGCCTCAATTTCCTCTTTCTCCACCCCCTTTCAAGTGAAAAGGTCAACACTAAATGTTTTAGGCATTGAAGCCTATGAGTGTAGGGGTTGGCTTTGGAAAATCAGACCTACTAGGGCTTGAGAGTAGCAGAAGCTCAGTCTGTCACAGGTTTGGGACCCCTGGGACTACACTCTGTGTTGACTGCCTCCCTGCTCCCATATCAGCATTCTGGCATCGCTCAGGTCTAGCATGGAGACGCTATCCTTATACTCTGCTCCTGAAAGCTCTAAAGCTTGATTTCTCAGGCTTGTGTTTCTAACCTGATCTCAGAGACACTCTCTAAAACACATGCAAAGCCTGAATAAAGATACTTCCATGCAGAGAAATACCAAGAGGAATTAGGTTTTGGGCACCTTACTGCAACTTTTATTCAGTTCCTCTGAAAACATGAAAAAGTGAAAACTTTTTTTATAATATGGTTGCAAATAAAATACAGTCACTCTTTTAGATACTTTTCTCATTTTGGAGCTTTTATTGTTATTGAAAAGAATAACACTATTCTCCCCCCCCGCCCCCCCCCCCCCCCCCCCCCCCCCGCCCCGGGTACTCCTACATCTTCAACTGTTTATCTCTTTGCTACCAAGCTGCTTTGTGCTTGCATTTACAAACAGTTTGTTCATTAACTTGATGTCCCTATAGCATTCTGCATGGAGAACACCTGGCAATTTCTGAAAATAATGTTCTTTGCGAATTAAAATTGATACTGTCTTTGAACTGACCCTTCCCAAAGATGTACTGTGAAGAACTCAGTTCAAAAGCATTTCACAGTTATAGAACTCCATTCCTTATTTCTCACCCAGACATCTGTGCCAAGGGACTGGCAAGGTTTTCACAGTTCTTATTCTGACAGGCAAATTGCACCCATAGCAATTTATTAGTACTTACTAAATTCCAATCTCTTTATTTCCTCCTCTGTTAAAATGAATTTTGTAATAACGATTTTTTTTTCTTCCCTACTTTCTTTTCAGGGGTTTATTAGTGCATAGCTTCAGAAGACTTATCTCCCCTGTATTCTCTTTGACATCTTCTTAATATGTCTTTAAGCTAGTTTAATGCTCTGCCTGCTTGCTATTCTCAATACACTTATTATCAATGATAAGTGTAATAGAAACAGTGTTACTTTTGAAAAATGGCTGGACATTTCGTTACTGTCATTTCACTGAGAAACAGGAGTTTGTTTAATGCATATGAAAAATACCAGCAGAAATAAAAGATCAAAAGGGATAAAAAATCAAAGCAATTTTTCTTCTTTTCAGATGCCAAATTGAGACTCCTCAGTGTACTTGAAACAATGATTTATTAGTCTTTTGAGATTGGAGAAGTTTGTGTCTTATTAAGGACAAAGTTTTCTTATCCTAAAAAATAAAAGGGTAACAGCATAATGTACTAATTATTCTTCAACTTTATATGTTAATGTGTTTCTATACAGAATTCTGTTTCATAGCTGTCCCTACTTCCACGTTCCCTGATTTAATAGTTATAGTCCTAACAGAAGAGTAAAGGAAATTAGAACCGTAGTAAAAAAATCTCATCTAGTAATGAAAAGAAAGATATTTTCAGCACAGCAACAAAAATACTTTTTTTGCTATATAATTTTCCATTTAATTCATGACTTCATTTTTATCTGTAATCATCAGATTAGGTTTAGTTCCTGGGAAAATCTGTATAACAAGAAAACTTCCACTATACAAGACAAACTGAAAAAATACATCAGTCTATTTGTGTACAGACTAGATAGAGCACAGCCACCTCAGTTTTCTCATATAATTAACCCTGAACTGTTTTTTGCATGGTTTTTTTTTTTTTTTTGGTTTTGCATTATTTCTTGATTATCTTTTTCTCAGAATGAGAGAGTGAGAGACTATTTGAATCCTTTAAAATGGCAGAAAATTCTCATTAGTATTCAGCTGAAAGAACAAGACAGTGGCCATTGTAGGTAAGCTGAAGACTTGGTTGAACCAGAAAGCTTCTTTTCATTTGGCCTTATCATTAAAGAAGAAAAATGAACAAGAAAATGGACAGGAAAAATAAACCCACATTCTATTCAATTAAATCTCCTATGTTTTGTTTGTTTTCTAAACACACCTTCTATTTCACAAAAGCTTGTATGTCTGTTTCTCCAATGGTATCTCTTGGCCTAATAACATCTATCTGGAAATCTTATTTTATTAAGGCATTTGCCACCGGCTATTTCTACAAGTAGAGAACAGATTAATTCAACAACAACAAAAAAACCTCAAGTTGAGAGACATTTGTTAGTGAATTTGTCAAAATTGTTTCACATTATTGTTATGAAATAGGAGACAGTCACCAATTTTCACTGGATTTTGAGCTTTTGTGCTTGTGGTTCTTGTGTCAAGGACACATGTGTCGAGACTCTCAAAAAGCAGAACGATTTCTCTGTCTCTGCAGACTGAACATCCCTGTAATGATTGGAGAAACCACAGGGCCAGAACCTCAGCAGCTGTAAATCAGTAGAACTTTACTGAGACCAACAAAACTACCTTAATTAACAGAATCTGACTATTACAATATAATTGTAGGTGGTTTTATTTGCAAGACACACTCTGCCTACCAGCAGGTGCAATGTTCTGTAGTTTAAGCTATTTGTGAGGAATGAGACAGACCGACTAGAACAAAAGAATCTGGTGCAGTTCCTGTGAAAACCCTGGTGATCAAGTTGAAATGCACTTAAAAAAATTTGCCCAGCCCTTCAGAGCAACAATGAGTTTTGAATTGCTGGTTGTCTGAAGGGCAGCTCATTATGCATTAGAAACAAAACCTCATTTATAGAAGTGTTTCAGTGGTTCTCCTTGTATAATGCTCGGTCAGGTACTGGTGTGCTTGTACTCAATACAGCATTACACTCCTCAAATTCTGCAACAGATACAGGAATGGTATGTAGCAACTCAAGTGTACCACCATGGCAAGGATTTTGGAATCTCAGTGCATGAGCTGGCAGCGTTCTGTCATATTTTGCTTGAATTTTCAGACAATTCCAACTCAGATCCACAAAATAACTCTGTTGTGTTGCCTGTGGGCAACCTCTAATGTAAACAGAACAAAGATGCCATGTCAAAGTCACAGCCTCATATGAATACAAAAAAGTGCCATTAAATAATATATGCTCATCATTAAGGAGAAATACTGTCTCACTCAATAGGACAACCTTTTGTGTGATATCAAACAGTGACTATAAAGACTGTACATTTTAAAGTGGACAATGTTTTCTATAGACCTTTAAAACTCCAATATTACAGTTTTTAACTACCATCTTGTTTTAACTATTTGTTTCTCTGTTTATGGTAATATTACATCAAATGGGGGATCACTTTTGTTGAGGTTCCCTTATGTAGAACAATCAGGGGAAAAAAATGTAAGACTGAAATTTAAGTTGGTTCTATAATAAAATCTTAATTTCCCAGATTATCACACACATTAAAAATATAAACACATTTCCTTCCTATTCTGATCTGTCCCTGACACTTCTAGAGCAATGTCTGTAACTTCCTTGGGGGTCAGTACAAGACTACTTTAAATGCTGAAGTCTCCTTAGACTTCCTTTAGCCACCTAGAACAATGGGTGCCCTTTTTCTTCTTTATGAAGAACTTTGATTAGCTTGATGCTGCAGATCTTGTATTTTTACATTGTTTTGGAAGTTGAACTCATTGACAACTACAAATCTATGCTATGATTACTTTGAATGGTCAAAACTGAATTCTTTATTCCTTTCATCAAGTAGAAAAATTGTAGGAAAATTCTGTATTAACTATAAGTGTAGCACAACAACCTTCTGAGAATATTTTTTACGGTTTTGCAATCATCTCATTAAATTTTGGGTCTCCAGTTTTGGGTCTCTTCTACTCCACAATATCAGAGAAGCTGTAGTTAGGATCCTAGGTTTATCACATGAAAATGGATGTAATACACATTATATTTTATTTTTTTTTTAGTCTTGAGATATACAGAATGGCAAAGATTTTTCTTAGTTCTGCAGTTAGATACCTACCCATAGATAGAGCAGCAAGTATTAGATATTTCGTGATAGTACCATTTTGTACTTATGAGCCTATAAGCTTTGACAAGATTTCATAGATTTGGTGTCACATATAGCTTATAGAAACCAATATTCCATTATAATAATATTGTTTCAGTTCTGGGTTTGTCAAATTGGATTTTGTTGTTTTAGAATTGAAAACTATCTCTCAGAATACAATTTTAAATTACTTCTTCTGCAGTGGCTTTAGCTGTATAGCAATGAAATCTCCTCTATTAAATATTGCACGCTGTTCTTTCCCTTTTCTTTCTTTCTTTCTTTTTGCGAGAGGTGGTGTGCCCTTACCAGCAATGTGTCATGCCTCATTCTCTGCCAGTAAGTGACTTCTCTTTTAACCAGTATTGGTGGCATAAAATGGCCACACATGTATAAGTGTATGAAAAAAATCTTCTTTTACAGTAAAGTCAAGGAGAGCCATTCCCTTTATCTAGCATGGAAGCGATTTAGAAAAAGCCAAAACACTTTCAAAACATTTTCCAGTTTTTAAAGGTCCCATTTAATGAGAATAACACTGCCAGATTTGTATTATAGAAAAAATTTAAGCATTTCACTACCCTGCCCCGCCCCCCGCCCCCCCCAGTAAATTCCCTTTTGGGACAAAAAAATTACAGTTATATGGGCATACCACAATCCTTCCTCAACTTTTTTTCCAAATGCCTCCACAAAACAGAAAGTCTTGATGAATGATCTTTTAATAATTAAAAGTAGACAGAAGAATCTATTTATAGACATAGGAAACCTGACTGAAAATACTTACCCTGTGGCTCTGTTGTTTTTATACACCAAGATAAACTCACCTAAGTATCCCAGCATATCCCAAGTGAATTAATACATGCTGGAAAATTTATGTGTACTGCCTGATCTCACACCATTTGGGTTTTAGTGCATATATTAGAGAACAGCTCTACCTAGGAGACAGTAAGTAGCCAGAACACTTCTGGAAATCCATGTGCTTGTAAATGTCTCACAAATAGTGCCTCTTAATGAAAATTACTGCAGCTTTTGATACCTCTTTGGTCTATCCATGGACAGAAATAGTCTTTCAGAAGGTGGCGGTGACATTGTTAAACAAAGGAATGACTCCAGCTGAAAGAGCAAACTGTGGCTGTGATAGAGTTTCAAAGGGATCCCTATCAATAGGGTGATAGGGAGACGAGGTATTTCAGCACAATGTGGTTTATCTATGAACAAAATAGCTCCTTTGAATCTCAAATCATATTTTTAAATGAGTGATTACAATCAATTAGAGGATAATGTAGAGTAATATTGCATTGATCAGCCTTACAGTTAATGAGATACATACACTGAAATTATGATTCATACATGTAATATGTAAAAAGCTTAATGTTCTTCATGTATTCTCTATTAACAGTTTCACAGTTTTATTCAATAGATGTTGAAATGTTCAGAAACTTCATACCTTCTCATAACACTGTAAGCCTCCTGTAATTGCTACTGTGCTTCACTAAAGGAATATGGTCAACTTCCAAATCGATTTTAGGGTGATTAGCAAAAATGAACAAACAAATAAACAGAAAAAGCCTATGATGATTTTACTTCTGTTCATGTTTAAATTTTAGTGAACCTCACTGACTGATTAGGAATTAAACATTATACATTTTGATAAAATAAGCCTATAATTTATGGATATTTATATCTGTGTATATTTATATAGTCCTGATTCATGGATAATCCCTTTAGTGATCATCAGCATGAAAAACACAGGCTCACAGAAATTAGAGATGGGGAAGAAACACCGTTTGGATCATTGGATTTATTCCTTTGCTAGTATGGCAAGATGGATTAGGAAGGCACCAGTAAATTAATTATGGAGAGTTTTCAGGCACATAAGATTTACCACATCTCATTAATAATTGAGTTTCCATAGTGTTCCTGCTAGAGGGCTCAGTAAACATCCCATTTAGTTGAGGCAAGAATGTGTTCGTTGATCCAAATTCGGCATTTTGACCAACCTCATAAAAATAGTGTTTTATTTACTTATTTATCTTTTGCAGCGCCTTTGGATATTTTTTTAAGGTGGGTTGTTGGGTTTTTTTCATGAAAGTGTCTCAACTGGTCATCAGTCTTTCAGACAAACAATGACCTAAAGGACTGAGGAAACATTGCTTGAAGACCAACATTGTTTACTAAATATCTGTCTTCCCCTTTCATGTTTTGTTTTGCTTCCTATAGTTATATGTATGTTTGGAACAACTAGTCATAAACCAGATATTTTATTCCAAAAATACTAATAATGATAACCTAAAATACATTTTGAATTATTATTTTTTACTTTGGTTTGGGGCTTTTTTTTCAGATGTACATAGTTTCTGTACTTACGTCTATATAGAAGAGTTGCTATTTTTTCTTAGGGTTCTTGCTGCCACAACACATGTTAAAAAGCATGTCCAAAAACTTGCTTTGGCTTGGAGTTCAGCACCATGGGTCCAACAGTGCTGAGGTTTAGACATATTTTAGAGACATCAGATTTACTGTGCATGTATAAAGCATCTGTGCAACATATGCTCACTTAGGCTTGATGGGTTATGGATGAACAAGTGAAGTGGTTATTTATTTGAGACCCCTTCCAATTCTGAGCAAATCATCCAAGAGACTGTTTCCTTCACAAAGTGGAAAAGGGCGATATATTCTGGAAGCTCTCCTCAAGACATTATAGAGAGATACTTACAAAGAAAGGAATCTTTGTTCTTTGAAGTCACTTTCCTGGCTGCCTGGCGTTGCCTTTCTGTTGCAAAATAGTTGTAAGGAAAGATGAAGGGTTAAATTACCCTAAGGGGAAACAAAAATACCCCATAAACCCACCTTCAGTTATCAGGTCAGGCTTGAGTGAAAAAAAAACAGTAGAGACCACAAGGATGGTTCTTAACACCTCTTAATTGATCTTAATTATAATAGATGTTCTTACCAGTAAGGATAAAAATATAAACCTGTATACAAAGAATAAGAAGATTGTATTATAGCTGTGAAGAATGTAGCCTTCTACATTTATGAATTTATCATAAAGTATATTTATTTTTTAATTGAGGTGTTCAGACAATTTAAAAAAAATTTGGGAGTAATAGCATAACTATGAAAGTCAAAGGCTGGGACCCATTCTTCTGCAAAGTATAAACTCTGGAAGACAGCTTCATCATTTCAATCTTCCTGTACTCTATTCCTCTATGATATTTTCTGAAAGGGATATATAATAATAAATTGCTGTGATCAGAGCTGATATCTGTGTATACCTAAAATAATTAATAGGTCCATAACTGCAAGTTACAGATACACTGTGAAAGATAGAGTGAAAATCTAAATGCCATAACCAACAATAATATCTTTTGTAAAAATAAGTGGAAAAATCCTTTATCCAAGATACCTATTCAGACTATAAAGATAATTAATACCCTTACACATGAATTCATGGTACCAAACCCAACAATAACAGAAAAGAATCCTAAGACTTCTTCTAAGGAAGAGTTATTAATGAAAAAGGATGCTTTTGTCACAAAAAGAAATGCATGTCATCAGAGCACATACTAAGTCCACACAAAAGGTACTTTTTAATTAGAATTGCAGAATTAACACAAACTGATAATGTCATCAATTTCTTGCAAAATTGAAAAAGATCATCAGAGGAAAAAAGTTGACAAAAAAGTCAATGATATGTATAATAACTTCTGAAGTTTGAATAACATTTTTAATATTAATAAATAATTGTTCATCTTTTATAGGTATTGTGTAGTACCTTTAAATTACACCTATTAAAACCTGGTAAAACAAAAGTGTTGCTATAGGAAACAGGCTGATTAAAAGAAAAAAAAACAAACACAAAAACCCCAAACCGCAGTCAATTTAAAGATGCTCTGAGAATTTCTAATTATAAGATTTAAAACAATCAGAGGTACAATGCAAGGTATTAAATAAGGTAAAGTAAACTGCAGATGTTATTAATACGAAGCTGTAAAATGTGCTAGAGCAATAAAGGAAAAAAATAGCATTTTATTTTCCCTGTTTATGGAAAGAATGGGCTACAAACACTGTATAAACACTGTCTCCTTCCAGCTCTTCCTTCATATATCAAATATAATGGTTAATCATATTCACCTCTTCACCAAACATAGCTGAAAAACACAGAGACATTACAGCACAGCACAAAAGATTGAGGAATTTTTCAGTTCAGCATTCAAATCTCAGAATAAATAACTGTAAATACATCAACTCAGATGAAGTAAATTCTAAATTGTTCTTAAAGAATTAGATGTAACCCTTCTCTGTAATTACTTGAATGCCTTAGAATATTCCATTGTAATTTCAACAATCTGATCTTTTAGATACTTCCATCTTCTTCTGTTAATCTTCTAGTTCAGATATTCCTGGGGACAAAGTATTACCTATTTATCATACCAAGGGAGAAACTGGACATAAGACTTGGCTTAGATTATTTATAGTAATTGATCTGCACATGTCACAACTATTCCTTTTTGTATATTCTCTTGTCCTGTTTGGGCTTGGTTATGATTTCTGCTATTGACCATTTATAAATTGTTAAATTTATCCATGATAAATAAACCAGAGACAGTTAATTCTTGAAGATTTTTCATTCTCCATCTCTAAGCTTTTACACAGTACAAGTATATACAGTATTTATCTATTTCTGATTTTCATATTTGACATTTTCTACCAGTAAATCCATTATGGCTTCCTTTGGGATAGACTTAGTCTCAAAAATGTAACTTTGAAAAGATCTTTATAAAGGAAAACATCCATAGAGATGGTAATGGAACTTGCCGCTGTTCATTGTTTACATGCTTTGATTTTAAAGTCGGTGTACTAGCTACTGTTAATCAATGTGATACCAAACTTGAAGGAAAGAAAACATGCCTTCAAGAATAAGATAAGTTTGTCCTATTTGTTGACTGACATAGAGTTAATTTTCTTCTCAGTAGCTCATACAATGCTGTGTTTTGCATTTAGTATGAAAATGATTTTGATAACACACTGATGTTTTAGTTGTTGCTAAGTCGTGCTCACTCTCAGTCAAGGGACTTTTCAAGTTTCCCATGCTCTGCCAGTGAGCAGGTGCACAAGAAGCTGGGAGGAAGCAGAGCCAGGACAGCTGACCCGAACTAGTCAAGGGGTTTCATACCGTAGAATGTCATGCTCAGTATATAAAGCTTGGGGAGGAAGAAGAAGGAAGAGGAGGACATTTGGAGTGATGGCATTTGTCTTCCAAAGTAACTGTTATGCATGATGGAGCCCTGCTTTCCTGGAGATGGCTGAACACCTGCCTGCCCATGGGAGGTGGTGAATGAATTCCTTGTTTCGCTTTCCTTGCATGCATGGCTTTTGCTTTACCTACTAAACTGTCTTTATCTCAACCCACCAGTTTTCTCTTTTACTCTTCCAGTTCTTTCCCCTATCCCACCAGCAGGGGGGTGGGCAAGTGGTGTGGGGCTTAGTTGCTCACTGGGATTAACCACAACACAAACACTCTAGAAGTATAAGAAATAGACCAGTTCTAAAATTTGTCACATTATTTGTTAGGTACATAAATTTTAATAACTTTAAGTTACCTGTTGTGTAGAAAATTAAGACTTTTTTGTTACCATATACTTGAAAGAATATTAAAAACCTTAAAATTAAAAAGAAATAATATCACAGATTTTCAAACAGTTCTCCAATAGTCTCTGATGATGATGTCTGAAATAAAAGAAATAATATCACAGATTTTCAAACAGTTCTCCAATAGTCTCTGATGATGATGTCTGAAATAAAACATAAGGTCTTAATTAAGTATACTCTGCATGGCATTTCCTTTGAATCAATGTTACTGGTTTTATATTTAATTTTTGGGTTGGGCTTTTGTGACTGTTAAGGCCATCAGGTTACTCATATATTAGGGAACATAATGTTTTGTTCACTATAGTGTAAACACTGTAGCTTGATGGTTATATGTGTATGAATACTTATAAAAGTTATTTTATGAAAATTATCAAGTATTTCAATTAGACAAGGAGTCTTTATTTTTGTTTTCATGTCACAGGAGGAAAAGATAGACAAATCTGAGTTGACAGTCCGATTTTTTTACACAGGGAAGTATCTGACACAACATTTAAGTGAACAGTTGAATGACTTATACAACATTAGGGAAGCTTAAGCAGGGAAAATAATAACTTGGAATTGACGATACAGCATAGTTACTTTGTGTCCCTAATGGAAAGATGTCATTACCAGAAAGATATGTTGAATATTGTATAAACTAGCTGTGTTTAGGACAAATGACTTCAGCCTTTAAACTAATGTCTTATTTTGTTTCTTGGCACCTCTTATAACTTAATCATTAAAGTTAGCTGTCAGAAGTTTGAAGACAACTGACATTGCCTTTGTTTGTGTTAATAAAATAAATATGTCTGCTACTGCTTTCTGTCTTCTTTTGTTTCAATAGAAAATGCAGTTGTTAGCAGCTGGCAAAGAATACAAAACCTGGCCCCAGCTGCCTGGTCTCCCTTCAGTCCTCTGTTAACCTATGGTTAGTGATCATGGTGACCCAGCCATACACCACTGCTCTTGTCTCCTGGGGAAACTCTGAACGCAGGGAAAATAGAAACAGAAGGTATGTCCAAATCTCCTTTAGTTTTGATGTGTCAAAAAGCCCCCAACCCAAACAATATCCATTTTATTACAACATTATCCTGTCTGTCTGTTAGAAGTAAAACAAAGTAACGGTCCAGTAGGAGCAGCCTTGTGATCAGTTTCTTTTGGAGTTTGTTTACTTTTAGTTTTGTTTTGTTTCCCCTTAACTGACTGCCCTAGCCTGCATGTAATTTTGGCCAGCTGCACTTTATGCCTTTTATTGCTGATATTTCCCCTTTGCATCACTAAGTAGACAGGGGTTGAGCAAGTATAATGTGAGGGAGCAGCCCACACATCCCTGCTTCTGAACACCTGTGCCAACCTCCTGGATAGCAATTAGTATTTGCAAACACTCTCACACGTGCTATTCACAAGTGGCTAAAGGAGAGGGAAAGGTGTTCAGCCAAGTGTGTACTGCAGTCAGGGTTTCAAATATAGACTAGCAACACTTGAGGTTAAAAAAATTTGGAAAGCATATGCTCCATCTCAGGTTCCAGGGAGAACGGTATCTAGCAAAACATTTCTCTAAGGCTGACCCTTTTTGTCTTGGGTGTTGTCTACTCTTCCCTTTCCATTTCTGTTCCCAGCCCAACTTCCTCTCCAGCCACAGCTGTCTTCTGATTTTTCACTCAATTTCCTCCTCTTCCCACTTCCTAACTCTCACTTTACAGTTCTCTCCTGTCCCTCATAGGGTACTTCACTGTAGCTGGACTCTTCAGGGGAGTGCTGGAGGTTTTCAGCAGGATTCTTGCTCATGGTGTTAAGGGTTCATGGTCTTTTCATTTTCTTTCCTCTTCTTAATGGCAAGAAAGTATATACGTCACCTGTCATACCATAAGAAATGGTAGAAGTGCCTGTGGTGAAACCAATAATACTGACAAGTACTGTAAGATAAAGATAAACTTTAGCAAAAATATCAGCTTTGCAATGTTATAATTAAACAAAAATGAAGTCTTGTAATGGAAAACCTGAAGCAACCTTAACTGTAGGTGGCACTACTGGCTGTGGCTATGAAAAAAAAATATTGGAAACCTTCCAAAGGGCCTCATCCTACAAATGTTTTTATGTACAATTCTACTTCTGTAAAACATTCTCAAGAATAAGGATATACAGCTATACAGATACTTTCAAGTTTGTGACTTTTAAGTTATATCCTATACTTAGCAAAAGGAGCTGAACTATCTTGTTGGTTACTACATTTTACCTAAAAGGAAATAAAAGATACACAAAATGATAATGCATTAGTAACTATACAAAATGAGTTAGATTGCAACGGTCCATGAGATTTAGATGAACTTTCATACATTATTTGCTAAAAAAGTTTTATCCTTTCCTCTCAATTTAAATTATCAGTTTCACACAGAAATAAACCTAAAAGTGTGCATAATTAATGGTCTTATACACAAGTTTTTTTCCTTTTATTTACGGTAGTTCCAGACACAGTGACAAAGTACCAAAAAATGACGAAGTGCCACATAACATAGAAACCCCCTAGCTCTTATCTTGTTTCAGAACCTTGATTCTGTTGAGTGGTTTTTTTTTCCATCTGAACTATTTCTAATCTAATGCAATAAGGCACAGGAATTACTTTATCAAATTTTGTGTTGGATTGTATTTTGTCATCAAATACCAGTATTACCATTTTGTAGTGCTAAAAGATTTCTTAGATAATTCAGCTCTCAACTGTGCTGGCATCTGCTTCTGCTCTTTGTAGGTACATATTGTTATAAAAGGAAGAAACATCTGGTGTGCAAAAAGTAACTTGGCTGATTTTTAGCAAAGAGGTGAGCAAGCTGTTAGCTTTTTCAAGCTTTAATAGATGGAAAAAAGATCAGGCCAACCCGGGTCATGCAATACTAGGATCTGTTCCAGATCAGTAAATCCTTTTTTATTCTATTTAGTCCCATGTTAGAAATAATCATCACATTTTACAATATGCATTTCTAATTTCAATGCTTATGCCATATAATTATTCTGTATAATCAAACCTAACTGGTGGTTTGCTACACTAAGCTATTGAATGAGTATTCTGGCAGTGAAGCTAGTATTTAACTATTTATTTCAGAAATGTGCAGACCCGTAATTGTAGAAATATGATAAATATCTAATTACAATGTGTATGTGTCTTTATCATTTATGAACAATGACAGCAAAAGAAATAACACACAATGACAGCAAAAGAAATAACACACAACAAACAACAAAAGGGAACTCTGAAAGTGAATGGCATGCTCTGAGAAGTCACTGTTTACTGTTTTGACCAGAATGCCAAGTCTGGGCTACTTCTAGTCTGATTATAAATAAGATAATAAGTCCAGAGGAGTTTCCATCCCCACAGAAGCTGCCTTTTCCAGGCAGAAATGTTCTGTCTCTCTCTCTCTCTCTTTTTTTTTTTTTTTTTTTTTTTTTTAAATATTATTATTTGTTATTTTATTGTATTTTATATTCCCAAACCAAGCAGTACCCAGAAAGTATCTGCCTTGGTAATTTGAGCTCCTGAGGTGGTTAGTGCACTTTCAATGTGATTTCACATCATCACTTGATTATTTTTAACTACCACGACTGAAGAATATTTAGTATTTTGAAACTGCTATCAAATACCACGGTTTTATGCTTAAAGAAGCAGAACACCTGTTCTTATGTACATATTATTAAGTATTTTTTAAAAGTGGAATTTTTAAAATACAGAAAATAATGTCATCATTTATATTACAGTATTTCCAAAAGGCAGAAAAAGAAATTCTTATGCTAAACAATGTAATCATAGTCCTTCAGTTCAAATGTCAGGATAATGAGAATCTGGTTTTCTTCACAACTTATTTTGTAAAATACTAACAATAAAAACATAAAATATAACTTGTCTGAGTTTCTAATTTTTTTCAGAATTATTAAACTATACATAGATGTCTTCTGGATTTGGAGATATTGCAAGGAGATGCAAAAAAGCTGAGAGATGTGTTGGAGAGAAAGTTTTATCAAATTCATTGGACATAGTTATTTGCAAAGGAAATATCTGTTGACATCTTTAGAATTTGTATGTGAAAAAAGAAGCAAGAAACCAATTAGAAACAAACTGTTAAAACTCGAAACAAGATATGTTTTCTGTTCTGTTATTGTTTTGTTGATTAGTTTCAGACTCGACATATTGTTTTTCTACAACAGACATTTTCTGGAGAAAAATATTTTATAGTTTTTCCAGTTAAAAAATCACATGGCAATAATGATGCTAATTAACATTCAGCCAAGTCTTAAAAAAAATATGTAAATATGGTTCTAATATTTTTTTTCTAATTGAGCTTCATTTAAGAAAATTGGTGGTATTCTGTCTTTCAGTAGGAAAAAAAAAAGGTTAATCATTACTGTAACTCAGCATTTTGCTTTGGTCACAGATCTAGATTCCTCTAGATTGCTTCCTATAGATAGTTTGATAAATATTGCTACACAACTTCTGCTGGGCACCTTAATACATTCTGACTGTACATAGACAAGGTAGCTACTTTATTTCAATATTTTGAATGCAGGCATATTGCAGAGTGACATCTATCCCATAGATAACCTGTTCCTTGCTAAGATAAAGCGGGGTGCTTATGCTTAGTTTCCCAGAGGGGCAGGAATATAAAGATGCGTGGGAGAATGGGTCTGAGGATCAAAATGACTATATTCTGTTGGGAGACAGAGGGTGACAGGCACTGCAGTGCTTCAGCGTCTGGGTGTTTCTGTGGGTCTTCATGCTGATCTCTGTTACTTTTAATTAGCAACAGTGTGAAATGGGTATGTAATAGATACAGAACATTAACATTTTGATTTGTTCCCTATATTTTCTCCATGGATAATATGAGATACAGTATTCATTTTTGAATAGTATGTTTATGCCCAATATATACTTGACAATATACAGTGCAAGTGTATTACTTTATCTAGATACCTGAAAAGCATTTGTCTGATTTGTTGTATTAGTACGTATAGTCAAAACCATGCTGGAAGAAATCACATGAGCTGATTCTGACCACAATGCAAAACAGGCAAGGTCTGTAATAGCAACCTACTACATAACTCTGACAGTCAACTTATGTGAAGGTTTTAAATTGGTATTGTAAAGAAGGCCCAAGAATGAATTCAGAGGAACATCTTGGTTCAAATTTATCAACTGTTCATATTAATATTACAAAATGTGAATTTTATGATATTTGTAGCATACAAAGTTTGTAGAAATATTACTGTGATAGTATTATAATTAGAGATTTGTACTTGTGGTAGGCAAAGTATAATAAAAATTCAGTTGAACAAACATATCCTTATCTGAAAACTACCAATGAATGACCCTAGAGTTTGAATATTCTCTCATTTTTTTACATCTAAGGGATTACTTTTCCACAGACTCCTTTACTCAATCCTTTGTCTTACCAAATAGCAATCACTGGATTCCCACTGAACTGTCCCCCGCCATGGTAACCTTTCTGCATCTCATATACCACAACCAGAGCTCCTCGGAGGTGTGCTGAACTTCCCTGGTGCCAGCAAAAGCTGGAGGTGCATTCATGTGGGTATTTTTCTTATGAAAGACAATAGTCACTGGCTCACACTTCTGCTAAACATTAGGTCACTTTGGCTTTGTAATATGGAACTCCTCATGTTTTCCTGAATATATATTGCTGTTTCAAAATGGTGTCATTTCTTCCTGAAACAAACGGTTCAAGTGGGGAAAATACAGTATCTGCTTTGTTTTGTCTTTGATTAATGAGAGCCAAGCCTGCCAGACAATCTCTGCTGCGTTTTGTGTGCACATGAGTATGTCTATACCTGTATATCCTTTTCCTTTTTCTAGAAAGGACAGCACAGAGCAATAAGGGTTTTATTATCCTACAACAGGCATGAGAAAGAACTGAAGCTGCCCTAGACAGGTGTCACAGTAACTCAGCATTCTCTTTCATTCAGTGATGATTTCATGTGTTTTCTGACTTTATATAAATTTGATTGATAACCCAAATGCAGCCTGCATAACTTAGGATGTTATTGTCTGCTTTTGAGGGACATGATTATGAGTTAGGTGACTGGTATTTATAAGCTAGAACAATCTTGTTTTTTAACTGTGATACAGCCATTAGTTAGTATCTATCTAACATGTAAGTTAGATGTGACCTAGTTCTTTCCAAATACCTTTTTAGTAGAAGGCTCTAATACCTATATAATTTTGGACAACAAATTGTGTAGTTCACACTAAGCAACACTCAAAGTTCATACTTTGTCAGGAAAAAAAGAACAAAACCCAAAACCAAAAGAACCCAACCAATACATGAAGTTGAGAAAGGTCCCTGTGTTAATACTTAGAGCTGAGAGAAAAGCCAAGTTCTCTGAAATGAACTGATGAAAAGAGAAGTACTAAGGTGTAATTACAATCATCAAAATAGGATTATGCATTCTGATAACATCGTAGCGAGGGATATTTTACCTCAGCAAACAATAATAGTGACATGTAAGATGCTGTACTATCTGGCAAACTGCTACATTTGTGTCCATTACGTTGAACTGATTCATTCAGATGCCATAGCATGGGAACAGAAAAAAATATCTGGCAAGTACAATCATGAAGCTCAGGTGAAGATTGAAATATGCATATCTGACTGTTAAGACTTAAATTTCAAGTGAATGCCAGAGATTTAACACCTTAAATCCTTATTTATTTTTAACACTGTCAATAAAGAATGTGAAAGCCACTGTTTAAAATCTATACAACTTAAGTTCATGATCAACATCTTGGATGCTTCCTGTCTTTGTGTTCTGAATTGGTGGGATAGTCATGATTCCATCGTGATCTCAAAAGGAAACATCAGAGAATTTGTTAAAAAAAAACAAAAAAAAAAAACCAAAAAAAGAATATTGTTAAACAAAAATGTTTATATTTAAGTTAGATAGTTAGAATTGGTACATGCAACAGAGCAACTTTGACCACTATGAGGCAGGTCCACGCTCCCAGATAGGATCACATCAGGAAGTTAGTGATTAATGATCTTGGGTAATTTAGAGGCAAGTTCATTACAAACAATAGATCTTAAAGCCAGGGGCATCTTATCTAACACTGATAAGATGGAGAAGGAAAATTGGTGGGTCATTGGCAGAAAGCTTAAAGAATGCACCATGAATGAGTAAAAGTCAGGAGAACTATTTGGCAACATTTAGATTATAGTTCTGTAATAGCTGAAAATAAGTTTGGGCAGCAGGAAATGTATATAGTTGGAGAGAGCAACAACAGAGACTAATGTTACATATACTGAAATATTAGGATTGATATTCAAAGTCTTAGAAGTTTTGTTAGTTTGTCACATGTATAAGAGAACTGGATACACAACAAAAAAAAGGGCAAATGGAACACAAAGCCTAAACCAATAGCCAGAGAAAATCCCTTTGAGTTTAAGCAGCATTTATTCCCTACAGTACTATGACAGATCTTTCCATAAGTCACTTGAAATTCAGAGGTTGAACTGAGTTCAAATCTAAAGCTGAAACCTTGAATATCTCAGCTGTAGGACCTGTGCTCTGACCACTAAGCTGTTAACTTTTCTGAGAGCTCACAGCATAAGAAAATACACCATAACTGAGGAAATCAAACTGACTAGATCACTTCTGACCACAGTCAGGTTTGGTTTTTAAAAACTATTGCAGCATTTAAAATCCATTCTCTATTTTTTTATTTTATTTTTATTTTTTATTTTACTGTAATAGTTTGAAATTTGACATGGAGAGGTAGAAAATTTTATTCTGCTACATAGTGGGATTTTAAAATTATTTTTCTATAAATGTACCAACAGACCTGTAAAATGAGGAGAATCGTCACATTTTGCTACATCATGTATCTTCCACTTGTGTCACCTGCATCGTATCTTGAAAGTGCTCTCTGAGCCAACAGCACATTTGGCTAAAGTAGATACCTAGCTAAATAAATTTTTGACAAGCACTCTGTCAGTTAAACTTCATCTGCGTCATGTATGGTGTATTAGTCAAGTGAGAGCTTTGTATGCAATGCAATCAAATGTTCCACACATTACCCATGAATGCTACAATAATGGATTAGATGTTATCCAAATATCTCTACCGTATTCAGCTGTTCTGACGATTCTGGATGTCAAGTGAGAGAATGCAACTGAGAAATGGTTGAAAAATGACCCATCAGGTATTGCCACTTTAATAACATGAACCTTAAATAACTTTAACATGTCACTCAAATAACACGAACTTTACACATTCACATGAAGTACAAGTGAGGACTGGGTGAACACGGAAAGAATCTCATTGACTTTCTTACCCTTTCATCTGTTTCTGTATAAAAGCCTCTGGTTTGTTTCAAGTTAACTCTATTAATACATCTATTGATAATCTATGTAACACAGGTTTTCTTACACAGAGTCAGCCTCTACAGGGTCTTACAAGGTCGATTTGAAGGCAATGCAGATTTTAAAGTGCACTGGAGTGCAATTGAATAGCGCGGGGACTGAATCGGGAAGCACCTGCAGCCCTGCTGTATTACACCTGTGCTCCAGCCCGCATCATGCAGCTCCACGCACAAGTGCGTGCTTGTGTCTCCGAACCTGATGGAAACCTTCCTACATCTAAGAGCAGGACACAAGCATTGTTCCAGTTTTAGAATAAATTTTTACAGTTGGAGTACCCTTCTACCCTCAGCCTACTGTTTAAGGCTAAATGCTAAATGCTAATCTTCCTCTCCTGCCAGAAAAGGGTATGACGAAGGTGCGCTTGTTTCCATATCAGGCAACGGTCCTGGCTAATGGAGCAGCACATTTGAGTGTTTTATAAATAATTTATGAAACTCTTTAAAGTCTATTTGTGAAAGATACCTTTTCTCGGTCTGTGCACTAAAACTCATTCATCATAACTGAGATGGAGGCATGCTGTCCTGCCTTTGAGACAGGAAAGCTTTTTCCTTTTTTATTTAAATCTAATCTGTGCTACTGCCTTATGAGAACGCCCTGCAGCTCACCATAGGCCCCTCACAGCTGCTGAAGTAGCAAACTGGTTGTAACATGAACCTTTTCTATCTGTATCGACAGCACAGAAAAAGTCTATGCTCCACGTTTAATAGCTGAGCCCCAGAGACGGAAAGAAAGAATTTTTCTCGACCAGTATTTTTAAAGAGTCAAAGGGAGATAACAATCCTGTTGGCACCTTGAAAGCAAGCTCCTAATTCCCTGGACAGTACTGAACAGTATTTTCTAGTCAGCTACCTGAGGACGTGCCCAGATACAGATTTTGTTTTGTAAAATAATATTGGTTTTTCGCCTGCTAATGCAACAGAATTTTAATATGCAAACACTTAGTGAAAACTAGACATAGCAGACATACAAAACTATGCAGAACTGTGCTTCTTGTACTATTCAAAGTAAGAAGTTCCCTATATAATTAATTATCAAAGAATTTTTTAGCTGCAGACAGGTCATCAATGTCATGTCAAAAGGAAGATTTGCCTGTCCTTTTATACCTTTAATGAATTTTTTTTTAAAGCTGCCATTACTAACTATGCAATGAAAAAGATTAGTTATGATCAAAAAGTCATAATTTTATAAAGTTAGTTTTTTCACATCAGAATAAAATTTGTGACTTTTCATTTGACCTTATAAGAGTAAAATTTATGATAAAGATTTTATCAGGGTATAAAAAAAGAGGAAATTTGGCTATTGAATCTGTTCTACTAGGTTTAAGGTAATTATACAAATTTTAGCAAAATGAATGATCACATTTTCAGATAGATTATTTCTGAAAGCTTAGAAGAGTTTTGCTTTTGTTCTGTTTCTCCATGAGATTAAAAGGACATGTAATGGTATAGCTATGTTATTTTTACAGTAACAGAAAATGGAAGGATCTACATTCCAGGAATTCCTGTTCAAAGGATACAGTTCACAGCACGAAAAAAACCCATTTTTTTACTGAATTCATACATTCATCAGTTCTTTACTTGGATTCATCAATAGCTTATTTGGGGAAATGAGGTGTGAAATTGTTCTCTGTTGTTGTTTTGCAAGTTGCCTAAAAATGTGATAAAAATAAGTTTTAAGGAAAGAGCCTACTATTTGTTTGGATTTTGCAAGATGTATATGGTGTTTGAAGAGAATGTCTGGAAATATTGCACTTATGCATTCAAACTGCTGGAACTTCAACATAAAACTTGTGGTATTTGATACAGATGTCTGTATTATAGCTTCACTTTCTTGATCTGTATTGAAGAACTTATCCAACAATACTTTCTCTGTGCTGAATGTAACCCTAGGGAATAATAACTAATTTTCAGACAGAAAAAAATGCTTTTATTAGGATGAATTTAGTTTTTACATCAGAGTGCTTGTATGCTATGTGTAGTTTGGAAAATTATGTAGGTAATACCCATTAGTTCTGTATTTTTAAAAATTACTCTGTTAAAATTTTAAAACTGATGTAAGCATATATTTTCTGAGGATCAAGTAACATAAACCCACTCTCTGAGGATCAAGTAAACCCACTTCACCTTGGATAAGGTTATTTCCCTGCTGAGGAAATAGGTCTTACTTTTTCTTTACTGTTCCTATAAAGGCTGATGTGTTGTAAAATATTTTAGCCCAAATAGTTTGCTAGTATTTGAACAAAAAAAAATCATTTATTTTCTGCAGAACTGTGACTACGCAAATCACTGTAAAATATAACTAATTTCTGAGTGTCATTTGTATCTAATCCACACAGATATTGAATCCATCCATACGTTTCTTAGTGGAACAATAAACTTAACACTAGCTTAATATCAGTTTCCTAGAGTAATCTAGAAGCAGCTTACAGATAAAAATTATTCTACTTAAAGGGAATGTGTATGAGGTCATACCAGTCCCAGATGTGGCAATAACACAACTGATATGTGAAGTTGCAATAAAATTAACTCTCTGGCTATGAGCCAATGGCAAGAGAGTACTGTGATGTTCAAAAAACTCTTTGCTACCATTTCGCTTTCTTCACCTGTACCCACCCTCCTTGGTGACAGCAGAAGCACAATTTCACTGATTCCATATGTTGAACTACAAGGTCAGTACTATGTGTTGTACAACATCACAGTGTAAGAGGAGACTACAAGAAGCACACTAAAATCAGTAAGCAGTTGCTAGTATCTGTAGGAGAGGAGGATGCTTAGTATCTCACTTGCAAATTCCAATCTTAGAGGACTAGACTGCAAGCAAAAATTAGGAGCTCTATTAATCCTATTTGGTAGTGCTCCATTAATTGAATAACTTGTAATTCTTTTACTTTAGAAGTGATGAAGAAAAGAAGTAAGGAATTTCTCCCAGCTGTTGCTCATCAGATACCTGCAATACCACTTAACCAGTGTTAGTTGAATAAGAACTACAGTACACCATACTAAAATAAGTTTAAATTGTGTAGAACTATGTATTCAATTGGTAAAAAAAATATAATCTTTATTCTGTTTTAAGTAATTTTAATTTTGCATCTTTTTTTCCCTTTACACTTGCTTTCAGGATTTATTCCCATCAATGAGCATATTTTGTTCTTTTGTATGGAGTATGGGGCATGGTATCTAGCCCCGCCAAAGCATAGGTACAATTTTCTGAAGTTCAGTTTGCCTTGCACATGAAATAAGACATTAAAAATATAAGGACAATTTAATTTCTAGACTGCTACTTATAGAAATGGGAATTTAAATTTCTGAATTAAAATATGTGTGTAACTCTTGTTCCCTGCACACATGAAAAAATAATTCAGTCTGGAACACATACAGAAAAAGACTGACTGAAGTGGGAGAAGGAGTTGAGAAAATTTCTAACATTTAAGTTAGTGATATGAAAACTGATACTAAAAAACAGAATAATTGCTGTCAGTAAATTCAATGAGGAAGAAAGCACTAGGGAGGAACCTAAGGAATATTGCTGGCATGACAGTTAATGAGTTTAGATAGCTGTAAGGAAATTAAGGATACAAACAGAAAGCTTAGATGTTTTTAGACAGTAAATACAATGTTGACATCTGTATATAGTGTTTGGTGCAATTAAACAAATACTTACCTAGAATATTAGGCAACTACATTCAGTCATCCAGGTGACTCTTTTAGTGCTATGATCCTATTTCCTATCTAAAATACTTTATGCACTGAAAACTTGTGCTTTCCTGCCATTAGGAGAATTCATGTCAGATCTCTGAAACTGGACTTATCTACTCCAGTTGTATGCAAGCAGAGTGCTGGTTTCTTATTGAAGAACATTAGGAGTCTTGAATTAGAAGGATATTATCTCCTAAAGAATCTGGAGAATATAATCAATTCTAATACATCTGAAAACCAAGTGTAGTCTCTGACAGGATCATTTTCCTTAATATACTTTGATACTATTTTATACGGACCAGTTATGTCCCTTCTGAACCTATGACTTGAACCATGACATGTACCCATTCAGTTCCAAGAAGTGACAATCAATTTTGCCAGAGAAACCTCACTGATTCATAATCATATATGAACCAAAGCTATTCTTTTTAAAAAGTCCCTTACTTTCAGTTCTGTTCATTTTGAATTGCACATCACTGTGTTCCTTAAATCATATATTAGTCTGACACACTCATACCTTTTTTAGCAAAGGTGTATTGTCAAATTTGGGGTGATATTGCAGGTGTAAAAGTACATTCCTCTACATCACAAACAAACTGCATAAAGTACTCATTGATTTGCATGAAGATAAACTTATCAGTTCTGCAGATTTTTCTGTCTACTTGTTTCTAGGTAATGAATGATGTATTTGCTCCTAAAGGCCTAAATTCCTGCCCAGTTGCCTGTTTTGGATATCTGAGTACCTAGCTGTAAACTCTCACTACATAATAGCTTTGTTACAGTTTCTGTTTCATAATAGCCTCCCTTAACCATTTTTTGACCATAGTCTTGTCACTTATCACAACTATTGGATGGACAAGTGCTTTGATTAGGTTATATCCTCCCTGGAGTCCAGTATTCTCTTTGATGGCCATGACACATTGCATGGTTCTCAATTATTTGCAATAAGAATTTCAAGCCTGAATTTAGTACTCAGTTCTCATTTCAGGGTTGCACTAAACTGAACACTGCCTTAGTCAAAACAGGGATGCCAGAAAATACGTACATAAGCACGAAGTAATTTTACACACTTTCAGTTTTGAAAATGAAGAAAACAAGTCTATAGTTTGTGGAAATCCCTAGATTTCCTTGCTGACTCCACAATTCTCCCACTCTCTTAAGAGTAACAAGAAAAATCTCCTTTGTCTAATTGAGTTTGGCTTTTTGCTGGATATGACAATCCAGTGAGTAACAGAGGTGCTTTGTGGTTCCTTTGACTCAAATCTGCAAGTGTACAGTGAAATCTTCATTCAGGAGATGCCTTTTGGTCTACTCTGCTTTTTAAACAGGGTACCCATGGTGTGCTCTCTGTTATAAAACAGAAAGGTCTGTCTTCAGCTGTACTTTGCCAGGTGAAAAGCTTACCAGTTTGCTGCTTCTGGTGTTGGCCTCTGCTCATGGACTGTATGTATGCATGTGGGTAATAAGTCTTCTCATCTAGGTTGCAAGTCTGGTATGTTTTTCTGTTTCTACTATTATCTTCATTACAAATGCTCCATTTAAGAGCTTTTGAGCACAGTGCAAGCATCTCACCTTCAGAAGAACTTAGTTATATCACAATCTGCTCATTCAACTGGGATGTGGGATACAACAAATTGTGCCCCTGCGCTTCTGGCCAGTGCTCTGTTTTCTGGTGTTTAAGTTCACAGGTTTTGCTGGGATAATAACACTATTCTATGGGAAGAATAAACAAGACTCCTCAATTTAATTTGATTGTTTTCACAAGGAAGAATATTAATCTTACTCTACTGTAACAATGCAGAATTGTTATTTCCCTTTATATGCTTCCATTATTGATGCCAATGTTTGTAGAATTCTCCCCTATTTCAGTTATTTATTGTAAGGTTGTCTTGGAAGCACTTAGGTTTTAAACCTTCATTTATTGGAATGCCTCTGATCGATGACATTTAGTTTAAACCAGGTGGTTTTTTTCAGAATGAAAAGTTTTTTCAGAAATGAAGTTTGTTTAGAAAATAACTTAAAACATGTTTCTTCACGTAGCTGCATAATTTAGATGAGAAACTAGATTTGGATTGTGTTCATAATCAGGATTTTTCAATCCAATTAATGTCCTTTTCTTACGTGTATTTGAGTTGTTACAAGAACAGGAAATTGCTTTTTTTTTACTTTATATATGTATCAAAACCCTGAAAAGCCAGAATATATTAGCGTTGGAGAAGAAAGGGGGTCAAAATAAGCAGCTTGTCTACACCAAAATTTAGTGGTCTGTTACACTGAACTTGAATTCAGAATGGAAATTGCATGTGTACTGTTATTAAAATACTTTAGATTACTAAAGCTGTACTAATCTTTCTGTTATGTTGAAGTGTTCCTCTCACAGCTTCAGTGTTGCTTTGCAAACGTGGGCATGCCCAAGGAGGATGTGCATGAACATTCTGCTCTTACTGTGGACACTGCAAAATCAACCCTTCAGTGACTTGCCACTGAGGCAAAGAAGTTGATACACAACTATCCCAAGTTACGGGTTTCTGGAAAAGCAATTTCATGCATGATGGACCTCTAATCCCAACACCCAGTGTTGAGCCCTTTGCCTGTGTTTGGATCAGATGTGATTCAACTGCTGATTTCTATTGCAAGACTTGAAATTACCTGACAAATTGGCAACATTTTGAAAGAAAAATTGCAAATGTAGCAATACTTCCGTTTAGCTCTTGTTCAGGGTTTTCTTTTCAAGGCTTTATTTAAAAATTAAATTATTTATTGTATATTAAAGTTAGGTTTTGGGAGATTTTTTTTCCAAGAGACATCTCTGAGCTTAGATCTGACAACAGTGAGAAAAATAAAATACAGCACACTTACAGTATTTCTGAAAGCAGCAATGGCAGGTTTCCGGCACAATGGGTATTAGAGCTGAGCTGTTTCCATTTTCTCCAGAATTCTATTTTCTTTTCTTTTCAGATTGGTCTCAGTGAAGAAGGACGACCTAGATGGAAATGACTTACTGCATACTCAACAGAAGACTACAGAAAAGAATAACTTCGACTATTCCCATGCACTGCTAGGTTCTTAATCAGCTGTATCAAAGCAATGTATAGGCAAAATGAAATGTACAAGTAATGGTGCGCATTTCCATCTTTCCAGGGAAGAAAGGATCAGATTCCCCTGTAGAGAAAAAGCTAATTTGGCTCCTTGAACTGTGAAGTATCACCTTTCCAAAAGTTTAGTTTTCTTGTAACTTTAAATTGAGAAATATCTTATTTTAAGCCTTAAAAAAATTTATGACCTCTAACATTCTTTCAGGTTAATAAATGTTTAAATCAAAGGTCTGTGTTGGCATTCTTCCTCTCAGTTTCATGTGGTTATTGTTAAATATCTTGGGAAACCTGCCACTCTCTACTCACCAGCACATTAGCAGGTATTTTCTTTTTCACGCCCTCAGGTTAAAAATTGGACATTAGCATTTCAATAAAGCGGCACCCTGGCACTAACAGAACCTGTCTTCAATGTTTTGTGTGTGTAGCTGGGAGGGAGCTGGGAGCTGGGAGTATGTTTTGACAGTTACTTCTTGGTGTCTTATGAGTAGTTTTAATGGTAAATCTTGTAAGAATAGGATGAGGTAACAGAAGTGGAAGAGGAAGAATGTAAGTTAGAAATATCACACACTTTGCCTGAAACTAGCGGAACCCCTATATAAAATGGCTGTTAAGATTTATTCCTCATTATTTTCTCCTTTCTAGTTTTAGAGGTATTGGTGAGGTTGAGATAAATGATACAAGTGCTATCAATTTAGTATTAGGTTTTATGCTAAATAGTAAGAAGCAGCAAGAAACATTTCTATCCAGTTAAAACAAACCCAAACCAAGAAGATAGTAGAAATGATCAATTTCTCTCATGCTTAGCAAACCCTTTCCCATCATCAAGATGCCTTGCTGAGGAATGTGGACTGGCTGGTATTTTTTGCAGTGTAAAAACATCTTTCTGGCTTCACCCTCCACCGGTATAAGGGTTAGCTTTTGTTTAAGGCATCAAGGCACTGAGATCCAGAGCAGAACTTGACTTTAAATAATGTGATTTTAATACTCTAAATGGCGGATTCCTTTGCCTGCACAGGGTATCTTTCATTGCATTTTGGTTTGAGTCAGCATATGAGAAACAATGTACAGGAAAAGGAGTGAATGTTGTGTCTGGAAGTGTGACACAGAAAATATATATACGTACTTCTTCAGTATGGAATGTGTACATCAAAAATATTTCACTGAGCTATCCTAGTTTACCTTCAGTCAGTATGATATCCTTTGGGGGCTGTGAAAGTATAACAATTCATGACCAAATGATAGAAGAACAAGAAAACACTTGTGAAATCTGGGCAAACACTTCAGACCTAAGTTTCAAATTTTAAAATTCCTTGAGGTCCTGCTGAGATTTTTATTGAGAAGTCAGTAAGCTCTCAGAGGGGTTTTCTAGCTGCTGGGCCGATTGAAATGTTTTCCACTCACTGAGTACTCTTCTACATCTTTGTGTGTGCATTGTCAGGAAGTTTGTTCCAAGCATTTTCAAGTTAGGGATTTGTGTTGCTGAGGCAGTTTGAAGCAGGTTGCCTGATATCTCTGTTACAAATTACATCAGGAATTAACTTTGATGTGCTAGCTTTGCGTACAGACTTGAAAAAGTAACGAACATAGAAAAGAAAATATATATGGAAGACATTTAGAATTTCAGTTCTGATGTTGATTTGCATAGTCAACACAATGAACCCTTGCATGCTCTGTATCCTGTTGTATCTGTCAGGTTCTTTAGAATAGCTCTAACTCCTGCTAAAGGCAATAATATGCATAAAAATACTTAATTATTTGTAACTGATTTTTGAGATCTACCTAATTCATGTCCTCCACCATTACAAAGATAAAGGTCCTGTTTAATTGATTGCTACTGAAGACATTTAATCAAAAGTTCATAAAAAACAGCTAGGAATTGAAATAGGAAATTTAACACTTGTGTAATTCAACCAGTTCAGGAATTTTAAACTGATTTGAGACTCCAAGATGTTCATGCAGTTTCATCTTTATCATATTTTAATCATGTCTGGAGATTAATGGAAATGGTAATACAGGAATTAAATACTTATTATTACATAATAATATATAAATATACTAATATAATAATTGTATATGTAATTGTTGTAAAATATGTATGCAAATGTCATTGCATTTCTTTACTTATGCAGGTACTCTTTGAAACTGTCCTTTAATTTTTTTTTACATTTTCCAAATGATGTCAACTTTATAGTTTTATTTTTAAAGCAGAGATAATTAATATTCTAGCTTGCCTCACATGCAAATATAGCAGAATTATCCTATTTAGTTGGAGTATTACCAGAATTTAGATATGATCCTATTGTTTCATATACTTTTCCCTGGCTGAGAAATGTACTTATTCTGAGTGAACTGCTAGAATCCTGGTTTTGGTTCTTCTGCTTTCAGAAATACTGTTAACTGTTAGCCCAATATCAAAACAAGTAACAGTCACAATAGCCTGTGATATATATCTATATTCTGCAATAGGAATATTTGTTTCAGTAGACCAGACTTTTCATAAAATCAAGTCTAAGAGAAGAAATGCATATGTCAAAAGTGGTTCACTAGTTTACCTGCAGTCAGCACAGTATCCATTGGGAATGAAAAGTTGTGAAAGTATAAAATTCATGATCTTTCCGGATTAAACATTGGTTCTAGTATGATGCATGATATCACAGGGTCCACTTGGATCTTTTCTCTTTCAGTCTCTCCACTCACAAATATGTGCTTTGAAAAAGAATAAATAGAAACTTCTCCCATGAAATGAAATTCACTTTGTTTCTACATTTGAGTCAAATATAAGTGGTGTATCATTCACTTGAAGAGGAATTGTCAGGGGCTTTAGATGGCCAACGACTGAGAAAAACAGTAAATGAACAATTTTAAATCAATTCACTAACTACCTTTCTTGGAAAAATTATATCCTGAATGATTACATGTGATGAACAAACTGAAAAATCATAAACAGACATAAATAGATTTTTAAATTATTTTTTATTATTATTTTCAAGGAAAGTTTCCAGCAAAGAGTTTGTCAATACAGGGATTATATATGAGGTTAAGTTTTGGAAGCATCTGACAGAAGACTTCAGTGAAATAAAAGTGGCTGCTGGTGTCAAATGGGAGCCTATAAAATTGATATAAAAAGTGAGAGGGGACCAATATAGTCTCTAAATCTCTGTGGAACAGGAGTCTAAAAGCAAGATGGAAAAGTGTTGTTGATGTCATATGTGGAAAAGACTTGTGTGTTTCAGCTGGTATATTAGAAAGTTTGCTCATAAATGAGCAAACAGGGAATTAGGGGAAGATATACTAGGTATACTTTTGCTGTACAGGGTGGGAGAAATATTCATGGCAAAAAAAGAACATGGACAGAAACAAATCAGCACAGATACTTCCACAGTGAAGATTGCCAGCTACCACTTATACGGCACCAGCTGCTTAGATGATCAAAGTCAATATCAGGTAGGAATGGCTATCAGCTGGTGATGGCTTAGACAGGGAGCTTGCTGTATGCTGTATCATTTGTTTTGCTATGGGAAGAGAAAAAGAAAGTAAATGAACTGGGTTTTTTTTAAGCTGAGCAATGGAAAAGGAAAAAAAGAACCAAACCCCAAGCTAAAGGAAACATGTTACTAAAGGAAACATAGGATATCCCACTTCCTCTCTTGTAATAAGAATCATTATGACTACCCTATTTTCTGTTATTTGCATGAAATCATATTATTATTAATGAGAGCATCTTTGGAATATTTTGTACAGACAATAAAGTAAACAGATTTTTGAAAATGAAAATCACTAGATTTTCAAGGAAAAACAAGGTCTAAACTGATTTTTCTTGACAGCAGAATTAAGGTTTTTAGTCAGGTTAATTAAAGAACAAAAGACTCGTCATTAAAGGACAAGTGATGATACTAGGCAAAATTTAGCTTTTGATTAGTTCCAAATAAAGCAAACTGAGCTGCTGCTTCTTTGTCACTATACTAATAAAAGTGGTTATTGCAAATGTAGATTTAAAAATTTTTCTTACAAGAAGCTTAACACACTAAAAACTGTGATAAAAGAAATAGGAATCAAATGAAATTAATGCTTTACTGTTATCAAAGTAGCAATTATATCTTTGTCAAGGCTTTGTATAGGATCAATAACACTAACATGATGATAATACAGTATTTTAGGTGTCAATTGGTATGCCTAGATTACACAGATACTATTAATTATTTTCTGGTAATGCTTTGGGACAAATTCAGTTTGACAACAAAGCCAACAAAAAACAATGATGCAATTTCATCTTTCAGTACCTCATGCAAAAACCTTAGAAGGAAAAAGAAAATCCTTTTGCAAAACTGAATTGTCAACTGCAATATATACAACAACAAAAATAGCTTATATTATTTTTTTTTGTTGTCAATTTCAATTTTCCAAAGCAAAGCCTTATTTTATGCTTCTTATAGTTTTAAAACTGATTTAAGTAACTTTGATCAGATAAAGCTGTCCATTTTTTAGAGGAGAACCGAAATATTCTTGTTCTGCTAATCAGGACAATCTTCCAGGAGACATTCTGGCCAAGAGAGAAAATGAATTCAAGTTTCTTATCAAAAGGGCTTTCACTCCTAAGCAATTAAAAGGTACACACAACCTTCCTGGTTGCAATTTTAATCATTTAATCATAATCAACTTTAATATTGCTGTGATTGCAGTCAGGCCAATTTTACAGCTGTAAAACGTGTTAAAGAAACTTGTTAAGTGTACCTGAGGACTTCAGCAGAATCATGCCTCCTTCCAGGATCTAAGTAGAGCTTTTGCAGGAGAAATGTGTGGACTTGCTCAGGGTGGGGGACTTTTATACCTGCAAAGAAGCAGGACTCCAAGCATTTGCAACACAGTGGAAAAGAGGGAGGGATATAGTGTGAGCAGGCCATGTAGGAGGCAAAGTGGGAAGGGATGTATATGTGCACTTGTGAAATGCATGTTTGGTTAAGGTCACAATTTCAGGCTAATGTGTTTCAGATATATTTAAGTTTTGGTTAGGTGCCTTAGCACGTTACTGGAATTAGCTATAGTCACCACAGTCTTACTTTGCACAATTTCCATATGCAAACACAGAGCTTTGAAGATGTGGTATCTTAGCACGAAAGATTTCATTGTTTCCCTTGGAACCAGAAAAGATGCTTACTTGATATAAATAACACAAACAATATGGCTCAGACCATAAAAGAGTGACAGCTGTGCAATTAGTAGCCATATAACAATAAATGTCTATGAGAAGCTGGGGAACATGCATAATGCGGCTGGTGCCAATCTCCATATATCACAGTAATTAACAAGAGCCTCTCGCTTGAGTAATAAATGCAACAAAAGTTTAAACTGGGAAAGTGAAAATTTACAAATTCTTGAGTGTCATTTGTTTTGAAAAGTGACCACTTTGAACATATCCGTTGGGTATGTTCAGTTTCATAGTGCTCATTCTACTATAGTTAAGGTTTTAGTTTATGTGTAAAAAATAAGGTATTTCATCTCATTTTATTCACATTGCCAGAAAAACCACAGATTGTCTTCTCTGCTGGCTTGTATGGCCACAAAACAGTCCAATACCCTACCTAGTTTTTACTTTCATAAGCACTAAATCTTCAAAATTGCATAGGTTTTAGTCATGACAAGTATCAGAGTGCTGAAAACGTATCACTAAATGCAGAAAATAAAAATGCACTATGATAAATTCATACAGGTAAAATAATTTATAAGGGGGAAAGTAATTTTTAATAGTAGTTTATATTTTATATGCCAGGATTGATTCTGTGTTCCTCAGAATATAATTTATTTGGGAAATACTTTTTTTTCCCTCTTTCATGAATAAAAAAGAAAGAAAGTATACATGAGGGACACCACATTGCCACTGCTCAGACATATTTTTTTTTAATTATATTTCACTTATTGTCTTTCTGATACAGCAACAATTGCTAAGATAGGTGAAGTAACAATTCAAATGGTGATCAATCTTTAAAATATCAGTCGTCATATATATTAGGGTAAAAATTGCAAGTTATTGCAAGTTTAAGGATGACTACTGTTTATCTTTGTGACACAGGAGTCATAATAAATGCTGGAGAAAAGACAAAGCTTTGATTTTCAGTATCAGCCCACAAGATTAAAAAAAAGAGGGGGAAATTTTCAGAATTAAAGCACTTACAATAACAAATCTAAATTTTTAGAGCAATGTTTTTCTACATTTCTTAGTAAGGGAAATATCTTCCCCCACTCAAACATTTTGAATATGTTTAGTGTTAAAGGAATTCACTGGAGAGAATTTCAATGTAAAGATTCCCTTGAGTATCTCTATGTAGAGAACTCTTGCTACCTTGTCCTCGATATTTTAATCTTAGAGTCTGTTAATGCAGGAGTTTGTGTGTTCCTTGCATGAACTGGCGATGCATTCCTGTTCTTTTGCCTGAAAACTCTGTTTCCATGTGTGATCTTTTCAAAGAAAAATCTAGCATGGCATTTGCTGAATAAGCACTTGCTTAACTGCAGGCTTCATGTACAGCGAAGGAATTCAGTTTCAAGTTTAGCTTTAGTACCACAGTCCTGGACACAGATGACCTGAGTTTAGTTTAGGTAATTCCTAGGTCTTGCTAAACCCACAGTTACTGTCAGTGCTATCCTATATTGTGCATCACGGCTGCTACCAGTAAGAAAATGCAGTCTGTGTTACACTGTAATCTGAGAATACATTTTGTGTAAAAGGACAACCACCCCTGGAAATTTGTGATGTTTTTATATAACTTTTACACTTAGTTCCTCATCATACAGTTAATATATGTATTACTTAGTAAGTTTCTAACACTTTTAGCACAAATAATAAGCTTCTACAGAAGTTTAACCTAAATTTTCAGGTAGAGTTTTAAAGTGATGCTTTGATCAGAGCAAGTTCTATGAAAGGCTGCATTCTTTATCTGCTGGGTGTCTGAAGACATGTCTGTCAGGTAGACTTGAGAATGCCTTCTCCATCTGACCACACACACAGTTGTACTTTTAGGGAAATGCTTTCAAGACAAAATATTTGTAAGGAATATTTGTTTTTTCTTCTTCCTGCCCCTGAGCTAAATACTATTAGAAGCTGTTAAAAAAATGTGAGCGCTCTGACTTCATCCTAATCAACTTCAAACACAAACGACTGAGGCTGCAGACTTTCTCAAGCAGAAAGCACAGAAAATTGCTACAAAAATCCCCACTGCTCTTTCAGCAATACCACTGAATGAAAAAGAATAAATTGCATGGATGTTAAATACACTTTGCAGAATACTTTGTTTATTTATACAGTTCAGTAGTCTCTAGACAATTTAGAGTTTGTACTTGTGTAATTAACCTATTGACCTCGCTCAAAAAAAGTATCAAACAATACATATCTCTAACTAGTTAGTTAATTCAATGACTGTGAATATTGATTTCGTTGTTTGAAATGCTGCACAAAAATAGTTTTCAATTTAAGGGGGGGGGGGGGGGGGAAATATTCTCTGACAAGCAGCCAGGAAATCCTTCTCTGTGGTCCTCCCTTTAGCTGTCCCCCTGCTTCAGCTTTTAATGAAACTGATTTTGACAGATTTTGGAGATCACAAGTACATATATTTGAGAGAAAAAAACCTTGTTTATTAATAAGCCTAAACCATAAACATAGATCTGAAACATCTTAAAAATGGGAATGGCTCAAGCCTTTGTGCCAGCTCCATGCCTTCGAAGTTTTCAGGTTTATCAGAGAACTAGCCTTCAGGATTACACTGACCATTTTATAGCTGCAGTCATAATATACTTAAATATTGATGTTAATGTTCCTTCATCAAGAAGGCAGTAAAGTCAGAGGAACCTTGGCTAATCAGGCCACACCCTCCCATGCATTTTTGTACAGCATAGTTGATATTTTTCAGGGTTGTTACTAAATATTTAGATGTTGCATGATGTTGAAACAACCCTGTTGATGAACAAAATAACTAAGTTTTTGAAAGCTTTGTCTTGTTGCTAGGATTACTGTTATTTCCTGGCTGTGGGTTAACTCCTTGCTAGCATGGACATCTGCTCATCAGTGCTTGCAGATGCAGTTTTTTGGGTATCTCTTCTGAGGGACAGCTGAGTTCATACTTACAGACATGGTAAAAAATATTTCTGCCTCTTTAAGGCCAGAAATCAACATCCAAAACTGTAATGACACATGAAGGTAAGAAAAGACACTCTTTTGTTGGCCCTCTTGTCCTATGAAATGGATGCATTCTTTCTGAAATGACTAGTTATCTTGGATTGAGATAAATGTAACATTTATATTATCTATGTACTCTCTGATAGCCCTAATATAAAAAGGTTAAGCAAATGAAGTCATGTGATGATGGATGTCCCCTTGCTGTCAATTAGTTGAGTACTTCAAAGGAATTTGCAGCACTGAGTTGCCAGAATTGTTCTGTATGTTGCTATCAGAACTACTAGCCCTTAACTAATAGAAGAGCTTAGCAGAATGGTTCTCAATGATTTGTTTTTCCATGTGGACTGCAATTTACTAAAAAATACTCTCTCAGGGATCCCTGTTCTTTTGTTAATAACATTTCTCTAAATTGCTTGCAATGCCTGCTTACATAGGAGGAAAAAAAATCCCCACCCCCCCCCAAAATGGAAAGTAATTTTATTCTTATTTCTTTTTGTTGCTGCTAAATCCCATGTAAAAGTCTAAGACTAAGACTTGGGGGGAATTAACCTTTAAGTCCAGTTTTGCAGTTGAATTTTGCACCTCAAGAGGCCGAAGCATGCTTATATGACGGGTCTTAGTAGTCTGAAGATGGTGGTATGTATCCTATGTGGCTTTTTAAGCCTTTGTTCATTTTCTTTTTTCATAAATACTAAAATAGTACTTGATTAATGTTGGAAATGAAGTATGAAACAATCACTATTAGTAGTTTTGTGTGAACAAAACGCCTTTGCTTTTTTCCCCCATGTTTTAAAATCTTCAAGATAAATCTGGGCAGTCTGTAGAAACCCTTGCTCCTGTGTTACAACTGTGAGGCTGTGGCCAGTCTACTGGTCATCCTGAGCGGGGTCACAGCTGCTTTGTGTTTCCCTGAAACACTCATGAAAGAAATGTCACAGTGCAGGGATGCTTGTGGGAGTGGTGTATTCATAGATCCCTCTATCAATATTCTGTTTCTAGGAAGGCTGGGAATTACTATGGCTATAAAGGAAACAGAGATATTAGCCCTTGGCAATCTTTCACCAGCTACAGGTATCTCCTGACTAATGTGATGGGGGGTGGGAGGTGGCTGATGTTCCCCTGCCCCTTTGCCATCATTTGTATAGTTACAGGGGCCAGACTGAACTGCAGCTTACAGCATGTTTGGCCTGTGATATAGCCCTGCTAAATGCTGGGTTTGGTGGAAACACTGTGACATGGTTCAGCTACAAGAACTAAAATTGCACGGTTTGATTCCAAGCTCATCTACAAACCTTCCTAGCTTTGGCCAGTTTGTTGTTGTTCCCTTTCCTTAGCTGGGAAGTGAGGCTAACATTGTACCAAGTGTGCTGAAGATAGTTGCCTGTAATTCTGAGGCTTTTTATCATATTGTGTAATAAAAGATCTGATACAAATCCATACAAATGTATGGATTACTATGAATTCTTGCAAGTATATGTATATGTATATATCAACACATCTCCAAAAATGAAATTATGCAAAGCCTGGACTAGTTACAGTAGCTTTTCAGGTTGTGTAATTACTTTAAATATGGCACAGGTTGTTTTCTCCTGTTCTTTTTAAAAAAGATTTTAAATAACTAGACCTCTGGAAATTATCCTTCAGAATACGTGTAGCAGGGGAGAGCATTATTTAAGTAAATGAATGAAATGGCCAATATTTACTAACAAAAGATTTGACCAACACTCTGTGGAAGAGAGATTGACTTTTGGGTGAGTGATTTTAACTGCCAGTGATACAAATGTGGTTCAACAACAGATCCCTCTCCCCAGCCCCCAAGCCACTTGGTCATCTGACTTTGGTGCTTGGTCAAAACAGAAATACAAAACTCAAGCTGCCTCTAAAAAAAGCAGGCTTTGCGGCGAGGATGGAATGACCAGAATGTAAGGGAGTGGGGAAGGTTTGTGTCTCAAAAGGCTGCAACATTTAAATGTTACAAAGATGACTACAAAAACAGGAGAAAAATCTACATGAAACAATCCAAAGATCATAAAATGATGGGTTCTAACTCTCCAACTCTAAGCTGCTATTAAGTGATTAAACATAAAATATATACATAAGAAAAATATGTTGGTATTTTCTAGGTATATAGTATGCACAACTCTACAATATGTCCATCTAATTTTTTTTTTTCCCTAGATATAAAACAGTGAAATTAAAGTCCCAGTAAAGCTGACACATTCAACAAAATGTCAGTTTTGCTCTTCAGGATTTGAACAAAGAACTTATGTCAAAAGTAAGGATACATTTTACATAGCATTTTGTATTTACATTTAAACAATCTTTTCAAAATAGCCGTCAGGATTTCTTCTGAAAGTATAATCTCTAGCAAGTTTCTAATTCTCTTACTAACATGTCCTGTAGGAAAAAACCAGCATGGATAAATGCACATCAGAATTTACAAGTTTTTATATTTTTACAAATGTCTCTAAAACCATTGGAGATTTTGGAGTGTTGTGCTGTTTGGTTTTTTGTTTCTTTGTTTGTGTGTTTTTTGGTTTTTTTTGTTTGGTTTTGGTTTTGGTTTGGGGTTTTTCTTTTGTGAGGGGTTGGGTGTCTGTTTTGGTTTTTATTTTGTATTGACTTGGTTTTCTGGGGTTTTTACACAAAATAGAGAAAGAAAAACAACACAGGTTTGTTTTACACTAAAAATCTGTTATTAATTTGGGAATTGGCAATAGATTAATATACAACTGAGCACCACAACAATGAGATTAATAAAGGTAGCTTACGTGGCCAGCTGACTGTGATGCATTGTGAGTAATGGAAAGCTAATTTGGGTGGACTGAGATATTATTCTTGCAAGGTGAAGGTACCTTTCAGAGGATTTGGGGGTGTAGCAGTAATGTACCCCATTACACGCATTTTAGATGCTTATTTGCCTCATGCAGCTAGTCAACCCTAATAACTGTGTAATTAGAGAGGAACTGAGCTGGTCTAATATCTGTGTCACTTTAAATAGCAGCAAAGAAATGCACTGTTTTCCCCCAGCTCTTCACAAAAGTACAGTCCAAATTGGGCCCTAATCTGGTCTATCAGAATACAATTTTACAGGACTAGCAAAGTACACCTTAAGATCTACTTTGACTTTGTTTTCCTTTGCTGAACATTGTAATGGCTTTGGATATTTAAAACCTGGTAAGGTTTGTGGGGCTATAGTACTCCAGGACAAAGGAAGACTCTCTGTGGCTATAGATTTGTCTAAATTCAACTGTCCTGAACATTTAGGTAAAAATGTGTATACAAGGACTGGTGCTGATTCAAATGTGAGAACTAAATGTGGAACGGGACATATAAATCAGCTGGTTTTATCATGCTCTGGACTGAGAAGCACTCTAGCCAAGGCAAGAATGATAATGCCCTGATGTGCTCGGACCATGTTGATATAAAATCTGGCACAGCATCACTCTGCCAGCTCAAGCACCTTGTTTATGTGGTGGAGATGTATCCTTTTAGGCTACAAATGGAAACTAAAGTTCAGTTGCTCATTTATATATTCACAATCAAGTCCATCTATATGTATTAAATTTCTCAGCATTTTAAAATCTAAAGTACACGTGCTTCACTTTCTGTGGCATTGATCCACACCAGTTTTCTATCAACATGAAAGATTATGTTAAAATATATCAATATAATTAAGCTGAAAGAAAGCAAAAGCATTACAATAAGACTCAAAATATAAATAATAGGTCTCACTGAGCAGATGATATTAAAGTTGGGATATTAGAAATAAACATACTATTCTGTAATATCATAAAACTGTAATAATAAATGCCATTTAACTAAAGTAGTAACAGTTACCTAATAGACAAGCTGATGCAATTGTTAAAAGTAGAGATGCAAAAACTGCACTAACACCATAAACTTGCTATGAATTAAGCTTCTGTATTAAGCTTCAGTAATGCTTTGCTTTTTTAGACCGGAGACCAGGATACATACAGACATGAATTTAAAATATAAAATAATGAAGTAGACTCTGATAATTGGTCCCAGGCTTTTGGCTGCCTGCACTACTGTAATATTTTTGTTTTTAGCAACAAATATACTTTACCTAAATACGGCAACACTCTACAACTTTATAGCCATTCATCTTTGGCATTTAGTATTCTGTTTTGGCTTTAATCTTTCCTAAGGTTGTATTCACTTTTTTCAGATTGAAGCAAAAGTGTATTTTCACTGTTACAAAATGTAGAAAGGAACAAGTTGGAGAAGAATAAATCTCTCAAAGGTATAATTTCCAGACAATGATTAAAAGTTCATATTTAAAGAAAACATCATATGGAAAAGTCTAGTTTAAGGGAATGAAAGATAATTGTGAAGATGAACACCACATTAGACAGGAGGATGAATCACAAAGGATGATAGATTCAAAAGGACTAATGTCTTCATAGCCTTCTCCAATGATGCAGAGCAAGACCAGTTGCCATTTGCTGACTGTCACGGTGACAGAGGAGTATCTTTTAAAACTGAAGGAGAAATTAAGAAGAAAAGATTAAGACAGAACTCTAATTCAACAATACCTTCCTTTCTCACACACAATGTTCCTAATTAATGTCAATTCCAGTTGAACTCAGTACTATACAGCAATTAACTTTTTTTTTTTTGCTGTTGTGAAGAGTGTTATATTTAAATGCACATAAGGACAGGCCTACTGTTCATGAATAACACTGTGCTGAAAGGCAGTTTTGTCATGTCTGTGTCAGCAATTCTTGTCCTAGGTGTATTTCAGAAGCAACACATCAGATTCTACGCTCACACTAGTATAAATCTTATGCAGGTATATCAATACTTTTACAAAACTTTGAATTCCTTTTTTTCTTAGCCTGATGTGCATGTTCACATGAAGGAGTTAAGGCCTCCAATTTTGATAACCAGAGAAACTTCTGGTGAAAACCTTTATCAAAATTACTCATCTATGGGTCAAACCTGAGGTCACTTCCTGCAATTGCTGCACTGAAGTAGAGCTTGGATACTGTACCTTAACTGGACTGAACTTCCCTTCTCAGGAAAGTACTTAAAAGGAGATTAAAAAGAGAATGGAGTCTCTCTCTTCTTAAAGAGTCACAAGAAGAAGATGAGGGGCAACAAGCACAAGTTGCACCAAGAGAGGTTTTAGCTCAACACAAGAAAGAAACTGTTTCCAGCAAGAACGGTCATTTAGTGCAACAGCCTTCCATCCCAAGGACATGGCAGAGCCCCCATCACTGAAAGTTTTCAAGGTGTGATTGGACAAGGTGCTATAGTCTCATCTAGGCTCCCTTTCTCGTGAAAGGTTGGACCAGATGATCTTTTAAGGTCCCTTCCAACCTGGGCTATTCTATGATTTTGTTAATACTTAGTAGGCTGCTTTCCATCTTGTGCTGTTGATATGGAAAGTCTTCCCAATTCTTTCCTCCTTGGAGTTCTGTGGCCAGTGTGCCACCTCAGTGCCAGTCTGGTTATAATGATGAGCTATTTTTCAGACAGAGGTGAAAGACTCTCTGAATCAGCCACAAGCCATTAGGATCAAGCTGGTAAGTCCTGCTGGGCTGCTGTTACACATATATTTTTTATCAGCTCATATTTAATGCAGCTCGGTCATGTCAGTCTGCAAAAGACCACACAGACAAGTCTTCTGAGCCCTTTTGATATGCATGAGTGGAAGACAACTGTATTTTATAAGGTTGTAGAAAACATGACACAAATTGAGATGTGAACTGATAAATGCCTAGATGAGAGATTTCACCGCTGCAATGGCAGTGGAAGGCAAACATAGATCTGCAAACTACTTGGATGTGCTGACTCAGATAGGAACTGTCTTTTCTGATTACACTTTGGATATCATTTGGGTTGTGGATATTGATGGAAGGTGTTACCTGTAAGAGTAAAAAGTGAGAAAATGTGTACCAATTACGAGAACATCTGTTTTGTTGTCTGCAGAAAAGTGGCATGAGACTTAATATTTATGTCTGAAGAAGAAAACCAGTGACAAATGCAACTGCTGCAAAGCTGTAAATGATGAAAAAAATACAGTTCAGAAGACATCACAAAAGAATGAGTAGGGGTGTTCAAAAAGAATTGCAAGATGACAGCATCAGGGAAATAAGATTTCAGGAAGGCACCTGATAGTGAGAAGTATGGTTCTAAGTTTTTGGATTATCAAAGGTTATTATAGGCTTGGTCAAGAATGGCCTAGTGGAGTACAAGGGATAAAACTACCCTGGAAATTGTCCAGGTGGGTCTGGAAGAGAGAAAAACTATTCAGTGCAACAACACATTCACTGAAATTAGAGCTAGGGTGGTGGTGGTAGGGAAAGCAGTGAAATGTGTGCCTGTTCTTGTTAAGATAGGATAGACTACATTTTGTTTATGCATAGGTGAGTAAATTAGTAGAAGCAAATCAGAGGCTAACGACCAGAAAAGGGTAGCCAGCAGCATTTTTCCATATATCTCCTGGAACAGGACAGGTCCCAACAGTGTAAATTATCATACTGCTATTAGCTTCAATGCTGTCTTCAAGTGTCCCGAGAGACTTCTAAACCCATGAAGCCTTTTGGCTGTATAGGAAGCTGGCTTTATTTGCCATTTCTATTTTGGTCTTAGCTGAATGCTGGAAATCTGATCAAGGAGTAAAGAAGAATGTTTAAAAGAACATTGAATAGTATTCATGTATGTCATATAACATCTTATTACATTCTGTAGAGCTGGGATCTTTTTTTCATTTCCAGCATGATTCATAGTTTACTTTAGTGAATCAAAAGAAAAAAAAAACAAACAACAAAAAACCAACAACAATAAACAAACCATCCACAAACCGTACAAAAAGTATAAATCCTTCAAAGAAATGTGTTTCAAGAAAGCCAGGTGCAACTGGATATAGATCCAATTTTCAGGACATACTGAGTACCATAAATGAGAGCACAAGACTTAATATGGTAGAGATAGCAAAAATTAAATATGCATAGTACAACCATAAAATAAGTTTATGGAAGATTCAGTAGCAAATTGGAGTATGGAAAGAAAAGTAACAACAATGTTCATCTGCTGACAGTTAGTAATAACAAACAAATGGTTTGAGGTTGGCAAGCCTCAGGAGTATCCAGACTATTAAATCTGAGGGAATCCTCATAATAATGTGTTTCATGAATATTTTCCCTTCTCCCAAGAATTTATACCTCTCCTTTCTATATCCACCATTGCTTCATCTACACAGAAATCCTTTTCTATGATTCTCTATCTTTATGCTTGTTCTGAATAAAATTGTTTCAGCTTTCTTTGTCACTTCATAAAAATAGGATAAAAAAGGGAAACAATAGCTTTGATGAAATGAAAAACAGTATCCCTGCCACCATGTACCAGCATGAAGAACCTGACACCGCTTGCCCAGTAGCCACCCTTGTCTTCTCTAGGCCGAACAAGCCCCAGTCTTGCAGCCTCTGCTCACAGGATGTGTGCTTCAGCCCCGGTCATCTTCATCACCTCTGCTCACTCCCTTTTAATAATAGCTTTCTTGCACTGAGGGGCCCAAAGCTGGACACAGTACTTTGTAGGTGGTCTAACACAGACATCAGAGCTGGCAACTCAGATTTACGTAGGAATAGGGCTTTTTCAAGAATATCAGTGGGTGCTTCATTGGCAAAATCTGTATCAATGGCTCGTAACATTTATAAAAATGCAGTGTTATAGAGGACTGCTACAGGAGGATGCCTATGATTTACTCATATCTTGCCCATTCATATAAATCCCAGTAATATCAAGAACACAAAGAACTTGATAAATGTATGTGAATGTGTAAAGTGAGTTTCTTCTCATTTGGAAATGCATTATTTCTACTTGACATGTTCAGAAAAAGAACTGAAGTGTTGAACCATTTTGTTAAATAGGGTTAGAGACAGTTGAAATATGATTAATTTTAAATCCATAGAATGCAACTAGATCTGATTAATTCTATTTTAATATTATGTATTTTTTTAATAAAATATATACATTTAAAAGAAGTTATGTTATACTTTTGATTTAACTAAGCGTTATCTTTTATGAAAAATTGCATAGAAAATACTTCATAGGAAAAATTCTTCCCAAAGATATACATATTCTGATTCCTCACTGTAAGGGGTGTTATTGAATATATGTGAGATCAGATTTTGGTGTCAAAGTGGTATGCCAAATTTTTGAAAGGTAATAAATAAATGTGTATATATTTATGTTCATATGTAAACATATATGTGTGTGTGGTTTTGGACCTCTTATACTCATGACAGATGAAATCTGTGGCTTGGCACTTTGATTTTCATGTTCAGCTTTCATAAATTCAGATCCTTTAGGCAGAGAATGAATGCAGTGCTCTACATTAGATAGCTTGCTTATAAACAAAGACTCCAGGGACTTTCAGTCAGAGAAAATAAAATTAAGCAAGCTAGCAGACAGAATACATTACAACATAATGATTTAAGGATATACAGGTGGCAGTTCAGGCAGGAATGAGCAGTGCATCTGCATGGAAGCCCATCATCAAATGCGAACCAGCTGGGTGCCACCTTTCATGACACTGTTAGCTTTCACTTTAAAAACTTCACAAAGTTCACTGCTTTCACCTGGAAAGTTATCTTTGGGAATGTGAAATGAGGCAAACTCATCACCAGGATTGAGAGTTTATTGCTGGTTTTCCCCCTAAAGCTACCTTAGAGGTAGCAAGCTAGAGCTGAATCACCTCCGTTGTTGGGTAGATCGAGTGGTGCCTGACTAGAAGCAACAGCAACTTGATAGTGTGAGACTGTGATTTAGAGAAGTAAAGGAAGAACTAATCCCCTCCCTAACGCTGACTTTTACAGCCTAGATTTTTCAGACTGAATACTGGAAGTTAGATACATAAATCCAAGAAGCCCTGGAGTAAGCACCTTCTTCTGCCTTCCTTACCTTTAAGATAGATAGCAGTGCGGTGGCATAACTTTGTTGTAACAGCTATTTCAGTAAACCAGATGTACCAGTTTACCGTGTGCATGTGTGGGCTCTCCTGTGAGCTTCTGGCAGTAAGGTATGTTTTGGCACTTAATGTGATGCATCCCATCTCTTTGTACTGTGTCCCTGACTTTTACAACCACTGCAGAGTAGCAGCCCCATCTCTTTGACCTGGTAGAAAGAATGATATATTTTGCAAAAAAGCAATAAACTTTTTGCATTATAGGGAAAACCTTATTTTGTTGCTTTGTGAATGCAGATCTACTCAAGTACTGTATTCAAGTAATGTGAATATCATGTTAATATAGAATGTGCTACTTGCATTTAGAAATACTATACTTTCGTAGTTACTGAATTACTAACTACTATTACAACTATTACAATGCTTCACAAAATCACTTATAAAACAGCCACAAGGGAAGAGTAGAGAAAAATAAAACCCCAAACCCTCAGTTAGGTACCCTGACTAACTTTAGTTTGTCAGCTCTGGTCACGAAGTAACATTTAATATGGATCCTTTTGTCAAGTCTTCATACCATGCTTCATCATTTCAATGTATGGTAAGAGACTTATGGATTTGCTACAGTCTTTCTTCAATGTATGTAAGCTATTGGCAGCATGCCCAATTAATTAGAATCTAAGATTACTGACATAAATGTATTTGGCTGACAGAAACGTTTAATAAAGTAGTTCAGGTTCATTTAAAGCAGAAAGATGCTGTTGTTTTTTGGGGGTGTGGTTTGGATTTTTTTTTTTGGTTTGTTCCTCGCACACACACACACACACACACACACACACCCATCCCCCAAGGCACATGGAACAAGTGTATATAAGCAGAATTTACCTGTGTGGAACATTATGGATGGCACATTGCTTACATCAAACTTGTCTTATCCACTGGTAATACCCTTCTGCCTGATACTCACCAGAGTGTGAAAGATTTGTCCTGCTATGGTATTAAGAGAGAGACTCTGAACCAATCCTGGTTGGCTGTTTTATTGCTAATCCAGAGGGGACTGAAAGCATTTCTAAGTATAAAAATTAGTATTACTTGTCTTTGCCTTCTTCTGCCTCCTGAGATTACTCTTTTGGACGAAGACAGACATGTCTAGAGGTTAAAAGACATGTGAGAGTGGACAAATTGAACCTCAGAATTGAAAGGTCATTTCAAATAAATTTTATATTTCCTCTCTGGTGGTCTGTTGCAAATAAATCTTGGTCTAATGGCTGCACTTGCATTAGCCTTGAGTATAAAAGATTAATAGATTTTTATAGAATCTGAAGCCAGAAGGGACCATTAGATCATATAGCCTGACTGTCTGTATATCTCAGGTCATTACATTTCACCAAATTGCCCCTATATTTGACCTGATAACTTCTGTCAAACAGAAGAATGTCTTCAAAAGAGAAAGCCAAATTGATTGCAAGACATCTGGACCTGCTGAATTTACGTTAATAACGTGTATCAACAATTACTCAGTAGAGGTAAGTGTGATTTATTTATTTTTTCTCATCAGGTAATGCCAATCTGATGGTATTGCAGTCTCTGCTGGTTTTGGGTGGGACGGAGTTAATTTTCTTCATAGTAGCTGGTATGGGGCCGCGTTTTGGATTTGTGTGAAAACAGTGTTGATAACACAGAGATGTTTTCATCACTGCTGAGTGGTGCTTACCCAGAGCCAAGGCCTCTTCTGCCCCTCCCCCCACCCCTCAGCAGCGAGCAGGCTGGAGGGGCACAAGGAGCTGGGGGTGGCACAGCCAGAACAGCTGACCCCAACTGACCAAAGGGACATTCCATACCATATGGCATCATGCTCAGCATGTAAAGCTGGGGGAAGAAGAAGGAAGAGGGAAATGTTTGGCTTTATGGTGTTTGTCTAAGTAACAGTTACGCGTGATGGAGCCCTGCCTTCCTGGGGATGGCTGAACACCTGCCTGCCCATGGGAAGTGGTGAATGAATTCCTTGTTTTGCTTTGCCTGCATGCACAGCTTTTGCTTTACCTATTAAGCTGTCTTTATCTCAACCCATGATTTTTCTCACTTTTACTCTTCCGATTCTCTCCCTCATCCCACTGGGGTGGGGAGAGTAAGTGAGTGGCTGTGTTGGGGCTTAGTTTCTGCCTGGGGTTAAAGCATGACACAGTCATTTGCACTAAATGGTTTATTTCAACCATTTATTTATTTATCTATCTATTTATTTATTTATTTTGAGAGAGAAGACAGGTATTAATGTTTTCAATATGAAAACAAATTTCTTTTCCATTCCTGATAGACTTAGCATCTTTAATCCTGTTCATGACACAGAATTATACTAATTAAAATGCATTTTCCCATTATTACATACAGGTGTTTTTCTTTTGCCCAAATACCTGTCTTGAATTCATCTTTCAATTAGGATGGACGTTTAACTGAAGTGATGGTCTTTCTTAATTGTGAAACTGTACCTTTTCTGTTGTGAACATAAAGTCATATACTCCAAAACAAATATAGCAAAAGTACATCTAACCTTGTATTTTGTTTCTCGTTGCTGTATAGTATTAAATCAAGCATAATAGGACAAATTGCACCTCTCACTTTTGTTGCATTATAGAAGGTGCACATTAATTTTTATACAATTTTTCCAATACAGTATTAATGCTTTGTTAAATACAGTGGTACTCTCAAATAAGCAAACTATAAACTTGCACTTTCCTAATCTAAGGCAGGCAGTACTTTGTTTACAAGGTATTAGAATGTATGCTGCCAGGGCTTTATTAGTAAAAGGCTAGAACTGTGGAGTATAAAATGTCTAAAGGTCTTTAATGGTACCAGAAGACTCAGTTGTACAGAGGAAGGTAATCATGTGCATTTAGGAACATCAAGAAGTATCTCCTACATTGTCATCATCAATAAAGTCAATTATTATAACCTTTTTTTTGTTGTTGTTTCTTTTTTTCCTGAAATAATATCTATTTATCTTCTGGGCTATTGCAGGCTATATATCTTGAGAACTGCTGCTTGATGAGTACATAATATAATTGGAAAACTTTCCTAAGGACATTGTTCTCTCATTACTTATAGTACATGTATTGCTAATCAGGTATAACCCAAGTAGTTTGAACTATCAGGACATGAGATACAATGGACAGTGTCCATCTCATATCTATTCACATAGCAAAAGTTCTGTATAGATTTTGGAAAGAAAAAGCATACCATATAAACTATAAATGTTTATAATAGAAATTAATTTGTTCACAAGTCAGTGCTTTACTAGTTCTTTCCTTAGCTTACCTTCTACTGAATATTCTCTTTTTCTTCATTGTTTATTAATCAGATAGATCACTCGGTTCTCAGTTAGTGTAACAAATTTCTTTAATGTCTACTTATGCATATATTTGCATATTAAACACAAAGCAGAAATTTAATTAAAAAAATCTAGACACAACTTAAAAGTCTTGTATAATTAAACACAAATTACCATTCTTTTCGTTTTTAAGAGAAATTTGCTATTACGTGGCAACAGTATATTTGCTAATTAAAATATATTTTAGAAACCATATTAAAAAGACATGGTCACCATGGCATGGCATAGCTGAGGCATTTCTTGTTTGAGTCTGTAGCTTTTCTTTTCCCGTCTTTCCATATCTACCACTTATGTTAGCGGGTCAGCAGGGATTTCAGCTATCAGGAGTTTGTTTATTCAGGAATAGAGTAAATGAAAGAAGTGTGTAGTGCTTTTCAAAGACGCACTAGCGGTGATAAACTAATAGCAAAGACAGTGAATGAGCACATAGGTTTGGCTGACTGGATAACATTCAGCTGCCAAGCCGCAGAGATGATATTTTTATTCAGAATATAAAAGCAAATTTGTGTTCCACTTCACTTTTTGCAATCAGTTGTCTAGATAACCTCTGGGGCAGTTGCTAAGGCAGTAAGCCTGGATCTGCATTTGCAAATGGATTCTCAGCTGTCAGCTGATGAGCTGAGTTGAACTATAGCCTGATGGCTGCAGAATCACCAGTGGGCTGTAATGCCCTGTAGATGGACGTGGACTGTCTAGTTTCTGCCCCAATGAAGTTTATTGGTGTCTAGTGTGCCAGAACATGTAGTTGCATTCAAAAGGAGGCTAGAATCAAACAGAAGAGAAAGACAAAAGTGTAAGCAAGAGGTACAGATTACCAGAATGTGATCTATGCACCAACTAGCACGATATTTAAATTCAATTATAAATACGGTAGGGATCATGTTTAAAATGTTGTTTTTCTAGAAAGAGTGAAGTGCAGTTCTGTGGAGGCCAGTCTTCAATGCCATATAAGTTCTCACAATGGATTATAGTCCTCTTCATGGAAGAGAATTTTGAGCTGTCATGTAAAAAAACCACCACCAAAACCCCACAAAACTTCCAGTTCTCCCTCTGACTGTACATGAATATTAAGAAGGTTCAGTGACGGTTTTCAGGAAAAGCTGAATTTAAATTCCTCCTGGAATAAGGCACATCTCTTATTCATGCTATCATTTGTATAAACATCATTGGTGTTAACTTTGAATGCGTGTTACATCATCTACTATATTGAACTAAGCTGAACTAATTATTTGGGATATTTAAAAGTAATACATATGAAAATTTTGATCTAAACAATATAAACTGATGTATATGTAGACATGTATATATAATCTTAAATGCGTTAATACTTTAGTAAACTGCATCTTCGATATAAAAGGAATTTTAAAAGGTATATGTAATTTAGCTTATACATTAAAAAGACTGGGAAGCTGACACAAGTTAATATATTAAAACAATCAGTTTTGGAAGTAACTCTAGTATCACCCAGTGCCAAAAAGTGCATCTGACAACCAATCTGAATTATTATCTAGATGCTTTTGTGACACAGATACTTATAAAACAGTGATTTTATTTCAGACAAGAAATCATGATTCATTTAAGAACTAAAGGTACAAGTATGTTTTTCATATTTTATTTTGAATCATATCTAATGGGTTTGTTAAGTAATTGTTTGTTTAATTGAAATGCAAGTTTAATTTAAATTTAAATATTTTGAAAATGTGTTTCCTTTTACTAATTCTTTGTTTATATAACACTTTTTTACAGATCTAAAATAGGGAATACCGAGGAAAAAAAATGATTAAACTTTATACATAACATAAAGGAATCTGTCAGCTCCATTTCATCATGCAATTATAAAAGGTGTAACTACTTAATGGGACTATCACACAGAGATCTTTGAGGGCCAATGGCTATTATTTACACTGGTTTATGAACTGTAATAAGAGGTGTTTTTTGTTGGCCAAGGAATGCAAGTCCACAAAAACTTTCATAACAGCCTGCATTCATTGGCAATGTTAAGGCTAATATCATTCCCAGTATGTGTTTATAAGTTCATCACTTTGAGTGGCACCTTGACATTTATAGCCTCTGGACACCAGCTGGATGAGGTTATAAGCCTAAACCAGCAGTTTATATAGTCAGCTTTCTGTATCTGAGAAGCAAGTCTCAAGCAGTTGAACAGAAGGAGGCATTTTCTTCTTCCATGAACAAAACTGTTGAAGAAAATTAATTTTGCCTGTGTTTCAGTCTTCAGTGTGATAAAGTCAATGGAATGTTGAGAAGCTTAATAAATAAGTCATTCAGTGATTCTCACAGAAATAAATGACCTATAAAGATATACGGCTACATGATAGCTTTAATCATTTGAACACTGTAATCTGACGGCTAAATCAGTTTGCTACAGTAAGGAGTGACTTGAAGAATTACAAAAGACTGTGCATTAAATTATGCAAAGCTATTCATAGTCAAATACAGACCAGTTCTGATCTGTCACTGATGATCTCTATTTGCATGAAAGTATCTAAGCACTGAACAGCAAACAATTTAAAAGATTTATTTATTCATTAAGCAATTTATTAACAATTATGACCCATTTGAATATGTCCTATATATATAATCTCTATCAACATTTTCGTTTATCATTGTAAAACAAAATGACAACAGAATGGCCTTTTATAGTTTTTGCTTAACTACATAATTTATTGCTATGGCAAATATGAAGCCCTAGATAATATCCGCAGTTTGCTAAATAAATCTTTCTTAATTTAGTTAGCTGTAGCTAAAATGAAATCTTCTAAGAAATTTAATTTACTTTAAATTGACCATGGTTCCCTGGTATTCGCTTCATCATAATGTATATAAAATAAATTGGACTTAAATGTCATAACAGCATCAAACTGTTCAGAGATCATACATGCCCTTTGTGATCACTTGATTCAGCAGGGTCTCAATGGTCCCTCAGACTGATTATATCGAAGAAAAACATATACGTAAACCACCCATGCCTACTAGATAACACTGTACACACATCTCTGCCTTGCAGCTCACTTGATGCTTTCTTTGGATTTCTTCTGATTGAAATTATTTTTATGTAAGATATTAAGAACCACAGGTTATTGTGATAGTATAAAAATATCCCAGCCTAAAGCAAAGCAACAGACTATGTACTGAATAGCAAGCTGCTTTATTATTTTTTTCGCCAACAAACATTTATTTATTTGTTTGCAGGAATAAAATAAAACTAATTATGTCTATCCTGGCCTTTCTCATATAACTAACCTTGCAGAATTTTTAGGGGATTATGCTTGCACATGCTAATCAGGTAAACATTCTGGAAAGCACTATTTCTAATAATGAGCAAATGCATGATCAATTTTATTATTTAGGCTTTGATTGTCAATATGTGTATGTTTCAAAGCTTTTTGCTTCAGTTTGAGTTTTTATATATGTAGAGCAGGAAAGGCAAGATTAGAAGAGAGAGGAAATTCCTTCCTCTCAGTCAGAATATACTGTGTTCCTGTGACTTTTTGGACACATACATCCATAAACATGAAAACGTCTATGCTGAAATTGTACGACCTGCCATACAGCAATTTTCTTGAAATATGTCAATAAAAGGCACATAGACTCATTTTACAGTAACCTGTCCAAAGGACCACCTCTGAAGTTTTTTTCTTTCTTCATGCTCATAATTTCGCAGCATCTCTTCTTTTGCATCATTGTATTGTGTTGAATTGCAGCATTTTCCCTGGTAAGCAGTAAAAAATCATGGTCTTCAGAAATGTTCCTTTCTTTGACATATTCGCATTTACATTCCCATTCCTAGAAAGATCAGGAAACCGAGATAGTAAATAAACTGTCATAAAAATAAAACCAGGAAAAAAACACCCAACCACAACTAAAACTTTGTGAAAACTGTTAACATCATCCTGTTTTCTTTTTTGCCCAATTTATTCTCTTAATGCTGTTTGCTTAGAGAAATGTTGGATGCTATTATTGGTTGGTCAGACGACCTTTTGTTTTAAGGCTTTCTCTCTGGAACATAATATTTGATTTTGTTCATACGGGTATAAATAGGAGAGTGGAAAACAGAAAAGTGTACAATGAAAACCACAATTACATTGTTATATAAATATCTATTTCTCCTGGCTCATCAGAAGTATTTAATTCCAAAACATTAATTTATGGTTTGAAAAGTCACCAATAGAAATGGACTGCACACATACTCTATCTTCTGAGTAATTTCTGTTTAATTTACTGAGAAAAAGAACAAGTTTTACTATTTCCAGTCCTCAGAGTCAATAAATCTATATTTTATTCCACCTCATTCATCTTGATGAGAGGAGAAAACCAGAAGATAAATTCTTGTTTAATGGCCAAATCCTCTTTGAAAGCGTTAGTATTTGTCCCCCTAAGACATCCGATAGTGTCTCACTATTTGATTACAGTTCTATAGTACCAGGTCTGGGTATTTGGAGAATGTCATTTATTCACCTGACATCAGCTTCTACCTCAAAAAAAGTGTGACACGGTTGGGTTTGATAACTATCATGATGATATGCAATTTGGTAGTGTATGTAGCAGACTCCATATTGCTTTAAATTTGTAAATGTGTTGATGGTGAACAAATGTTTACTCAAAAAGTTTAATACGCAGAAAAAAAAATTACATGTGAAAGGAATGACACTGCTTTGAAACTTTTTTTTTTTCTTTTCATTTTCCTCCTCACTGCTTTCTGATAATTATTCCTCTTTTTTGGCTCTTGAAGTTTACTTCACATAAAGAACGTATGCTAGAAAAATGATACATACAAACCCCAAAGTTCAGGAATTGTTTTTTCCTCTGAGGCAGAGGTAGTTTTTCAAGTTCATCCCTACTGAGACTACTGAAACGAGTGGAACAGCACCAAACATACTTCTAGGTGTATTTAATGTGCAAAAGGGAAAATAGATCTTTTTGTTCTTGTTCTTTATTGCTTTTGTTTATAAGTTAAGGCAGCTAATCTAAGTGTCTCTTTTCCAGCCTTGGAAGCAGTACAGCCATTCTGGTATAATGTTCTAGTCAAGTTCAACACAAACCCAATTATAGCTAACCCCCAAGCTTTTTGAAAACCCATAGGATTAGTGAGAGCCTTAATAAGCTGCCTAACTTGTAATCTGCTATTTACCCATAGTAACTGATGGGGGGGAAGGAGAGAAGAGACTGATCTTTTAGATATTTCTTAGAAGCTAGAATTCTGACCTATATCAAATTAGGGCATAGAAGTTACCAAAAGAATCCAAATATGTTTTTTCTGCCACTGGTATGAGCCTAATTATTTTCACTACGTTACAGTCCGCACAGTGTGAATTAAGATTGGTTAACCTTCTAGCTGAAAAAAAGTTGCTGCAGCAGGAACTTGCTCTTATGAAAAGAATTATGAAGCACTACTCAGTGGGAATTATTATGACTATTTTATTTGTTGGTTTCAAAGACATCTTCTACCATTTTTGCATTATTTTATGCTGAAAGAGAAGAATAAGCCTCCAAAATTTCCAGGGAAATCAGACGTTGGGAAAATCTTCAAAACTATTATCTTTTCATTTTTATTTTAACAGTCTTTAAAAAAAAATACCCTGTTTTGACAGTCATAGCAATGAAGGCTGATTGCTGGACTGCATTATCAAAAGCGTAGCTAATGGGCTGATGCAAGTGTTACTGCACAAGGCATTCATATTCAGAATGTTGTGACCAGTTTTAGGTCCCTCAATGTGAGAGAGAGATTGAAAAACTGGGCAAACTCCAGCAGAGGGAAAATAAGATGCTCAGTGAGCTGAAGCACATTATATACGGGGAGAAACTCAGGAAACTTGGTTGGTTGTATTTTTTTACCTAGAGAAGAGACAGCTGAGGGAAGGTAGAACCTAATTTAAATCTTGTGTTATGTAAGACGGTTAATCAGAAAGTTGTGAAGAAGAAGAGCTAAAATCTTCTTTGAGGTGTATTGCAAAAGGAGAAGAGACCATGTTCACAAAGCAAACATGTGAATAGGGAAACTGCACATAAGGTTGCTAAGGACTGAGGCATGTTTCCCAAACATGTAGTGAAATCTCTGGTCCTGGAGATTTTCAGAACTTGACTGGACAGGGTTTTGTGCAGGCTGTACTGACTTTGAGGTTAGCTCTGCTCTGAGGAGGACATTGGACTAGGGCTCACATGACAGGTCCCTTCCTAAACAATCTCGAAAAACTGTATTCTTCTTTAAGTCTATGAAAACATAGGACTTTTTATCCAAAACAAAGTTTAACCAATGTGAAAAGAAATCAAGGCTTTTCCTTTCAGCAATGTCAGCATTTTTAAAGTATTTAAGTGATAATGACAGAGTTCATTAAAAAGAAGATGAAAAGGAAATATCCTCAGTTCTGAGCTATATCAAGTTCTTGTTCAGAAAAAAACAGTGGGTTTTGTTTTTTTGTTTTGTTTTTATCTTTTTTCTATTTGCTATTGGTTTTTGGCTTATCTAGGGAGAAAAAAAAAATAAATCCCAGTATGAATTTCAGGATGTACAGATTTCATGTGGTTGGAGAAGTTACTGGGCTGAGCTATAAACTAGGAGGCTTGCACCTAGTCTCAGTATTTTGACCAACTTCTAATTCTCTTCATTTCAATCCTTTGGAAGCAATTATTCTACCGACATTTCACAAGCAATGTAACTGAGAGACTGCAGATCCGTATACAGACTGGAAAAAGGACTTGCTACTAAGGTGACAGTCCTTCCTGTGTATTAGCCAGATTTCTAGAGTGACTTGCATTATAGAAAAACCAGATGTTTTAAGAATTCATGCTAACACAATGTAGAAGTTATGTCCTTTCACAGTCACAGTTTGATTTTAGAGATTTCTAAGTTTACCAGTTTTACTGGTATTTATTATTACCAGCTAATAACCCTAACTCTTGATGTATCTGGCAAAGCCTTATTTCTTTGTTCTACTCATGACTATTTTGTTAGACTTACCGCTCAATTCCTTTTAGGTGTTCATATACTCATTAGATCTATACATCTAGCTCTCCTACATGCTTGTATTACAGCTCATATATAAGCAGTCTGTGGTCACCTATAAAAGCACCAATTTTTAGAAAAGTTTTGGGGCTGGTCAAGAGCTATAAACTGTCAAGTACTACTATTTCTGTGCCAGTTAAGTGTTTTAAATAATATATGATAAAGTAGGTATTATACAATCTATAAAATAGTATAATATATTATATCATTATACAATATAATACATTTAAATATTAATAGAGCTTATGCTTTAAAAAGCTGCTAAGAGTTCTTTGAAGGTTTCAATAAACAAGTGAGTAACAGTGGTTTGGAGAGCATGACATAACCTCTTCATCAGAAACACTCACAGATAACAAAATGATTGAAGTAAAAGTGATCATGATGGGAAGGTAGGAAGAAACTCAACATACATTGTTCTAAAGCAAGTCCAGGACAGGGAACCTCTTAACTTCGGTAATTTGAATTGTTCTTGGCAAGTTCCCCTGTAGGCATCTCAGGCAACTAGTGTACACAAAGTAACAGTGTAAGAACACTACCAGAAAGCCATTTTCTTCCAGTGAGAAGATCCTCTGTATCTACAAGTAAATTATCCTTTTCTTTTTAAGATAACTATTTGGCAAAAAGACCTGGTTGCAACTAGCGTGTTAGGCAGGTGACTGCCAACGAGCTTTCTCGTGCACCCAATTTACCCTATGTTCCTCATTCCAATTTTAAATGAAATTATGGTCTCTGGAAAATGCTTTCATAGAGTACTTAACAGTACATTATGTTGGATAAAACCTAATGACAAACCAACACAAAGTCCTTTTGTCCTTGATAATTAACCCTGTTCTGAGGGTTCAAGGAATATCGATAGCTTTGTATCTGCTGTCCACACAGAGGTGAATTTTAGTTTCATGTGAAAGTTCTATCACAGCCACACAAAAACAAAACAAACAAACAAAAAAAAAACCCAAAAAACCAAAACACCACAAACCTCCCCAAACCAAGAAAAAAAATCCCACCACTCATGACAAATATACAGGTCTTAAACTTTCAAAAAGGCTCAGATGATGGGTTAAAACCGCAAATGGAAATGTCTTGTTATTCATACTAGCCTCAAAAGCAAGCAGCCCTTAGCTCTTGCTAGGAGAGAGGATACAGGATAATAAAGTACAGGCATAAGTTTTAACCTTCTTTGATTTAAATGCTTTATGTATTTATAAACCAATCAGAGGCTCACCTTGATGTGAGTAAGTAGGCTCTGTGTGCAGTATAGAAATTAAGAAATAAAAAGGGGAAAAGATGGATGTTTCTGCTTTGGGGATCCAAACAGGCTTTTTTAAAAGTCAAGAGTTTGTGTTGATGAAACAATTTAGAGCAGATGTGCTCTCATGCCCTACAGCAGATAACTTCATTTTGCCCTAATCATTTTAGCCACATAGTGTGCATCTACTTAAGTGATGGAGTGTGAATGGTAGCTGTTTTTTTTGATGTGCACACCCTATTGTGCACCAAATCCTATTTAATAATATCATATTTGCAGAATCTGTTTTATACATACTGTTGGGTTTTGGTGTTCTGGGTTTTTTTGTTTTGTTTTGTTTTGGGTTTTTTTGTTTGTTTGTTTGTTTTGGACGCAGATACTGCTTAGAGCAAATTACAAAAATGGGTAACATTGATTAAGATATAGGTAACACATTGTAAATAACTTATATTTATATAAAATATGCAGCTCATGGACTAACATTAAATGTGTTATTCAACATTTAATATTACACATGCATATTCATGTCTGTGAAATAGTTTGAAATATTCATGTCTGATCCATGTGATTTCAATATAAAATCCATGGAATCTGCTAGTTGAATAAGTATTACGGTTTTTGTATGTTTTGAAATAAACTTACCTGGACACAAAAACTTTACCTGTATGTGCCACAGAAAAATAATGCATGTGGCCTTTAAAACTGTACCAGCAGCATTAAATGTTGGAGTCTAGATGTAAGAAAAAAGATGTTAAGAATTTTAGTCCATGGTCTTTATATTTTAGTTCATGATTTATAGTCAAAGTTTGCTTTGTAGACCAGTCTCTAAAATTTTATTAAGTCTTGGTCAAAATATCTCAAATGATAGGACAGCTACCACTTCCACTAGATTACTCTGTACTAAAATTTTTTTTCAGGATATTTCCTTTATAAGCCATTGCCTTTTTGCTTGTCTGAGCCAGTTGCAGGTTTGGAGCTTCTCAAAACTTGTGTGGTGTTTTTACAATATCCTATAGAAAAAGAATCCATGCATATCTATGATCATACCCATTTTTTGTTGCCTTTGCTCTTTCTTACCTTTCTTTGTTTCCTTCCCAAAATGTGCGCATGCTGACCTATGCACAATGTGGCATTCCCTTCCTGAGGAAGCAGTGGCCAGTGTTTAGGGGGCTGAGGGAGCACTGTGGCACTGAAACCAGCTCTCCCTTTCAGTTCATCAGCAGATTAGGTGCATTAATATTATAGCTGCTCCTAGAGATACCAAAAGTGGTCCAGGTGCATGGTAAGCAATTGCTTACATCTTTCTTTCATCTTTCTTTGATGCACTGAGGAAGATCTGAGTCTACCCAAATGAAGGCTTCATCTACACAAATATTCCACCTGCATGCTGTCAATTAGCTTTTTAAATTGATCTGTGATTTTAATTTTTTACAATTATATACAGGTTTTCCATTCTGGAGAAAACTTTTATTGTCTAGCTCTCTGTTTGACAAGGAATCTGGGGGCTATGCTGACTTCAGCTTTTTGTGTTTTTTTCCTTGAAAGTTTTTCCCACTGCTTCCTATATTAGTTAGGGAAATTAAGTCCATCTTCTCCTAGATCTAATAGGAAGATTCTGAAACAGATTCTCTAGATGAAATTTTAAATTTCTACCCTAGCTGTTGTAAAATCCAGCCCTATCACTTCCAACAATATAAAATTATGTTTGCATTTCAAACACTCAACATTTTCTTAAAACAAACAAAGAATCAGAATTTTTTCATTTCTTGAAACACAGTCCAAGGCTATTGAATCTGAACTGTTGCTTTAAATCTCCTCCTTTTCTAAGCAATTTGGGGGTTTATGCTGTCTTCCCACATTATTTGACTACTGTATGTCCCCGCTTAGAAGTTGCTTTATACTTGGGACTGATGAGATTTTGGCTTGGACTAATGTGTCCAGTTTTGTTTAGAAGATGCTAAGAATCAAGCAAACAGACAAACAAACAAATGAACAAAAAATGTGGAAGGGATTCAGAACAGAACAAATCAGAAAGCTAAGGGTTTTAGAATACCTTATGTTGTATACACAGCTGAAGAATCTGGGTGTTCCTAGATTGCAAATGGTCCTGAAGAAAGACACAGTGATGTTCCACTACACAAAAAAAGGAGAGTAATCTGTTTCTACTGGGAAAGGATAAATGATTAGAGGGATAAAGAAAGCATACATTAGAAAGGGTGAATATTTAACATGAAAAAGGCCTTCCTTGGAAATCTAAAGAAGACTTCCTGTTTACAAAAATATGTATTTGTTTGGGTCATGATAAATACGGCAGCTAGGTTTCCTTCTGTTTTAGGGATGCATTATTTTGCCACTTTTATTACTGTTCATTAGAAGTGGTCAAAATAGTAAACTCTGAAAGACATTTATGTATATGCATTTTTGACTCTACTGAGGATATTTTCTATACAACTGATGGCAGTTGTGCACTGCAGGTACTAAAGGAAGGAAGATCAATCAGGTTTTACAACAGTAGAAAAATGAAGTGTTACAGAAATAGTGGACCGTATGTAAAAAGGACTTGCAGGCTAATAGAAGAAGAAATCAAACACAAATAGGTGACCCAGTATGATATATTGAGGCTCACTATTTTATCTATTTATTTTTTTAATTTTTTTTTTTTTTACTTTGGGGCATATGTGTTGGGAGGATTAGACGTGGGAAGACCTATGATTTAGCATTTAGCAAAGACTACAGAGGTACCCTGAGACCTGTAGGCAATATATCAGTCCATTTGTCAAGTACCTGCGGTTCCTACTTCACAAGGAATGCACCAAAATGGTAAACACTGAGCCTGCAAAGCTGTTTCCTGATATTTTATTAAATAAAAAGCTACAAATAAAACCAAAAATCTGTGCAAAACTGATTGCTACTGCCAGCTCTTGTTAGTAATGGTATTATTTGTGTTAATGATGGAGCTACACACAAATTAAACTACCTTCAGCCATACCTTCAAATAGAATCAGCCCATGAATGTTTCTACACTTTCCTTGTAAGGAATATAATTTCAAAATAAAAATGTAGTTTCCCTTCACAAAGTCAGATTACGTAAAAGAAATCCATGAAACTAAGGACTACCATAGAATCATTTAAGTTGGAAAACACCTTTGAGATCATAGAGTCCTACTGTTAACCCAGGACCGACAAGTTCACCAGTAAACCATGACCTCAAACACTGCATGTATGTGTTATTTAAACACCTCCAGGGGATGGTGATTCCACCATCTCCTTGGGCAGCCTGTTCCAACACTTGACAACCCTTTCAGTGAAAAAGTTTTGCCTAACAGCCAATCTAAACCTTCCCTGTCATAATTTCAGGCAGTTTCCTCTTATCCTGTTGCTTGTTACCTGGGAGAAGAGACCAACCCCCACCTGCCTACAACCTCTTTTCAGGTAGTTGTAGAGAGCAATAACGTGCCCCAGATTCTCTTCTTCTCCAGGCTAAACCGCCCCAGTTCCCTTAGCTGCTTCTCATAATACTTGTGCTCCAGACCCTTCACCATCTTTGTTCCCCTTCTCTGGACACACTCCAGCATCTCAGCATCTGTCTTGTCATAAGGGGCCCAAAACTGAACACGGTGTTCGAGGTGAGGCCTCACCAGTTGTTGCCTTTACAGGCACGCGGTGACCTGGCTCAGGAACGGCACGGCGGCCGACCCCTGGCCGCGCGGTCCATCAGCTCACAGACACCAATGTGGTGGATGGCAAATGGCGTTTATTGCTGAACGACGCGACACTATATAGCCTAGGTTTACAATGTCACTTCCGTCTGCTTACATCATAAACTAAAAGCTGTTGGCTACCTGGAGGGGGGCCCTGTGTTTCCGTACAGCGCGAGATCTTCCGGCCGCCAGGCCCTACCTAGCAACAACCAGTGCTGAGTACAGGGGGACAATCAATTCCCTGGTCCTGCTGGCCACACCATTTCAGATATAAGCCAGGATGCTGTTGACCTTCTTGGCCACCTGGGCACACTGCTGGCTCATGTTCAGCCATCTGCCAGCCAGCACCCCAAAGTCCTTTTCCACCAGACAGCTTTCCAGCCACTCTGCCCCAAGACTGTAGTGCTGGATGGGGTAGTTGTGATCCAAGTGCAGGACCCAGCATGTTTCCTGGTTGAGTCTCATACAATTGGCCTTGACCCATTGGTCCAGCCCAGGGGCCCTCAAACTTTTTAACCAGGGGGCCGGCATGCGGATGAAGTGGCAGGAAGCCATCTGCAGCTGCTTGGTTTCACCCCCCAGCCCCCCTGGGAGGGGGTGGTGGTGCAGGGGGGGTCTGCAAATACTGGGGGCTGGATTGAGGACCCTGGGGGGCCTGTATCCAGCACATGGGCCGTAGTTTGAGGACCTCTGGTCCAGCCTGTCCAGAACCCTCTAGAGAGCCTTTCTGCCCTCCAGCAGATCAACACTCCTGCTCAGCTTGCTGTCACCTGTAAACTTAGTGAGGGTGCCCTCAATCCCTTTGTCCAGACCATCAATAAAGATATTAAATAGGACTGGCCCCAGTATTGAGCCCTGAGGAACACCACTTGTGACCAGCCACCAGCTGGATGTAACTCCATTTACTACCACTCTTTGGGCTCAGCCATCCAGCCAGCTTTTAACCCAGAGAAGAGTACACCCATCCACACCATGAGCAGCCAGCTTCTCCAGGAGAATATTGTGGGAGACTGTGTCAAAGGCTTTACTAAGGTTGAGGTAGGGAACATCCACAGCCTTTCCCTTACTCACTAGGCAGGTCACCTTGTCATAGAAGGAGATTAGGTTAGTCAAGCAGGACCTGCCTTTCATAACCCCATGCTGGCTGGGACAGATCCCCTGGTTGTCCTGCATGTGCCATGTGACGGTGTTCAGGCTGATCTGCTCCATAATCTTCCCTGCACTGAGGTCAAGCCGACAGGCCTGTGGAACTTTTCTGGATCTTCCTTCTTGCCCTTTTTGTAGATGCACATCATACTGGCTAAACTCCAGTCTTCTGGGACCTCCCCAGTTAGTCAGGACTGCTAATAAATGATAGTGCGTGGCTTGGCAAGCTCTTCCACCATCTTCCTCAGTACCCTCAGGTGGATCCCACCTGGCCCCACAGACTTGTGCATGCCTAAGTGGACCAGCAGGTCATTAACCATTTCCTGCTGGATCATGGGGACTTCATTCTGCTCCTCATCCCTATCTTCCAGCTCAGGGCACTGAGTACTCTTGGGATAACTGGTATGTGTCAGCTTTAGATTTCCTTTGAAAACATCCCCCTTTAACCTTCATCAGTATCTATTTACTGCCATGCTTTGTTTTTCTATCTACTTATTGTTGGACTGGCTTGTAAAGTGCTTTGAGATAAACTTTTGCAATGTGTTACACAAAAGAAGCTGAAGAAGCATGCTGTTTCTCAATAGATGTAGATCTGGTGTAGAGAATTGGCAAATCGCTCAAATTCCCCTAGCACATGGTTTAGACTATAATGTTTTCTAGCTCTGTAAACATCAATCACAGATGCAGGAAGCAATTCTTTTTTTCCCCTTCTTAATCCAGATTTTTCTAATTCAAAAGCTGTTTTCCAGGGATAAACACATTATTCTATATCCCCTTCAATTTTTCCACATTTTGGTTTTCAGTGTTGCTCCCAAGCTGCTTTGTTTAAAAAGATGCTTGCTGGAACAGCACATTGTCTTTATTGCACACAAGGTAAAAATGCAAAGGTTATGAAGTTCAGCTGAAGTGAATCAATCTGATATACATTAGGGGAAAATGATAGTAAAACCAGCATTAATACATGACTTGTAACCACACAGCTAGTTATGGCAATTTTAAAATTTATGCTTAAAAAGAAAATAATTAAATTTCCTAAGGTTAGTGTCAGATTAATAAGGTGATTAAAGAGGATTAAAAATGCTATATTTGGGTTTTTTTAACTAATTGGCTAGATTCATAATCAGAACAGGTTTCTTCATCCCCTTAAAAATGATATTATTTGAACCTACAGCTAAGCCCTTGTTTTGTTTTAAACAGAACCTATGCTGATCTCCAAAGAAACAACAGGTGCTTATTTTTCAACCAACATGAAGTAAATCTACCTGTAGTTGATGTTTACATCTAGCACACAAGTCCCAGAGGTTTCATTCTGCTTGAGATACACCTGAAGCATTTGAAGTTAAATTTGTAATGAAGCAGGATATGCTCTAAATTAGTCTTTACCTCACTGCATTTACAATACTGAAAGCAGGAATCCCTAATGCAGGCAATGTGAGTACTTCACTCTATGTTTAGATCTCTTCATACGTGAGCTATCTTCTGCAGAGCACTTTAATTGTTAAGGCTTACTTCTCTATTACCCGTACTATATGTCTATAATATATGTCATTTTTTTGAGGTAGATTGGAATTTACCCCTGTGCAGCGTGTATCTCTGTTGGCTCAGAGAAGTGGAGTCCTTCAATCTTGTGCCTCCATCCTCCTAGGTGAGAAAAAGTTTGCTGCTGCAATTGCTTTCCTGTCCGAGCAGACACAGCCGGGCACTGTCCCATGGCACAAGGTTGGTGCCAGGCAGAGTCTGCTCCCAGGGCTGATCTGCCCACCTGTGGGGGCAGGATGGCAATGGAGTGAAGAGAGTAACTCTGCTAGTAACTGGTCCTCATCCAGTGGGAAGGCTAGTCAGACTTTGTCATAACAGCGTTTACACAGACTCTTAGAGCTAATTTGCATTCTCACAGAGAAACACAAGATGCAGGAAAATCTCCTTTAAAGAAAAAGAGCTGCTGTATTCTGACTGAGAACTCCAATGAGTCCTCTAATTAGAAACGTATCTGTATTGCCATTTCTAATTCTCAACTATTTAATTTATTCTGTGAGACTATTCTAGTTTCTTTAAGTTTCTTTCATCTTTCTGTATTTTCTCACCTAAAGCAATGTTCCTGCTCACTGCAGGCCTTCAGCGCTTGCACAGTTGCAAATCCAGTGTTACCAATGAGAGATTACACCTTCAGGATAGAAATAAAGGACAAGCTCAGTGCAACATAATGAAACAAAAGCATATATCTTGTTTAAAACACGAGGAAAGAAGAATATTGATTTATGTATTCATATAAAGATGTATGTTTCTGCTATATACAATTTATACATATTTCTGCATTCACACATAATTATTATTTGTTTCTAGATTATTATTATTATTTGTAATTTTCATGGTATGAAATTTTTAAGCATTCATTCTCTGAACTTTTGATATTCCAGAATAATTTACTTTGACCAATTTTCTGCTGGAATATTTGTTAATTTTCTTGCTCTGGAGAAAGACAAACAAGTTGTTTTTTTTAAAAAGAGGTGAAGAGGACAGACCTGTGTTGCTTTAAATTAATGTTAGAGGTAGACAATAGACATTACAGAGCTGAAAGAAAAAAACAGCTGCTACAAGTGGGAAAAAAGCAAAGAATATGGAAGTAAACAGATGCTTAAAGAAGGCAAGATGGAATTTAAAGTAAGACCAGTCTGAACTTTCAGTGGCACTTCTCGGAGCTGTGAGGCACATCCCAGCTGTGATGGGAACCTGTGTAAGCACAAAACAACTTGCTAGTCAAATTATTTTCTTAAGTGCTGAGCACAACAGTTCCCGGTCCAGTGAAGCACATACATATGTTTCATCTATTAGTTCCTTTAAAATCAAATAAAAATGTATCTCCTTTATCACTATTTATTTGTTGATAGTCTTTTTTAAAAAATATCTGATGACTTCATTTTACTTCCACTAGTTTATGGAATGTGAACACGTGTTATTGTAGAAAATAGATCTTACTTATGGTAGACAGTATTATAACTAAGGCAAGTACTTCTTTATGTGAGGTGTACAGATTGTAAAGCACTCAGTGAGTAGCTGAACTAAAGATTTTTGTAAGCTTAACTTACTAGATTATTGACATAGTGACTTTCCTTAAGGGAATATGTATGGATATAACTTCTTGGTATGGTGTAAAAAACATGGCACCTTCCATCAGTTCACATTAATGAGCACCATATGGTTTACTTTGGCAATTTCTTTCCAGATGGATATATGCTGTTTAGCATATTTGTGAGTATTAGCCTGAAGTGAAAAATAAACCAAACAACCCAACTCATTAGCATGATTTAAAAAATAAAAATATTGAAACAAATGTAAAACATACAATTTCTTTCTAAGACCAGACAACAAAGATAACAAAAACAAGCAAACAAAAACCAGATTAAGTTGGAATAATAGAGAAGATAGAGCAGAAAATGTAAAAGGAAAATTGGCCTTCATTTTAATTGTGGAAAGAGAACAGGACTTGAAAAATGAAACAATAGATCCATATGTGATATAGGCAGAAATCTTTTCAACAAAAACATTTAAAATACATTTCATTTATTTATTTATAGCTCACATTTTAAAGAACTGTATAGTCCACACGCTTACAAGATCACTTGGGTATAGCCAAGCCAAATTTAGCTCAGGAAATTTCATATTCACTGAAATATATGCTTTGAGATTTCCAAGTAGAGCCAATTTTAACAATAACGTTCCAGCTTCTTAGCAGAACAGTTCAATGAAATCTTGAAGTTTAGTAATGGCCAGGGGGGAATTAAACAATACCACAAAACCCCCACAAAAAACCTTTCCTGATACTCCTTTAAAGTGCTGAAGGACAACAGACAAGAAAAAGAGGTAAATAAAAAATATGGAGTAGATAATACAGAATGCACTGCTTATACTAAACCCACCATTTTCCAATAGAAAATATCATTTTCTATAAAATATTTTGTTAGCTGTGAGGTCATGTTCAAATTCTTGAAAATATTGTGAATTATTCCTCTTTACTGCTTTGCAAGATGGTGACATTTTGGGCTTATGCCTTCTTAGAAGGCACCAGAGTTCTACATTTAGCATCCTGGTCTTTGTTAGAAACCTTCTCTTTTAGACATTAAAAATAAAATTAAAAAAGAAAAAGAAAAAAATGAATCACAGGAAATGACAGGAACAACTCATAACTTTTCTATAGAGAAATATTATTTGATATTTTTTTAAATTCTCTTTCATACACTAGTTTCTGTGCCTTTCTTCTACATTGTTGTCAGGTCATGGATTGAATTGAATGTTGTGATTTGTCACTGTTATTTATTTTAGCAATCCCATGATACTATGAAGCAGTAATTTAATTTAAAGTATGAGATACTCCAAATTATTATTTCTTTAAAGTTTCTCCAAATGCTTTGTCTTGTTCAATACTTGTTCACAGTATTTTAGACTGTAAGTTCTGAAGCACAGCTTTTATATATGTTTCAGACATCTATTATGCAAATCTGTGGAGCTTTTACTAAACAAAAACAGTAAGACAGGGCACTACAGAGATGGAGCTATAATTTATACAGATATATGCGCATATAGTGTGACGATACCTTCTGCCAAACAGGAGGCTGTTTTAGGCAGTGATTCCTTCCCTTCTGGGCCCTCCTCTTGCTTGGAAGACTTGAAGAGCCTGAGCTCTGAAGACTGTATGTAAGAATAGTTTCTGTGAAAATACACAGAGCAAATATATTATAAACCTCTTTCTTGTTGGCATTTATCTAAACTGTATCCTTTGAACTTAAGTAACCATGTAAGTGGAGAGAGATATGGAAATCTTGGTTTAACATGCAGTTAAAATTGCTCAACTAGATGTTTAGCCTTAGAGCTTTCATTTTGCATAAACATATATTTTTCCTTTTAGACAATGTTATTAGAATTGTCTTGAAAAATTATTCTAGCCCAAATGAAACTGTTCATTCACCTCAAACTCCGAAGGGACGTTTGTGATAAGCTGTGAGCAGAAATGAAAGGTGACATAAGACATGAAAAAGTTTACTTCATGTGTGGAAAGAATCTTTTCACTTTAAGAGTTTAGCTACAGACCCCTGTCCCCGACCCTGGAAAAATGAAGCAAAAAGAAGCAAATGGAGAGCTGCTTTTCTGTAACAGTAAGAAAAATAAAATGGTTGCAATAGAGTGAAAGGTTTTTGCCTAGAGCATCAAACAAAATTAATCACAGCAATAGAGTGTCAGCATACCGTGTAACTTAAGATATCATGTACTGACTGATACAGCTACATTCAGGGTGGAGCAATGCTTTCTGTGACCACTGTTTCAGCTGCAACGAGCATTTGTGTGTGTGTGCATGTACAATGGGGAGAAGCAGGGTTAGGCAGACATGGACAGTGAAATGTCCTTCCATTGGGAATGTGTGAAAAGATTAGACTAAATAATGCCATTAGTTCAAATTTATCATTAGGATTCATAACGTTTACTTTTCATTTTCCTTTGAACAGAGAGATTGTATGTTATACTTCTTCCAAAAAAACTACAGGAGATCCATGATGTGTACAGCTCAGCTTCGAGCTGCTGAGTCTTCTGTGGTCAATTGCCTTAGCAGTCATAAATGGAGACAGCAATTGGCACTTTCAATAAAACTAAAATCATGGAAATCTTGAGTAGTTTTATGTCAGAAGCCCATGAAATGAAGTTGAACATGTTACTGATAATTCACTCAGTGATATTTTTCAATGTGTCAGAGAGAAATAGTGCTATCACAAATAGAGTATCAAAAATGTTTAAGGTCCACAAAAGATTAAGTGTTTGGGTCAACTTAATCAAAATAATGACCTCATTTTTCAAAAGGATTTTTAAGTCAAGTTGTAAAAAAACATATTTGTTTTAAAATTATGAAATAGTCCTTCTTACTCAAAATAATCCAGGGGTTTTCTTCAGTGTTCATCTTTTTTCAGATTTCTTCCTCAGGCTGAAGGTCTTAATATCTACCTTTGGTGATTTATATTTGGACAAGAAATTAATTTTTATTTTACATCTAGATTGAGATCCCACTCCTAAATCCCTTGCTCTGTTCTGTTATGATAAGTTATCATTGTTTGAATGTATCCAGATTTGTAGCTGTTATTTTATAAATATAGATCTGCTGTCTTTGAACATATTTTCCCTTTTTTGGTTGTTTCCATGGTCTTGTTTGACTGTGCTGCCTCATTACTGGATTAGGCACAAAAATTGCATGTTACTGGAATGTTATAGATGTCCACGTAATATATAGGCTATGGCTTGCTGCAGTGTTTGGTTTTAATAAAGTGGAGGAATACCCCTTATCTCAACAGACATTACTCCTTTTTAATCAGGTCCAGAGTGAGAAGCGTTCCTGAATGTTTGACATGCATCACTGTGTATTTTTCTAATTTAAGAAGTATGAAAGTCAACAGATTATATAATTAAAGCTCTTTACATTTGAACTTTAAGTGTAAGTCAATGATAATTATTTTTATGTTGCCTTACTTGTTACTTTATACCCTGTTCTAGGAGACTAGACCTCTTCAAAAGAGACATAGTTTTTTTCTCCCCCACCCTCCCACCCCCACCCCCCTTCGTTTTGGAGTAGATAATAATTCAAGTGTCTAGCTGTTCAGTCTTTTCTTGTCAAGTAGTGTTCTTTTGGATACCTTAATGCTTTCTGCTGAAAGAGAGAGTGAAAGAGTGAAAGAAAAGGCAAGAGCTCCGTTAGGATTTCTCTCAGTTGCTACTATCTGAGAGTCTTACGCCTCACATGAAGTGCCTAGACCAACAGTATTCATCTGCATTGTGCGTATTTATTCCTGTCACCACCCCAATGGATGGGTGCTGTGTTATATGGTGCTTTAGTAATGGTGCTATTACAGACACCATGCTAAGCTGAGTTCAAGGAATTCATTCATCTGACTGATTGCACTCATAATCCAGAGTGAATGTGCTCTTCTGACAGCAAAATACTAAGCAAGCTTCTGTAATATCTTTCATGCAAACTCATAGTCTCTCTATTTTGTGAAGAAATGCTATGAACAATGTCACTCTGGTAGTGTTAACAAGGGTTAACTAGAGTTCACAAAACAAAAAGGAAAGAAAATGAAGTTCAAATTTATTTTATTTTTTTTTAAGACTATTGAACAAACAATAAACGCTATCTCTGGATGAATTTCAAACTAGTATGAAAGTAAGACACAAATTAAAAGTAGATGCACAACAGCGCTTCACAATACTGCTTTGTAGTACAGAACATAAAAATCTTTACCTGTGAATCAGCATAGCTTGGCTCAGCTGGTCATGTAAGTACCTGTTCCAGAGCATGCTGGAAGCTATTGCAATTATAAAATTTAATAAACATTTGACAATAAGTAGTGACCTAACTCCTCAGAGACTATCAGATTTAAACTGAGGCTGCTTAGTGTGACTTAAAATGCTTTCAACAGTTTTTTGTGTTAGTAGGAATTCACAACATTTTAGGAAAGAGGTAATAAAAGAAAGCTTTTCAGTAGTCTAACCCAGAGGTCAAAAAGGTGTCGAGTAAAGTTATCAGCATCAGTCCATAGAAGCCCTGACTGAATTGTGGCTGGTGACTTTGTGTATGAAGTTTCAGCAATTAGAGCAAAGCAGTGCCTTGGGTGGCCTTGAAATAAGGTAGAAAGAACTTCAAAGGAAAAAGGCAAATTCAAATAAAGTCCTTCCTTTTTAGTTTGTTCATTTTGTTTAGCCCAGAAACTCAAAGCTTAATTTTCCAGAATGTTTCCCAGAATAGATTAAACAATCATTCTAATATCCGCTTTAAATATCCAAAATTAAAATATAACTGAACTATTGAAGAGGGTGTAAGCTTGCTTAAAACACATCTTACATATTTCTTCAGATCCAAGAAGCAAGCTGTAATACCAAAACTAAACATTTAATTGCTCATTTGATTACCAAGCCCAAATCAAAGCAGAAAGCTGACTGTTTTAAAACTAATATCACAGATTATATCCTTCCAAATTCTTATTGCCAACTATGAACTTATAAAAGCTTATTTGCAATTAAAATAAGTTTTCAGATATACTTTGTACCACCTGTTTAATGGTCTTTAGGACAGCTACCATTTTGGGAGGTTTTGAACTGATGTAGCAAACTTTGAAAGCTACCGATTTATCTCCAGTAAGCTTGATGTGGAGAAAATAGTAGATGTCATTGCACCCTAAGTTTTGTTTTGTTGTTTTGTTTTATATATATATATATATATATATATACACACACACAATTTAATTTCCCATAGAAAATGTGAAGATTTGAAACTGGATTAGGTAGTTTGATAAATGAAGTCTGAACTTGAGAAACTTAGAGCTAAGGCTTTTGAAAGTATTTTTAATGATTACCACTGCTGAAGGTGATAAGGGAACTCCTGGTGAAACAAGTTCATTTGTATTTGAAAAATTTGCCCTCAGATTTTTCATTCAGGTGTGCTTTCATGCCTGAAGATTCATTCCAAGTGTATTAAAACCTTTGAAATATCTTTGTTTAAAAATGGAATGGAAATATCAAACTTTCCCATAGAATTTCCTTCACAGCTTATTTTCTGAAAAAGGCAAAACAGCAACCCCATTTATACTAAATGTGCTCTGTTGGCTCTTTAGGGCATAGTTGCTGTCTTTTCTCACTGACAAGTATTCAGGGACAAAGTGACCCTTTTATTATTTTCATCCTTATTTGCCTGTGCAACACTTTTTAAAACCTCCCCAAAGTTTTAAGAATCCCCAGGGTTTATCATTAAAATTTATAGATGGGATGCATTTTATTTATTTTATTTTATTTTTAGGCCACGATAGTGCTGGTAGTTTAGTTGTCTTAGAAAACACTATGAAGAAGCACGAATGAAAAGGCTTCCTTACCTGGGTTTTCTTTCTTGTACTAATTTCAGTGTATTTTATGTAATGTTCTATTCATTAATTTTTGCTGAAGCTTTGATTCTGTAAATGTTGTCATTCAAACCTAACTGTAGATAATAACATACAGAATTCTTCATTCTTAGAGGGCAAAATATGACCTCAAATGCAACTCAAACAGAGGATAAATTAGTGATATAAATACACTTGTGGGAATTTACATTTGAACATTGTTTTACAGTGAGTTACCTCTCAAGCATTGGTAAGTGCATCAGAAAAAGTTCAAAAACCTAATCATTGTTCCAGTTATTTGATTTATCAGACATACAGAGCCACAATGTGGTAATGATATCGCATGTCTGTTTCAAGAAAAATGCAAGTTTCATAGGTGTGTATAAATACATTTCTGTGTTTGTGAAAGGAGAAGCTTAGTTTTATCTGAAGTGGCATTTTAAAGTTGTCAAACCAACATTTTATAGCTTTAAAAAATTAACAATGTAATAAAAGAAAATATTTATTAACCTTATCATCTTCTCATTAGCAGCACTGCTGTGACTTCTGCAAGAGATGGGAGCTCTACTAAAATTTCTCATTTGCATTTTGCATATCTAACAAAACCAGATTACTTTGTTTAAATTATAGCTAATATCATTGCAGTTTTGTTATATATCAGAAATTGATTACCTTGTTTCTTCTTCTATAATGGTCTCATTATATTTGATTTTTATGCCTCATTTTTTTCTTATTGGAATAATGGGTACACAACAGTGAGACCATTAATTTTTTATACACATTTTTTTTTCCACCTAGCATTTCAGATGAAACACATTGACTAGTCTGACAAAAAATAAAAGCACTTTGGCTATGAGCATTTTCTGTCTGTGAATAAAATCAAGCTGCTTGTGACAGCTAGGTCTAGCTGTAAAGAGAAAAAAAATAAAAATTAGTATGCTGTATATTTTCAAAGAATGGGATAACCTTTAGGCTGAATGTACAGAAAGAAATAGCTTGGACTAATGGGATTAGAACATGACCTTTGCAAAAACACTATGAATGGGTACAAAAAGTTAAAACTGAGGGAAGGAGATACCTGAGATCAGGATTTAGTTATGTGCCTCAAACACAGGACCAGAACAGTGAAGTATTCTGTTCTTCATTCTGGGAAGGTCACCTTTGGTCAATTTATAGAGAGGTTTTTTAGTTGTCATACCTATGGGTTTTGTTGTTGTTTTGTTGTTTGGTTTTTTTTTTCAAATTAGATCATCAGTAGATTCTTTCTGTTCTGATGTCTATTTTTCTTCATTTTTTTTCTCTTCTGTATACAATTGTAATTAAAAATAATTCTTTTATGTGTATAAAGATTAATTCTGCCTCCTCTGCTTGCTGTGGAGAGTCTTACCCTGAGAACAACATTGATCTGAGTGGTATGAGAAAAGAGTTTACCCCTTTCAAGTGGTTATCAATCTTTATTCCTCTGCAGAAGCCTTGTAAGATTTATGTATGTTCTGTAGTAGTTATAAGATATTCATACCACTATATTTACTGTGTATCTGCTTAGATATGCTATAACTCATAAATCAAGCCTTCTGGTCATTTAATCATTTCCTCCAATTTCTTGACAAGTTTCTAGTGTTGAGGTGCCCAAAACTGTGCATCATATTGCAAATGTATAATCAAGTGCTATACAGAAAGGAATCCTTATCTCCCTTTCCATGATGTAAAGCAGCTATGTATTTCACTATCAGTAATTCTATATAACAGGTCAAAATATCTTGGGTTTGTTTATACTGTATGACCTTCCAAGATTGTATTTATTTTTCTTGCCAAAATTGGCCCTAGGTTTTCTACATTTTTACCTCTTTCAAAATATTCCCTTCTGTTAAGTGTAAGAAAACATTCAGAATTCACAAGTATGTTAGGTTTTCAGGTTGGATTTAATTGTTTCCTTCCTTTCCTGTGATGCTTTGTTCATGTTTTTGTAATGTTTTAGCCTTTTCAATGTGAAGTAATTCTTAAGGCTTTCATTCATTCAGCTGTTTATAACTTTGTAGAGATATTTTTCAATTAAATGCATAGAAATCTGAAAAAAACCCTCAGTTAAGATTTATGATTATCCTTTGACTTTACTGGATTGTATCTAAAAGTTGACTGTAGTGACACTTCATATACAAACCAACTGGAATTAATTTTACTACCTCATTTTTATGTTAGGGTTTTATCCTTTATTAAAATCAGAGCATCGCTTGCTACCTCCTGAGAAATGTTTGTAAAAAGCAATTTGAATTTGGAACATTCTATCAAGGGAAGTATTGGATTGTCCATTGTATGACATTTTCACATCAAGACAAAAAGCCATTCTGGAAGGTTAATATAGTTGGTGGGCTTTACACAGGAGAAAAAGAAAAAAAACCCTATAGTTAGAGAAATACAGAAGATAAAACTAAATGACCTTAAAGACTGGATTTGCCCCCACATTTTCTGGAGTTTTTGAACACAGGAAGATATAAGTTTCTCTCTTGCAGCTGGAGTTAAAGTAAGATTGGGACCAAACATATAGTGTAATTTTTGCTATTTTAAGCAAGTTATTTGGTAGTCTTTATTAAAAAATAGAGTTATTAATCTATATGAGATGGCATTTTCATGGTTAACATTTCAGCAAGTGTTCAGCGCCTGAGAAACTTAAATGTTTTTAAAATATAAATTATGGTCCTTTAGTTATTTAGATCCATCTTTAATTAGGTTCAAAAATCTCATTGCAGCTGCTGACCAAAGTTTTCAGGCATTTTGCGAAACTGCTTAATTCTTGATGCAACCAAATACTTGGGCAATTACAGTGAAATGGTTTCCAGACCTTTTTATAGCTGTGACTCAGCTGAGAAAATTGTCAGTGTTGCCTTACACTGAGTGCATGTTCTCAGCCTTTCCTCCCTATGTCCATCCACACTAACTCACTTGCAGTCTCACTCAAGCTGGGCTTAAACATACCTGAGGCATCTGTGCGCAGCACCAGGAAAACTAAAGCTCAACTTAGGCACATTTCACGAAGGAGAAATGGGTACATCACAGATATGTCCTCATCTGATTAGGATGAGAATAAGGATGGGGTTTTACATTAAAATATATTTTTATGTATGTGTCTGTGTGTGTATGGATTTATATTCCATCTGTCATATGTATGAGCATTTTTATATGCATATATAATACACAGGTAATGCTGTGACATATGGAGGCTTGGCCATGCAGGGTTCAAAAAATTCATCCGTTTGACTCTTGTGCCAAGACATTCATTCACAGATCTTATCAGTGGATGTTCAGGTAATGCTTGGTTTAGACCTGGATCAAAACACTGATAGGCATGATGATTACAGCTAGTTTTACCCCAGATGTTAGAAATTACTGGGTTTAGTCACTATGGCAAACTCCCTCAGAACAGAGATGGGCCACTTCAGCGCCTTCCTGTGTGATTAAGAGCTTTGCTGGTGATGGGACAATGCTTCTTCCTTTCTAAACCCATGGCCTGGCCAACGGGTGGGACAGACCAGATCCCTTCTGAACACACCGGGTGTGTGGCAGGGCACAAAGGCACTCCCTGAGGTGCTATTCCTCCATAAAGAATAGTTACATTGATGCATGGAAGATGCTGACAAAAAATAATTGAAAACTGCATTTTTTGTATTTCCCTTATAATTACATTAGGAAGGCCTTTGTCTTCCCTTCCTAGACAGCTTGCTGGAGCTTTACATGACAAATTCTCTGTCAGAGACTGCATCTTTGGCATAACTTACACCTCAAGTTGCTTTCATTGGAAAGAGCCACTTCATGAACATTTATGCCATCTGTAATAAGCTACACCTCCTCTGAAGCCTTCCAGGTGGTCCAGACATTTAATCTTTCTGCCTGCAACAGGTTTTCATCTTGTCTAAGAGGTAGTTTGATCATATTAACTGTGGTCAGCTAACCATGAGGTTAGATTAATGCAGGTAGTGCTACAGAAGTAGTGATGGAGCGTATATATGAGAGCAAACAAGGGAAAAGGGAAAGTGGGACCAGCTGAGTTGGCAGCAGATAGATATTAGATCAGCACAGCTGGGATAGAAAACCGAGTCCTTGTCACTCAGATTCCTGTTAGACAATCTCTCTTCTACTGAATCTAGTATAGTACATCAGTGTGAACACCAATATATTTGATACATACCTTTAAATAGGATAAGCAAATAAGCAAAGCTTACTATTACGATCTCACATTAAATGTTTTGGGATGACAATGGATTTGACAAATTATTATCAATATCTTTATTGTAAATATAACGTACACATTCTTAGTGCATGTACGTGTGTTTGTATGTGTGTGTGTGTATAAAATGCAAGCTTAACCTGTGTATATATTTAGTATGCTACAAGTATTCCTGTATCATACAAGTATTAGTTTTTTACTATTAGAATGTTTAATTTCAAAATTAAAATATTAATGACTAAATCCAGACTTTCTGGTAATTTTTCTCTTTGTCCCTATGAACCATTATCCATTAAAATTTAGTGTGTGTGTATATGTACATATATGTAAATACATTTTACAAGCTGTTCTAACATATGCAAATACAATGTACAGATAGATGGAATCATTAGAATAATTGTAAACTGTATTTCTTTTAACCTATACCTATAGAGTATGTGTATTAATATTTATATTAGTAGATAGAAAGGAAGGTTTGGGTTTTTTTTCTGATGGACTGGAATGATTTGCACAACAGTCTGTTTTCACAGATTTTCCCTCCAGCATTGGAAAGGTTTTGTGTTGCATCAATTTATGCAGTAAAAAACTGAAATGAGCACAGTGATGAAGAGCGGTGGACCTAGAGTTAAACATGTTTGGGATTTGGGTTTTTTTTCCTAGTTTTTTGGTGTTTTGTTTTTTTTCTTTTTCTTCCTGTTTGTGTAACAGACTTCTGTCAGAAGAGCAAGGAAAATTTACCTGTTTTTGCATAAATTCCAAAATAATCTACAGATAGGGGCTGTAAATAGGATTAACAGCCTCAGGAAATTCTGCAGAGTTTTCTCACAGCTAATGGAACATTGAACATTTAAGTAATATCTATTCTTTCACTGGCACATCTTTACATTGAAATCTTCATTTAGGAATTCTTTCACAGGACTTTATTTCATAATAAAATTAAATTATTGTCCTACCCATTCAGTTAGAACATAAGCTATTTAATGTTACATACTGAGAGGAATCAGGACAGTGATAATATTCTCAGTGCTGGTATTCTGCTTGATGATACATACAGTAAGAAAAAAAAAAAAAAGCTTTCTGTTGGAAGACATGACAACTCGAGAACAAGAAAGAACGAACCAAATGGACTTGCATATTTACAAGGGAGGGGTTAGAAGGGAAAGTATTTCTTTTTTTTTTTTTTTTTTTTTTCTTTTAAAGCAAATTTTGGTTTAATATTGGGAAAACTCCTCACACTACCCCCCACACCCCACACCCACCCCAAGCTGAGAAGATCACTGCAAGATGTGTCTCTGACTGAAGCCTGCTGCTCCCAGGGTTGCAGGAGATCCACATTTACCTTTTGCACACAGACATCAAAGGCTCTTCAAATGCAGGCAGTAAGTAAAGAGAAATGTAAAATAACTGCTAGCTCAAGGCATGATTTCTGAGAAGGAGAAAAAGCCAAGCACTGTGAGGGAAGTGTACAGATACGAGAGTCAACAAACCAGAATAAAGTACACAAACCAAGCAGGAGTATCTGCAGTTATTGTTTGCTTATATTGTAGTAACACGGTTCAGAAATACATTGCTGAGCTGGGATTCAGCTGGCAAGTCTGGTTCCAGGAAAGTTACCTCTCCATCTCCAAAGTAATGGGATTTTTTATTCTAAGCTGTTTGCCATGCAGTGTTTTGGACTGCTTAGTCTCTTTCCTTTTTGAATGATTTAATGCAATACTGTTCACTAGCCCTCAGCTCCAGAGAAAAATTAAAGGTTTTCCTCACCCACTTTTTCATGCTGTGTGTTGTGAACATATATTATATATCTGTTAGCTTTACCCTTAGAACCACATGGAATGTGGTCTTTAAGAAATTCTAAGGAGAAATCTGTCTATTTAGGTTGAGGTGGACAGAGCTTCATTGTATGAAGAAGCTGAGAGAAAACTGCAGGCATACCAAGATCTTTTGGCTTATCACAAATAAGTATGACTTGATAAATACAAGAACTGTTTGTTGTTCAAATGTTTACAAAATTAAATGTTGAAACTTGAATGTTTTGAACAACAATTCAAGTTTCTTCAACATTTAATTTTGTAAATATTTTACATATTTCTTTGGCTTTTTTTCCAGGTTAGTCTTTAAAATGTAGGGGTTAAAAATACCAAATTATGCACAATTTGTACTTAAAGACTTTTAAAGTTACCTTCCTTCTTTCCTATATTCTGACTTATTACCCCAACCTTTTTTTCTGTTTAGTCAAACAGAAGGAACAGGGAAGGGAAGAAAAGGGGACAGAAGGCAAAATCTGAAAAAGTAATTGGATTTTCCTGCATGTATATATTGATAAAAACACAAACTAATGTGAAGAAATTATTTTTAAGTCCATAACTTCAACTGAAAAGAAATTAACATGTTTCAGTTACTTGTAGACTCCTGCTTATGCATAGAAAGAATTTATGCTGCTTGATCAAATGTTAGTCTAGAAAATCCTCCTGCTTTTCCAGAAATCTTTTGGTTAGAATTTTATTTTGCTGAATAAACTGCCACTTTTATAGAAGAAATTGATATGTTCTAAATCTATACACAGGCTAACATTTAGTTTTATAACACAAAGATGTTCTCCATCCATCACTGATAATGATCTCTCCATTGCTCATTGGTAATCTTTAAGAAGTTAGAAACTCCTAGTGATTGCTTCCTGTTATTTCCAGCTTTTCTGCAGCAGACTAACCCTATACCTATACTAACAGTACAGAAAGGGGAGTCAATCTAGATGTCAGTGTTGCATAATAAAAAAAGTCACCTTTAACTACAGAAATGAATCATAGACTATGTAATATTTGGGGAGAGTATTTATATTAAAATGTGTATTATAATACAAATTGCTGTAGAGATCACAGAAATAAATGGCTTGACTAGCAAAACAGTGAAGTCTTCAGTCCTTTAAAACTGATCAGTTTGACCTCAATTAACTCTAATAGGAACAGTGTTTCAATCTGCCTCTTTAAAAGCTGTTGCTACTATGAAAAAAACCCAAGCTTCTCCTTCTCCTTCCCTGTCATGTACTCAGGTTAAAAGAGTAGTATTAATGTTTTATGTTTTACACGTATTTGTACAGACAAAGAAGGATAGAAGACATAATATTCCTTTTGTTTTCTTGCTGGTAGGTCTTTTTTCTTCTGAAAGTCCCATTTTATTCATAGACTTGATAAGAGATAGTTGTTTGGCTTCAGCCAAAGGATGTTGCAGACACCAGCTAAAGGATTCAAATGGCAAGCAAAATTATGTTAACATGATTATATTGTATACAGAATTATCCATGTGCCAGTATCCAGCATCTACACATAGCACCAGCATAGCTGTAGGGGGTGTGGAGTTTCTGATCCTTCTTTTTGTAATGTTAGTTCCTGCCTCACCAGCACTTCTGAAAATTTTCATGTATGTAGATCAGCCATTAGTGATGGATTAGTGGCCTGCAGACTTTTTTCATATGTGGGTTTTTTTTTTCCCCTGAAAGCTGGATTTTAACCTTCTTAAAGCAATAGATATATAAGATGCTGTTACATTTTATGCTATAAAAAATGGGTATGCCTCCTCTCTGTCCCGAACCTCTGCCCAATTTCTCCTATGAAACTCCTTCTTGGTTCACTGAAGTACCAAAGAGTGGGATGCTCACATCTACTTTATCCATAGGTAGCAGAATATGTAGCAATTTGCAATGGTTCCACAAAGAATATATGTTATCTTCTTGTGCTCCTAGTTTATAAGCCACTTTTCCCCACCTCCTGTTGCCCATTTCCTCAGGATTTTCCCTTGTACAAAGGCACAAGGAAGGGGGCAATGATTATTATGGGTGGGGGGCATTTTCTGACTGTGTACATACATCAGTCCAACTATTCACTGGTTAGCAGCCATATGTTTAAATGCCTGTAGGAGGCTTGGTTTACTCTTTTTTTCCTTCCTTTCCCCCCATTTTTCCTTAAAAGAAAAAGCAAGCGGAGACTTGCCTACAGACTGAACATCCAAGAACATGAAAATAAGGCATGTAATTGTAAGTATTCTGGACCTTCACCCACTCATGAAAAACAGAAGACAATGGAATCCTAGCGGTCATTGCGTTTGGATTGGGCTCTAAAGCCAGGAACACTCTTCATACATTTAAAATACCTCTACGTACTATTGATATTATACAACCAAGAAATAGTTTCCACTTAGCTATGGATCCTGTTTTCTCTCACTGGGGTTGATTCATTAGCTTTTCCTGTTTATGTATTTTGTACTTCAGGCTGTGTCGTATACTTCAGTGTTTTGTGTGCTATGAAGCAAAATGCTTTATAGGTTTTGGAAAGCTTTATAGCTCGTGGAAAATGAAATGAGCAGCTGTCATAAACAGTCTAAATTTTAACCTATTTCTTTTTATAGTAACATCCACATGTTATTTTTTTTCCCAATTTTGTATTGTACAAAAAATAAGAAAACACAGTCATTTGGCTTGGGAATCTGGTCTTTTGATATTCATTGTTTTGTATAGTTCACTATCTGAAACTCTTATATTGATATAAGCTAAGGTTACATAAACCAGAGGGTTTGCCCATTTTTTTTTTTTTTTTTTTTTTTTTTTTTTTGTTTTGCTTCATTTTAACTTTATTAGAAATAAGAAGGGACATTCCCAAAGCCTTTAAAGGCTACCTGTCTTCTGCTGAACACTTTAAGGAGTGTCATGCTTCTATTGGTTTACATGCGTATTGGAGCATTTCAACATATATTAGTACAAGAAATAATTTTGTAGATACAAAATATTTTTATTTGCTGTTCAGTTGCCTTATCAGTAAAAAGGAACTTTTAAATTGCTTTATTATGCTAGTCTAGATTGCTTTAACCTTGTCTTTTCACACACATAAGTATATGTTTTCTCTAACAAATACTTATGGGACACATGTTCAGATGTAACTACAATTTGTTCTGAAGGGTGGTCCTACTTCTAAACGTGTGTTCCAGGCTCACCACACAATTATAGCACACTTAGCATCAGGATACTAACTGGTTCATGTATTTTTTAAATCTAGATATTTTAAATTTCATGATGTTGATTAAAAAATCCCATCATTTATCTCCTGTCTCTCGATAGTGTGGACAGACTCAGACTTGGTGCCCTTGAATAAGCAGTCAGTTTCTCTTTGCTTTCTTTTCCTTCCCAGGAGGGAGTCCAGCAACTTGTGGGATCCAAGCACCTCTGAAATCCTTGTTTGTAAACCTGCCCCAGGACTACAAAACAGTCACAGGCTGTGGTGAAGGCTGTGGAAGGGATGCATTACACATTCCGGTCTGCCCACTAGCAGAATGAATGTAATTAATTATCTGAAACTTACATACATTTCTTCTCAGAAAGGTCCATCAGTAAGGTATGGATAAGTTATAGATAACTTTCTCAGAGGGAAGAGTCCACATAACCGAAAAAGATGAAAACAGTGCATCACCTGGGTCAGAATTTGGCATTTTGGCAGACAAGGTGATAACATGAAATCATTGAGAATGGGCCTGGGAATGCTTAAAGGGATTATACAGATAGAAGTGGGGAAAAATAGGGAGATCTGTCAGAATTTAATTTAGTACTTTGTATGATTTCTACCTTTATTCTAAGTGAAGTAAAAGAACTGCACAAAGCACAAAAAATAAAGTAAAAACAACAGGGTTTCCACAGCTAGTTTAAGACAAGAGAGCATTGTGAGTTGTGCCCCCTGCCAAGAAACCAAAATTATATATTGATGTACACATCCATGCTTTTGCAGGAAAAGGATTCTGATGAGCAAAAAACATCAGTAGCAGTGAACTGTGTAGGCAGGAGGACAGTGTCATTTTAGAATTCTTCTTGGTAAACAACTACTTATGCTCACTTCTTTTGTATACATGAAAACCAATTCCTGTGTCTAAGGTGTAGAACAAACCTCCTGTGGAAGCAGAAACAGGCTCATCACATAATTACATAATTATTTTTAAAAAGTTAAATTGCTTTTTTTGTTTTACAAAATCAGAAAGCAAAAAGGAATCTCACAAACTGCTACTTTTTCACAAGCTATAGCTCAGAAATCATCAAGTGGAATGTTTTTTTAATTTGTATTAATTCCACATTGAAATCCTGTACATCCAATTTTAGCCTAGTGCACATTTTTACAGCTGAATGTACAGCTGGAACCCCTGGAAATAAGAGCTTTTATTATGGAAATGCTGGCATAGCTTTAGCTAGGGTCGGCACATGCAGCATACTGTAATGTGCTTTAAAACTTGAGATGGAGACCAGAAGTCTGAGGCTCAACAGTAGCAAACCCTGTATGTATGAAACATAAGCCTCCCCCAAAAAAGTCATATGGGACTGCTGCTCCTGGCATAACCCTCATTGATTTAAAAGGTCAAAATGAACCTCATCGTGTTTGTTTAAAAAGAAGATGGTAACAAGGAGGGTATTGGTTTGCACACACAAACAAAAATCCTCAGACTATGAAGAATAAAAGATATGGAAAGGCATAACAAACCACTCTGGTACATATCTGAAATTAAGTGATTGGTGAAAGAAATTTTTGTTGTGTTAAAATGGATATTAATATTTTGAAGCCACCGGTTTAGTTTTTGACAATCAGAAGCATCTTCTTGAGCCAAAAAAGTGAGTACTAGAATGTGAAATCACTTTAATTTACTCATCTGTGTAATTCAGAACTAACAGGTGAGACAGCAGCAGTGTTATAACAGTCTGGTCTGGATGAAACAATGGACAAATACTGCAGCAAATGACCTGAGAAAATGAGTTCTCTTTGTCAAGGTTCATAGGGCAGTAGTAAAACAGCCTGATCATCACATTAATGTGGGTTTAAAATGAGGGTTCAGGTTTACGAGTATAAAGTGTTGATTATCAGATAAATGGAGTCAGATGGATAATGACGTCCCTTCTAATTTTTACTGTGTTCCATGGCAAGTGACTTTGCGCACATTTAATACATATGAATACAGTCCTTTCATTTTCTACCCTTTCTTATTTCTCACTTTATTCCTTATCTTCCTTTTTTGATTCACCTTCTCCTACGCTTCTAAGCTCAATGCAGCTATTCATTACATCTTACTCTTCCAGTCATTTCACACAGGATAAATTCACACTCTGAGCTGTGTGTGAGCCTGCCATCTCCAGATGCACAAACGCTTAGTGTGACATGGACTAAAAGTGCTAGTGTGGACAGGGACTAAACCTAGGAGGATAACCCTCAATGTCTCCTACAGCTGTTACTGAAGGAGAGACATATTTTCTTGTAATTATGATGATGCTTGGTAAAACTGATCACTGCACAGAAGCATGGAGTGTCTGCTTCCAAGCTCAGGCATTTGCATACAGAAAGAGTAAGGAGAAGAAATGCAGAAAAATTTTTGTGGAATGCTTTCAGGTATGCCAAGAAAAGTGTTCAGTGTGTGGAGCCAGTCACCCATCTTAAATGTCAACGCAGACACCACTTAAGCTTCATTCATTTATCTTTACCTTTAATCTAGCCAAGTTTCATCCTGATCTCAGAGATGTTTATGATTTCCATGTGGGGAAATCCAGGTCTTTTGGATTCTCCCAATGCTGCCTTCTTCTGTCCCTCTCTTTGTTCAATTATTTGTTCATGATTAATTTGTTTGTTCATTCCTTCTCTTCCTGGCTGTGTAGACAAGAGCTGTCTCAGCTTTCACCCACAAAATAAAATTTAAAAAGTAATGGTACACAGGATTTTAACTGATTCCTTACTAAGAATATAATCAATGTCTTTAATTAGAACAGGAGGAAAGGGAGTTGTCCAGAATTTTAAAAGCATTTAACAGTCCTTTATAGGGTGCTGACGATTTTCTGTAGTTATTATGGGTCTGCCATGTGTCTTCCTAGAAAAAATTTCTTACTACTGTTTTGTTTGAAGTAAATGCAATGATGAAAACATTGCCAACATTAACAGTAGTACCATTAATATTCAGGTCATTTGTGCAGACCCAGCTTTTCTAAGTGGATAGATATTTTCTTGGAGCCTCTGAGTTTCCTAGGCAGACTGAAGCTTGTTGAAATTTCAATATCTGAAAAAGTACTTCATTATTTTGAAAAGGACAGCTCTTTTCACTATTAAGGAAGGAAATTTAGAAGTAAGGTAGTAGCTTAGACATATATTTTTTTTTTTTTTTAAGCAAATTGCAGTGATACTTTTGGCTAAGCCCTTTCAACAAAAATTCTGACACATAGCTATCTTTCATTTTTTAGAAATGCATTATGCAGTGGTGATACAATTACCAGTGGTGATCTGATCCCAGCCACACTTGCTGTTGTGACCAGGAAACTCAGGAATTCAGCATTACTTTTTTTTTTTTTTTTTTGTCCTGTTCTGTGGGTTTCAGAGCTGGCAACAACACACTGATTAACAGAATGGAGAGCAATACAGCTGTGTCCTTTTCTTTGATGGCCCCTGATAAAATAGAATGTGTTTCATCAGAAAAGAAACACATTTTGAATGAACCCATGACCTGTACTATTCAGAAGTTTTCGGACTAACAGTTTGAATCCCCTCTATTTCATTCCATAACCCTTCTCTCTGAAACAAATCATCACTGAATAATTGGATGGGGCTCTGAGCAACCTGATCAAGTTGAAGATGTCCCTGTCATTGCAGGGGGCATGGACTAAATTATTTTTGCAGTCTTTTCCAACTCAAACTATTCTATTTTTCTATAATTCTATGATTCTGTGATTCATCATATGTGATTCTACTTCATATTTCTCTCTATCAGCTCTTGCATAATATTTTTTTCCTAATTCCTAATTATGGAATAAATTTTAAAGTTCTACTTAATTTTCTGTAATTATTTAAGAATACAAATATCAAAACATTCTTAAAATAAGCTGTAATTACTTGACATTGTTGCTGTCTTTGTAAAATAAAGGTGTGTTGATAAGTTTTTATTTTTCCCCCCTCAAAGTTACACTCATACTTGGAAATAGAGGGCAAATCACTAGAAGGCAGCTGAAGCCAAAGTCTCAGAAGTTATCAGTAGGCCTGACAACAGCCACAGCTCTGTCAGGCTTGGATATACTGCATATAAAACATTGAACTGAGAAGTTTTGGGTGCTCTGCATACTCATCCCATAGGGACAACAGTATAAATTGGAAAAGTGGTTGATAACCTTCTTTTTCCAGACTGATAGAATATATGATGTAGAAACTCTACAATTTTGTAGTCATTGTTCTCTTTTCCCAAGTTCCCTCCTCAGAAAAAAATTATGGCTCTGATTTTATAATTTATATCTTTAATAATGTAGATCTCTGTGCTTGTTCAGAAGTTTTTACACCTACACATAGATGTGTATATATGTTCCTCATTTCAGGCTTGCTAACATGTAATTTAGAACTCACAAATGTATGTAAAATATTTCAGACATCAGTTAAGCTAAAATCCTAATCTCAAAGAACTCTAGACTTTTTAAATATTTTAAAATGCAATTAATTATATGCCGAGTTTTCCTATTTTTCACTGTTTCAAAGTATAGTACCTGTGGTAGGTACACTACGAACCTGGAACAGATACTGTTTGGAATGGCTGACAGCAGATGAGATTTTTATGTTGATTTATACACTCCCTTTTTGATCACTACTTCCCAGAATCTATAAAATGGATTTTAAAAAAGAAATCATTAGAAAATACTGATGGTGATGGTTGTGTAGGAATTGTAATAATTAAATGATTAAGTGTACGTATTAAAAGTTGCAGCTGAACCCCAGTGAGCTCCATAAGTGAAATAATAATGAACTTTAAATTATTTGAATCTGTATGAACAAAAAATGGATGCTCACTCTGGTACACTGTAGCATAAGTTCTCAACAGCCAGTAGCTTAACAGTGGAAAAAAACCTAAACCCCAACTTCCTAAAATAGTATTTGTTAGCTATGTGTATAAGATTAGTACTAGTTATAGAGATTTTCAAATAATGAGTATGGGATCTTTATCATGTCTTTATTATATCTCAAGAGAGATGGACCAGCATAAAGTTCATGTATAATATATTCTGAAGGGAGGAATATTTTTGAACAGTGGAGCTTTTATACAGACAGCATGAAAATAAGGAAAAGGATATGAAGCTGAATTTTATATGTCTTTTTATACAATGAGCCAGTAAAATCAATGGTATTTGGCAAATGTGTGTGTATGTGTGCATGTGACTGGCTTAAATATATGTTCAGGTATTTGGGTGAGAAGCCTCATTTCTGCTTGCCAAAAGCTACATAAATCCCAGCTCAGGTAGGTGATGAAGATGGAGGAGCCAGATTTTCCAAGCTAAAGGAGTTGAGCGATTATTTTAGCCTGGCATGTTTTCAAAAGTGACACTACATCAACGCAAAAAGAATGTTAAAGCAATATGGCTATAGTCAGCGTCTCATCGTTGTTATTTCCAGTTGAAAAGTGCACTTAAAGCAAAGAAAGGGAAAGTTACTTACCAATAACCAGGTTTCTTTGAGATATCCTGTACACACGACTATTTGTTCTGGAAGTGTTCACATACCAAGGCTCTTTAAGTCAAGGACTTTTCTTTTGCTACTTTTGAATTATCTCTAGAGATTACATAGTTTCCAGTCTCTCTACTTCATTCTCAGGCATAAAAGGCATGCCTGCAATAAGACCTTCAGTTAGCTATCAACTACACATTTCTGCAACATAGAGACTTGCAGAGAAAAGGCCAGATCTTCAAGTTGATGTATGTATCTCAGAAGATTCACATGTATTGTAAATAAGCCTTTCTTCTTTGAGCGTTTGCTCAATGCACATTCATACAGCTGGTCACTCCTGCATGTTTACAAGAAGGTATTTGGACTACTCAGTAAAGACTGGCCCAATTTCTGGACATTTGTTCATAAAATTAGTCCAAGGGTTAGAAACTGCTGTCCTGACTACTTGCATTCATCCCTTACACTTTGAAGATGGTGAGCAAGTTACTAAGCTGAATATATGTAGGTCTATGGTTTTTGAATGATTGCACTTTCCCCCATAATGCACAATTAATATTTGGTGTTCCTTAAGAATTCAGAAAATCAGATAGAATTTTAAACCCAGTTCTTATCTCATTTATAATCTATGAACTTAATTCCACTCTTTTGTTTCAGTTATTAAGAAAAAAAATACCCACATAGTTAAGAACAGAGGCAGATTGAAATCTTTTTAGTACTTTAAATGTAGTCAGATTGGTATTTTCAAATGTAAAGATGTTTACATTATATAAAATATTTGTTACACAGATGAGATGAACTTGTCCTTATAGTTGAGAAGTATTTATCATGCGTTTTTAATAGTCTTATATGAATTGTGTTCAGTAATCCAATAGAAATGATTCTAGAATTCCAAGCTTCTGAGCAGCTTTTAAATCATTATAATTTATTTAAGCTACCATCTCAAAGTATTTCTTCCCTAATTGAAATCCATTACTCTCAGTTATATTGGGCTTAGATACAAGGGACATTATTCAGTCATAAGTTAATAGAAAGCTCAAGATCCAAGAGTTTGTCAAATATCAATTTTAAAAAATGTTTTGATAACATTGGGAATGCAGTAATTGCTCTTGGCTTCAGACTAATTCAAATATCACACCTTAATATCACAGTATCACCAAATTTTTTAGAGTCTTTTGGATTTTCCTAAAATTCATGCTTAACACATATAGTGTCCACACTATATACATTTAAAAAAAAAAAAAAAAAAACCCACAAAAAACTTCAGACCACTTGCAGCCCAAAAACCAAATGCCCATTTGCAGCTGGAGTGTGATTATTGACATCCATCTTCTACTTCAGTTTCATTAAAAAAAGATATTTTAAAAATTCCAGTTTCTACTTTCTGAGAAGGTTTCCCAATGCACCGTAAATGGGAAACTTACTTCAATTACATTGATACTTCTGTCTCAAGGATTGTTCAGACATACACAATACATCTTTTTAGATGGTCCTTCACCTTTGCAGAGTGAATCCATGTTAATTGTCATCTGCTATGCATATTTTGTATGTTACTCTGATTCATACATTTCTATAGCTTATAGGATAAGAAAGTATTTAAAGCTTTGAGTTTTGCAAAAAGGGTCTGTGTTTCCTTAGCTATCCACATTAATGTGTATCTATGTTTCACTAGGCTGTTACATGTGGTAATGGTATTAATGGTATGTATGCAACTGGATAGGAGTTGTGGAGGGTAGGGTGAAGGTTAAGTCATAAAAGTTACTTAAAAACATATTATAAGTGATAGAATAGCCTTTTTACTAGCAAAAAGGTACCTTATTTTGTTACCTCTACTTCAGGCAGTGTGAAACTTGGGTTCAAGTTGTAGTTAAAAGGTACAAAAGTTCTTTGACTGAAATAATTCTTTTGTTGACGGTATTATCTGATATATGGCTGAAATAAATATGTATTAGAAAGAGTTTAGCCACTATTCAAGGATGAAAGCTATTTCTTCATTAGTGTTAACCTAGATTTCATAATTGTTTTCAATGGGCTGGGGTTAGTTAAATGAGAGGAAAAGGTCTGCAGCAAGTAGCCAGTATCCCAGATTACAGATCAAATCAGATTAGCTCAGAATAATTACTTTGAAATCTCTTTTGGGTTTTATCCATTCAGAATAGGTTTTCATTTGATTTAGACCTGTTATTGTTCATAAATAGAAAGGTTTACTTCAAACAGGCTTTCCTTGAGAATAGGATATAAACTGGAAGACCTACATAATTTGTCAGTATTACTCAGTAATGCCTTTGTAAATCTTTCAGGATAATTAGCACCATCGCTTTTCTTCATTTCTACCCCCATTATTTGAAAAATAATATCAGGAAATATTGTGTGCATTCCTTTCATTTATATTGACATAAAAAAAATTGACTTAAAGTTTCAGGATTTATCTTCAATTTTAAATGTTTCTCAGACTTTAGTACTTGATTTGGTATAAGATGCTATAAGGCATCTAAGATACCCTCAGGTGCTAGTGACCAGCTGCTGAATAAAATCCTCAGTGGTTAATGCAGACTTTGTGGCCAGCAACTACATATTTTGTCCGGGTGAGAATAGGTTATTTATTTTTTTTAGATCTATCAGACTACACAGAAAACCTGTCTTGCATATGTTTGGAATTTGAGTCTCCAGCCTTTACTTGAATAAAGTCCTCACTGAATTATGAATAGAAATAATTTCCCCTGTGTTCTTCAGCCTGTCATATTGATATCAATAGATACACCTTGAGGTTATGCCTCTATTCATAGGAGGAAAATCTAGAACTCTCCACGCTCTTGCAGTACCCTGCCTGGGGCTTTACTGTATAATTTAATGCTTCCCATTGCCAGGTACAAGCACTGCCTATTTAATTTTTTAAAAAAATATTTGTTAAGCATTTAATGCAATATTAAGCAAATAGGAAGCCTATTAATTTCTCAGAACAACTTGACTTTCATAAAAGGAAATCAATAGCCTTGATAGTTTGATTCTGTAAGCGATAAGCAGCTGTACAAAGAATGAGGGACCTAATTCCACTAAAAATTGATGGAAACTAAGGAATCTTTTTCTTTTGCTCACTAAGACCAAATTTTCAATTTTTAGGAAAAACCTGCAGGTTTTAGGTTGCTTCTATGGAGTTTAACAAAGGATGCAAATCACCGTCATAGTATTTTTTTGAATTAATTGAAATCATATACTTAAATCTAATTGATATAAAATTTAACCAAAATAATATAAATGAACCAAAAAAAGACAAAAGAGAGCTTCATAACTTTTGAAATTTTTTTAGGATACGTTTTTCTTCCAGAACTGCTCTAATCAATTTCTGTGGTCCTTACAGAGCATATTTGGAAGAAAGAAAAGAAATTAGAAGAAATTCAGACAACTTCTCCCATAAGACAGAGTCCCCTAGAAAACAATATCGATAAAATGTCTATTTGTTTTTACTCCTTGTTCTGGGTAATAAAATGCTATTTTGTGTTCTTATATAAAAATATTGATCATGGAAATAAGATTTGCCTGGTGTAAACTATGTGAGATAAGGCAGAATGCTTTTCTGTACTGTAGTTTTTGAGCCGTTGTGATATGTGTTTCACACACAGCTTCTTCAGAATAGTTGCAGCTATTGAAGAATAAGTTCACTATCTCCCACTGGTTTAAATTTTCATATATCTGATGATGCTTGATGCTGTTAAGATGTCAGTTTTCATCTGCTGGGGGGTTGCACAGTATCCACCTATCTTTCAATACCATATGAGCAGACCTCAGGGCTTTTACAGAGCTTTAGTGAGATTAAATAGTTTCAGTCACAGGAGATTCACTCATTTGGAGCAGTAAGACAGGTTATAGTACAACTATTCTATCCAGATTTTAATGTGCTGAGCATAGTCTACCATTACTGAGTTTATCCCTCTGATATTAATAATTTTTATTGTGGTTTTTTTTTTCTTGAAAAAAGTTACATTGATTTTATGACCTTTTAAAAATGTGGCATTAATAACGGTTGAAATGGTGCCACCAAAACATAGTAATGGTTTGATTACTGCTGAAATTCCATTTATTTTTAGATCCTTTCTTCTAGAACTATTAAAGTCTTATGTGCATAAACTTTGCATAAATGAAAGTCAAGCTGCCAGCAGTGATTGTCATAATGTAGCTATAAATACCATCAGATGCATTCTTGATTTATTTATATATTTATTTTCTTAAATGAGCAACAGTCACTGTTTTCAAAGTATGGGGCTTAACATTTAAGTATAAAGATTCAAATAACTGAGTGAGCAAAACGTATTTTGAAAATAAGATTGACAATGAAGGCTTGTAATCTGGTTTTCCTCGCTTCCTACTTATGTGTTACTAAGGAAATCACAGAAGTTATTTGTTGTAAAGGTGTTATTTTAACACTACTGTTATTGAAGCTGTATAAAACTTCTATAACCTGTTTTCAATTGGCTAGTTTTTTAGTCAAAATAAATATAAGTTCAAATAAGGTTCCCTTTTAAACACATAATCTTTACTAAATTATCAAGTAGGAATTCTAAGTCTTAGCACACTGTCTGGACTCTTTTGAATGCTTTTAAATCATGACTTAAAATCACAGTGAGAAACCTTCAGGTACATTTGGAAAGTTCTACCTATCTTTCCCAAACCAAAAAAAAGACCTGAAGTCAAACTAATCAATCAGAGCAGTGATGGTCTAGCAGAGATGGTTTACATAAAAAGCATGGTCAGATGAGGGATGTCTGATCACCGCAAAGTGAAGTCAGTACAAAGAGAACTCAAATTATGTTTGAGCAGTTCTGAAACCCATTTTGTTAAACACCAGAGGCCCCACGCAGAGGAACACAACACAAATGCACACATGCGCACACACACACAAACACATACCTATATCTATACCCAGACCTATACACAGACTGATTTTCACTGGAAGCTCCCCAGAGATACTGCAGATTTTGGAACATCAGCAATATCATAAACTCCTGAGATAAAATCTGATTGCGTTTTAGGTCCTTGTAAATACTCTCTTCACTCGCAAACTAGAACAAAACCACAGGTTAACATGCTCTGAGAGCAAAAAATTTAGATGCAGCTCTGTATCTGAACTTCCCTATCCATGTAATGAACAGTTTTTGAAATCTTCATGTCAATTCATATGGAAGAGTTGATACGAATTTTATCTTTTGCTCACAAAAATAGTTCCATTTAAGTAATTTGGATGAATAAAGGCTGCAGCATCAGGCTCCTAAAATGTGAACTTTTGGGCTGCTAAGCTCAGTGGAAATGATATAATATTCCTTTGAAGACAGAATTAATGGTTTTCCTTTTTTTTTTTTTTTTTTTTTTTTTTTTTTTTTTCCCCCCAACAATATAATGAAGTTCTTGTATCTGGCATAACGGGCCCAGTCTTTAAAGCACTTTGTGAGTAAAGGGCAGTTGCACTAACTCAGTACAGAGCAGAAATGCTTTACAGGATGTTTCCAGATAGGGGAAAATTACTCCCGTGCTCCTGGTGAGAATGCTATGTTAAAGAGAGAATCAAAAAGACGTAAACACACTTGTTTTTCTTCACATGATTCTCACTAGTATTTCCATCCAGGAGCAAACATCCCTATGGTGAATATTTACTTATCTTTTATTCCATATGAAATATTTGTCTGCCCTTGGCCTTTGCTTCATCTTGGGGCAGGATTTTGTTAAGCAAAACGAAAAAGATAAGATAATATTCATCTCTGCTTGGCAACACCAGCAAAGCTAGCAAAAAAATGCATTCATCTTTGTCCACATGGCAGTAACAAGAACAAAGTGTATTTATTTTTTTCCTGTGTATGATAATAAGCCCCAGATAAAAAAATGTGTTTCTTTGTCCCTGAATCTAGCAATGGCAAGGACAAAATTACACTGCTGGCAGTAAGCAGGAATGAAGGAAATATTTTCATTAATTTGAAAAAAACCCAAACCAACCAGACCTTTTTAAAGTTTTGTTTAGAAGATCACACAGTATTTAAGTTCTTATTAACCATATCATTCTGCTAACATCCAGTATGAATTTCAGGCCTCATAATTCTATAAATAATTGAATTCAACAGTCATGCCTCAAATTGTAAGAAACACCTGGCCCTATGTAAGCAGCCAAGGGATATCCAAAAAGTTAACTCACATTTTATTAGTGTCAAGACTTTTTCACTGTTCTGTACAGTGTCGTTTCAATGTAGCTTCTGATTGTGCTGCTAGCTAGGTGACTTGTCCTACCATGACTGGTGTAGCCTTTGGACTATCTGGGTGTATTGTTTCTTTATTTTAATCACAGTGTGGTATCTAAGCTATTTAAATGAATTTAAAAGCAAATGCAAAGTTGTGTGGATTGTGTCAGATAACCTGATCTTCTGATTGCTAGAAGATTCTAGGAAATTCTAACTTTTGCTAAAATAACATGTTTTTTTCTGATAATTTGTATTGTAATTGTACTTGCAATCTTTTATTCATGATTTATATGAAAACCATTAGATATATAAATTCTAATCCTTTACTTATTTGTAATATAATCAAATTACTTCAAGATAGAATTACCATTCACCCAGAGTTACACATAGTGGAACCGGGAAACCTGTAGTACTTTTTATTCAAATTAACTGGAAGTCAAATGAGTCCCTGTCTTAAAGGATTTTGTCTTCTTACAGGATTGTGGAGAAAGGATACATGATTTCTTGTAACAGTCCTAAAGTATATGTTCTACAAGTCAAAACCACTCTTAGCAGTGTTTAGTGACTTAGAATTTTAGAGATCTCGGTCCCTCCATACTCGTCATATCTCAAAAGTCATACCTCCCCTCAGCTTCCCCAGCATGAGCCTCTCCTGACTAATCATCATCCTTGAATGGAAAATAAATGTATTTGAAAAAAAAAAAAAAAACCCACAAAATTCTTTGTCCTATTACAGGGTCATCCTTAAATTCATAGCTGTGCAATCTGTTTTCCAGGAGACGTAACTTCTGGAGATTTGTTTCCTTCAGACCCACTCTGCCTATAAAAATCTGAAAACACAGTAGGAGGATCTCTGACAGGAGGGCTGTGACTGTCCCTGCTCAAAATCTACTTCATGAAAACTATGTATTAATTAACTTTTCCATAGAAACTAATGGAGGTCCTCATGAGACAATCTTTAGAAAGGATAAATACTTACTAGGTGAGTGAAAACAAAACCTGGGATGAAAAGTAAATTCCTGTTAAAGACCATACTGGGGCTTTGAGGGGTGTTCCTCATGCATGACAACTTCATAAATAATTTGGAAATATGAAGAACTTGCATGGGAGTAGAATAAAGAACTTCAGAAAGAGATATTTGAAACCATAGTAAAATTCAACATCAGCAGTTTTAAGGCCTGAAAGTATTTTCTTATAGCTAGATTAGTCCACATTTGACAGATAAAATGATCTTATCCCTTTACCCAAAGCACCCTGTGGTACCAACGTACCATGATCTGAGTCTACTGGAATCTAAACTGCCTACCCACAGTCTCCAGGCTCCGAGTCAGCCAGATGTGTGCAAGCTACTTTTCTGAAGCCACACAGATATAGTAGCATTGTTCTGTGCTCCAGCGAATATGTCTTGCTAAGCACTGAAACGGCTTTTATTTCCCAAGGGAAAAGCTGAGCTGTGCTGGTAAACTCAGCCTGCTTTTTCAAGAGATAAGAACCATTGAATGGGGAACTGTCAATCATCTGGATGACCCAAACTGTATTCATGCCATCTGGAAGTCTCTTTCAAACTACATAACATCACCTTCCATTGACAAAGATTAACAGCTAGATAAAATTTGAACTCAGAAAATGGGTAAATTATGATCTTGGGAAGTCAGAAACATTTGGCACTTAACTAATTTAGGACATTTGAGAACATTTTTCCTCCTACCATCAAATGATTTGGAAGAAATTATTTGCCTGTTGACATCACAATACAGGATTGATAGGCTGGAGAACTTGGTATTTTGGTCTCCTGGAGATGCTCTGAAAATGTAGTCTTCAAAGTCAGTCTGAAGAGCCTTATTTGCCATGCCAGGTGTAAGAGGTGAATGAAGAACTTAATGTAGTTGATGAAAGAGATCTACGTTTTTCTCCATGATTCTTCAGAAAGAAATATCTCCAACAAGCATGAAACCTACTGCTTATGCACATGACAGGTATTTCATGCTTTGTGCAGTAATTCTGAGTTTCCTTGCAGCTATACAAAACCCCTGTGCAGAACACATACATAAAATGTAGTGCATTCAGGCAGTAACAGATTGACCACATGCATGCTATTCCGTTGGTATGGCAGCAGCTCAGCTAATTCAGAGTAACTCTGACAATATTGCCAGATTTCTGAAAATCACGATCTATTTTATACATTCCTGTAATTCTCCAGCGCAAATTTCACAGACACAAAAGCCACAGAGCTTTGATCCATGAAAGCCCTAAGTCAAAGGGAGAAGGCAGTACACAGTAGCTGTCATAATAATATCCAAAGTATGGGAAGGTGATGTGGGTTTTTTTCTTTAAACTGGTATAGATTCCATTAAATCTTGAAAAAGTCTAGATAGGGTATCATATTTCTGTAAGACTTATTTTTCCATTTCCCTGTCCCCTCAGAATATTTATTCTATTTATGTGTCACAGGCATGACTCAGGACAGCTTGAGTTCTGTTTATACTGGAGAGGGGGTACAAGTACTTTGACTAGAAAGACACTCAAATATCAATTATATCCAGAATGGGAAATATAATGGGAATTAGTTTCTTTTCTAGTCTACCTTACTGCTTCTCTACAGCATACAAATATTTGTTTGTAATCTTAAAATAATTAGAAGAGGCAAAATATGATTCTGATTGTGTCCTACCTTAAAAAAGTTTCAAGCTTGTAAAGATGACTTTTTGGTTTGGGTTGGTGTTGCAGCACTCTCCAAGCCATGAAGCCACAACAAGGTCTTTTACCATCTCATACCAACACACTCTTCATGTCAGTACCTCTGCTATCTTCTCATCTCACCTAAGGCCCACTCTCTCTTCTCTTGCTTCTTCCTCGGCTGCTCTCTCTTCATTGTCTCTCAACCACTGAACAGAACCAGCCACAGCTGCACCTTATCTACATCGGCCAACCCACCGCCCCTGAAGCCAGCCCACAGCTGTATGTTATCAATGCTAATTAACCTGCCTTCATTTCTCTACAGGTTGGAACAAATGCTTGAACCTGAGAACTGCTTGCATTTCTTGCTGAATGAAGTAAAAAAGTAAAAAGGGAGACAAACATAATTTATCCAAAAATTAAAACAATATATATTCCAATGCTGCAATATTCTGTCCTTATGTTACACAGTAATATTTTAGGCTAATGGGTTGTTGATTTTTATATAATATTTTCCTATTTGGTTGGGTGTTTTGGTTTTGGTTTTGGGTTTTTTTTTTGGTTGATTGTTTTTTTAGTTAATAAGCTTTCTAAGAATAGTATTTTGTTAGCAAAGTCATACTACTGAATAATGAGAAAGGAAAAAAGTCTATTGCACCAATATCTTCTTCAATCTCTTACTGAGATTTTTGTGTTGTTTTGTTTTCACTAATTTTTGTTGAAAGTGATGGATTTCATAATGACTTTGGGGTGTTGTCATTTTGAGCCTTGAGTAATAAAACTGAAAACAGAAATGCTGACACAGTAGTTAACAGTTACAAAACAAGAATTGTAACAATAATAGTTACATAATCTTGTAAAGTAATGTCACATTCAACTAAGAAATGTAGTAAGACAAGGAGGGTAACACTTCAGGTCTTAGGAGATAAAGCTATGTGGGGTTTTTCCTGCATTTTAATTCATAAAGGCAGTATCTTTTCTGTTTCTAATATGAAAACAAAAATAAACCAGTATTACTATAAATTTAAAAGGTAAAAAGGAATGTTGGGAATTGCTTATAGTATTTCCAATGGATCTGAAATCTTCTGAAACTGATAAACTGAAAATACTGTCAAGTCAGAAAGCACCTTAGTTATTAAAACTTGTTGCATCTAATGACTGTGGAATCATTTTGGCCAAACAAGATGATTGTTTGATTCTGAATAGAAAAGATTTTTATTTTATTTCCTGATAAATGAATAGGAGGTCAGTACTGGCTGTCATAAGGGCAAACAATTTGTTCTTAGCACTCTTGGAATTTTAACAGGGCAACATTTTCCAGGACAACAATACCGAACCAGAGCTTATGACCCACATTCTGAGCTTAGAAATATGACAGTCTTATATTGAAGCTGATTAGAAATCTAAGGACAAATTTTTACCTCTGCATGTAACTCTAGATGAAATATACTGTAGTTCTGCGTATCTGTACTCTAAGTTTTGGGGGGATGATTCAGTGCCTCGAGGTTCGAGTTTTTTCTAAAGGGGTTTTCTTTCTGCTTTTTCCTTTATTTATTATCTGCATCTGCTAGCTGGACCTGGACAGTACAAAGGTAAATTGGCTCACTGACATCTCCCTCAGCAACAAATTAAATCACCAAGATAGAACATTATCTAAAAAACCCAGTAATAATAATGAAAATCCAACGCCAACTAAACCTGAAGTTACTATGTTCGGTTTGCTACAGATGAGTAAGTTGCTAGCATAATAGGAAGTAAAATAAATTCAGACAAGGTGATGAGAAACACTTTTTTTCAGTTGCCAAATAATAAATGTGAGAAGTCCCCGCAGGGCAACATTGTGAACGCAGAAAACACTAGGGTCATTCAAGTAATGATTGTATATGTCTTGGGAAAATAACGTACAAGGGAATGATGAACCTCAGTGGGCTGAATGGCCTTTTTCATTCTCAATATTCATGCATCACAGCTGTCATGCTGCAAGGTATGTTAAAAGAGATTACATGCTGATGGTTGTGAGATCTCTTCATCTGAAACTCAGCTCCATATGTGTCTAGTTGAAGAGCTGTTATTTGACACACACTGAGCCCTGTCACAATTTAGCCTTTCCAATACCTTTATTAATATCTTCAATATTTACGTTTACTAAAACAGAAATAGCAACACATTGCACAATGATTCTGATATAAGTGCAGGCCAAGTATTTTTAGGATAAAACGGTGGCACTACATCACTAGTTCTGAAGCGGTGCAGGCAGGAAGAAAGCCACTTTTCTAAAGCAGGCATGATTTGCATGATTTGCTTGCCTGAACAAAGTGGTGAAAAGACCATGCTAAAAACCTTTCTGTGATTAGCACTCTTACGGGCACACAAAGAACTTTTCACCTGGTATCCCATGCCTGATGATTTACAAGACATTAGCTTTCAAACCTAAGGCAGGATCTCAAACGCAGTAGTAGCAAAAGGTTATGTGACCCATTTAAGAACTTAGAAATCCTTATGAACTTTAAGGTGTGCTTCACTGAAACTGCTCTAAGGAATGCAGAGGAATACTAGAGTTGCCATTACCTCACTGAAATTACATTTTTACAGATGCCTTTCTGTTAGGATTTGTTGCTGCACTGGAATTGAAATAGCTTGAAAACTGAGGTCAGCTTCGTTCAAACTAAGCCCAGAAATTAAAAACAAACCAAAATGCTCTGCCAAGTTAAAAAAAAAAATGTTTAAATATTTAATGTTGATGTTTTTAAAAAATAGCTCTTTGGAGTTTTCAGTCTTGAAACTGGTATCTACTTCAAATGTACTTATTTTCCACAGCACTGTGAGAATGTTATTGTTATATTGTCATATTAAAATGACAAAATTGATATGAAACTGTTCATTCAAATAAAGAGATTTAAAAAATTCTTGGAGCTTTTACTAGTTGTCCTATTTCCATCCCAAAGGATGGAAATTTTCCATATTTAAATTCTGCTGGGTTTGGGAAAAAACTTTTGGTTCTCCTCATTAGCAATTAAAGTGAAATTGCAATTTTGATCCATTTCTGTTTGTGTTAAGAAGCAGATGATTTGGAGAGTGTATAATTTGTGGGAAAAGGAAGGCAAATCTAGATGAAATTTTGATTTACCATAAATACACGTATGCTACCTGAAGTAACACCATCTCTTATTTAAGTACATAATTATATACACACCCCAAGGTATTTTTACCTTATATATGTGTACAATAGTGGGTGATCATTATCCCTATGACAAATACTAACATTTAAGGAAATATACCTTCTTGTTTCTGCTTTATTTGCTTTTTATATCTGTGACATAGCTATAATAACAGCTACCCCTTATTGTCTCTGAAAACTTTTTCAGAGGTAAATATTGTGACTATTTGGCAATATGACACATATGCATGTAGGTAGCTGGATAACAAAATGCAGTGTTACTGGACACTTTTTCAAAAATCAACAGATTTATGTGTACTCAAATATTTAGGAAATTGTCGTTTTTAATAGGTATCTGCATATTCATATGCCAGCTGGCTGTGCAGAAATAGCAGTTTGTTTTGTGTTTATTAAGAGTTTTCCCATTTAGAAAAGACTGGATTATTGACTGGCAACCTGAAAAGAGGTGAGAATCTCAGTAACTAGTCCAAAATGGCAACATAAAGATTTTCAAAAAATGGTGAATGGTGGCTAAGAACCATTTCAGACAGTCTGTACATGGATACAGCCAGCATGCTTATTGAATATTGGAATAATAGGGCTAACTTCAATTGACTATCATATTCAATAACAGTATGCCTGGCAAAGGTGGAATCAAAATGGTTTCTGGGGAAGGTTTTTTTGTCTTTTTGTCTGTTTTAGGTCTTCTAGTACAATCCAATATGCTCTCAGATTTCGGAGGGTGGTGGTGCTGGCTGTTTTTTTCCTTTTTCTTTTTTGACTATGGGATATATTGGTAATAAAACCAGGTGGGCTGTAATAAAATATTTCATACTTGTCTTTGATCCAGATCTGTTTTTCACTAGTATGCCATCATTAACAGAAATAGTTGGAACACCAGAAAGCAGTAACTTGTCTGAAATACATTACTTTTCAGGAAGTTTTCTTTGGGAAGTTTCTCACACACAGAAAGAGAAATTATTTTAGAAAGAGATGGTACCTGAAATCTTTTCTGTAGTCTATGTGTAAGATAGTAGAGTTACTCAGGGTGGGGGAGGATAAAAAATCACTTCATCTGAAATGACCAGACTTTCGTAAGATATGAAGCCACAATGACAGTTTTTTATGTTTACAAGTTGACAGGAAGATTTTTTTTTTACATTTTTATTTGAAATATAGAACACTTTATTGTCCTTTCAATGACCTGGTTGCTTGTGAGATTGCTTAGAAATACCAGTAAGGAAATAGTCTGCAAATGCTGATATTTCAGTCTCATCATATATATCTTCTAGCACTTTGGAAGGTAATTGGCTACCATAAGTTTTCCTCGCAAATGATATGATAAGCTTTTTGCATCTGATTTAATCTGTCCACATCAGACTAGTCAGAACAGATTTCCATCATTTTTAAATCCCTACTTTGATCTAGCTACTCAGACTGTGACCTCTGAGGACTGTATAATGGCTTATTTAGTATGATCTTCGTAATGGATGTTTTCTGTATAACACTCCTATATTAACATGCTTTTGTTTCAAGTTTTAAGAGTTTGGTTGTGGGTTGGTTTTTTTCTACTTTGTTGAGCACTTAGAATACTTTCTCAGCTAATGATATGTTTAGTCTGCTATTTGTTTTTTAAATTGGATTCAGATTTTTGGCTTGGCTAAGTTTCCTTGATTCTAGAGTAAACTGTTTTCTTATACAAGTCAAAATCAGCTAACTTTATGTGTCTTTTTGTGGTTTTAAGAAAAGGTAAAAATATTTAGCTCATCTGCAAATTATATATATTATATGTATACTTAGTAATATGTAGTACCCTTTCATGTATTTTTGGATAAATGTTTAGGTCATATCCTAGCCCTTCTGAAAAATTGTTTCTTTTATAGCCTATGACTTGTTTACAGCAACATTAAACATGTTTAGAGGAAAGATTGTAGGAGAGTAATATTACTTACTGGCTAGGAAATATTTAATACAGTTTGGCTTAATCTTGATGAAGAGATTCTTTGCTACATCTGCAGTAGGTGCAAGACCTAGATGACTCTTTCATGACCTCGTAGTATCATTTATTGCATACATTTTCTTGACAGGCTGCTACTCCATCTGCTTACGTTCACCATAGACATTGATGATATATAGTCCTCAGTAGTCCCAAAATTGCAAAACATCTTTCTTTCCTCTTAGTGCAGCACAGGCTTTCTTTCAGTCCTTAGTTCTGGCATGCTGTTTTGGATAATCTACAAACAACCCTCTTCACTTTTAGCTACACCTAACTCATAGTGTTAAAGCATCAAGTCTAGCTAAACTTAATCCTTGTTACTTTATATACATTTCAGAATATTCAGGATATAATTGGTCTACCAAAAATGGAAAGAAAAAAAAAAAAAAAAAAAGGCAAAAAAGCCTGAATTGTCATGAATGAGACATTTGTTGCCTCATCTCCAGAACAACTTTCCACATCCAAAACAGACATACATAGCCCAAGCAAACTCTGAAAAAGATCACCCTCAAGCACTGATGTTTAAACAAACAGCTCAAGCAAATTATTTGATATTCAGTCACTTCTCATAGTTGCAATGTTGAGATAGAACATATATTGCCCCACCTTGCATCTATGATGAAAGATGCTGGTGACATAACCTCAGGTGAGATCATATAGCCCTAATCAGAAGAACAAAAGTTTACTATCTGTGTAGAAGCTCAACGCTAAGGAAGCTGTCTGGAAGATGTATTTCACAGTCAGTAAAAATCAACTGGAAGAGAAATGCAGCTTACAGAACATCTAATGAATATTATTTATGCAGTCTGAAGACTTTGAAGTTTACTACAATTTTTTGTCCAGCTGTGTAAAATACCGTTGCAGCAACAATCAATGCTATTTAAGTTATAAACACATTAGTGGGCTTGTTAGTAACAGTTGTAAGCAGGTGTTTCTATGGTACTGAAAAATAATAACCATTTTAAGGCTGTCATCAACTGGATTTTTAGCAAAGTAGTTGGATTACAGGTAATTGTCAGGTGTTTTGACAAAATAAATGTACTTTTTAAAGTCCAGTTTTCTCACTCTGCTGCAATTCATGCTCCACGTAACTGTAGGCACAAGAGCTTCATTGTTTTGTAGAAAACTGGCTTGCCGGTCTCTCTTTTTCATGCTGAATGAAAGTAATTGACCATATTTAATGTAGCTTTTGGCCAGAAATGTTGGCATAAATGTCTATCGCTTTTGCACTACATGATTGTAACACACTTCAGCTACTAGGACCCATCGAAGAAAAAAAAAATAATTTAACTACTGTAAAAAGAACATCAACATTCTGGGCAATAGCTGTTGGGTCTCACTTGTTCTGTGGAACACATTTTCTCTTCAAAGTTCATGATAGATTTACATTTGTTGTCACTTATTAGTATTTTCATGCTATAGATTTCATGGAGTCATTTAGATTAGAAAAGAACTTTGAGATCATGGAGTCCAACCACTGACTCAGGACTGCCAAGTTCATCGCGAAACCATGTCCCTGGGAACCACATCTGTACATTTTTTAAACACCTCCAGGGATGGTGATTCCACCACCTCCCCGGGCAGCCTTTTCCAATGCTTGACCACCCTTTCAGTGAAAATGTTTTCCCTAATAGCCAAGCTAAACCACCCCTGCTGTTATTTCAGACCATTTCCTCTTGTCCTGTTGCTTGTTACTCAGGAGGACACTGATCTCCACCTGCCTACAACCCCTTTTCAGAGGGTGGTAGAGAGTAATAACATGCCCTGGAGTATCCTCATCTCCAGGCTAAACAATACCAGTTCCCTCAGCTGCTCCTCATAAGACTTGTGCTCCAGACCCTTCACCAGCTTCCTTGTCCTTCTTTGGACATGCTTCAGCACCTCAAGCTCTTCCTTGTGGTGAGGAGGTCAAAACTGAACACAAACACAGGTGTGGGCTCACTGGTGCCAAGTGCAAGAGGACAAGCAGTTCCCTGGTCCTGCTGGCCACACAGTTTTGGATACAAGCCAGGACGCTGTTGGCCTTCTTGGCCACCTGGGCACACTGCTGGCTCATGTTCAGCCATCTGCCAGCCAGCACCCCAAAGTCCTTTTCCACCAGACAGCTTTCCAGCCACTCTTCCCCAAGACTGTAGCATTGTGTGGGGTTGTTGTGACCCAAGTGCAGGACCCACCACCTCTCCTGGTTGAACCTCATACAATTGGCCTCGGTCCAGCCTGTCCACACCCCTCTGCAGAGCCTTCCTGCCCTCCAGCAGATCAACACTCCCACCCAGTTTGCTGTCACCTGTAAACTTAGTGAGGGTGCCCTCAATCCCCTCATCCAGATTGTTGATAAAGACATTAAACAGGACTGGCCCCAGTACTGAGCCCTGGGGAACACCACTTGTGACCAGCCACCAGCTGGATGTAACTCCATTTACTACCACTCTTTGGGCTCAGCCATCCAGCCAATTTTTAACCCAGAGAAGAGTACAACCATCCATGCCATGAGCAGCCAGCTTCTCCAGGAGAATATTGTGGGAGACTGTGTCAAAGGCTTTACTAAGATCCAGGTAGACAGCATCCACAGCCTTTCCCTTACTCACTGGGCAGGTCACCTTGTCATAGAAGGAGATCAGGTTAGTCAAGCAGGACCTGCCTTTCATAACCCCATGCTGGCTGGGACTGATTCCCCTGGTTGTCCTGCATGTGCCATGTGACGGTGTTCAGGCTGATCTGCTCCATAATCTTCCCTGCACTAAGGTCTGGTTAACAGGCTTTTCTGAAGAACATTTTTCCTTCAAGAGAAATGGGTAGTATCATCTAAGAACAGTCTTTGTTTTTACAGACATTTTGTAATAATTTATTACAATCTGATTTTTGAACCTTCCTGGAATTCAGCTATGTCGGTTACATGGTGATTATTGATACAGTTCATGGTTTGTTTATTTTATTATTTTCAAGCAATTCTTACAGCTTGCCATTTTTCTCGATCAAATTGCTCTACTCCTCTTCCTAAAGGTCTTGGGTCTTTTAATTTGATTTATATGCTAACCTTGAAATAAGGAGAGACATTAATAGACCATTCTGTTTTAATGAATGACTTGTCAGGTGCTGGTTGACTACTTCAGTGGCCGGAAACTCTGTTCCTCCAGGCACTGATTAGGAGGGAAAGGCCTGAGGCTCTCAGTCATGCCTGTGTCTTTCCTCATTTAATATTCAACAGCTGACAGGAACAGCATTTGTTTGAAGGACTCATTTAATTAGCAACAACTTTGATATTTCTGTACCTCTCTTAAACTTCTTTTTAATGTTTTACATTCAAGCAGGAGGGCCTGGTGTGGCTTGTAAATACTGAACCTGGCTGTCTGCATGCTGCATAACAGCTCTCTGGGTCAGAAGTAGTGAGGAGCTGTGTGTGTGTAAGCACAGGAGGAACTTGCCAAGTTCCTCCAAAGGCAGATGTCACCTTATCTGCTCGATAGTTCCTGAAATATGTTTGCTTTCTTTTCTTCAACCTTGTAATTCATTATGTCTTTCTCCTGCTGGCTTGGCTCCGAGAATGGAGGTGCAGGTTGTGCTTGGCATGTGCATAAGAGAGCGTTTGCTTACACCGTCTCCTGTTCGTCATGAACCAGAAGATCCCACAAACAGTTTGGGTCAACACACTGGCCTAAAACGTCTAGCACATCTACCTTTGCCACTACTCACCCTCTGTGGAAGGCATCACAAAGAAGGCTCACTGTGTAACCTCATGTACTCTACAGCAGCTCTGGAGAAAATCCCCCTAAAGCTCAATAATTCTCTGAACACCCCTCCCCTCAAGAAATGCAGCGAGACTTACAAAAACAGGTTTTGGCTGAGTGTCATCAATAATCATTGATTTATTTTCCATAATTTTATGATTTCCCATCCCTGTTCTGTATTTTTGGTGATGGGTTTTGGGGGTGTTACTTTGGGGTTTATGTTTGGGGATATTTTTGTTCCCTACAAGAGCTAAGGGTTACAGTGCTTAGGTGGTGTAGAATCTCAGAAGGCAGTGGTAGAATCTTGCTGACTGCAGCATCTGAACATTTCAGAAAACAGCACCCAAATATGAATCGGAATTATTTCTAGTTTTCTTGTTCTTGCTGAAAATAATTGTTAAAAAAACCCAAACCCCAAAACAAAACAAACAAACAAACAACCCCCCCCAAACACTCCAAACAAACCAGAAACAACAACAACAAAAACCCATAACACAAAAAACTTGGAGTCCTCAGATAGATCAATATTACTTACCTGCACTTTAAATTTTTATGCTTTAATTTGTGGTTGTTGGTGCATGAAATGTTCCTGAGCCCCTTTTTGACAACGGTAATTTGTTTGCTTCTCTTTCTGTATCATCTGACTATCTGATTTTTAGTCAATAATGCTGTTTCCAGGTCCATCTGTCTGGCAGAACTTGTCTGAAAATAAAACTAAAATTATTTGCAAGTTGCACGTAATTCTCTGTAATGTCTGCTCTTTTTTCCAAAGCATTCTGTAAATATAAACCACATGCATACATAAATTATTAAGTGCATAGATAACTGAATATAGACAGTTGTCACTGAAATAAACAGGAAATTTCACTCCTGTGATCAGAGAAAAGTGAGCTGAATTTTGGTATCCTGAAATTTGTTTCCTATTAACCCATTGAGCTTACTCAGCATGTTTCCATAAGCTGCTTTTAGAATGTCAGACACAGTTGAGTGATCCTGGTCTTTTATGATGATGTTGTTGTTGTTGTCGTCATGATTATCATCATCATCATTATCATCATTATCATCATTATATTGTTGGTTCACTTTAATGGATTTCATATACCCATACCTAGAGTTAGTATTAGCTAGAGCTTGTTTTAAAGCAGAGATTAAATTCGGGCAAACATACATTGGATGACAGTCATGGAAGTGGAAGAAGTTCTTGAATTGCATAGAAATTAAATCCGAAATGGAAGATCTGAATTTAATGAAATGACCATAGCTTGGGAAATAAGCAGTTCTTAATTATAGAGTTCTCTAAACTGAAGCTTTGTTTCAAATAATCTCAAGTACTCTGGAAAAGAATTTTTGCTTTGAGTGATATGAGTTTCTAATCAGAGCCAAGAGTGAGAAAGAGGGAACAGCTTCAGTGTAGCAAAGATTACTGAAACATACAATCTCACAGTACTCTTCTTACTAGATTCTATGGTCAACCCAGTATATCTAAATCCTAGATATACCCGAGTGATAGTACTCAGCTATTAGTTGTATATAATTATTTTGGGTTTGATATTGTATATTACATCATACGGTGTAACAGCCAACCAAATCACCAAAATGTGTAGAATAGTTCTGGGGAAAACTTCTGAAATTTCTGTGACTCATTCTATTTCTAGTCTTTATTGCTGTTTGACATTTTCACAGAGGAAGGATTAAAAGACAGGAATAAAAGTAATTATTTACAACAAAAAATAATGTGTTTTTTTCGAATTTAATGTCTGGCTGTGCGTTTCAAAGTCATGTATCTCTTCAGGCTGTTTTGTTTTGACATTTCATTAACTGATGTGCTTTTTGTGCTGTTCAGATCCTGCATCTTATTCAAAAATTCAACAGTATCTCCAATCTATTAGTTTATATGGGCTATTATCCTGGTTTCAGCTGGGATAGAGTTAATTTTCTTCTTAGCAGATGGTACAGTATTGTGTTTTGCATTTAGTATGAGAATAATGTTGATAACACACCTATGTTTTAGTTGTTGCTAAGTAGTGCTCACTCTTAACTAAGGACTTTTCAAGTTTCCCATGCTCTGCCGGTGAGGAGGTGCATCGGAAGCTGGGAGAGAGCAGAGCCAGGACAGCTGACTAGACTAGCCTAGGGAATATTTCATACCCTAGAATGTCATGCTCAGTATATAAACTGGAAGGATGTGGGGAGCTGCAGATCGCTGCTCAGGGACAGACTGGGCATCAGTCAGTGGGTGGTGAGCAACTGTATTGCGCATCTTTTGCTGGGTTTTTGTTTGTTGCTTTTTTTTCCCCTCCCCCTGGATTTTCTTTCTCTTTCCCTGTCCTCTTCATCACTATCATTATTTTTGTTGGGTTTTTATTTTTTTTATCCTTATTTCAGTTATTAAACTCTTCTTGTGTCAACCCACAGGTCTTACTTTTTCTGATTCTCCTCCCCATCCCACTGTGGGGGGAGCAAGGAGGGGAGGAGTGAGAGAGCAGATAGGTGGTACTTAGCTGCTGGTTGGGTTTAAACCATGACAGTTATGAAGCTGGTCTTATGTAATCAACATATACTAGTAGATTTACCTTCAGTATGAGTTTCTGTTCCTTTAGTATAGAGAAAAAAATTTACATATTTCTGTTAATCATAGATTTAAGACCAGGTCCCCTTCGGTTTGAAATACTCCTTAAAGGACTTGTTTTGAATAATATTAGCCTGTTGTGAAGTGTAAGATTGTCATGGCTGTACACATCTTGGCTTTTGACCTACTTTATATTTTAAAGACTAGGAGTCTGAAATGTTAGAATTAACAAGCAACAAGTGAATGTTTATCCTACCAGCCCTTCTACCCTGAGCTTTGATTTTGCCTTTCTACCAATATGGACTATGGTTTGATATCAGATTTGTTTTAGCATCTATAATTCCACATAGTAAAGAAAATACATATGGAAAATAAAAAGCCATCTATTTTGCTATCAAACTTTTAAAACTGACCTAATTAAAAGAATCATCAAATCTACTGTATAATCTAAGATGTGTGTGTGTGTGTGTGTACACATATATATATATATATTTGCCAAATAAGTGAAACCAGAGGGACATAATGATGAATTCATCCAAGCTGGCAGTAATAACTGATCCAGGAGCAGAGAGGGATTGTTAAATATACTTTGGGAGATAATGTGATGACGGAGAATAAGAATGGTTAGGGAAAGGGAAAGTTGGGGACAGACTATTTTAAAACCAAGCACTATGGAACTAACAAATGAACGATAGCCATCAGGTTCATAGTTTTTTATATATATATGTATGTATGTATGTATGTATGTATGTATATATGTATGTATGTATGTATGTATATATATTTTTAAATTTTTTTGAGTGTTTTATTTTTTCTTCTCACAGTCAGACAAAATAAAGTTTGATTTTGTAAAGGAGCCTTTGAACAAAACTGCAATGAAAGCTGTAAATAGTAATAAAACAGTAAACTACCAAGGCACAAGCTGAGATCGACATTGCTCAGTTCTTTTGTTATTCTTTATGAATTTCAATATCCCACTGAGTGTGGTTGATTCTTAGCTGGGGACTGGAATTTACACATACTACCAAAATAACATAGACCTGAGTCAGTGAAGATTTATACCATATTTCCATCCAGGTGTAGATTGATAACACAACTGAGACTGAAGAAAAAAGTACTACAGACTGTCTCAGTTCTGGGATTCCTGATTGTTTATCCAGACTCACATGGAGAAGAAACTTTTCTGAAAAATATCCAGAGGTCCTACAGCAGAAGAAACTTGGTCTAGAGCCATATGGTTTCTCTCCTGGCTTGTCTGGACAGAAAGAAGTAAATGCAGGGTCTGAAGCATGTATGGAATAAGGAAAGAACATTGATTTTTCTGGTTTGATATTTCATCCCTGTGATCTAGTAGAAAAATGGTGCTCCAGAGACATGAAATTCTTTTTTTGCAGATGAGCAGGGATTGAAGTTAAAAAATGGCGATTTACTGGTTACAAGAATTTAGCTCTTTACCACTAAGAAAGAACTGATTTTTTCAGGTCAGGAGGTCACTTCTCTGAATGGGTCAGTTTGACTCCCGTAGGCCAGAGCCATCCAGGATTCTGCAGTGACTTTCTGCAAGGGTGGAAATGAGCAAGTTACTGGAGTATGTCTCAGAATTAGAGATCTCTGCATAGCTTTTGAATACAGCCCTATTGGAAGGAGTGTTACTGAATCACACAGTTTGTTACCGAAAATTGTAAGTGTTCAAAAACAGATAAATCATGAAACTTTGTAGTTCATTCCATGCAATAGGAACCTTCACTACAGATCGTAATCTCTTCTGATTACATCCTAACTGACTATGTGGGCAGCAGTATACAATTCAAAGAAACCAGGCAGGTAGAGAACCCTAAGTTTTAGTTTTCCATGTGAAGATACTGGTGATGGCTCAGCTTTTAGTTAAACTTTCCCTTGCTTTTCTAAGCTAGAGTTCTTATGAATCTTAGTGAATTAAAGAAGGAGCAATGTAGGGTACATATCTATTCTTGTTAATATGTTTTTAAAGGGACTGCCACATGTGCAGTGCAGCGAACAAATTGGCAATAACTACATCTTCTATAAATCAGAGTACCTCCATTTTAGTCATTATGGTAGCATTGACTTTCACCAGCTGTTACAGCACCGTCTTAAACATCATTCAAGGTACGTTACGATATATAATTACACTATGATCTGCACCAGCAGTATGTAAAAAATTCCTTAGGGAAGATTTGCCTAGGCGTCTCATACACAGGCACACAAAATTCACGTATACATGTACAAAAGCATTTATGTGCATGATAAATCAAGTCTTAGGGCTAGAGTGGATGAGATGATTTTTTAAGAGAAACCCAAAACATATGCATTTACAGAAGTCCGCTCACAAATATTGCATGCTTGCAAACTAGAAGTTATTTGAACAAATCTGATCCAGTGGTGTTAATGGAAGCTATCATAAATAAACTATGCAAGGTGCTGACATCATGTGTCCCAATGGCTGCTGGTGCCAGTATCTACAGAGGTCTTGTATTCATATTGGATGATGTTTTCCATGTCTGCTCACACATTTGTAGAGTCACCTCAAGTGATCTGTCAGGTAGAGAGCTGTGCCTCTAAGGACAGCTGCAAAGTGTCTAGTAAGAGCAAGAGTGGAAAATTTTACTCAGGTAAATGCTCACTTTTCTTTCAACAGAAGCTCTTACTTCAATAAAATCTGAAGGAATTGCCTAAAAAAACCTGGCAGACTTTTACCAGAAATATGGCTGAGACATTGCATGTAATTTTGGTGATACATAATGAATAAAAAAAGAAAAAGAAAAGTATGAATAAACTTAATCTTCTGTGCATGGCTTTGAGTTCCTAACTGAAATGATTTATTTGTAATTGTTGCAAGGTTGATGCCTTGCTATTATATTTTTTTTGTTAAAAATGCATAGTTTGTAATGTTACTGATCTCTCCCATTTTGCATTCAGCAAAAGGGATATGCTTGCTCAGAGCTTCACTGGCATTGGGCACATTATACTAGTCACTTGGAAAGTATTTAATGCACTCATAACACTTTATCAGGATGAAGGAAGCACAGAGAATCAAAGCAAAAGACTTAACACAGAGCAATAGAAAACAAGACTTGCACTGTAGAGTATTCATGAAAGGCTTGAAGTAGAGCTGAGAGGTATCTTCAGATAGCAGATATTGTGATAGCATACACATTTCTCAGTTTTTAAAATTGTGTAAGCCCTCAGGTACAATTATTCAAAGCCCTGAACAGTCTCATTCAGTAGTCTGGAAGTATTAAACACTTGTTTATAAAAGACAGAATTCCCTGGGCTTCATTGATTGTTCTTATGATGCCTTGAAAATAGTGGTAACCATTTAGATTAGTAATACTTGGAACTCTGTACAAGACAGCTGCATATTTTCTGTGACACGCAGCTGTAGGAAACAAAATATCATTGCTGAAAACAAGTTAGAAGTACAAAGAGTTTATTGTAGCCCACATGATGGCTTCAGCTTTGATTCACTAGTGTCTAAGACACAAGAACAGTTTTATGAGCTTGAGCAGAGCCAAAGTGCAATGGTGCAAATCAGTTTGGGAGTCTTTTATGTGTCTTATTTCATTGTCATCTAAAGTAACTAAGAAAAGAAGAAAGAGAGGAGAGGGTTATAATAAAATGCACATGTTAATATTCAGTTACAAAATTCTGCTTAAAGTCTTGTAATCTCAAAGCTAATTCAATCCAATTGCCTTTTAGCTATAGTGTCTTGCTTCAGCTTCCAAATATGATGACTTTTTAATATAACTTGCACTGTTCTGTATCCAAAGTTGGATTTAGTCATATAATTTATTCAATCAGAACCAACATGTTTCGTAATTAAGCTGCACACCTACACAATCTCTACATTAAAGTATTAATGTCTAGCTTAAGCCTAGAGGAAAAGGTAATTTAAAAAAGAAGTTGCAACCCTAAACTGCAATTATACTGTTTAAAGCATGGTATAGATATGCTATACCACTACCCTCCATTATTTAGGTATTTTATTGCAGACTGGGAGAAGAATCTGTTGGTTTTTGTTTTTGGTTTTTTTTTTTTTTTTTTTTTCATATGGCATTCTATTATCAGAGACAAAACTAAAGACTAAAGGTTGAAATTAAAATTGTGGAAAATTAGTGTACATGAATTATTTAAGATATGTAGAACACTGACGTTAAAAAATGGATGAGATTGAAGAATCCATTATAAAAACATGAAATTAAGCAAAGCAACAAATGTCACTGTTGTCACTGATTATTAAATCAGTAACTCTAATATGCACATTCTAAACCCAAGATTTTTATATAATTAATGGGATTTTTTCCTACTGACACAGTTTATAGCAAAAAAATGGGAGGAGTTTGTGGATATCGAGAGATTTGAGGGTGAGAACTGACTTTTAAAGTGTCAAGTGTGAGCTGCTGAACAAGGCAGTTTGGAGATCACAAAGAACCTCATGCTATGTCAACATGATAGCATCTTGTGTAGCATCATGGTTAATACCTGGAAAGGTAAGATGGTGATAAAACAATAACTAATGAGGGAAAGATTTTGTGTCTAATTTTTCCAGTAGCTAGCAGTGTGAAGTCATACCTTTTTTCAAACTTAGATTCTACTCAATTTGTTTGTTAAAATTAAGTATATAAATCACAAAGTATTTCTCAAACCTATATATTGTAGAACAGGTTTGACAGGGAGCATGAAAGGTTTTCTAGCCCATCCCCACACTTTATTGACAGACACTTGTCTAACTGCTCTGACATTTCTGCAGTTACAGAAGATCTACAACTTTCCCAGGCAATTTATTCCTATTGGATCAGTATGCTTACAATCAGGACTTTTCTCCCAGATGTCTACCTTGAATCTTACTTGTGTGTGTTTAGGTCTTTAACTTCTTGTTATGTTGATTCTGGGCACAGAAAACAGACCATTCCTTTTACTTTTCGGGAAAAAAAAAAAAAAAATCTGAAACCTCTTTGAGAACACTAATACCTCCAGGACATCTATAAGATGTATGGGAACCCTTACAGACAGGCAGATGGAGGCCAAGATACATCCAAGCATCTCAGGCAACCATAAGCACTTAAGAGATGCCCGACATGATCAGCCAAAGAGTCTGACTAGCTCTGTGTTCTCTCTGACACTGGTAATGTTATTTAGCAAAAGCTTATGAACCAGGTGACTTTCTGTGATATAGCACCTACAGTGTCCCCGTAGGTCCCAGCCATGAACCTCTGTTCTCTCTGCTGTTGTCTTACTTTGGACACTCTCACCTACCTTTTCAGTGCCAGGAGCTCCCTGAGCCATATGAAGCCATGCAAAACCTACTCCCTGGGCAATCTTTTGGTGCATGTAGGATTGCATGCAATTCTCTGTGTGATAAACTGAGTGTCCTCTATTGTTGCTACATCCTAGCATTGCCTACATCCTAAGTTTAAAAGTCATTAGGTTTGGGAAGTTAACGCTATAGATTTTCCTTGGATTAAGTGTTCCTCAGGAAAGGAAGTGTCTCCTTTTATCCTACCCCACCCTTCGTAAGCAAGTTAGCAATAGGTTATATATAATAGGTGAGCAAGTTGACCTGAGATTTATTGCATTTCCATCAGTGTAAACTCCCTGCATCTTCTGATTTCCTCACTGATCTTAACTGTTCATGGGGTGACAGGAGATGCATGTCATTAGAGAACTGAGCTGTATTGTAGAAGTTGAAATGTACTTGATGGTGAGTTGAATCACTCTCAAAGCTCCACTGATGAAGTGAATAATACTAAGATGATGATATATTGAATAGTTCTTGGAAAACTATAGGGAGAGTTCAGAGAAAACACAGCCAGCAATGTGTAGACACCTAACTCCAGGCCTCTTAATTTGAAGCAGTCACATGCACACCTACATCTTTCTTTGTGGGCCAGAAGAAGACAAATGCAATGAGCAAAGATGAATTTGGAAGCTAATGGGGCTGCATGGAGTTTTGAGATCTTTTGCCTGTGAGTGACAGAGCAAATTCACTTCACATTGGAAACTCCTTTTCTTCTGAAGCCAAGTAGAAAAGATAATGCAGCAACAAAAACTTAGCAGCTAAACAGATAAGTTAATATAGCTATTTCAATAGGGAGGAAGAGCTAACCAAACATCCAAACATAGAGAAATCAACAGGATTTGGAATTTTTTATGTTATTAAATCAAGGAAGTCCTGCCAGAGTGGGATGGAAAGACTGAGGGAACTGAAGGTGTTCCCCAACAGGCTAACACTGGTCCAAAAGGCTGCTGTTGTAAACTAGTTTGACTGAGCTGATAATTTGCTCACAGATTAAGAAACTTAATGTGCTTCCATTAATAAGATGACCTTGGACTATTTCTACTGCCGAAATGATTATTATATATAAATATATATTTAGCTATTGGGTTTAGGTAATATTCTCCTGCTTGTTGGGCAAGAGGTTGCAGAAAGGCAAAATCCTTCTTAACTGACAGTATTCTTTCACTGCCTCACCATCCAGTAGAAATCATGACGTACAGGAACTGCTGATTCTTAACGACAGACTCTGCACATTTGTGCAAACTTCCTTTTTTTTGTCTCCATGTGCTGGAGATGAAACCACCAAAAGTGGGATTTTCTTTTATAATATCCAAATAATTAATGTAATGGTGTAGGAAATACTTGTAAATGCAGTTAAACACAAAAACTGGTTTTTGCACATGCATTTTTTCAGACTTGAAGAAAATTAATGTAAACATTTGTGTGTACTGTTGCACTCTGATCATTGTGCCATTTTTCCTTTATAACATCCGCTTCCTGCTTGCTTGCTCTTTTGCTATCTTTAATTTTACATCTCATTTTGCTTTTGAAATACATTTTTGGAGCAAGTGAGGACACGCATGGTTTGTGAAGTCATTGGATAGGTCTGCAAGAACCTGTGGAAGGCCAGGCTTTCACAATTGCCACTAATGAGACAAAGGTTGATCTTAAGCAGCGTATCACGTGAGAACCAGAACAGAAAGCACCTGACATACATCCTTTTTGAAAACCACAGTGCAAACATGTGCTTTTAGGTGAAATTAGGCTTTTTTTAAAAACTTGAAACCTGGCTTTGGTTGGCTGTATGCTATTATAATGCAGGTGTGGTAAGTGCTTTCTACTACAATTTGGTGTGTGGATTATATCGTATTTTGATATTTCTGTGGGTTATACAAAAAAAAAAAGTTTGTATGTTCTGCTGAGAAAAAAACTATAGCTATCAATGCTTGATATACTATCACAACTCTTTAGCATTAATCACTTCATTGTTCCTCTTGGCAGGAAGACAGAACTGGAAAAAATATTTTTGGAGAATTTCATGCACAAATAAGCATTATAGAAATTGTATAGCAGGAGAAAAGTTTTTGAAGGAGAGAAAATGAAGTCAGAAAGTCAGGATGAGTCAGCATGTAACCCAGGACTAATACTCTCTGTGGTGCAAGTTTTACGCTCTGAGTATAAAAGAAGTTTGGGGGTTAAAAGAAAAGCAGGATGAAGGATAAAAAGGTATAATATTAATATAAGATGGGAAGGGAAATATTAAGGTGATTACAGGGAGCCCAAAGGGCTTGTTTACTGTGGAGGAACTAAGATGACTAAAAAAAGGAAGGCTAAAAAGAAAAGCCTTTCCACAAAGAGAAAATAACACAAATTCAGGAAATCAGGTCTCTTGACATGTGTCTTAGGACAGCTGTGCAGCAGTTTCCTACACTCCTTCAATCTCCTCGCACTTTAGCGATTAGAAGTGGAAGGAAGCCTGACTACCTTAGTGACTTCACCCTAGAAATGTCTCCCTCAGTATAAAGTACTGGGAAGGTAAGTGAATAGAACTTGGTATCCCAGAAAAATGTCCACCCCATACTAATATCTAAAGAAGTAAAACGTAATTTAAATTTTCTCTACTCAGGTTAGAGTGTACGTGTTTACCCTGTCCAAGTAGTTTCTTCCTCTGAGAAAGAAACTCTCTTCACTTAAATGTGAAATAAAAAATAAAATTAAAAAAAAAAAAAAGAGCTCCAGGAGACTGTGAAATTATTGTTCTTCATGTCTAGGATTCCTTTAACTTGTAAAATATATGATCATTTTGTCTTAAAATCCATGTTTCTAAAATCTGGTATCAAGGGGGAAAAAAAGCTACTGTGCAGACACTTTTGTAAAAGTGTAAAAATGTTCATTTCAACATAAAATATCTGAGTATTTTTTTCAATTTTTTTTTCTTAAAAATTGGTTCTCTAGGAGATAGAAGAAAGAGGATAATTTATGACAAATTTATAAAAGGGAGATTTATGACAAGTGTTACTACACCTACAAATGCTTATTGATTACTTATGGAGCTTGCAAACAGATGACCAGTTGTTAGTTGCAGAAATAAAAATTCACAATTAACTTGTATGAAATTGCCTCTATCCAGTCCACCTGGATACTGTATCCTTTCTCCACGAAGTTGAAATAACACCTTTTTTTTCTAATTGGAAATTAAAATTCACAGCTAGGAAGCATCCTTCTTATTGATGTGTCTATCATGCAAGAGGTTTTTTCAAAAGAAAAAAAAATGCAAAACCTAAGCTAATCTTCAATATGAAAACCTATTAACCTTTGCACAAGAACAACTCTACATTGCAGTGTTCATTGTTTTTAAGGATTTCACCTGAACAGGAAAGGATAATAGTAATAGAAACCAGGGATCAAGGTAGTGTAATAAAGTAAAAACTATAAGGCTTTTATTTATACTTATTAATGTCATATTTTGGTTTGAAATATTTAATGAGCTTACGTTTATCTTAATAACACAGATGATGAACTGTGTTTGTGAATAATAAAATAGCAAACGTTGTAGAATGGTGGTTCCCAAACAGTGATCATCAACTTACTACTGGTGACCAACAGTTATTCACAAAACTATGTCTCTCTTATAGTATTATGATTTAAAGGCTTAATGATAAGAATGTGTTTGGTCCCTGAAAAATGTTGGTGGTAGTTAATGACTGAGAGGTTTATATGATACTGTATATCTGGATAATCACTCCAGAGGCTTCTAACAGGTGTCAAAATTGTAACAAAAACCCTGCTCTCAAGTTATTTTTAAATCTGGTTCTCAGTTGATTTTTTTTTTTCTTCAATTAAAGGACTGAAATCTGAGAAGTACGTACTAGAATTTTCTAGCAAACTGGTATTGATTGACCTTCATCAAAATACAGTGACATTTAATATTTCTTTGTATGTCAAACTATCTAGCTGTCTAATCTAATAGGATCTTGTGTGCCAATTTGTACAAGATACAGGCACAATAAAAATGAGGCTTAGGAATGAAAAGGCTGTCAATACAATTTACAACATTATTGCATTCCAGTTTGCCAAGCTGCTAAAATATCATAAAGTTATAGACTAATAAACTGAGAATGATATGTAACATCCCATAGATCTTAACTTCCAGAGAGAAAAAAAGGAAAAAAGAGAAGTCTCGTAACATATGTATATCTTTCATATAGTATATTTTTCCAGAAACTGTGTGGGTTGCTTTGTCTACTTGTTACCATTTGGAAAACATTACACTAGAATATTACCTTATTTATTTAATTTCTCTTTACAGTTAGACAATCCTAGTTGAAATTGTTTACTTGTCTGCAGGGCTGTGTTGGGTTTTTTTTGTTGTTGTTTTTTTTTTCTTTTTTTTTTTTTTTAATTATCGTGACACCAAGTAAAAGACAGTAGTAAGTGATGTATGTGTTTACAATAACTTTTGGTATTACTTTTTGAAAAAACAGATTTTAGGAATAAAATATGCAGCTTGTGTATTTGGCAAAATATACATTTTCAGTATTCTTTGCTTGATCTGCAAATGACATAAAACCATAACTCTTCTAGTATTGTCCAAAAGTGATGAGGTGGAGACCCATGATCTTAACGAAGATGAAGACTCGATTTTTGTGCTGCACAGAATGGATCAGGGAGGCCAGGAAACACTGGAATACAAACAAGTGGTCTGGGTGTTTTCTTGAGATACTATAGGATTATACCATAAGTCTATGAAAATATACAGGGAAATAAAGCCTCAGATCAATGCCAAGCTGTATCCCTTAATGGACCAAAGCAAAAAAGCCTTCAGAGACAAAACCTAGGTACCTTGCTGAGTTCAGACAGAGAAAAAAGCCCCACTTTCCAGAAAATATGCTTTCTCTGTCAGCTTCTTAGGGACATCAGTCACAAAAAGCAATCTGATACCTTCAGGCTGGATAAGTAATTAATGTTTCTGAAGACATTTGTGGAGACAATGCATAGGCTCTGTTTCACCTGCGAAGTTGTGGCACCAGGACTCGAACCGTGTTGATGGACTGTCACCAGGTTGTTCTGCTGTTGCTGGTAAGCTGCAGGTAGAAGGGGTACTACTTCTAAAATAAAAGTGTGCGTTTAACTCCATCCATGTCAGTTCAGATGAGGTTTTCACTCTGTAGATCACACTTCTGGTGTTGCTCTTCTAAGCCCTAAAACTCAGGACAGAATATATGTATGCTAGGGAGAAGGTATATTTTATCAATGGCTATGGAGCAATTCTCAGGAGAAATGAGATCTTAAAAAAATACTGCAAAATTTTTCTCAGTTTTTTAGTCTCTGTTGTAATCACCATTTAAAAATACGTGTTGTTCTCAAACGCCTGAATCTATACCCCATAAAAGCTTCTCAGCCTGCATATTTTGTTTTCTGAAAGGATTGCTGTGTAGTACTGCAATACAATCTTCTGATCTAGATAAAGACTGTGAACCTGCAATACACAAAATGGGGACTGGTGAGCAGACTTAAAACTATCGGTGTTGGATGCTGTACATTCACACCAGATAGTAGATATTTTTTTTTCTTTTAATAGGCACTCCTGAAAGGAATTTAAAAATGCATGCAGGGCTTCTTCTGACCTGTAGAAATCAGTAACACAATCACAACAGTTTTCTGTCATTTTTCAGCCACACTGACTAAAGATGCTATTGAATACCTCACCGATGAGTAGGAGGAATTCTGGAGAATATCTGAAGGAAACTTGTGTGTTACCAGTTTTCTAATGAAAATGAATGAGAAACTTGCAAGTTTTCACAAAGTTCCTTTGAGCCACTGCCAGTTTTCAGTTCAATTACTATAGTGCTGTGTTCTGAGCACTGAGATTGATGTTAGGATTAAAGGTTATGAGCTATGAGGACAGGCTGAGAGCTTAGATCCATAAGGCTTGAGAATGCAGGCTGTTAAAATGCTGTATGGAATACTAAACTGAAGTTTTAGGAGGGGGACATTTTTCCCCCACATAACTGTGCTAATTGGACAAGTGGGTGTGAATGGCAATTAAAGGAAAATCAATTTGTGATATGGAAATAATTTTTCCATACAAAAAATCTGTAGGTATGAACTGTTACAAAAATGGAGAAAAGACAGAATAATTTTAAAAAGAAACACACAAAACTGATGTCATACAGAACTGGACTATTGCTTATTCATTAGCTATGGGGCCAATTATTAGTGTAAGCCAAGTTGGCCATGTATTGCTTTAGCAGTTCTAACCAGAATTAAACCTGTTCTGACTAACTGGGGATTTATCCCACATGGGAGAAATTTCTGAGCAATGTAAAGCTGTCATTGCAACAACCTGGCTGAGGAAATGCTTATTGGAAACGTACTGGGACAGGAAGGACTATACTTGGAGCATACCATGCTCCAGTCATCCCTGCCAATGTAATTGCCTCTAAGGGGTTCTACCATCTGGTGCAAGTTACAGAAAGCCTGAGGCTATTTTAACATGTACTGGGATTTAGCCTAGGAGAGTGCTGAAGTGGCTTTAAGCCAGTTTCACCTCCTTCTCTCCTGCATCAAGCACAGTATTTCTGTAATTATAAAAATCTACTTAAAATCCATTGAAGTTCAATTAGTTAATATGGAATTGATTTTGACTTCAGGTGGGAAATGGATCTTGGAACTGAATGCATTTCTCTGTTCTCTGTTTTTCATGCAAATAATCCTAACAAGAAGAAAAGCAGGCAAATGTCAAATACATAAGCAAAATGTTCTCAGAACAGATTTTTTTTTTTCAGAATGTTTCCATTAAGTCAATTAGAAATTCTAACTTGCTGAAACACATCCAAGAGTAATAACAAAAATACCTAAATAAATAAAAGGTGCACATATGCAATTCAATAGGAATGATGTATGGATATAGACCTGTCATCACTCCCTCACTACATAATTTTACCTATTCCACACCTGTGGCATGTGATAGCAGTGAAAGAGATAGGTTTACTGTTACAACTGTATATACCTGTGTCCTTTGGAACCCTTTCTGGAATTTCATTTATTATTCTTCTACCAATGCTCTTGCTAGTCTCTGATATTGTCAATTCATCATGATAATATATTCTAATTCTTTTCTATACAAAAAGAGTCAGTGTGGACACTCAAGCACATCTTATTGAAAATAAGAGACATCATCCAAAGATAATATTACTACAGTTCATAACTATAATAGCAGTTGTTTTCCTTTAGAGTTATAAGGAAACCTTTATTCCTTTCCTGGTTTTATTGGATTAAGAGATCAGTAGCAGGGGAATGACATTGAAATTCTTTTCCTATGGCATATTAATACTTCTGAGGTGGATTTTTTTTCTATTTGAGTCATATAATGTTACTTAAACATGGTTTTTGTGGTTGGCTTGTTTGTGTGTGTGTGGTTTGCTGCTTTTTTTTTTTTTGCTTTTTTTTTTTTTTTTTTTCCTGGGGATAGGCAAAACAGACATGCAAACCATTCTGAAGTAACCTTCAGCTTCCTGATTCCATGTGATTGTTAGAACTTGACTTTCTCAGTCCTCTTTAATATTACTATGAACTGACCACTGCAGCTGAATTGTATTACCTCTTAAGAGATAGACACATGGACATTGAACCAGGCTCTTCAGAATACCTGGGTATCACTTTCCTTTCACTAGCTACACTAAGAATTTATATTGTTAATGATTATCAGTATCATTGCATTTCATGGCCAGTAAGTCCCCGTTGATTACAAGACAAAATCTATGTGTATCATTGAAATCATAAAAGTGTCATTCCAATTAGGCTACTTCAGAGATTTTTACCCCTGCAGGCAACAGAGCTTTAGAGTGGCTTGCATGATTCATACCTATACCATACCTATAGACCCTTTGGCAAAAGCAATTTTCTTGTTTTACTTTAAAGTATTGCAATTTTTTCTTACAGTTTTCCACAAGAGACAGTGACTATATATGAATATGAAATGGGTAAACTAACATTGAATATACCAAGAACAGGCTCAAGTTTAATAAATGGAACTATTTCAGACATTATAACAAAATTAAAATGAGACTTGCATACTATGACAAAAATCCATATTTTTACACATTCATGTATCCTCTTCTGTCATGTTTCTCATAATGGGGACATCCAAGGTTAGAATAAATGAGCATAAAACTGCAGTTTATTGGGAAGATTTTTTTTTCCACATAAAGTATGTTTGCGCTATTTCATCATTCTGAAACCATTTTAAGTGCAGAACTATGCCTAAATTAAGCAGAAGAGGCAATAGAAAGTTTAGATTGTGCCACTGGGAACTTTAAAAACATCAGTATTTAATTAAGGCTATATACTATTGTAAAGACTGTTAGCAAGTATATAATGGAAGCTCGAGGTGAGTACACATTTTGTGAGCCTGAACAGTATCTGTGGTTTCAGTATCAAATTTTAGTAAGCAGGGAAAAAGTGTGAATGAAGGTTATAGGTGTATTTACTGACCTCCTCTATTTATTGATTTACTAATCATTAAGTTTGATAAGGCAGTCTCTAGACTCATAAAAACAGTATTTGGCCTATGAAGTCTGAATTTCCTGTCTAGAAAACAGATAAGGCAGGGTAACAGTTTGGAAAGGTGATCCACTCTCACAATAACTGTAATAAGGAGGAGGATAAAAGAAAAGAAGAATAGCAAAGAGAAGTATTTCATACAAAATGAATATTGTTCTCCAGCTGATAAGTGACCACTTGACTGATGGTTGTAGGTTTGTCCAGTAAACACTCATGATTTATGGACAGTCAGCTAAGGCTAGTAGTTGAAGGTGGTATACTTTTGTCGTAAAAAAGCAAATTTAAAAAGGTCATCATAAATTAACATAACAGTGTACAAAGTAATGTGTGTTTGCAGGTTTAGACAAGTTCATTAGCATTGTAGCTTTACTGGCGTGACATGTCATGACAGGATTGCCAAAGTCAGCAAACAGCGTAGCATGTGCCTGTCAAATGCTAAATCATAGTGCTCCCAGAATTACCCTGGGTCTTATCCCATGAGTTTACTTTGCATCATTGCCCATACGTGATCCAGTATCAGTTTCCTACATGTTATGATGCTGGTTAGGTTGCCTAATACCTTCTTTCACAGGATTTCTGTTTCCCATAGGAAACATTCTATTATGATTTGCAATATTTATAAGAATGAAAATACCTCTCAAATAATTGGCAAACAGGACATAAAAGATCAGCATGATTACATTTATGAATGTTGAAAACTTAATTGTCATCTTGACATTATCACATGAAATGCCATTTTTAAATTGGGTTACTCCCAGCTGATTCACAGTTCCTCATGCCTTGCTACCATTGCCAGGCATTCACTGATGTCCACGTTGTGAACAGCCTGGGGGTTTCAGGAGTAATGCTCTTAATGTGCACTTGCAAATGAAAAAGATTAAATGGTTTGCCTATAGCTCACATAAATTAATCCTAAGTAGGGCTAAACAGTACATTTGCTGATGTTATCAGAAACCATAGTTAAGTGGAACTGAAAGTGAATTTTTACTTATTTTCAATTAATCTAATTTTTAAAATGCTGAATTTTGAGCTTTTCTGTATTAAAGCCAATTTCGCAAAAATTATTTCAGATACACTTCTGGAATATTTCACTTGAAATTCCTTCTTTTTCACGTGATTTTTTGGGGGAAGAAAAGCAGTTCAATGAAATAAAAGTTACTTTGTGAGCATTTTCCCATTATCAAACTTTCCTATTTTTATTTCACGGAAATCTCTGTTGAATTACACTGTTTCTTATTCTTATTTTATTGCCTTGCCCCAAATTTCATAATTTTGCTGTCAATAAATATATCCTTTTTTATATCTATGATTTCATTCCCCTGCATCTTTCTGCAGTTTATCTGTTTTTAACAAAATCAAAGGAGTGACATCGATGTAAACAATGACACAGGCTATACAATTGTTTTGTACAGTAGCAGCAGTGCAGAGGCATTTAGCCCACCATCCACAGGTCTGCTGTCTTCCTCCAGTTGTGCAGTGCTGTGCAGAGGTCCTGGTTTGAATTGGAAATGCTTTGTTAGGTTAGACTGTAAAACTGAACTAATAAACATGCTTTCAGCAAGGTTAATTTACTTCGACACAAGACCACATATACATAGATACGCAGCTTTGCTTCTCCAGCCAGCTTAATCCTGGCTAATTACAAGGACTCTACACGGTATTTCATCATGATACCCAAGAGTAGTGTATCCGGATTACTTTTGTACTTCCATAGACGTTAGGTTTCTTTTCTCACTGTCTACCCATAGGTTTTTCATCTCCTCCTTAGTGCATTCCTGTTACTTTTTTAAAGTAATCAGTCCCGTGGGTACTTCATGGGTCAAAAAGTAAATTTCATGATGCAGCAGTCCTTTCTGAAGCACAAGAAATATTGTACATATCAGAAAATAGTACCAGGTTAATCATTACCTGAGACTCATTCTTACTATTGTTAGTATGTTTCAGGGAATTTTAGATGGAAAGAAAATGGATCTTTTAATAAACAAATTGGAGGAACTAAGACTCTCATTAACAGCCCAGCATAAATATTTTCATAACGTGTGATATTGCAATATTGCAAGTCATTTGTCTACCTCCTTGATAAGAGCTCAATAGCATTGCACATCTAAGCACCTCTTTTTCCAAATGATTCAATAAGATATCTTTATTTTATTACATGACTGAAAAGTCGTTTAACTTTGCACTATACATATAAGGCTGAGAACACAGTAAAATAAAACAGTGTTGTGGTTATTTCCACATACATGTTAACTCATCACCAGTTTCAAGTTTTCTTAAAGAATCACCACAATAAATTTTTCAACTCCCTTCTCAAAACTTCTGGATTTGTAATCCCATAATAATTCACCCATAGAGATGCTGGCACCACAGCATAATTCTGAAAAATTGTTGATTACTTATTAACACATTTCATGGCTTCATCATTTGCCTGTTGAACAAGGCAGCATTCTATTTTTGTCATGATCCTTCTGGGAAATGGTATTTATGGGATCACAAGGGTTCTCCCTTATGGCACCGACTGTCATAAGCACAGGTTAGAATCGATTACACATCCCCTGCACACCACTGTGCTTTCTTCTGAACCTTACAACCTTAGCTGTCTTAAGTACAGTTTTCCTCCATGCTCTTATAGATTTTCCCCAAACTCAGAATGCTTCTCTACCTACCTTTTCTTACCAAATCACACTTGCAGATATTATCTTGTCTCTTTTTACAAATCTCTTATCTGTAAGTGAATAACTATCTTATTTTGCCTTATCTATCACATGATAATACAGCTGGCAAAAATGTTTGTTCAGGTACCTTTCTGTCACTGAGCAAACACCAATTAAATGGATCAGTAAAATGCTACTATAATTGTATGATGCTGCTGAGCACAATGTGTTTACTATACTGAAAAATGGTCAGTGTATTCATCCATGTGAATGCAGGATTTGTTTGACTAGCTTTTCTTTTCTTTGCTTACTTTAACCTAAATATTTAATGTTCTGGGATCTGTAGATATGAGGCTCAGTGCCAAATTCAGCAATGTAGCAACAGTGGATATGAAGTATTAGAAAACCACAGAGAGCTCTGTATATAAAATGATGTCAAAATCAGTTGCAGTAATCAATGGCTTTTTTTTTTTCTTCTTTTTCCTTCAGTACTCAATCTGGCATCTGTTCTGTACCCTGACAGAAGACCGTTTCTTGAAGAGGATCGTTATATGTTCAGTGTTATTTGATAATGTATACTGTTGCACACAATTGTGTGTTAACACACAATTGGGTTATATTATTATCAGTCTGCTTTCCCCAGTTGGCTTATTTTAAATTGAAAAAACCTACTAGAATTCAGTATTGTTGCTGAAAAGCCTGTACATGCAAACATGTACCTAAAATCATCTTTAAAAAGTACCTCCTCTTGATTCATAAAACTCATATGTTCCTGTGGGATACATTAGTTTTAGGATATATAGGATACATTAGATACACAAAGATGCAGAATATGAAATAAATACACATACAGGAGTCACAAAAAGGAAGAAAACTTCCTTCTACTTTCATCTGCTCACTTGCCATTTGCTTGCCACGATCTTCCATGTGGTTTTTGATCTTCGCAATTTGCAGAGGAAGATGATGCAAGACTTTCCTAGCTCTGAAAATACAAATACTAATAGAGTTATTACACTTTACATTTTTGTGCAATATACACTTGTATTGTGATTTTTACCTTCAGAAAGGCCCTGAAAAGAAGAATCAAACTGTAACAGTAGGGCTTAGAAGGAGATGGGAGCTCTGGACTAAAACTATCCTTCTGCAATATGGAGCAAGTTTTATATGAGAATCTGTAATAGATGTGCAAATATCAGTTATCTAAATGGCTTCATGTTCTATGTTACGGAATTTAAAATTATGCTCTAATTCTATGGCCTAGTGAGAAAATGAGAACTGGTGAATAGAGAAGGGCACTGTGAAAAACTGAACTACCAAATGACCTGAGCAAGTCATTCTAGATTTTGGAATTTCTCTACAATGTGGACAAGTGTATGCAACATTTCTGGGGCTTAATCTCATTCCTACAGAATAAAGAGTACAAATCCGCCTGATTTTCCATTGCTAAACTTTGTTTTGCATTTCTGCTTTGGAAATATTCTAATAAGCTTGCAATGATTCAGACTACATTATTATTATATGTAGAGAAAAAAAGCCAGTTTTTTTGTTGTTTTTTTTTTTTTTCCCCAGGTAAAAAGTTTCCAGATATTACGCAAGAAAAATAGCTTTTTTTGTTTTCTTTATTTCTTAGATATTTCTAATCCTAGACTTACACATTAGGACAACTGTTAAGGATAGTCCATGAAGAGTATGCAAGTCATAATGACTGTACTGTAGAAGATATGAGCAGAAAAAGCCTTTTCTCAGCCTAACTCCTTTCATTTGCAGAATTGTTTTTTATGATACTGGCATAAGGAATATAACTAGTAAAATTATATCTTAATTAATTGACAAATACAGTACTGATGACCCCTTTAAAATTCCAGCAAATCTCTAATATAAAGTTATCATCAGACCACCTTCTATATTTATTTAAACTCTCTTTCAACAGGTTAACTTTGTGCCATTTTCTATTCCTTTTACAGATGTTGTCATGGAAATGAAAAAGGAAAACATCAGTGTCTCAGATACTAGGTAAATTAAGGATAGCAATGTGCAATTCTGATCTCATTAGTATTCAGGGTTTCAATCGAGTATGCATGCCAATGTGCCTACAACTCCACTGTCCGGTTTCATTGGAAAGCAGAGCATCAAATCAGCACTGGAAACAGTAAGTGACCAGTGTAACATAGCTTTTGGTGTACCGTGTTCCACAAGATACCAGACCGTATGTGATTACTCACAGCCTTTGAACCCTTACAATCTCAGTTCAGTGACTGTGTTTAGGAAAACAGAAAATTCTTGAAGTAATTCCAGCTGTACATAAATATTCATTATAGTACAAAACTAGGAAATTTTCTGAGTTTAGTCCCTGATATGGCAGGTAAATACACTGTTTAATCTTTTTAAAGTTCCACCTTCCAATGAAAGAAGTTTTCTTCTGCAGTGTGGACATTTAAACAGTGCTACAGATTCAGCCCTTTGGTGATTAAAAACCTCCTAATTTTCAGGAGTCACTTTTTTTATGGTCAGTTTATACCTACTTATTCTTGTGCCAAAATCTAGTTAAAGTAGTAGTTCTCCGATGCTCCTCTTTTTCATGATGAATTAAAAACCTCTGTGGAGCTGCAAGCAAAGTGGCATACGTACTCGATCAAAACACAGAATTATGCATGGTATAATGTCATGCCATTTTCTGTTCTTGCTACAGCCAATGTCACCGGCCTGAAATATCAGAATATCCTGTCATTGATATTCAGTGAATGATTGTGATTTACAGTGCCTAACTTATTTTTCTGTCCTTTCAGGGTTTTGTTTGCTTGGCTGAAAAAGCCAAGTCTTTGACTCCTTTTGTAAGGGAGGCCAAGAATTTATTTTTTCCTCTCTCCTCTCCCCTACAGAACTATGGATGGTATACTAGAAAGTGTAGAGGCATCTATAAGACCGTTGCTACTCCCCCATTTCAATTGAAAAGAGCTCACATGAAGTGTTTTGAGAGGGAACTGCAGTCTTCAGTGTCTTGTTGCATTGCTGTCTTGTAATTATTCGGTGGTTAATAAGAAGCAAATTCCTCCGTCTGTCCTAGTCAGTGACATCAAAACCAATACTAGACTGGAGCTGCTAAGAAAGGGTGGCTCATCTATTACTGTCCTATTTCTTAATTTCTTAGTCATCCTCATCTTCTGTCAAATATTCTAACTCTTCCACACTAATATTATCCTCCCACTTTGTGTCAATGGTAAAATTAGTTAACGTACTTTTCCTGCTTTTACCAACTTTGCTAATGAATCTGTTCAATAGCAATCATCCTACATCAGATCATTAAGGAAATGATCTGTTAAATTCTCTTTACACATTACTCAGCTTTCAATACAACCAGCTGACTTCTGTGTCTCCTCTCTTCAAAGTCTCAGCTGAACCTCATTATCTCCAGTCTAATTTCCAAACTTCTCAGTATGCAATGTATGAGATTCAGATAAAATACAGTTTTACACAAATGTAACACATCAGATTTTTCCAGAAAAAAAAAAAAAAATTACTAGGATGCTAGTCTGCTATGAATTATCCCTGGCAAATACTTTACATTTTCATTCCTTGTCTTTTATATCCCCATAATAAACTCAGTATTTGTTGCATGATACCATTACTGTTTGCATAGTAATATTTAAAACAGTTACAGTGGAAACATGATTTTACTGCAAGTTCATTAAGTGTCTTGGCACAGAAAACACCTAGATCCTCTGTCATTAGTCTCAGGCCCATTCATTCTCCTCCCTCTCCCCATTTCAACCGAAAGAAATCATTTGATAAACTCAGAAGGAACATTAACAAGGACTTAGCAGCCACGCTAAAAGCCAATAGAGTCTTTTAATCTGACTTTTTATCTCTCTTCCCTTCATCTATTCCTGGACATTGACTTCCAATATATTCTTATTCTCATCTTTTCTTTATTGAATTTGTTTCTGTACCTTCTTCCTTATGTATGTTTTTTACCTTCTCATTATTCTACTTTTGGAGTAGCAGATAGTCTGAAGTCATGACTGTGAGAAAACAATCATGACACTATCTAGACGTACAGGAGGAATCTCTTTGATGTGTGTATATGTCAAGCACACAGTTTGGTGGACTGAACATTCCCTGAAATATAGGGCTGCAACACCTATGGTTGATTTGGTCAGGTTTATTGGGGTTTGCTTCCCTACCCCATTTCCAGATAGTCAAACTTCAACTAGTTAATTTCTCTCCTGAACATTTGATATTGCAATTACAATCCATAGTATAGATCATAAATGACATTTTAGAAATGGCGTATATTGGCTCATCTTTGATTACTCACCAGTGTAGACTCAAAACTGACAGCTACAGCAACGAAAATCCACCAGATGTTAATCCTTCTCTGATTCACTGTAATTACATGCATCCTTCAAGGTGTGGCCAGACATAATGCACTACTATGCTACCTTAATTTAAAGTAGCTTTCTTATGTTGACTCAGATTATAGTTAAGAAGTGAGTAAAATAGCTTATTTATAGATCTGGATCTTCTCCAGTTCATGCTAAAGCAATTAGAGGTTGCCAGGACCTTTGCAATTTGTTTTGTACCTAAGGAGAGTCTGTGCCTACTTGATAATTTTTTTTTCTTACCCTTTTCCTGAGGTAGTACAATTTTGTAAGTTACCAAACTTACAAGTCACATTTTAATTTCAGTGTAGGGAGCATCATGACCATGTGTCTGATTCTGACCACATGACAGAGGACATCTGTCAGTGTCAGTGAAAATTCCTAAGGATAAGAAAAAATATTCCTTTTCAGAAATGGCTTAAATTTGAGTATCCTATTTCCAGTCTGCATTTCTTCACTACCTGGTTATTTGTTATCTGTTGGAATTTTTTTCTTTAAAAATATATTTTTATATATATATGTATATATATATATATAAAATAATATATTTTCTACCTCTAAATGTTGTTGTTGGTTGGTTTTTTTTTGGTGGGTTTGTTGGGGTTTTTTTTGGCTCCCTAGTGTTCCACATACCCTTATTCATCCTAAAGTTTCTAATCTGCAAAACTACCTAATATAAACAATGAAGAATGCTAAAGATATTATGTGAATATTGAGTTGTTTTCCCAGGTTCCTGTCTCTTCTTGTCATAGAAAACTTTGTAAGAAACTACAACTCCAAAAAATTAAGGCCATTTAATACAGCTGAATGGAATGGGCACAATAAGACAAATATATGAGAAGTCCGAGGGATATATTTTTCTATGAATATACGGGAATGTGATCTGCTGAGGAACGGTTAGGGACAGTATCACCTTTAATTAGAGAATTAAGAATTAATTTACCAAAGTATACCTACAAACTTCTCCAGAAAATTCAGGAAGAAGTATTTAGAATAATAGCTAAAAGTGCTTGTACCAGAAGCCTGTTTCCTATCATTATGTTCCCCTGATCTGGAGATATTAAAACAGTATGATAATTTAGGACCATATGTAGAAAGAAGATACATTGCTCTACACCCAATATAGTGAAAAGGGACTAAGTGGTCTCCTATTGAACTAGGGAGTTTCATTCAGTCCTGTCTCATGTATCCCTGCTGAATACATATTAATCTACTGATTTATCACCTCTATAATAGTGTTCGCATCATCCAGTGAATTAATCAGGAGATGAATTACATATTTTAATAGCATATGTCTGGTAAAGGTAGAATGATCTCCCTTTCTAATTATAATATTTAATTATGTTCTTACTATTCTTCAGCAGCTGTACTGTTGGTCATGTTGGGTTACTGTAATTTAATTTTCTTTCTTATCTGTAACCTCTTCACCTTAAAGTGATCTTTTATCTCCCATGAAAACAGATGACAAGACTTTTTTTCAGTTCAGAACTTTTTTCCATAATTACATTTTTGGCCTCAAGGGAAAAACCGTATACATTATCTAATCCCCTGACTTTGCAACCGAGTAGCTTTAACAGCCCTGTACACTGCTTGCAGCTATTGTAATTTAATTTGAATATCAGAAAATCCTCAAATTATGAGTTCTAACAAGGCAGAGTCCTGTTCAAATTGCAACTTTTTATATGGTAGTTAGTGCCTTGTAAACCGATCCTGTAGATTCTTTACAACCATTGCTCTCTCTTCCAGTCCTCACAGTTCCCACTAACCATTCATGCTATGATGGATCTAACAGTTTCTATTTATCCCTATAAAATCCACTGGCTATTTACCACTTACATCTACAGAAGCACTGCAGCATGATCCAGGAATGCTCCTGAGCAGTGCAGCACTGATTGTGAAAGTGTAAGACATTTCCTGAAACTAAGCTCAAACTCCGTAACAGAAAATCCTTCTAAAGCAGAAACATACTACCAAGCTATGGATTTCTGGTTTGGACTTAAACACTAAGAAGAATTATAAATCATGAAAAGTCCTTTATTGTATACACTGAGTGGTTCAGGTCAACCAGAACACACCCCAGTACTGAAGTGTGTGAGCTGAAGTGCATCTGTGCCAATGCCCGAAGCATGGGCAGCAAACAGGAGGAGCTGGAAGCCATCATGCAGCAGGAAGACTGTGACAGAGTCACCATCACAGAAGCATGGTGGGATGACTCAACATGATTGGAGTGCTGCAGTGGATGGCTACAAACACTTCAGAAGGGATAGACAAGGAAGGAGAGGCAGTGGCTCTGTATGTCAGGGATGATTTTGACTGCCTAGAGCTAAAAGATGATAACAACAAGGTCAAATGTTTATGGGTAAGGATCCGGGTGAGGGTCAACAAGGCAGATATCCTGGTGGGAATCTGTTATAGACCACCCAGTCAGGACGAAGAGGCAGCTGGGAGAAGTCTCATGACTGCTAGTACTTGTTCTTGTGGGGAACTTCAACTTACTGGATGTCCTTTGGACACACAGCACAGTGGACAGGAAACAGCCCAGGTGGTTCCTGGAGCGTGCGGAAGACACTTTCCAACACAGCTGGTCAGGGAGCCAGCCAGGGGGGACGCCCTGCGGGACCTGCTGTTTACAAACAGGGAAGGTCTGGGGGGTGATGTGGTGGTCAGAGGACATCTTGGACATAGCAAGACAGAGTTTTCAGTTCTCAGAGAAGTAAGGAGGGGAGTCAGCAGAACCATCACTTTGGGCTTCCGGAGGGCTGACTGGTCTTCTTAAGAGCCAGGTCAAAGAGTCCCTTGGGAGACAGTTCTGAAGGGCCAAGAGGTCCAGGAAGGCTGGACATTCTTCTAAAGGTAGTCTTAAAGGTGCAGGAGCAGGCTGTCCCTATGGGCTGAAACACAAGCTGGTGGGGAACAAGACTAGCCTGTCTGAACAGAGAGCTTTAGCTGGAACTCAGGGAAAAAAGGAGTTTAAAACCTTTGGAAGAAGGGACAGGCAGCTCTGGAGGACTGTAAGGATATTGTGAGGTTATGCAGGGAAAAGATTAGAGAGGTGAAAGCCCAGCTAGAACTCAGGCTGGTTAGTGCCATAAAAGATAACAGAAAATGTTTTCACAAATATATTAGAAACAAAAGGAGGGACAAGGATAATCTGCATCCTTTATTGGATGCAGCAGGGAACATTGCACAAAAGATGAGAAAAATGCTGAGGTACTTAATGCCTTCTTTGCATCATTCCTTAAGAGTAAGACCAGTTACCCTCAGGGTACTCAGCCCCCTGAGCTGGAAGACAAGGATGAGGAGCAGAATAAAGTCCCTACAGTCCAGGAGGAAACAGTTAGTGACCTGCTGCTCCACTTAGACATGCACAGGTCTAGGGGACCACATGGAATCCATCCAAGGGTACTGAGGGAGCTCACAGAAGAGCTCACCAAGCCACTCTCCATCATTTTTTAGCAGTCCTGGCTAACTGAGGAGGTCCCAGAAGACTAAAGGTTAGACAGTGTGATGGGTATTTACAAGGTCACAAGAATGCTGTGGGAGACAGTATCAAAGGCTTTATTAAGGTCCTGCTTGGCTAACCTGATCTCCATCTATGACAAGGTGACCTGCCTAGTAGGCGAGAGACTGTGGATGTTGTCTACCCAGACCTTAGTAAAGCCTTTGACACAATATTCTCCTGGAGAAGCTGGCTGCTCATGGCATGGATGGTTGTACTCTTCTCTGGGTTAAAAGTTGGCTGGATGGCCGAGCCCAAAGAGTGGTAGTAAATGAGTTACATCCAGCTGGTGGCTGGTCACAAGTGGTGTTCCCCAGGGCTCAGTACTGGGGCCAGTCCTGTTTAATGTCTTTATCAACAATCTGGACGAGGGGATTGAGGGCACCCTCACTAAGTTTACAGGTGACAGCAAACTGGGTGGGAGTGTTGATCTGCTGGAGGGCAGGAAGGCTCTGCAGAGGGGTGTGGACAGGCTGGACCGAGGCCAATTGTATGAGGTTCAACCAGGAGAGGTGGTGGGTCCTGCACTTGGGTCACAACAACCCCACACAATGCTACAGTCTTGGGGAAGAGTGGCTGGAAAGCTGTCTGGTGGAAAAGGACTTTGGGGTGCTGGCTGGCAGATGGCTGAACATGAGCCAGCAGTGTGCCCAGGTGGCCAAGAAGGCCAACAGCGTCCTGGCTTGTATCCAAAACTGTGTGGCCAGCAGGACCAGGGAACTGCTTGTCCTCTTGCACTTGGCACCAGTGAGCCCACACCTGTGTTTGTGTTCAGTTTTGACCTCCTCACCACAAGGAAGAGCTTGAGGTGCTGCAGCATGGCCAAATAAGGACAAGGAAGCTGGTGAAGGGTCTGGAGCACAAGTCTTATGAGGAGCAGCTAAGGGACCTGGGGCTGTTTAGTCTGCAGGAGACTCCAGGGCATGTTGTTGCTCTCTACAGCTCCCTGAAAGGAAGCTGTAGGCAGGTGGGGGTTGGTCTCATCTCCCAGGTAACAAGCAATAGGACAAGTGGAAGCTGCCTGAATTATGACAGGGAAGGTTTAGATTGGATATTAGGAAAAACATCTTCACTGAAGGGGTTGGCAAGTGTTGGAACAGGCTGCCCAGGGAGGTGGTAGAATCACTATCTGTGGAAGTGTTTAAAACAAAAGTACAGATGTGGTACTTTGGAACATGGTTTATCGGTGGACTTGGCAGTCCCAGGTTAATGGTTGGACTATCTCAAAGGCCTTTGCCAACTTAAATGATTCAACCATCCATTCCTGGTTAAGGAACCACAGTCACGGTCCAGAGATCACTCAAAGCCTTTGGGTTTCAACAAGCTTCATACAAACTTGTCTGAAGATCAGAGCTCTAAAAAAAAGGAAATTTACTCTGGATCTATATTTAGGACACAGCTGAAAATATGATCTTCCCAGATTCCTTGCATGTCATAAATTGAGATGTACAGAATAACTGCTGTAAAGTGAGAGCAATGAACTGATCAGCAAAAACTTAACTGGAGACATGCTAAAACCTGATTTTATTATACAAGAAAAAAACAACCAATAACCATTTAGCTGCGGTTAGTACATGTGAAGTCAGTTCATGGACCAGGGGGGTACTGGAATTGTTTCAAAGAAAGCATTTGTTCCCAGCTTTTCTCCTAGGAATCATAATTGTCATTCTGAAATTCTGCTCCTACCATTCACTACATTGTTATCTACATAATGTGCAGCTGAAAATTTCTGCCTAGATCTTCATAGAAGTCAATTCAGTATTTATATATTTTGTAGTTAGCTTGTCCTTTATGTTCACTAAGTTCACAAGGTCATCTGTGTATGTACCTGATTCTATAGCTTTGTCTTTTAGAGCTATACTTTTAGTAATTAGAGATTTCTGCTTTCAACTAACACCCTTAGAGATGCAGCAGTGTTTTCTAGTGCAGGAAAAACTTTCTTTCCCCTCAGTTCTCTTAGGACACCCAATCATACCTAGAAGACTAAAAATCTTTTTGAGGACTTCAGGTTTAATTGAACCTTATGCATATGTAATTATATCACTTACCCAGACAGAAGGTAATTATGCATATAGAATTAGAACAACAAGCTCAGTAGCCTTTAACTTCCTTTTATAATTCTACCTTCATATCTTTGTTCTGACATGAAAAGGAAATTCCTGATATTTGTGTCTGCATAGACTATATCAAATTAGGCTCTTATTTTAGTGCTACCTATAAATGGAAGAAAAAGAAATTACCTGAGTCCTCACAAGCATTAAGAATCTTCACAAAACTACATGCTTACTTACCTATCAGCTTTTCCTTACTTGGTAAAGGGTCTGTAACTGTGCTTCTGGCATTATAACTGTAAGTCTCTAATTGATATCCTTCCCTGATTGGCTTGATCTACTTGAAAGCCTTTGATTAGTTAATTAGCACCTGGGATCTAAATAGCAGTGAACTTTGCAGTAGCTCTAGTTCTTGAAAACTTCTATTTTTTCCTGTAGCTTTTGGGTATTGGGATAGGCTCTCATATGCAAATTTCTCATTCTGCTTTTTCTTTCCTTTTTTTTTTTTTTTTTTTTTTATTTTTTTTTTCTAATTAAAACAAACTCAGAAATTAGATTGAGATAGTTGCAATCCTAAATTTTGAGTTGGGGTGCTTTATTTGAGAATGGCTGTACATCAAAATAAGGTCTGACCTTTCTATGCTGTATTAGCTTAGAACTTTTCTAATTTTTTGTTTAAAATTTTGCTACTATAGTAAGTCAAATAGGTTGTTTTTGCTGTCAGCTATACTGTGAAACTGTGCTTCATAGAGTGAGTGGAGCTGAGACCTATGAGAATTCCAAGTGTTCTTTTGAGTTTAATGTTCAGGGAACTCTGTTTGGATTGATTTACCAGTTGCGGTTACGCAAGGAAACAAGAAGATTGAATATATTTTGAATGTCTAACATCTCCTAAGTGTAGTTGTGTCAGTACATTGACTCCATTATGCTTGCTGTATGCTATATGGGACAGACTTTCTCAGTATTGAATATGTTAGTAAGAAATTCAGTCAAACTAAGACAGCATAATGAAAAAGCTTGAGATAAAAATATGAATCACTATTTACTTTTCTGAGATTCTTTCAACTTTCTGCTTGTGGAAGTCCAGAAGTTATGTTAGAATAGATAAGGTAGCATTTTTCTGTATATATAAGAACAAACCCCTAAACAAATCAGGAACGCTTATTCACCCCATAATTTATTAACAAAATGAAGTCATTTATTTGACTTTGTCCCAGCCCCAAATCACTTCTGCTACAAACAGAATAGTTTTCCACAGACTGTTTCATGTTTGATTGGTATTTCTTGTAATTTTAAATTTATCTACAAAAAAATAATACAATCAATCGGATTAAGGTTTATTGAGGTTTTGTTATGCCCTTGCTTCATAGCTAACAAATATATACACAAAATGGAGTAGAATCCTACTTACTATTTAAAACCAACACTTATTTTGGTAAAGTGTGGAGAAGTTCACATTCTAACTGTGTATCATTGCCTTGGCAGGCCAGGGAAATCTCACTGTATATGTTTCCACCAAATAGAGAAATCAGGCCTACATTTTCCAGTCTCTCATCTGTCCTGGGGACTTCTGTCATGCAATAAAAACATAAGATTGTAAATCTCCTTCCATTTTCTTCCATTCCTCAGTAGTACATTGCTATGGATGTGAAAACTAAACACACTTTATGCTTCTTGTGCTGCCCAGTATTTTGAATAACTATTTTGGTGATACTGGCCAGAAAAGAGTTCTGAACGAGACTAAAAGCCCAATATATACATATCTGTTAGCAATCTTTATACAGGGAGAATAAGAATGATTTATTGTAAATTCAGCATGTCACTGAATACCATTCCAAAGATAAATGAAGAATTTAAAAGTAATTAAATGTGAAAGATTCTCACTGCAGCAACATGAAACAAGGCTATATGTTATTGTGGCTAGAAGACAGAAAAGAAACTTCTGTTGAAATGTTTTTATATAAAGGTAGGCTCTTTTTATGGCTTTCAGAATAAGTAAAGCTAAGTTAGGAAAGTTTACATTTGCCTTCTGAAGAGCATATCTAATCATATACCTATGACACAGTAACAACAGCTACAAACCACTATGTTTGTGGCTCCTTTTCCCAAAGAAGAGTTCTGCATGAAAATAACTTTGCATTGAAGTGGAAGAGGCTAGAAAGCTTTGATTTTTCATTTATGGAAGCTAGTAAACTACCTCGCATTGAGCTGGAGTACAGAATTAATAGTGAGCAAGAAGTTCAAAGGTGTGAGTTTCCTTATTCTCCAGGGAATTAAAAAATAAGAACAAACAAGTAAAGAAGGCACAGAGAGTTACTAAATATGCCAGTTCACAAATGGAAAAAGATGTAACTCAAGAAGAAGCTTTCTCAAGTTGATCTATAGATAAGGAGGTAGATGTTTTTAAGCTTTCAACAGAAACATACGCAAACTTAGGGAACAGGGATTCCTTTTTACACCTAGTCAGCTGCTTTCAGTGAAATCAATGAGATCTCTGAGTCATGGTGGTAGAAACTTTAATGAGTTCACAAAAGTTAGGATTTTCTTTCTGCAGAGTGCCAGAATACTAGTTAAGTGATATACAGGCCTGAGTTTAGTCCTGATTTGTGCCTCACTTGAAATCAACTGGTATTTGAGCTTTTTTAGATTTCCCCAGTAGATGAATTTCATCCTTCATCTCTAAGTGTAAATGAAACATGTCTGGTTTTGTAGCTACCTTCAGATTTAACAGTGAGAATATTTTCTTAAATGTTTGGTCTTGCTAGTTACTGAATGTTTTGAAGAAATAAATACATTTGTATGAAGAGATGTTAAACCATCACTATCAGAAAATAACTGCTTTCACGTGTTCAAAGAAGACTGAGCACATTAATTGATTTAACTAAAGCTTATGCAAAATAATAATAAATACGGACATTATTGCCTCTTAGGAGCAAAGATATTCTAATCGTTTTGGTTTTCAAAGAGGTATTTTTGTGCACAGTTGCTGTTTTTCACTCTACAGGCTGCACTACATAATGAGCTGCTATTGTGCATGTGAGCAATATTTTAAGTTGTTTCACACACATAACCTGTGTGAAACCTTGACCTGTTTTTTAAAATGTACCCTAAAAGTGACAGGTACTAATATTGTAGCTTTTTTAATATTTAATAGTCATTTCTGTGCAAAACACATAGTTGGAGCCTGTTAATGATCATGACAGTAAATGACTTAAACAGAATTCCATACAGGAGTACTATACGTTTATGTAGGTTTAGAGGTAATCTGTGTTTTATTTTCTTTATTGTAGGAAAGAGGCACACCAGCTTTGCCTAGGCTTTCTGAGGTAAAATCCTGAAGTGTTATGTAAAAAATATGTTTCTCTATCAAAATAATATAATGGGAGGTACTGCTGAAGCACAAGTGATTTTTTTTTTCTAAATACATTAAGAAAGTTCCACACTGTCTTTCTCCAACCTATAGACCCTAACAACATTGCAACAATCTTAAACTGCTGTTGGTTGCTATAGAAGAGCAGTCAAATAATCCCTGCTTTGCAGAGATTATATGTAAATATTTCAGTGGAGCTTCTCTTCCAAAACAGGTTTTCAGTTCTTTCACCATTGTATCCACCTTCGAATGCATTTAAATTACCTAGTTTCTTACCAGCATGTACATTATATACTAGGTACTTATAGGGAGCATGGGCTCATACAATGACAATTTGACAACATCACCATAGCAATACATTAAGGGATTGAAAAAAACAAAATTCAGATCTGATTCCATGTTCTGACTACCACTACCCACACCACCTTCTACAGTAACTCTGCTTCAGTCAGGAGGTTCTACCTGCTGGGGGCAAGGATGACCAATATGGTAATGCAAGGAGCCAGAATAACCCCAGTATTTCTTTCAGAAATATTTATTAGCTTTTGATTTCTGATTCCTTCAGAGATGTGATGCTACACTTAGAGAAAGAATTCATCAGAGTTTTAGAAAATAGCAGCATGGTGGAATGCAAAACACTTCTCAACTTTGGCCTGATTGTGTCTCTGAATCCTTGTCGAGGTAGCCAGATCTTTCCTCATGGATGTGAGAAAGAAGTAACCTGTAACAGGGTTTTTACAGTCATATGGAAAAATCACTTTGTGAAATTACACCTACTGAATATTGTAGGATTCCTATAGATGAGTCATGTAGTTAACTCATATGTAAATGCTTACCACTCTGTGATCTCAGTTAACCTATCGATTTTTCACCCTTCTGTTTGAAATTGTGGATTCATAATATTTTAGACACAGTTTTTCATATCTAAGTTGCAGTATTCTGCATTACCTCTTGTTTCTGGAATTGCCCATTCTCAGCTTTATCTATATAGTGTAAATGTAAATGTAAAATTTTACACAAAGGAAAAAGTTTGAAACCATTTTCATGTTAGTCCTATACAACTATGTTATTATGTAGCCTAAAATATCCTCTCTAAAATTAACTGACACATTGCAGTAAATTGTTCTCTGGGTGGGCCAGAAATGGATTCTATTAAGCTCATGAAAATGGCACAAGACCATACCTCCAGAAAATAAGCAGTATGTGGAAAAACTTGCTTTCAAATGTAAGCCTGATCACTGATTTCTATTAGGAAGGCAAGATCTCTGGAAATGTTTACTACTCTGAAAAATTTTTAATCAATAGCCTAGTTACAATAGTGAGAAAATCAAATTAACTGAAGAATTAGATTATTTTAACATGGCTGGAGTCTGACACATCCTTCATATATTTTATTTTAATTTAAAATAATCTGAAAAAGTTGCATTCAGTCTTCATAAAACAGATTTACTTCCTTAAGCCTGTCTCTGGTTTCAACTTGTTAAGAGGTACTTTAGATACATTATATGCACATAAAAAATGGTTTGTGATTCTAAAAGGATGACAGAGAATCCCTTAGTGTTATTAAGATCTATACTTTCATTAAGGAGGTGTAGTCTTGGTACAAAAGAAGATGAATTTACTAGTGGAGCTGATCCAAACTCACCTTATTCACTGGTTCACTGAGTAACTTTTTTTTTGGTCCCCTCTTCCAGAATGAAGAAACAGGAACTAATGGAACTGGGTGAAGAACATCAAACTACTCTGGTCATATATTGCTAGTTTTTTCTTTACTGTGATTTTTTTTTTCCTTGTCAAGGAATAAAAATTCAATGACGCTTTTACTATAACCTTTTTTTTTTTTTTTTTTTTTTTTTTTTAATGTTTTTGTTTAATACAAAAAGATTCCTGTCATTCTGTGGGACCTGTTCCTGGCAAGGATATTGATATTACAAAAATATGATTCTACCCACCCCCTCATGGTATTATATACAGTGTTCAACCCCTCTTCGTTCTCTGTCTCACTCCAAAGTTAATTCAGAAGTCTTTGAAACGCCTGAAGCACTGCTTTAGCCAGATAGAGGGTCAAACTCAGACCCTATGACTGGACCTTAAATTAACTTCTGGACTTCAGAAGAATAAATTTACAACTCTCACAGATTAATTTTGACCTAAGATGACTTGTTAAATTAACGGAAGCTAGTACATTCATTCACAATGAGATAAATGTTCCTCTTACTTTAAGCATCAACAGAGAGCTTGTGAAAAATGACACAAAAAATATTCTTCCTGACAGAGCCTAGAGGCAGTCTTCTGAATATGGGACTCTTGTGACTGTCTCTTGTCTATATTCACGATTACCCCATCTGTAATTTTCCTAGTTTGGTATCCTCTTAGGGACCAGACCTTTAATTTTGGCAAAGCCTGTAACTGAAGGTCACCACTGAATATTCCTGTCATTAAGATTTCCTTTGCGAAGGTTCCTCACACACTATATTTTCAGCAAAAAATGTAGAGCACCTTTCCTTGAGTAATGGAAGTGAACAACTTGAAAGATGTTTCTCCTTCTTTCTGGTACTGTTCCAGCTGTTTGATCCTGTGTCTGTAAGATACGGCAGAAAAAGTGTTTGAGGTCAGTCTGCAGGTCACTTATTTTTAGTCTTCCAGCAATAACTTCTGGCACGCTAATATTACTACAGAACTCAAAAAAGTGCAGTTATCTATCTCTCTTCAAATTACAAGGTATCACTTCAGCATAACTTGCATGAAAAAAGTATATATTAACTTTTTAAAGAAAGATGACTTAAATAGAAGGAAAAGAGATCAGATCTATAACATAAGGAACACATTATTTTTTCAACAGTAGCTTTTTAACTTGCCTTTTTCCTATGTCATTGCTTTTCTGTTCATATAATGAGACAAATTTGGTGAGATTTTATTTGTTTCCATAGTTAGTAATTTTGGGATTATTTTTTAACTATGGGATAACAGGAATAAAACCAAAAAGAAGTATACTTCTACTGGCATAGTAGGGTTTTTCATTATTTGTGTGGGTTTTATTATTCAGTTCATAGAAATCTTGTGAAATTTTTAAGAGTAACCATGAAATTTAAGGGTATAAATTTTGTTGAAAGTAAACAGGTTTCAGGGTTGTACATTTAAAAATAATTTTTCAAACTAGAACCTAGACTCCGAAGTCTTGTAAATGCTTTGTGTATTTGGCCACTTGTCTCTTCCGCAATATTAAAGTTTAAACAAAAATATTTAAATAATGTGTTTCTTAGCAATTTAGTAAAAATACTTTCAGACATTTAAAAAAAAAAAAAAAGTCCATTAAATTTTCTAGCAGCATTTTAGCTTAAATCAGAATCACTTTAAGCAAGTATTTGGGCTTTCTGATAACTCATAGTTTTAAATATGAACGGAAATACCACTCATTGTCAATGTTCATGATAACTGGATGACCACTTTGTGTTATGTGCTCAAGATACAGTAAAAATAGATGAAAGAAGACATGCCTTCAAAGGAAACACATAGACCAGAATTAAAATCTTGGATGCTGAATGCTCGAATAAATCAGCTCTGCCTTACCAGCTCTTCTCTTATCCTGAATAATACCACTGGTTATCGTTTTCAATAATCTTGTGCTTTACTACATGAGCTCAGAAACTTAGGAAATCCTACAGACATACTTTATGATATAGTGTCTAAAATTTATAATGACAAAATTAAGTAGTAAATAATTAATATTGAGTATGAAGTAGTATGTAATTTTAGTATATATAATGCAGAGTGTACAGTAGAGCTATATGGTATAAAAATATGTATAGTACTATATATGTATCTTTTAATAAATATCTTCTAATATATTTTTATAATTATATTTACTATACAGGATATAACATGTAACAGTCAGACTTGTACATTACAACCAAAAGAAGCCATTTAAGTTTTTATCTTCTGATCAGGCTCACCAACTAAACACAGGCATTACACAATTCAATATAATACCAGGCAAGATAAAACTTAAATTGACAGACAAAATTTAGCAGCTCTTGTTTCACCTTTTACTTTGGTTAAAAGTCCTGGAATGTCAGTGTTAGAATTGGCTTTCTCTAGGGAAAAGCTGTTATCCATTGAAAAAAATTTACCTGATCGCACCAATTTTCTATTCCTCTTTTCCTGCCCTGAGCTCAAGTGGAAGGAAAGGAATTGTCTGGAGGAAAATTACTGCACAAAGTAACTTTCAGATTTCTATAAGGTGCTGTGACTGCTCTCTGGCTGGCTGCAGATCATGGAAGTACCAATAAAGTTGGAATTTCAGCAAAATAGACAAGTTGTTTCTAGTCATCTTTTCAAGACCATAATATGTTATGTTTTCATCACTGTAGTATTTCACGATAAAGATTTTGAATGTGTTCCCTTACTGAAGACTACATAGGTGAAGCATGTTTTTTTCACTAAGTACCTACCATGAGACAGTGATATAAATTCGTGGTTTTCAAAGGAGAACAAAGTTCATATAGCTTAAATAAACTGAAAAAGGAATACACAAAAGCTCTCTCTCCAAATATGCAGTTTTTCCACAAATTCTCCTTTGGGTATCCAAGTCCGAGCATGCAAACAAGAGTAGTAATATTCTGATTTATAAGTTTCTTGTCATTGGTGTTCCTCTGTCTCTTGTGAAATATTGGTATTGCAAGCTTTTGGGAACTCTACTTACATTGTTTATTCTTGTTTATGAAGTCAGATGAAAGGAAAAAAACCCTTACCTTATAATTTCCTATTTTATAGTAATGGGTTTATTTACTGCTGTGATCAATACCTGAACATTATAAAAAATACTTTAAAAAAACCACTTGAATCATGAGCACTCATCTTATTTTATGTGGATCTCTTTACACATGTCAAATATACAGACCTATTATTATTATTATTATTGTTATTATGGCTGCAACATTATACTGTTAGTACTATTTCAACAGGTGCAAAGGAATGGCTGTTCTAAGCTGTAATAGACTGTTCTTTACAAAAATATTGAATTGAGTAAAATTTATCTTTTAGGGTTTTTCAAAGCTATAATCAGTGACATTTTTGTTGTATAAAAATTGTATTTCACAATTGTTTTGTTAATATCAACAATTTGTATTTATCACTTCTGGCTATTTTGTTATATTAAAAAAAAGGACAACTGCATCTTGAAATAGATACAAATTTTGCTATCATCACCTTCAAAAGGAGAAGGATAATAGCCTTGATCAAGTTTCTGTTCTTAGTGGCATTGATATAAATCAAAAATAACCGAAAGTAAATGCACTGTAATTATAATACACATATGGCACAACATGCTTGAACATCTTTAATGCTCTCCTCCAGATATCTTGCTGAGTTATGATTTTGAAGTCTGGGGGGGGTCTGACTATTATCACACCTACTATGTCAAAATAACTTTGAAAGAATTAAATATTTCTTAAATTTGACTAACTAGGCTGTGACACTTAAAAAAATAAATCTTGTGCCAAGTACCAGCCTCTAGTTTATTCTGGTTTTCATATGGGGTTTACTGACTATCCAGATACTCATCTGAGACTTTTCACTCGTATGCATTTGTGGTTTTTATGGGGTACAGAAGAAGCTAAGCCACTTAAAGAAGCTCTTGCTTTAGTGTTACCAACCTCCTGCCCCCCATCTGTGCAAGTTGAGAGGAGTGCAGGCAGAGTAACAGATGCAGTTGGTATTGACGCACTGAGAAAGCCCTCCATTCAACATGCTTGAGGCTTTTAATAGGCACAGATGAGGAACAGAAAAGTGTCTACATTCTAGCACTCTGGAAGTTTATCAGATGATAATGTTTCCATATGAAAATATTTTAGAGTATTTCTTCTTTACTCCCATTTTTGCATTAACGCTGTACCAGAAATTTTAAAATACCATTGCCATCCTTTGATATCCTTTAGTTTCCATGTTATTGCATTTTTTATTCTTAGGCTTTCTAAAGCCCACTATTTTTTCTTTTTATGTTCTGACATCAGTCAGTGAAAGAGAACACTTGCACATCATGCAGTGCCGTCATGATAAGCAAAAGGTACCCAAAGTCTCACAAGTCTTAGACTTTTGGCCAGTGGCTAATAGGGAAGATTTCTTTGCATTATTTTTTAAATAGTGACACTGTTGGGATGTTGTCTTCCAAACCAAGTTAAAAAATGATCAACTGGTAAAAAGAATAAAGATGGGAATGGGAGGAAGAGAGACAGGCCTTGCTGTCACTAGTGATGAACATTACCTTACTTGGAAAGTAACATTGACTTTCCCTGGAGCACAACACATGGGTATGTATATCTGGTTCTAAACACTTTTTGCAAACTTCTTCCAACTGTTTTTTACTATCAAAGTTAGGTTGTGTTTTTTTTTCTTTTGTTTGACTGTATCTACTTCTGGTTTTACACCTTATCCCTTTTCTCCTTGTTCTTGCCTGAGGTCTTTCCCACATTTTTCTCCAGTGTTATGGCATGCTAATGCCATCTCCACCAGAAAATACTAGGAGAAAGGTTCCTCTTACAAACACCTGCATATATTACTCTGAATTTTTACAACTTGTTAAGAATTTTAGTTCATTTTCTGCTGATATGTACAAATGTCTGCCAAAGACATTCTTTGTGTGTTGGCTAATGATAAACTTGGATTCCAATCTTTCAAACTCGAACTCATGCTAAAAATAAGCAAAGTGAACATCTGTGACAAGCAGGTAATTTTTAATAATATCAGACAGTTCTTTTCTGTGGAGAATTACTACCCTCTCATCTCTAATCAAGCTGTAACAACAGCTGCCAATTAGGGATGTTGTCTCTTGGCAAAGTGCTCAACCCACACTTAATTTATTTTAAATGTGTTGTGTTTCTCCATGGAAGGTGAGGGGTGTTTTTCAGTATTTTATGCCATCAGAGGCTCATGTTATGTTATACGAAGTGGTGAGATACTCTCAGATCACAATGGAATACTGACAGATTCACGCAGAGTTTCTCAAGGGACAAATGCTCTCATTTAAGCTCCTGATGGATAAAGAAAGAGGAATACTAAATTCTCCTTTTTTCTTACATGGCAAAACCCACATTCCATTCTGTAGAAAGACCTTTATTGATATCCATGAGAACTTTTTGTCTGATATTGCTAAATATATTGATCTGAAAGTTAGCTGCCAAGTCTAATCTAGTTGTGTTAGCTCACCAGTAAATAGAAAAGAAGGAAGAATCCTATGAAGAGTCATCCTAATACAGGCTACAAGGTTTGAAAGGGTGAATCTATTAATGTAAATACACCTTATTTTGTTGCTGTTGAATTTTAGCTATATATTTTAGAGAATGTAAAGGCAAGCCTTATAATATTTAGACCACATTTTATGGAATCTCTTCCCTTTGCCTGCAACCCTGTTTTTTCACATGCAAACACACACATATATATATATATATATATATATATATAAATTAATCATAATAAATTTTAAGAAACTATTGAAGCTCTGGAGATTTGATTCAAATTAAAATAAGTACTGCTGGAGGTGATAACATTAGGCAATTTTAAAGCCTAACTTCAGCTGATCAGATATTAAAATTGTTGCAAAGAAGGAAAACCACCCCCTTCCTCCTTATGATTCTTCTTCATTCAATAACTCATTGAGTTTTAGTCCTAAAAAGCAAGCTATAACTAAGGCATGTTGAATTACTTGATAACCAGACTGGCAGAGACTAGCAGAAGAAAATATTTTCTTTTATTGTAAGAAGCTCCTAGCTTCCTTTAATGATGTGAGAAACCAAATGGTTAAAGAACAACTCTTGCTACCTGCAGAACAAGCCATTAAATTTGGCCTGTAAACCAGGCAGTATGTTCCTAATCTTCACAAAGTATGAAGCTTGAAAAAAACATCCACCAATACTTGAAAAGACTGTACAGTTCTCATGCTATTTTGATTCTAGACTTTTTTTTGGCTTAAGAACCACATTCATGGCTGCAAGAATGTCTGGATAATTAAGAGACTTGGAAACAATCTCATCTCCTGGGAATTTAAACAGTATTTAGCTTGTCTTACTCTGTTGATGAGCAAGACTTTTTCTCAAAAGAACAAAAGACAAAAAACTCATAACAAGAACAGTATAAAAGTGAGATATTTAAACACTCTCAAAATTTACTTATGGCTTGAACTTTTCCCCTAAAGTTAGAGCTGATTACTTGATTTACCTCACAATCTGAGGAATCAGCAACCTGACAAACCACATAATAAAATAAATACTTTTATAAATAAATATGTGTAAGCATGTGCAAAATGCATACATACATAACATGTAGTTGAATTCTACCTTCCCCCTCCCCCCCAAAAAAAAAAAAAAAAAAAAGTGTGCAAAACCTTTGCACCATTTATGTTAAAGTTTTATAGTACTTGTGCAGTATTCTCATTGCCATCTGTATCAGACAATGTAATGTGTGAAGTTCATTATTTGGGTATTATCTGTGCTTTGTACAACCTATTCTAAAAAGAAACAAATAGAAAGAATAAAAGAGAGACAAAAATAGTGAGAAATAACTGAATGTGAAGATACAAAATACAGAGGAAACACAAATGGAAAACAATAGGAGGGAGAAAGGGGGGGGGGGGGAGGGAAGCATATGGAAATTTTGGCTTTTAACAAATGATGGATAAGTGCTGAAGTTGTTTCTCTTCAAGCTATATCATTTCCTGTAAATGCCAGAAGGCATAGGCATGGTTATCAAGATGATAGATCTTTTCTTCCCCTAAGCTTGAAGCAAGAACATTTTGTTTCACAGGACCCACTGAACTTTTGGAATTTCACTGTGGCTGTTGATACTTCCCTCTTTTATTTAGTAAAGACTTGCATTTTACCAAACAGTCTTGCTCCTGAAAGATATTTTCCTCTATTGGTTCTTTAATTGTATCATAGCAGTGAGCTTCTTTGTTGATACTTCCAAGAACAATAAACATTGCATACTGGGCAATTATGAAAAATTCAATACTTCATTTTCAGAACTCCTTTAAGATTGACTCTCTGGGAAATCTTCGACTTCATGCTATAACACATCTTCATGATGACATTATTTTACTATTTCACTACATGCCTCAATTTTTCCAACTATGCCCCTTCTTTTGTCTTCAACATGGAGCTTGCTTACCTTGTTTGACATATCTGGCTTTCTCCTCAGTGGATAATCATCTAAGTGCCTCTAATAAGTTATGATAGATAAGTTAGCAATAGGAACCTCATACGGAATAATACACATTTTATCTTGAAATCCTTTAATGCTGTTTTGTATCATATCAACTCTATTCACTAATTCTTCTACATTCACTTAATTACCTTTTGCCAAGGTATGATTTTAGTACTACTATAGTATTAAAGAAAGCTGAGGGATTCAATATTTTTTTGTCACCAAAGAATTCTTGTTTAATATCGTATTGAAAGACAAATGTCCCTCTGATACACAAGAGTAGATCAGAAGGGTTCTTTTGGGGGGCTCATGTACCTAAAAGCAGGTCAGCTTCCTACATCAAGCTGCTCTCAGAAGGACCCAGATCTCCGCTGGCTATAGATGGCATCTTGCACCAACCTCCTGGCCCTAAAACATCCTGTTGCCTCTGCCAGCTCTGTCTCTTCATCCTGCCCATTTCTTCCTTGTGTTTGCTGCATGGCTCTGTGTTCAGTAGTCTGCAAGTCCTGGCATGGTCTTGTTGGAAACAGAAGATTAATGTAGTACATATATATGTGCACACTGACACAGAAATATACATACAATATATACATCATGTTTGATCCCCATAAATTTATCTGATTCTAGGATTCAAAATAAAATTTAGTTATTGACTTTCTGCTCCGATCCATGCTAGGAAAAAACATTTGAAATTCCAAAAATGCCCATAGGATAAAAACAAATTTTTCCTGCTCAGCTCCAGACTTTGTTTTTTTTCCTTTCTTTCCTTAAGCATACTTCTTTGTGCACCACTCTCAGAAAAATTGTAGTAACCCATAGTTACCGTGTATTTGACCTTCTCTTTGAACTCTTGTAGGGATGTTATCAAATAGAGATATGGTTCAGTAACTCCTGATGTTTCTAGCAGGCTCTCCTTAAAAGTATTTGAAATTAAACTGACCATTTAAAAAAAAGTGAGAAATATTTTCCCAGTAACCCTCAGCAATTTGTTGTGCTGTACTCCTGTAACTCAAATTTCCAAGTCGTCACCTAATCCACTTCAGCAGTTCAACAAAGCTCTCAGAGAGGTTAGAGCAGAAAATACATTACCAATAGAAACAAGGTTGTTGGTTGTTATTTTTTTTCTTTTTAACACACCTACATTATTCATTTGTTTACATGCTGCACATATTCAGAAAGATTATTTTTTTTGGGGGGGGGAAAGTTGCAGCTATATTTTTGGAATTGAAGTTTTGATATGTCAGTAGAGATGAGAAAAACCTATAGCAATTCAGCTTCATGCCAACAAGTTTTTTTTGTTGTTGTTGGGTTTTTTTGTTTTGTTTGTTTGTTTTTTACTGAAATATGCTAGTAAAGTCTGTGGCCACTCAGCATCTGCAGACTTAAAGGTAAACTTTAATTTGCCTGCAGGCATATTCCATAATCCAGATGTAGTTGGAAGAAATGGTGCCCCTAGGCTATAAAACAAAAGTATTCAGCATGATAACTACAGCACCTCTGAGTTCGGGCAAAATATCTACCTCTGTCCTTATAATATTTTCTTTTTTCTGTTTATTTGTTATAATTTGTCAGAATTTGGCTGCTAAAAAAATGCTGAATAATATGCATAAACTGAGCATGTTCCAGAGCTGCAGAATTAAATTATTGTAAAGACGATGCCAGACAGATGCAACAGCCAAATTCCACCTGATGGTGAAAGGCTGGGCAATGGATAAACCCAATGGATTGAGATATAAAGCACCGTCCCCATTTTCCCAATCAAAATTGTTATCAGTGCTTTCACTCAAAATTTCCATTTTTTTCTACTGAAAAAGGAAAATGTTGGTTTATGGGTGCTGGATTGCAGCACTGTTTTTTCTAAAATTTTCCAGCACTGAAAATGATTAATCTCATTTTTTCCCCCAACTCCAAATTCAATAAATAATCAAGGAAACATTAAATAGAGAAAAAAATACTTACCAAGATGAGATGTTTGCAGCACTTTATTTCACACTTCAGTCACCAGGCAACCACTTACTTCAGATATCAGGGTTAAAACTTCCACAGTTTGGCACCAAAATATAGGCTGCTAAACAGAAGGGGAGACATCTATCTCCATAAGGTGGACTAATCCATAAGGTGGAAGAAAACTTCTCTGTATGAGGTAGTCTGACATGAGTGTACTAGAGTAAAGGGTAGTGGTCCATGTTCATCCATCATATAAAAGTCAACCTTCATGAGACAAACTCAATGACTGAAAAAGAATTTTTTCTATGCCTTAAAAAGTTTTCATTTAGACTTTATAGCTTTTACTTCTCACCTTCTCTGTGTGAACTTATCTTTTTCATGGCAGGTAAATCACTGCAAAATAACATATGAGAAGCTGCCCACAGACACCCTGCATTTTATGACTTGCATCCAGTGAAATACCCTGTATATAATTAGATTAAAATAACTTCCAATTTTTGTAAAAAAAAAAAAAAAAAAAAATCACTTTTTAAAATCATATATACTACCTTTTGTTTCTCTGAGATGACCCTATGAAAGAACTATTTAGTCTAGAAGTGTTACGCGAAGCCCTGCAAGTGGGAGTATATTATTAGAAGTGGCCTTTGAATGAACAGCTCAACCAGTTAAAATATCATTATTCAGACTGGATGTAGCCTCCTCCAGGCTGAAGACACTGAAAGGGTAATGGATCAACATCAAGGTTGCAACAGTAGTATGATGTATTTCTGCTTTTCGTCTGTTTGTTATGTGGTATCATATTCTTTCCCTACACAAATACATGGGCTGAAAAACATTATTAGGTGAAAATTTAGGATTTAGGTGGGAGAGTTCAAGTAAGAGTCCATTATCACATTTTTTCAACTGAAACATTTTTTGTCTGGGCAATTTTTACCTCAGGTCCAGGAAGAGACATCACAAAACTCACCAGGAGAATTGGCATCTGAAATGAAAACCACTTCATGCTTTATCTGATTAAAAATGCGTTTCACAGTTACAATACAGTATAACTCCACACAGATACATAGTACTACCATTGAGCAAAGAATGCCAAATCATTCAGTGTGATTGTTTAATATTTTAGTATTTGATCCAAAATTATATGGTAACATTGAATTATTCATATTTGCCTGATAGGGTTACTTTTAATTTGTGAGTTCTTTGAAAGAAGCAAAGTATGACTATCACTGTACTAATTTTTTAGTACAGTGACTGATTTCAGTCAGTGACTGTATCTAAATCTATGCATCCTTCAAAAAATATGAGTCCTTTAAAGATGCTTTTTAAAAATAAAAAGCTCAGCTAAATTCTTAAGTGAATTGAAATTGTTGAGCTAAATACTTTGTTATGTCTTGGTGTAAAGAATGATAATGATTACCATAGAAGATGCAGCTGTTGTTTCTTAAATTCCTTGCCAGGAGTGAAATTCTGGCTTTTGGCAATGATTGGTAAAAACCCAATGATTTAAAATTAAAATTTTTAAATCTCAAATTAGAATACACTTTTTTACAGTTTAGGCCTACAAGTATTTTTCTATTCTTTCAATAGAAGAATGAAAATATTTAAAATAAAATATGTATAACAAAAAGGATTAGTTATAAATGATGTCATGGTGAGAGGGAATAGCCTGTACTTGCATGTTCTAGGCTGTGAAATATCATTCATACATCCAAACGCTGATCTAACAGAGAAATCTAGCTACCTGTTTGTACCAGTTTATTTTCAACAACCACAAAGTATTATTTAATCAAAAGGGTTTCTTTTTCCCTTTTAAAATATCACTACTCTCTGACCACAATTCAGTACTGTGTCAGGTGTAGGGTTTTTTATTTCCAAAGAATAACAGTTTTGGATTGACTTAAGAAGTTGCAAGTCCTACCTGTAATTTATTTATTATTATTTTTTAACACTGTCAAGAACAAAAAGAATACACAGACTTTAAAAAAAAAAAAAAAAAAAGAAATTTTTGAGTACTTCTGAAAGCTTGTTTTACAGAGTTCTTCGGGCTTATGAGGGAGTGATACCACTGTAACTTAATACATCTAATGTCACAGATTTCATTGGTTTTGCTATGCACGACTGTGATGCAAGAGAATTTATGAGACAGAAGTTCAAAAAGTGTCTACCTTCTATGTCTGTGAGCTGAGGGATTAAAAGGCATTTTGATGAATTAATTGCTTACTTATGAAGTAAATAACATGCACAAAGAGCTTTTCAATCTCAGACTCCAGCTACAGGTTGACTTCAAGGAAATCTTTCTCTACAGGAGGTATACAGTATATTATATAGGTATATTATTAAAAATTCTTTTCTGCTGGATGTGAAGACAGATTTTTATCATGGTTTTTTAAAGTTAAGTGTGGTCTGACTGGAGACTGTGCGGTTTGCAAGAGAGAAAGAAATTGTCCCTTGACCCTCCTTTCTAGCATCCATGAAACTGTAAATCATCAAACAGGGCTCCCATCTTAGTCCAAGTAAAGGACTAAACTCAATATTTTAGACTACTGAGCTTGAAAATACTATTAGTCAGATTTAAATGGGATATTTTTATCTGGATGAGATTTACTACATATGAGGTTTATGCAGTATATGAACCTGACACTAAACCTTCTAAAGCTTGGGGTTTATGCAGAACTGATTTTCATCCATTCATATGTTGTTGCAAACCGTTACTCATGTTGGCTGGATGAACAATTTTTATAGACATATTCATGTCCACAGGTTTCTTATGCAAATTAATAATAGTGTGAACACCCACTGAATAGTCAAAGCTCAAGCTGTATGAACAGCTGCCTAAGTCACCTTGCGGTGTTCTGTTCTCTGACCAATTCATCAAACCTTTACAATGAGAAGGACATGCATGTGAAGACAAAAGATTACAAAATCCTTCAGGGAATAAAATAGAACACTTAGAAGAGAGTTATGTAATATGAGTGAGTAGAAGTAAATAAATAAATAAATAAAATACAATATGTGTTTAGGGCACTTAAAATCTCTTTTGTTTCTCCATGCAACGAAGTGCCCTGTACATTTAGGCCTTAGGGATAAATTCTGAGGACTATTAACTGGGTTTATTGACAAACTTTAGATTTTACCTTCTTATTCCATCCAATTTCTGCTGGCAAACTGTAGTATTTAGAACTGGAGTTATAGGCAGAACAGGAGGTGATTGAGAAATTCTGGCAGGAATTTACTTCTCTATCTCTGTCTGGCACATGAATAAATACACTCTGCATGGGAAAAAAAACAAAGCTGTCTCAAAACCCATTTGTGTTGATGTATGTACATCAAAGCTCATAGAGAAACAAGGAAAATGTACATATGAAAACAGCTGCATTAACATTTTCATATAATTTGTTTACCATAAAATTAAATTGACAATTAAATAATATACAGTCACATCACAAACTTCTTTAAACAGAGGAATCTTGTCCTATATGTTGAAGGGGAAATTCAGTTTCACCGTCTCTCAACTAAAAAATGTTGGCTTTTACTTCTTAAATGTGCAAATCTGGGTATCCTTACACCTCTACTGAATTAATAGTAAAGGAGAAAGAAGGGAAGATACATTTACGCAATACTCTACAGATTAGCATCCTTAACCCAGGGCAGGCCTATGGCAATTCTGTCATTGTGAAAGCAACCCTTTTTATACTCCTTTTAAGCATCTTTTAATTCATAATATCCACATCCATTCAAGAATTGTGAATGCTAGTGGGAAGCTCCTAATATGTGGGCTTTTAAATGCTAAAATCAGCATCAATATATGATTTAGTTGAGATGTAAAATTATGTGCAGTTACACAGAAATGCCATATTACGCACTACCTGAGGAGGTACTTCTTTCTGTGCAAGGAAGGCAGTAGCTCAGAGCAGAAGCATAATCATGCCCTTTCTTTCCTATTCTGCATGTCAACATTTGCTGGAGAACGGTTGTTTTCCACTGTCATGCCTTTCTTGGAAGTTATGTCATTACATACTTCCAGACATTTAAAAACCCCTGCAACACCAATTACAATTCAGTCAGTGGTGTTTCATGAACATTAAAAATGCCAAATCAAGCTCAAAATGAGACTGCTCTGTTCAAGTGCCCTTATCTTTGTTTCGCCTCTGATTTTTAAAACCAAGCAACAGTGAAGACTGGCTTTTCAGATAGCCTTTCTGTATGCATCCTACAAAACAGCACTGCCCAGGCTCAGTGAAGTGCATTCTGCTAAATTGCAGTAGAACACGGAAGTTTTACTTCTGAATGTTTTTTGTTGTTTATCTTTTTTCTTACAGAGCTGCTTAATGTTGATTCAGCCTGTTGTGCAATCAGCTCAGAAAGTTACGAAAGCTTGAGGATGAATTCTTTCACACAGTCCCAACACTGTCCCATTGCTTTCATTCCTAAACTGCAAGAAGGGTCCTTGGGGAGGGAGATTTCTATACCACTGCTGCTGTATTTCTCTCCAGCACAGCAGCATTCCACCTGCCCATAAATGCACAACGGTGGCCCAAATGAAAATCTTACTTCAACCTCAAACTGCAGATGAAGCTGAATTTTAGCCTTGAACATGTTCTGTCCATTTTACTCACTGGGGTTGCCAGACTGGCTGCACTACTTAGGTTATGAGCAGTGGCAGCAGAAGAGCATGTTCCACCCCTGCAGAGCAATTCATACTGCAGAAAGTGCCAGAGGGACATTGGCTCATTGGAGATAAGCTGACAGGGAAGAAGAAGCAAAAAGGATAGGACAGCAACAAGAGATGCCACCCAAGTGAGTTGGTTTTTGTGGTAAAAATAATAAGATTAGACATAAAAATCACATTTTACAGTAACAACATGGATGCCATAACTATAATCTACTGCTTGACTTTATGGTATTAACCTCACCGTTTTCCTCTTCTGGTAATTTAACCACTTTTTTTCCCCTGTTCCAATATTTTTGCTGGCTGGCTCTATCTTTCCATGACACCATAAAGCTCCTGGGACCTGTCCATGGTTTAGTACAACTTCATGCTCTGTTCAACTCTGAATGCATATTTTCTCCATGTCTTCTCTTTTGCTTTCCTCTCTAAAGCTGATTGGATATATCATAATATAAATAATATTATATGGATATAAATAATATATTTGACTATCGAGAAGATGTTACCATAAGGCTAAACTGAACGTAACTGATCAAATATATAGAGAAAAGTTATTGACCAAATACAAAGGGAGATGAAAAATTGTTTAAATTGTTCAAACAGACTAACATCAATACGGCTTGACTACTTCAGCTCTCTGCCTAGCCATTTACTATAGTCTCCATCTGTTTTTTGATGTTTTTTTGGGGGGGGTATTTTTTTTGTCTTCATGTACTTCATGTACTTCAATGTACTCCATGGTAGTCCTGATGTCTGGAATGACTGTCAGCAGTGTACTTGCTATCTTTCTGCTTAAAGCTTACTACTTCTGCAAAAAAACAATTTATCAGCAACTCTGCAGGATAACCTCTTCAAGGTAAATTAGCTTGTAGTGAACTTCATAGCTAAACTGCCACCTGTACAGAAGCAGGGTAATTTACAGCTAGATGAGGTATCTTAAAGTTACTGTGCAGTCACTGAGATGTTGTCACTTCCCTGCTTTTCTCAGTGGGAAACAAAATCTTGTAAGGCCTGTCCCTTTTATTTTTTGGGTCTCTTCATGTGTTTACACTTGTCACACCATCTGCTGTTTATGGAATGACTCATTAAGGAAATCCTTCTACATGCAAGAGCAGGAAGCCTTTTCTCAGAAGCAGAAGCACCATATTTTCTCTGCATCAAACTCTGCAGAACCTTCTGCTATTGTGACGGGCAATGTTAATGTACTAAAAATACTGGTGACACCACCCACCCCTCCCAATCTGCTGTGCACTGGCATATGAGCTTAACTGATTACTCTGGTGTTTACAATACTCAAGTGATGGTTTCTATTGCAAGTCAAAAGGAGAGTAGTTATCTTAGCCTGCTCCACAGAGTTCATGTGAAAATTGTAGCCTCTTTGCTGATTAGGAACATTTCAGTAATTCTATACAGACATATTTCTGATTATCCAGCAGTCTCTTCAGAAAAACAAACAAACAAACAAACAAAATTAGTCTTTCATTTCTATATTTTCACTAAGTGAAACTTGAAAAAAAAGAATGTTTGCTATGATAAAAATGAAAAAAAAAAATTACATACAAGCCAAGAATATAATAGGTAGGATTTCACCAGTAGAAAATGTTTGCTTGCAAATAATAAACCCTCCACCAAGGAAATGTGTAATGAATTTGCTGGAAAAGTCCCTATCTCCATGGGTTTCTCTGAAGTCCTTTTGTGAAATAAGATCAGTTACTTAACAAATTCAGATACAGAAAGGAAAGTCTAACATACTGAGAAAACATGTTTGGCTCTTTGTCAAAATTAAATGTGTTAGGAAAACGGAAGATCCATTTAATATCATATGATATGCCTACACTAGCAATTATAAAAAAAAAAAAAAATATCAGTGCAGCTAAATTTAACCATTTTTCTGTATCTGTGGCTCTCAAATCCCATGCATTTACAGTGAACAGGAAGAGTAATTGCCTCATCATACAGTAAAGGCTATTGGTAAATCATGGTAAACCAGACAAAGCAACTAAATTCCATCCTGGCAAATCCATATCTTGACTCCAGAAAAAAATGCTGTGGAATCACTGTTAACTCTATATTTAGAGAAGCCGTAACTTAATGAAACTTATTTACTGGTTTTTGAGGTAGTAAGTTGCATAAAATAAAATTGAATACAATCTATTTCTAATTGCCTGGTCATAAGTTTTTGAGACTCATACACCTCTGCGTTTGTGTAATCCCTGTGAGACTGTAGCTTCAGTCATGACTGTGGCTTCAGGACAGTCTTTCATTACACGTATAATAGTAATAGTACTTTGCCATATCAGGAAAGAAAACTACATCATCAAGGGATTTTAGTAAGATCTGTCTTATTGATTTAAAATATTCTATGAAGCTTAAACCCATACTAAAATATTGTTTAATGTTTATGTTTAATTTTATGGAAAAAAAGAACCTGCTAAGGCTATTGAGACATGGATGTATCATAATTCCATGTTGCTTCTTTACCTTTACAACAATTTTAAAGGGAAAATGCTTGATATTAACCAAGGTTTTGATAATCAGGAAGTCTTAGCCATTTCTTTAGAAATGACAAGCAGTTTCATTAATAAAAGACAAATTAGAAATCTATGCTGCCAGTAGTAATTTGGAAATATCCCTACAAATGTTTGAGATAAACCTAAAAATGGCATCCCATTTGCTTTATGTGCTAGTTGACATTACAGGCCAAATCTTGCCCTGTCCATAAAGTATGGCTCAATTTGATAAGGCAGGAACAATCTGTGGTAAGATTTAATCATTCCTGAAGAAAATGAAAGAGAGATTAAATGAGAAATGTAGTGCTGAACAACAGAGCACTGTGAAAAGAAAAGTTAAGAGAATTTTAGAACTAGAAAAATCAAATTGCATACCAGGCAAAATAGTAGGTACCTATTCCCCACTTTGAGAATGCTTAAATTACATTTATTTGTGAATGACTTTCTTCCTGAGAGACATATACACAGATGGTTAGTTACTCAGTTGAAAAACATGATGTTAAACCTAAAAGATAAGGGGTGTGTGTGTTTGTTTCTCTTATAATTTTTTGATGGAATTATTAGCTTTGAAAGATAACCATCATTTAAGTAGGCAAGAAGCAAACATAAAGAATTATGCTTGTGTGGTACTTTCACTAAAGAATCAAAGAGTACTAGTGCTCTGCTTATATTCCAGAGGGTATTATTATTTTTCAGGGCAGATTTCTCCAGCAGAAAAACCCGTAACACAACACCACAACAGCCATTTTATTCAATCTGTCTTACTGGCAGAGACTGTAATTCACCTATCTTCCTCCTGTGAATTAGAATTTCCAGTGTACCCACTCTCAGTTCAGAGTGAACTCAACAATTCTATAGATGATACACAGTGTTTAATGAAATGTCACAGTTTCATGGAGATGTTTCTTTTTCTTTTTCTTTTTTTTTTAGGCTTGTGTATTCAAAGATATTCAAAGATACATGAATTAGAAACCTAACTTTAAGTACAGTTGAAACACTGGCCACAAACTCTCTCAAATTAAAATTTCAAATGGATCTGGTAAAAAGCCGAAGCAGGATAATTTTTTGTGCAGCATTATTTTGGTGGACTAACTTTTGAATGAGAAGTTGCTGTGTTTGCTTATTTATAACATCTCATTTACATATGCTGTCCAGCTAATCCTGTGTGGAAATGCCTTTCAAAATGACTTTTTGCAAATGTGCATTTCTTCAATACTCATGGATATATGCATTAGGTAGAATCGTATCTGTTATCCCTTCCTGCAATGCTTGTTTTCCAACAGTCAGACTTCTGTAACAGCCAGGCTGTCAGAATAGTTTCCTAAGTAACTGTGGAAAGAAAAATAGAAAGTTACAGCTCTTTAGAAGAATTATTATTGGAATAAAAAGACCTAATAGAGATTAGGTAAAAAATGATAAAAATCTTGTACATTGCCAGTTTTCTTCTATAAATGAAACACTCAGTAAGACTTGAAGGGCTAGCCATTGCCAGCAGTAAGGAAATTCACAGAAAGGTAGAGCAATCTGTTTCTATTTTTGTCATTACCATTTCTTAGGAATACTTATAAAATTCCTGAGGTTAGTCTTACCCAAACAACAGAGATATTAGTAAGGCATGCTTTGTAAGCAGATTTAGAGAAAGGATTTATCTATGTTAAATCATACATGTAACTTGCAGGGTTCTGTGCTGTTCCTGGGCTGTTGCTTGTAGCTGACCATGTCTGAATGAGGCCCAGCTTTGACATCTCTATAGGACACTTCAGTTTGCTGCTACGGCTACAGTGCCTGTGTTGCCAGTAGTGTAGTACTGATATTTTTCCAAGAGGGTGACTGAAATCCAGCTAACCTCCTGTGCTTTCCCACATCTTGGTAGACTGATGCCTGGAGCCTTCTGATCTGCAGGTTTTAAAAGCTGTCCTTTGAACCTGAGGTGAGAGCCAGCAAGATGATGTGCATGGAAATGATCTTACATGTACATCACACATTTAGGGCTGAGCAAGTTACAAATAAATACCTCATTAAATTGCTGGTGACTTGGGGAAATCATTATGACAAACATGCTGCATAAGAACACCTGAAACCTCCTGAAGCTTGTAAAAGGATAAAAAGAATAATATGAAAGCAGATAAGGTAAAAGAAAAGCCTTTGTTCCATTCAGTCATTTCCACCTGGGACATAATACCAGGCAGAAACTCTTAACAATGGCTAAGAGGTATATAAAACCATAGTTTCCCTTAGGTTGACTTGGTGTACGCCAATGAACCTATTTGTGCAGATCTTGGTGCCGTATCATGCAATGCAGAACACCTATGTGTTGTGCAGTCCTGCAAATGGTGTGGCTGCATTTGTTCCTGATATCACTAAATAAACAAATGCACTAAGCACCTCCTATAAATAGGACATATCCGTGGACAGTTAGGAAGGCAAGAAAAAGTACAAAGAAATTTAGAAGCTAAAAAAACCTTTTTATTTTTTTGGTGTTTACACAGTATCTTAACCAAAAGAGCTTGTAATTAAACCTAAAAAGAGAACATGCTTTCTGGTTTACTAACAGAAATAGATCTTCAAATTAGTGTCTGGTCACATAGTTCTCCATAGAGCTCCATTTTCCAGCATAAAGAACAGTTTTGTCTAAAACCATACCCAGCTTTGGAACTGCATGGTATATTGGGTGGTATATTTTATTTTTTCTTTGGGGAAGCTAAATTTCTTTGGTTTATCTGCCAAAAGGAAACTAATACCTGAAAATAGTGTCATAATATGACATAATGTCTTGAATGCAAATATTCCAGGAAACATATGCATGCACTGCAGGAGCATATATTTTACTAAGAAGAAGGGGCTAGATCTGTCGTATTAAGCAAAATAGGTCACTTTCATAAGTCATTGGCACAGACAGATCCCTGCGCATCAGACAGGTAAGAACATCTTAAACTCCACAACCAAAGTTAAATGCTCATTGGGTTTCACGTTTCCCCAGACCACAATTTGTTCTTTGCTTTTCAGTTTCCAAGACATGGAGCTGTGTAGTATTCTAAATTTTCTGGAAAAGCTGGTGTCAGCTCTGATCCTTTCTATTCTTCTGTCCTGTTTAGACCTTTTGACAGCTGTTGCAAAAAGCAGAATTGTTGCTGAAGAAAAATAAAATAAAATAGAAAGATCATCATTTTATGCCCATGATACTGCCAGATTAAATCACGGTCAGCACTTGAAGGTGTTGTGCAGCTGAGAAAATAAAGTTATGGTCAATTTGATTGATCAGGAATTGGCTTGATCACTTTGTTCTGCTGCATGTGTTTAAAGGTACTCCAGCAAAGAGGAGTTATCACAGAAATGGATATTAGAGACTATTAAGTAGTATTTGGAAAAGTATACTCTATGCAATACATTTATTTGCAAAAAAGCTAGGAATACATAAGTCTATGTTTTTATATACATGTATATCCATGCACTGACACTGATATTTATGCTGTATTCAGAATTACAACTTGAATATCAAATGCATTCTAAAAGCCATAGATGGCCCAGAGACGCATTATATACAGTAAAAGTTGATCTATTAATCCTCAATTTATTTCCTTGACTCTCTCCCAGCAACTGCATTTGTGAAATACTGTTTCTATAAAAGTTGGAATATGAAGGAGAAGGTCTGAATGCTGAAAATGCAGTTTACACATTACATGACTGACAGAAGGCAGGCCCAAGAAATCAGATATATTAAGAGATCATATACATAAAAAGATTACTTTGTCTTTCTTTTTTTAAGTCTTTACTTATTCAAATATATTTGAAAAAATAATATGAAAAAATATTTGAAGTAGACATAAATGATCTGATTTCCCTTAGTGTCTGTTTCATCTTGCCACACTTTAATAGGGGTAAAGCTTCATTCAAGCAAGGCATTTCAAGAATTCGATTCATGTGTTCAAAATTTATTAAAAACCTTTTGAAAGTATTTAAAAACAACACTGAAAAAAAAAGTAATTGCCTGTGATCGCTGCTGCTAAGTACACCCTTGTTCTTTCATGTTGACATTGTCTTCATTTATCTGTCTTTTACCTATTTGTTCACATGTCTATAAAGAAAGTAGCTCATATTTATTCATGAGTAGTTTTCTGAGGGTCAATGAAAATGCTACAGATATATGTGCTGTATAAATTAGACATATTAGAACAAATACAGTTTTCCCCTGCTCTATATACTATCAAAAAAGTTATTTTTATTTATTAAACAAGGTAAATGGTGCAGAATCAGAAAGTATTTATCAATTCCTTTGAAGACCATGAATTAATACCCGAATTAGACCTTGAGGAAAGAAAAACCATGATAGTACACCTTATATTTACAGCAAAAACATTCAAAAACCAATTTTAACTGTGGATAATCCTGACAAATGTTTTAGAAAAGATATTTATGGCTTTTCTTTTTGGCAACTACAGACATAATTTAAGGGCAGAATGCACTGTTTAAATTATTTCCACAAGCAATGTTAAGTTCCACATCCTGAAAAATTAACCTAACTGACCAACATGCTAGATCCAGAAGTTGCTATATCATTTATCATACCAAATAAAAGAGTTTAGAAATTTAAAACAAAGCAGAGGAAGTGTTCTGGGGTAGGAATGATTCAGTGTTCCAGATTCAGATGCAAAACAGGACCCAGTGAATTTAAATTATCACAATTCTAGTGACCAATTCTACTTCATTATGAAAAAGTTTACCCTATTTTTCTTATCAAATAACTTTAAGATTTACTGGATTTGATTGGCCATTATTTATTTGTCAGTTTCTTCAATTTCTCTTACACTGCTAGACATGGTTAGATTCTATTCAGATACTTATTAAACTGGATATATGTTTTGGTATAGGAAATAACCATTCTGTAGAAAGTTCATAGTTAAAAAAAATAAAAATCTCCAGCTTTCAGTCAACTTTTACTGAATGCAAAAAGACCCTGAAGACAAGTTTTATTCATGGCCTCCATTTAGTAACTAACAGAATTCAATCTGCCCTTCAGATGATCTTTATATCTCAGTGGCAATACAGACTCGCATATCAAAAACACCTCTATTGCAATATGGACTTTCCTGAATTGGTGATCTGACATCATCACGATACCTTATTCTATGACTTTTTTTTTCTTCAGATAGCAAATACTCATACTTTCCATTAACTTTTAACCAATGTTGGTTAACAATTTTTAAAGTACATTTCATATAGTTGCTTTGAATTTCGTATTGCAAAATATTAATCGGTTAAAAATGTAAAATGTAGTTATAAACAGATGATTTATCTATTTGACTTTTTTTTTTTTTTTTTTTTAGCATGCATTTCATGCTACTATATACAGTCTACTATGTCAAAATGAGTAGCAGGAGATACATTTCCCAGATGCTGATCTTGTCATATGTAAGATGCTATTTTAGGAAACAGTAGGACCTTTCATAATACTGCTAGAATAGCTGGAAAAATTGAGGCAAGCTATGGGGTACAAGAGCACTTCTTCTATGTGTACTTCAAACTGTATTATAGAATCACTGCACTATTAATCTTTTACCTTTTTTGAGATTCTACAAATCCAGTGGTGAGATTGTCTTTAAAGGTGCGTAAAGCAGGACTGTCTCAGAGCACAGAGTAAGAATTATAATGTACGCCCCTCTCATTATTTTGTCTCCATAAAATGTCCGAGTCCTTTTTTTGTTGTTGTTATACTGATTTTTATATATTTCAGTCCAAAACCCACCTCCAGACTGTAACACTTGTTGATAAAGTCTAGATGTGAGAACTTACAACTTGTAATCTTGCTCATGAGCTACTGTTCTGGAATCAGATCCTTTTATCAGTTTACGTACAGAAAGGCTGATAGGCTGTATTACAAGTATTCTGTTCTAGTTTAGCTCCATAACCTAGCACACAGTTCATAGGTGAAGTGTGCATAATTTGAAATTTGTAATTTATAATTCTTACTCAATTATTCAGATTTCTAAAAACATATTGAAGAAGTGTAAGAAAACTATTTTTGAAAGAAGGTTTTATAATCCATTTATCAGCATTTTTCAGAAAAAGGAAAAAAAATAGACAAGAAAGTTGTTACAAATTATCTACTTAGTTCTAACTTTCATTTAAATTATTTCTTTCCTTATAGCTTTCTTAAACAGTAAAATAACTGGTTCTTTTTTTTTTTCCTGAAAAGTCAGATTTCTGAACTCTGTAATGGATTCAAAATAGTGCACGATATTCCAGTTTATTATTCCCTGAATTTGTGAACCCTATAGTATAAGATCCTTGAAGATGTAGTAGTAATAATAATGATTACTTGTAGGAATTCTACTCATCATTACTCTAAACACAATGTATAAAACCAATGTTTTAAGACACAGTGGAAATCAATACAGTAATGTATAAGCAGATCACTGTGCAGTACTTAGACAAAAGTTACTGGTTTTTATTTGTTTGTTTGTTTACATTGTAGAAATAGATTTAAAAAAAAAAATAAAAAGACCAAACCTAAACTATCTCAGTAGGTCAATGTAAGCTTGGAATAGTACATGAAACAGAGAAATTCCTCATTTAGGTTGAAACAGTTGCTCAGTAAAATAATATTATTTAATAAGTATGGGATTTTTAATAATCTGTTTTTACAAAGTTCAGTTCAGACAAGGGAAGCAGGACAAGGCACTACCATAATAGCCAGAGCTCTTAAATACTGTGGAACTGCAGTTCCATATGTAGTACAGTAATAAATGTGCTTTGTAGAGGAAAGTTCAGTCAAATCTAGTTTGGGGTCTAGAAACAGCTCCGCATCATCAGCCTGTTGACATACCTAATTAACCTGAGCGGAGGAGCATGCTGCCCTTCTAGGACAGATTCATTGCTTTTTAAGCACAGTGAAAAAAACTGTTTGGATCTAATCAGGATAGCTCTTTGCGGTACCACAATACTGTACGGTACTCTGACATCCACACTGAGCAGAGGTAGCACAGCAACATCCCTGTGGGTGGTTGCTCTCTCAGCATCCCTCTGCACCTGTGGTCCTGCCCTGTAGAAACCTCTGGTCAGCAAAGGAGGAAGTAGGTAAAAGCCTTGGTCAAGAAATAGCTGAATAATTTATAGGCAGCTATCACATAAACTACCAAATGGATAGGATAATGGGAACCCCTAATATTCCCTAAAAAAAAATTTCAAAAATGAAACGCCATTGAAAGTGTTGGTTCTATTTCCATGTCTGTAAAACAATACTTAGAAACGCAGGGTGGAAGAGGAGAAAGGAAGGAGGCAGACTCTTGTCTTCTAACAAATCTTCACAACTTTCTGCTTCACAGGAAAGAAATATTTCTTTATGTTTACAACCCACACTGTAAGGATGGCTGGGTCTCTGCTTGTCCTTCCAACATATTTTCTACTGAATATGTTATTTCAGCTTGCTGTTACCATTTTCCTTCCCCTTTCCTCTCAGATATTCAGTGTTGTTGAGGACTCAGAGTGATTAACAGCTAGATTTTTGTGGCTGTTACAGGTAATGGAATTCAATATAATAAACTAAATCTCACGTATCAGTGATTCACAGTGTGCCACTTCTCCAGTTTCTTTGTCTCCTGAGATCCCTACAGCTCCAGCAAGGGCCAGTAACAGTAGACGAGGTGGTATAAATGCGTACATCTTTCACACCTTTACCTGGAACAATTCAGGCTTTGGTTAATAAAATGAAAGATCTCCTGAAAACTTCACTTTGTTTCTTACTGTAATTGAACTAGCTTGAGCCAGTCCATAAGCAGTCCTTTACAGTCCTCAGACAATGGAACAGCAGCAATAGCTTGGGAAGTGTATCTACTGCTGTGCTTCCTCCACTGTATCTCAAAATCCTCAGCAATGGGTTAAACTTGTTAAGAACAGAGCAAAGTGTCCATTTTTGCCATGTAATCACAGTGATTCCCTGTGAAGCCAGCTGCATTTCTGTGCAGGAGAGTAAGAAGGGATTAGTATGTAATCTAATAGATACTTAGATTAGAGACTTAAATATTTTGAATGATCCATACTGCACTGGTGAGAAGATATTAATACATTAGATATGAAAAATGATCCAATAATAGATGGTATTTTGGCTCTGATCCATTCCTACAGCATACCAACAGAACAGAACCACATTGGAAGAGAAAACATCATTTTTAGCCTCAGAGTCAATGACAGTTGTGTCTAGGATGGGTCTTAGATTAAAATTTCAAGTGTTGCTCCAGTCCAGTCAGGGCAGGGTAGGGGGGGGTGGGGGGGGTAGGGGGGATCCCCACTTTTTATGAGGGTTTTTCTCACACTTTTCACACAACTTTAGACTTTGCCTTACTGTGTAATGTGTTGAAAACTGCAATAAAATGCTAAATTACACTTGTCATGAGCTGGGGATTAGAGGCAAATTTGCAAGCATGGAAGCTGTAGATCTGTTCATTAAATATGTCAAACATGAACTTACCATAAGTAACTATTTTCAGCAGAAAGAGCATGTGTAATGAAAGGACAAAGGAATAGGTACCTTCAATGCCATGTCAAAATATATTATAGGCATAAATGTATGGTACATCATGTTCAAAAATGTTACTCAAGAGCTCAGAAATCATCTAACAAACTTTTAAATAAGCAAGAAGCCCATCTCAGTATAAATTTTATATGATTTACTTTCTAAATAGACCCATTGTCTTTTTTTTTCTGTAGCTATAATCAGGGTTTTCATTTGAGTGTTTAAAGTATAAACAGTCATGTACTGGCATAGTAATATTATTGCTTGCAAAATTCATTATTTTTTGGTAGAAGTTTTAAAATCACCAAGAATACCTGGAGAGTTCCTAGGCATCTCAGACATAAAGTACTGAAATGGCAATAAATACCTTGATTTGCTGCTGTCTCATTTCCAGAACAGAGTGAAATGCCACAGATTATCCTTAGGTAATGCTGTCCAGAAATGTTGGAAGATACAGACCACAGCTTTCTGAAAGTACTTGCATCACCTCTGTTAAGGACAAACAACAGATGTTGATCCTTCTAGAACAATTTCTAGAGAATGGCTCATCTTCAAAAACCATAGTCATTCTCCTCTGCAAATACTAATTCCTCTATTGTCAAATCTATTGTCAAACTACTGTCAAAGTATTTAGGATGTTCAAAATAGACAAGGTCTTTGGGGAAGAATCCTTCATACAACCAGAAATAATACTTAACGTAATATTATTTTTAAAAAAGGACCAACAATACTCAATGCCAATACAGTGATGTGGTAACTTTGGAAGATGCAAATATTAAGTTGATCCATAACAGGAAAAGATCAGATAACTGAAAAACATTTTAGACACCCCTGCCACTCCTAATTTTTAATTTTTTTTTTTTATTTTTCCCTCTCTGTTGTAAAAGTTACTATGTTTTGGGTATCCCCAGTAACTTTTCTCTGAAAATTGTTGTAATAGATACTTAGATTAGAGACTGAAATATTTTGAATCATATATACCCTGCATTCAGTCCCAGCAATCAGAAGTAGGAACTTCAGAAGATGAAGACAGTATTGAAATAATAATTTTCAATTGCCATTGGGTGGATTTTTTTCTCCAGGAATTAATTACTTTTTGAGTCAATATATCCTTTTTCATCTTCAAAGTTCCCTGTGCCAGTAAGTTCATGATTTTAATTAAGGATTATTAAAAACAATCTTACCATTGACACAAACTTTTGCTTTGTGCTAGATTCCTTTTCTAGCTATTCCTTACTTTTTGTCCTTTTGACATAGTAGTATTAATGAGAGAGCTATTTTACTAAGCTAAATGCAAACCCTGTTATCATATAAGTAAATTATCATATAAGTGAGCCCATCATTCTGGTGCACAGTGGTTTTAAGCTGTACAGAGCTGAATAGTTTGACCTTGGGTACTTTTAGGATAAAGATACAGGTCTGTCTCTCATGTTAACTATGGGGTTTAGATGGCCAATGGTCAAAGTAGCAGAAAGGGCCTACCATTCTGCTTATGCTTTCTAGGAAAGGTTTAAGGCTCAGGATTTGATGCTCTCCTTCCCCTTCGCCCATTTAGTTTTTCTTACACTCATGGTTTCTTTCCACTGCTCACTTGTTTATTTTCTACCCAATGTTTGCCTGGTATTCCTCTTTCTCCTGGTAGATATTACATTCCCTTCTTTGCTTTATGAGCTGAAATAGCAGCTAACAAGCACGCAGCCTGTTGTCAAAGGCTGTAATTAACAACAAAATTCATACCTTTACAAAAGTTGCTACAGGCTTTCCTATGACCCCATTGTACAAAATAAGACTGAGGATTGTATAGCAGTTTCAGTGAAGCTGATTGCCATCTTCCATGGATTTCAGTTAGAGGGCAATTTATCCCTCGTTCAGCGGTGCACAGTCATTTGCTCTAGTATCTGCTATGTAGTGTGCCTGGAAAGTGCTGACTTAAGCACATTAGACTTTGAATGGGTAGTAACACAGGAACTCTAGCAGGATTTTTTTTGGACCACAGGCTAAATTTGGGGGTGTTTTAACATAGTTAAATAATTTAGAAATCTACTTATATATGTATAGCCAAAACAGAACTGTGAGATCTTACACTCTTCCTATATAGTGCCAAGTTGTACCTGGCTTTTCTACAATACAGAGACTCAAAAGATACACAAAAATACACAAAAATAAAATGCTGTAACCCAGAAGATTTGGAGACTTAGGGAAAAATATAGGTAATAAGATAATTTGTTAGACTACTTCTTGTCTCCATTTAAAGTTTTATATGTTCTTTTTAGCTCATTTTATGTAATAGGGGAAAATAGCAATAAATGTTAACAATCTCATTTAGTTTTACTAGAGAAAAACCAAATGCAATGAAATTTCTTAAAATACATTTAAGCTGAAGGCTGTATAAACGTTCCTAGTAAAAATTTTCCTATTTGAGATCTGATTGAGTGCAACATGCTTCTTGAAGTGGCCAAAATTTTGGGTAAATTTTATATAAGTGGCAACAACAACAAAACACAAATTGTTAAGTTCACAACTTCTACTAAATTTTTACTATTAGTGATCTGGACGAAGTTTAGATAGATCACCCAGCATGTCTTTGGAATGCAAAGGAAGTTAAGCAGGAACTTGCCTCAACTTCTCCAGAGGCAAAAAGCTGTTGCTTAAACAGCTCTAGAATCTGAAACAAGTACTGAGTGAATGTAAGCACCTTCACTGCTGGGTAACTCTTGTCACAGGAAATTTCTGTGTTCTTGCAGTTAAATATTTAATTTCTGACTGTATCCCATTTTATGCCTTATTGTAAGGGAACTGTATCCCTCACTGTATATGCCATGTTTCCACTTCAATGGAATGGTGTGGTTAGGTGTTAGTTCAAAACCCTCTAAGCTTGTCTAAGCATTGATATATATCTGTAAAGTCCTCTAAAATTATTTCACCAAATTACAAACATTTTAATGGGAGGGTCACTAAGTATGTTCTAGTGGAAACTGTGAGTTGAAGTTATTCAGCCACAAGTATTGTAATTATAAACAGCTTTGAAATATGGAACCAGCTGATAAACATAGACTGCACCTACAGTGCCTTCCCATTGGCAAAAGCCTCCAGAGGCCTTTGTTTTCCAACCATTCCAATTTCATCTGACCAAGGGGGTGTGTGTATAATTCCCTTTTGGTCTGCTTGTATGAGTTACTTCGCAGACAAATCAGTGCACAGAAGTATGGTTTACACTTGGGTCTCTTCTCAAGCTGGTGAATTGCTGTCTTGATGTACTCTTGAATAACACAATATAGGTACACATACAACAACCTAGATGTTGCTATCATCAAAAGCTGGATTATATTAGTTAATTTTCAGGACTTTTGGGATCAACTCTTCAAAAATACCTAGATACTCAATTCCTATTCCACTTTGGACCAATATCTTAAAAAATGATGCTCCTAAATATCTTTTTAAAAGTAAGCTTTTGAAACAGCTTTGGTTTTATATTCAGTACTGAAGCCTAAGAGGAGCAAAGCTATCACTATAACAGAAAATATTAGTCATTGTTTTATTTAGGGGCTGATCATTTATCCATGGCATTGGTTAGCAATATAAGATTTTGCATTTGGTTGGTTGATTTGTGACATGAAACATATACTATACAGATATAGTCACTGTTCTTTCTTATTTTGAAGTTCATTTTAAATTTTTAATCTTGTTTTGAATTACACTAGCAAAACAGAATCTACAAGTCAATAATTTATCTCTTCTTGCTTCACTCTCACTGCTATATATCAACAAAATAAAAATCCTTTCAGCTTTTTCCTTTCATTCTATCAAGCCACCAACTTCGTATGTGGGTAGATAATTAAAACATATGCACAGCCCACAAGCCTCTGAATCACATCTCTTTCCTCAGCTAAACATTCCTTTTTTTTCTCACCATGCACATTTCAGCTTGGGTTTATGCTAATAAGTTTATTATATAGCATTGATTAACAAGCTTTATTTAGTATATGGTAATGGTTGAAATAACTCTCTGTAGGAAAACTGCTCTTCACAAATTTTAAAATGTGCTGTTTGCATGCCTGCTTCTAGAACTATGAAAATTCTGTAAATTATGGTGATTTTTTTTATAATCATTTTCATAAACAGGAATGTCACTTTTTCAATAAAATCAACACAATAAGAAAACTTGCCTGCCTTTTCCTTTTGTTATACCTGCACCATTATGTTAAATACTACAGAGGTGCGCTTCAGTAGTGTGCATTGTCCCAGGGCATATTGATGTAGAAGGCTATTGTTTGAAAGCATTTATGAATGTTTTGAATTTGCTTGGTCTGTTCTCATTCATTTGTTCTGATTTTTTCACCTTCTTTTTTTTCTCTCCCAATGACTAGATTCTTATATCTTCCTGCCAAGGAAATTTTGAAGGACAGGAAGAGGGAATAGAAAAGGAAAATGATTCCTTCAGCAAGTAAGCACACTATTACCTCTTCTTTTGATGAATTGTAGTTCTCATCAAATGTAAACCATCTTGATGCATAAAGTCCCCACCTACTGTGACCATTCCCTGCTTTTTGATCTCTTCCATGTAAGTCTGTACGTATTCTATCTTGACATTTCAGTTATGTGAATCATCCCATAAATTCTATGTCATTACTGTTATATTTTAATCGACATCCTTCATAAAAGTATGTGTTATTCTTTGCTTCAATGTATTGACCTGACATTCACTTGGAACATTCTCTTGCTTATTTTTAAGGAGGAATAAAATGTATCTATGTACGTATTTGCACTTGGGCATACTCAGAACACACTTTAATACGAATTCCTATCACTCTTTTTACCACAATTAGTGAACACTGCCTACTTTCAATCAGATAAAATTTTGGATCCTTGTAAGTGAACACTAAGATATATTTTAACAGATCAATAAACCTGTTATTTTTTTGTATTACATCGTTCCCCTTTCTTTCATCATTATTTATCTTTGGGTTATTCTTTCCAGTGTAGTTCACATTAGACAGGTTGTTATTTTCAAAATATACCAGTACTTGTGCTCTCACCTCTGCTCTAGTACTGAAACTAAAGAATTAAGAAATGCTCAAGAGTGAGAAATTGCTCCAGAGAAAAAGTCAGGTTTCCAATAGAACTGTCCTCTGCTCCCTCATAATCTCAAAAGACTTCTGACACTGTCTCCATGATTGGCTGCGAAACAACCAAATTCAAATAGAGTGAAACTGTTTAAATCTTCTGTTGCCTAATGAGCATGAACAGTCAGCCAAACGCTATGTGGCGGATGTCTCTGCAAGTTGTTACAGAGATGGAATTTTACTTTATGTTTTTAACAGCTACACATTCCTTTATTCTGATCCATCTTTGGCTTCTTCTCATTTGTACTGAGGTGTAAAGGTCCTTTTAGACTAAGCTTAGACTGGCTCTCCCCATTTTCCTCCTGCTCTATCTTGCAGGTTTTAGCCTTTCTTACTGCTACTACTGCTGTTAACCTGTCACCCCTCAATTATCACTCTTTGTGATAAAAAAGTGGTTTCAAATTAAAGTCCTCCTCCTAAGAATCATTTCCTTTAACTGGAGAATCTTGGCTAGTTGCAAGATTTTGCTCCATACATTTTGTTGTTCTTCAACTTTCTTGGTCCTTCACTTTTTTGTAGGTCAGTTTCTGTTTCCACCCACAACACAATGCTTTACCTGCCAGCTGGAACAGGATGCAGGAGGGACACCATGATGCTTTGGCTTCTCCTTTCTCTTTCTTTCTTCTTTTCATGTTTTCCTCTGCATTCTTTCCTGAGTAAAGCAGTTCTGTACCACAGCCACCTGTTACACTGGTTTCATTTTCCAGGTCACTGCTGGACTATACTTTTTAGGTGCTCTCTGCTGGCTCCCTTATCTACTATATTGCAATTAACCAGAAGATTTTCCAACAGAAAGCAAGCATGAATTCCCTTTTACTTTTACATGTTTATTATTACTCTTTTTCCATTTCTTTTCTTTCTTGAACTTTAGAGCCTTCTGAGGTTGAGAAAAATGTCTACATCAAGGCTCAGCAGTGACATAAGGATCAGTAGAATTTAAACACAGATGATGGGGAACTATATTTTCTGAGTATGGTCAGGAGAAACACAATAAATAAGTTTCTTAAAGATTCAGGGATGAGATTACTGGTGGTAAGAAAAAGCTTCATTTACTTGATGTTCCCTCTCTACTTCAGAAACCTGTAGTGGGTTTGAAATATGAAATTATGTGCTAGAAAATATTTTGCAGATTTTGATTGATTCCCAGTCCATCCACACAAAGAAAAGGATTTCAAGCTATCTTGAATGTTGTGCTGTACTATACAAGTTATATTCACAATATTTCGCTGTAGTCATCAACTCATGCCTCCCAAACCTGCCTCACATCTTAATGGCTTTATCTCTTAAAAGAAAACCCATTTACCTTCAAAAATGCAAGCTCCAAGATATAGGCAAGAAACATATTAAAGGATCCAGACAAGGGATGGAAAACGGTTATGATAGAAGATTGTACCAATTTTCTGCATTTTTGTATTAGTTGATTGCTACATTTCTATCCTAGAGCTCAGAGAAAAAGCAAGCAAACAAACAAACAAAAAGAAACACACAAAACTTTTGAAATTCTGTACTACTTATAGAAATCCAAACATACAGAATAGAAGGGGTAAAATTTCTGCTAAAAAAACCCACCCTAATCTCCAATATTTTCCTTAAAAAATTAATTTTTCCTCAGGCAACCAAGCAGTCCTGGCAGGCTGGTGGTCTTTCTCACCAGTTAATCTGAACTGGTAAGAACTATTGTCGTTCTCTATCCCCAGCCAACAATGACCTACTTTAAGCTATGGATTTCTGTTAAGCAAAAACCTATTAAAAGGAAAAAAAGAAAAAAAAAATCCCTCCAGGCCATCTGTTGTTTAGTTTTCCTATTAACAGCAAACTGTTCTGCTGGAGAACAAGGGTCAGTCAGTTCCACAAGAAATAGGAACATTTTGCCCTTTCATTTGCTGCTTTGTAAATAGTAGGAGGTATTACTTTTCCCTCATAATGTTTAAACAGGTATGAGGGTAATGTGATAATGCAGTCTTTGCAACTATCATTATTTGAATTCACTGTAATACATCATCTGAAAGTGGATTTATGAACTCCTACTGCATGACATTTCTCTTGCAAATGGTGCAATATTCTCACTACTTCTCTGATTCGAATTCATCTTTTGTTGCATGTTTTATCTTTACGTTTCTGACAAGATAACGGCATGTCACGTATTATACCAACATTTCTAATATTTGTATTTTTCTTTTAGTTTAACAGCATTTTGTTTAATTAGGAACTTGTCCTTCTGCATAAAATAAAAATATCACAATCCAATTTACTTCAAAATGAACAGTTTATGTATTATTTTCCCCTCAGATACTCAGAACTGTTAGTCAGCTGCAGAAAAAAACAAAAGGGGCAGAAGGGGCGGGGGTGGGGATGGGGGGTGGGGGGCAAGGAATCTTACCCATGCATTTTCTGTAGCATGAAAAGGATAAAAAGTAGAAACATGCAGCACATGTTTCTGATGATAATAAGATGCACTGCAGGTATGAACGAATTCATTTATTAACTAGTTGGTTTAGAAGAAATATGTACACATCCAGCTACCTTTACTTTATGTTCCACAGTTCCACAGTGCAAATACATTGTTAAGTGATAATAAGCAGGATCCATTTCAAAAGTGCACTCCTTATCCAAAGTAAAACACTAATACAGATGCATCCTGAGAGTCTCTTGACCTGTGAGTAACTTAATTATTCTGCTTTATTTCAGAATTAAAAAAAAAAAAAAAAAAAGACTAAAGAAAGTCATCTTTTTCAACATCTAAAGTTAAGGAAGGCCAAAGCAGTGGGTGGTTGTTGAAGATGAGTGGTGAATCATACAGGTGCGGTGAGTAAAATGCTGAGCTTTTAATGACACATGCAAATAATTAGTAATACAGCCAGTAAGGTTCCCCCCCCCCTTTCATTTTAGCTTTCTAAAATTGGAGGTGTGTGATGAGCAATAAATTATTCTTTTCATTTATTGTTATGCTTTATAGTAAATTATCATTATAAAATTCCTCAATCTATTTAAAAGCTAGAGATCAGTAATAATTCTGGAGGCAAGGAAGAAATATAGACCCAGGACTGCATTATTTCTTTCGGTTACCCTCCTCACAATAGTCCTGATCCACTTTAAACTCACTTTATTAAAGTAAACCCGAATCTGTTTCATTTCACACTGTATAATCTGGGCCAAACAATGCCTAAGATGACAAAGATTCCTCGGAAATAAAATATGAGAATCTGACAGCAATCAGTTGTAAGTCTATTGATTTGTATAAACATTTTGTGACAGGCAGATATATAAACATTTGGGGAGGTTTGGGGATTTTGGTGGTTAAATGATTCTGGCAGTCAGTCTGTGCTGGTACTGATTACACAAAAGACTATAGCCTCTAAGGAACAGGCATTATTTTGAAGGAATTATGGAATCATTCTTAGTCAAGCTTCAGTGTTTTAGTATCTATTTTAGTGCCAATACTAACTGATATGCTGTGTAAGTGAAGTATTCGAACAATCATTTCCATACACTGAATTACTGTTCCAGTAAGTGTTTGCTGCTTCTGGTTATTTTTGTCACATTTTGCTTTTGCAGGATAAGCTGGAACCATTAATGTGACAGTTTCAGATGATTATACTACACTGGAAGCCAGCACAATTTATTTAAGCTACTTTTTTGCATCTGTTCCATAACATATGTTTCAAAATATTCACAATACTGAAATACAGAAAGCAGAAGGGTCATTATTTCTGTTTTCATTTCCTCAGCTTCCCCCAAAAAAGTAAAGTCAAACCAGATGGATTCTAGAGGGTCATAAACCTGTCCTATAGATTTTTATACAGGGCTATAACCAGTGTTACAATGAGCAGATTTAAAATAAAGGAACATTATTTTAGATAAGATATGCATATAGATCAAACAGAGGAAAACCATTCTGTAAGAATATATGCTACCAGAATTTATTTATTATTTTACATAACTTTATTGAATAATAAGATTCTGAAAAGGTAGTATAATACTATAGAAAAATATCAGTCACCTCCCTGTATGTTTTCATTCACCTTCCTCAGGTCTGACCAGTATTCTACCCCAACACTGATGCACCACTGACAGGGCAGGCAGGGGAGGCTCTCTCCTGGCTGACACTCTTGTCCAGAGCCCTCTCTGAATTAAATCCTTCTCCTGTTGGAATCAGAAGATATGTTTGCAATGTTTTCACTGTGGCCAGGCTGAGAACAGCACTGTGGGTGAAAGTTTACAACCTATTTATAAAATGACATGGTCATTCTTTTGTTAGTATCATGAAACCATTCTTTATTCATGCTATCATTCTGTTTGTTTTGACTACCACTGCATTTTAAGCATAGCTTTTCACTGAGCTTTCCCTAACGGCACTCATGACTTCCCCACCACCACCACAACTTGAGTTAATTTGCAGTCTACCAATTAGCATATGTAAATTAAAGGGAATAATCAAAGGAAAAAATAAGACATTATGAAGGGAAGACAGTCAGCGTAAGTAAGAAGAAATATATTTCTGATTTTTCCTTAGTAGTAATATTGGAAAGAATATGAAATAATAAGCAGATATTCTGTTGACCAAAATTAGTTGTAAATCAGATCAATCCTTGCAGGATGTTATCGGATGAAAAACAAACTAAAGAGCATAAACAGTTAATCTGTGACAGCACTTCACATTATTCTCCATTAAAATAAATCAAGACTTTTAAAGCTGTATTATAAGTATGCTGTTTTTTATCAGAAAAAGTGGAAAAAAAATTAAAACTTTTTCAAATTTAGGATGCTGTATATTTTGCAGGGGAACATGTGTTTTGGTTTTTTAATCAAATTTTCTCATGGCCATACAGTAAAGCCTACCATTTTTCATTAGTAAATATTTCTAAGACCAAAGATAGAAAAAACAGGGGAGAGTGATTAGTCCAATAGTATATTCAACACAGACATTAGCAAAGTAAGGACCGAAGCTTGATTTATTCAGACTGATAATTGTTTCCTCCTTCCCTTCCTAGCCATCCTAAAGGTACATCTAGCATGTACCTTTTTTCCTAACTTGAAAATCCATAAAAGACCTTGACTTTTGACTAAAACAAGAGATAATCTTTAATATCTTGGTAGGTTTTGTGGCGAAAATGGTTTTTAATTATTTTTGGAAGATGTTATTATAATAATAAAGGTTTCTGACAACTATGGAGTGAAAGTCAACAGTTACAAGACTAGAAGGTCTTATCCACAGGAAGAAAGTGATAACATTGATTATGTTTCACTTTGGCAATTCATGACTTAATTGTGCAACTTTGGTCTTTTGCTTTAGTTCAATGGAATACAAAATTAAACAATATATGATTCTAGAAATAAGTAAAATTTGGATAAGAGCTGTAAGTGTTAGGCACACAACTACAGTAAGAGAAAAACAGAAGTCAGCAGGGTTTGGAAAATCCTTCCGATCTGACTGTAAATAGAGCATCAAAACTGACAAACGGCTGTAGTTGCAGTGCCTTTATGATTGCATTAGTATTCGGTACTCAGGTTCAGCATAAAGGCCAAATGTGGTTCAATCAGTTGTATTCATATCTTTCATAGGAGGTAGTATATGAATGAATGTAACCCATTTTTTAACTTTAAACACTGAAAAAAATGAGCTAAGTTGGAATGCTGTATAATCTGTTCAAATGCCTTCCATAGGGCAGGTGAGAAATTTTATTTTAAACTTTCCATCTTTGTAGTCCATCACTTTCACATTAAGCATCAAATAAATGCTCCATATGCAAATCCAAATTTGTATGAACCGTTATATTACTCCTAAAAGCAGCTTGAGACATGCTTTTCCATGAGTACTCACAGAATGGCTATCTACTGCTTCAGATTTATGTAATTTCTTCCATAGAGAGCGTAAGCAACGTTCCAGTCTTTGCACAGGCCAATATTACCTGTACAGATCTTCAAAGGCATGTAATTTCCTTGAGTGAATAGTGTGATTTCTGATAGTGCTAGCTCCTATGGTCAAGACTAGCTTTAGTGGTGGACTTGGCAATAGTAGGTTAACAGTTGGACTCGGTGATCTTAAAGGTCTCTTCCAACCTAAAGGATTCTATGATTCTGTGTGGATGATTGTATACTAAGTTTCCAATTCAAGTGGTATTTGTTTTTTTGCATGGGAAATGTTAGATATTAGATTGGTTCACTGGCTGTTTCTCATTTCCTGAGTATCTGGTATTTTGCTTCAGGGAATGTTTTCTTCCCAACTCATTCTTTGGCTTCGTTAGTACGCTATATGTTTTTAAACATATAAATTACAATTTAAAATATTTTCCCAACAAATAATGTTCTGGAAATGGATTCAATGCATTCAGTCTCCTTTTTTAACCTTTCTTGTCACAATAGAATCAACCTGTCCTTAAAAATGCTACCACTCTTCTGAAAATAAACATTAATGGAAGGAGGAGGCTTTGTACTGGCTTCTCCCCATAAAAGAGAAGCAGATAAGATGAGAATGGATTGTACTGTAAAGACCATAACAATGAGAAGAGGGAGGCTGATGCTGGGGAGACGCTAGGGCTGTTGAACAACAGTGGGTTTTCTTTTTGGACATTGTCTTCTAGGACATCTTGGGCTTCAGATTAAGTGGCAAGGATTGAAGGACTTCAATCACAAAAAAGGTACTTTGAGGAATTTAGCTTGAACCAGTTAACATCTGATCCCATGGAGTGAGAACCGTTTAGCAACTGGAGCATATTAATTGGCAAATATGAAGCAGATCTTGTTTAGTTTCACTCCTAGTAAGACAATTCATGAGACAGTTCCACAGTGCAAATACATTGTTAAGTGATAATAAGCAGGATCCATTTCAAAAGTGCACTCCTTATCCAAAGTAAAACACTAATACAGATGCATCCTGAGAGTCTCTTGATCTGTGAGTAACTTAATTATTCTGCTTTATTTCAGAATTAAAAAAAAAAAAAAAAGAAAAGACTAAATCACTCAATAATTGCAAAACCATATCTCAGTCAGCTATTTGCTACTGAAGACTTCAAAATAGTTCTGGAAGCAGAAAATAGTTTTCACAAGAGGAAAGCTCTTTCACGAAGAGTTCTGCTATGCAATAATAGCTGACGTTTGTAAAATATGTACCATTACAGTAATCTTAAATAGAACATATACACACACTAGCATTTCTCCCTTTTCACTACATAAAAATTAAAAAATAAAACCCACCAAATCTCATTAATTTAGTGATTAAATGCTTTATTTACTAGTTGCCTGAAGCGATTAATACATATCTTACTTGCATTATATAAAACAGAAAAATGTCCAATGTCACCCTACTTAAGTCATAAGTCTGTGATCTTTATATTATTGTTTTGTATAATCGATTGTTTGTATCATGCAATAATTTCTTCCTATCTAGTAAATACATGGAGAACTTAGAACTTGGTATCTGAAATAATGGAAATACAACAAAGGTTCACTATTGGTGATCCAATTTCTAAATTTAGTTCAGAAGTCATTGTTGCCTCAGTGGAGATATCAATTACCTTGCAGGGACAGTCACCAGGTTCCTGGAGATACCACACACATTATAGCAACACATCCATTTGCTATACCCTGGGGGGATGTCTTAATCTCCAAACCATTTGCTGATTTATCCCGAGTAAAGAATCTTTGGGTTTTGACTTCAGCCTTACAGAATTATTGCCAGATCTGACTTGATACTATTGATGCCTCTGAACATTTCACTGATGTACCTCATCACATGACCAAAGATTGCTCCTGTGAACACAAGTGAAAATCACATTCTGAGCAATAGCACCTTTCACCCACGATGAGTTCTAATACTTGCGTCAATGTAGGATAACCCAAAAATGTGGTTTTAGAACAAAGTCACTTTTTTTAAAGCATACCCAATAGCCCAGATACATATGATGCTGTCACAGTTTGGCACAAGCCTTGCGCTAGCATGGCAACATAAGGACATGTCAGGCCTTATCTCAACTTGCCTCGGCCTCAGCTTGTTTTAGTTTGGTTTCAGCTGCAACAGCATACTACCCAGTGATTAGATGCTTCTTGCCTGCCTTTTCTTGCATGCAAGAGCAATGCTGTCTAATGCACAGATGACTAACCTCTGACTTGTTCTTAGTTTCAGCTCAGCTTCGTGCTATAGTGCAATTATCCTACAAACCCCCCATGTTCAGTAAAGTCATCATTGCATAACTTCAGTTACAGATAATTAGTGTCAGCACTGGACTTCCTGAAAATGTCTGAAAGCATTGCTAAGTGAACCGCAATGGAAGAGCAGCTCTCCGTACGAACACACCCTGCCGGTAGTGTGCTCCTCCCAGTGAGGGTGACAGTCCCATGCCTGCCACGGGGAGAAGGGCTCGCAGCTTCAGCCTCTGTCTTTTTTGGGTGTATGAGACTAACAACAAAGAAGAGGGGCAGATGCTTTTTTTTTACAAAAAAATAAAGCAACTGTGCTTCAACCATAAAGAGCTGTAAGACTTGGTATTGGAATAATTTTCATATTAACAGACAAGATTACATGATTAGACAGATATGGACTGTGCAGTTAAATAAAGGTCTCAGTTTTACACCCACAATGACATTATGTTTTGCAGGAAATGTATGTTAGCTTATCAAGTTCAGTCTTTCAATGATGAAATAAATGAAATTTCACAGTAATTTCTACTTAAATTACTCTAAGAAATATTATATATTCTGTTTGTCATTATTAATAATTAACTAGCTTAAAAATAGTACTCAAGATGTGATTTACTTGTGTTAAATTTGTACAATGGAAAATTATACATAAAGATAAAAACATCTGTAAAAAGAAACAGTCATTGAGTTCCACATAATAAAGTCTGAGAGGTACTCGGTAGTCTCAAAATCCTTTTTTGAAGTTACTAGGAAGACATAAGAAATCAATTATTTACAACTTACACTTATTAGACTATTATACATAATATTATTATTCTATGTTTAAATACATTTTTATATATATTTGTATATGTGCATACATCTATATCTAAGATAATACTAATATTCTTATATTAGTAAGACTTTTAAAAATTATTCTTTGCCTATGTTCAAGGGATTGCTTGCTGAAGCAAGAAGGAAGTAAACTGACATGTTTTTAAAAAATAACATGGTATTATATTATCATGTGAAAAATATTATGTATATCTTTGCACCTAAAGGTCAGACAGAACTATTAAAAAATTAGAGCTAAATGGTAAGATTATTCCATCAGGATGCCAACAGTTTAGACTGGAATCTGTTTAACACATGATATCTGGTGATTATACTGGAAAGGTCTGAGATAATTTTTTTCAACTCAGAAATAGGCAACAAATTTGAATGTGCCTTGAGATTATTTACATGTGTTATAAAATTATAAATTAATTGCCTCAAACATTACTGATGATATAAGCTTTAAATATTGTATTACTTTAGCGAATTAATGAACTGGAAATAAAAAATAATAATAATAATAAATAATAATTAAAAAAACAACAAACAAACTAAAGATTCACTCCTAATCTTTCCATAAGCACCCAGAATTGTTTGGGGCAAGAAATAACCTTGTTGAATCGCACTTGGGTTTTTTTGTACATTTGCCAACACTGAGAACCAACATTTCTGACCTTGTTGTATTTCTTAGGAGGTTTCAAAATAAAAAGCCTTTGGTAAATTTCAGTTTCCAAAGGTATATTTATTATGTTAGAAGAAATCTGCAGGAATAGGCGTGCTGGCTTACCTGCTCTTCTACCCCTCTTTCCTGGCGTACCAATATGTCAAGAACAGGCAAAGGAAAAGTGGAAATGTGGTCAAAGAGCACATGATCATTGCATCCTGTCTTGTAAGGAATCCAAAGAAATTCTACAACTTTAAATTGCGCTTTAAAGTCTCTGAAAGTTAGTGACCTCTTCAAGAACCACAAGGTTAAACCTGACCTGGTTTTGTTCATTTGAATCCTGCTCATTAATGTTTACGTATATAAAAGAGAAACTGATTAATTTCCAAGTGTTTAAGGCCAAATGAGGTCGTTTTTTCTAGTCCTCTGAACTGTGAAATAGAAATGCATTAAGTCCTCCTAAAGGCTGTAGGTAGACAAAAAACATCTCAGTCTTCAGGATATTAAACTCTGTGACTACAGTGAGAAACGAGCAACATCTAAGTCCTGCCAGTAACCTAAGCCTGATGGAGTCTTAGGAAATTAACTTTTGAGATAAACTCAGATGGTCTTATTTTGGCAATTGTTACCATAAGCTCCAAAGTGAAGAAAAAAATCCAGATACCCTACTACCGTAATGAAGGAAAAAATGTTCTGAACATCTTGTGAATATGTTGGTACTGCTATAAGAAAAGTATCTAAGAAAGATTTAAGATGATTTTATGTTTCACATCAAAGCTTCTCCTGCTCAATATAGCAGTAGTATAGTAGTATAGCTTCTCTGTCCATCCACAAAAGTCTGGGGAAAGTCAGAGAGGAGAATAGAAAATAAGAAAGAAAACATTCAGCCACCTTTATTCCATAGATTAAAACACAAAAGTCATTCTTGAAAACTTTAGGAAAGATGATTAATGCTCACACACACTAAATTCAAGCAAAGCTAGTGTGGTATTCTCCATGCTGAGAGAAATTTAAGAAATTCCCCCTTTTACCCGACCATTTGAAACAAAAGGGTAAAAATGTGCTTTCTGTGGGTGGAACCAAGAATTCACAGCTTGAAAAGCATATCGTAGAACATGCAGTCCTATCCCATTCCCTGACAGTAATAAGTCATCCTTTCCCCCGCCCCTCCCCACCCCACCCACCCCCCGAATCTGTGAAGCAGCATACTCTGTAAAGCATGCCACTACACGTTATGAAGTCTCATGGAAAGAGGGAGTGGGTGCCACATTAGTTCATGGTTTTTAACTGCTTTCATTGATACCTTATTTCTAGGCTGCACTAAACTGAGTAGAACAACCAAATACTGCATTTTATACTATCTTTACATTTTGAAATTGTTTCTTTATTGGGTAGCTTTGTAAGTATCCATACAGTAAGTTACAGAAATACAACTTTCCAAACTCCAGTTTGATAAACTGAGTAACTTCAAAAGTCCAAGTGCTTATTTTTCCTTCCTTTTAATTGCTTTGTGTCATCCTTTTGAGGCTTTTCCAGTACAGACACATCTTCTGTGAAATTTGATCCCCAAGCCTGGAAAAATACTTTCACAGAAAATTTCTCTCAACGCTACCTGTAGAGGCAGAATAACTTTTGAATTTCTAGTGGATATTCCCCCTTTTATTTATCCAAGAAATACACCAGGCCCTTTTACTGGAAATATTGCACACAAAGGTCTTGTAGAGGTAATTATTCAGTGTGACCTCCTAACGCTTCTTCTGAATCACTGCTCTGCTGTCTGATAGATGCTCCAGATATATGTCTTTGTACTTGGCTTCAGTTATTTTGGATGAATAATTATTAAGATTTGATGGCTATTCGGAATATTTTTAATTTCTTGGAGAAAAATGTTGTGGGTATGCTACAGGTTACTCTACAGGAAAATACATTATGAAGTGTACCTAATATGCCAAATACTTAAATTTAGATTTTATGAATTGTATATATATATATTCTTTTTTAAGAAATTAGTGTATTTTTATGTATTTATTTATTTAATATAGTCTGCATCGGATGACAAAAACTCAGTGTAGTGTTATCAATAAATTCATTGCTTTCAAAGTAATTTGACTGTGAATATTGGAGAGAATTCAATTGATGCTATAAAGTTAAACAAACAAAATAAAATGAAAATAATATTAAGTTAGGCCTTACTTTTATGATCTATTACCTCTGTTTTCGACATCCTGTTTTTCTCATTTTCTTTAATGTTATTGGCTTTGTGTACCAATATAGTTCAGATCCTTGTAGGCATAACTGGAATGTCAGTTTATATAGAAATACATTTATTTTTCAAATTAATAACAAGGTAGAAATGGTTCTAAGCCACAGCTTTTTGACCTGGATCTCATACATAAATTTTGAGGTTGACAGATTTTTTAATTTGGTCTGCCATAAGGGTGAGCAGCTGGACATGAATTCAGCTCTGGATCTGGGCAATGGGCTACCTACCCAAGTCTTAGGAGTGCTCTTCAACAGAAATTGGAATTCAGAGTTGATATAGGTCTCCTTTTTTCTTCATATAATCTCTGGGCAACAAAATAGCCGTGGAGGTCTTGAAAGGAATGTAACTATACATCACATACTTTAAACATCCTGACTACTTTCAGTAAATTCAAGGAAAAGCAAAACTTAAATGTTCTTTTCATCTTCCTTCTCTTGACACTTCACTTCTTTGGATGAAAACTGTAAATAAAGCATGTTAACTGTGTCTCACTGCTGTCTTTGAGTAATCTTTATCCTCATACCCACTTTCATTGCATTGGACTACAAAATAAAAGTCACACAGGGACTTTGGCATCTCTCGTACATGGAGAAATAGACATTTTTAATTTGCATTAATTTTTGCTATGTTAATCTGATGTTCGAGGTACTTCTTGATTTCATGGCCGTGTTTATAATAGTACTTCTAAAGTTTAGGAGTGGATATCTATGAAATGAAAAATATAAAAGAAACAAACAGTGTTTCTGAAAATGTTGAAAATTTATATTTCAGATGACACTCGGGAAAAGGTAAATGACAGCCCATCTTCTCCTGCTGTGACTTTGGACAAATTTGCTTACCAGGAGCCAGAAATAAAACATTTTCTATATGATGAGGCAAATTTAAATCAAAATGGTGCTATTAAACCTGAAAATTAGAAGGATGTTTATATTAGAACATAAAAGACTAAGTGGGACAAGAGAGATTAAGTAGCCTCTGGAGTTTACGGAATAATTACGGCTCTTAATGTGAAAAAAACATTTTGAATTACAAGTGCAGAAGTTTTCCCAATTTTTCAGCTCTGTATACATACCTATAACCCCAATAAAGACTGGATCTTACATTAAAAAATATTGTTTCAGGTGAGCTATGTTCTAGCCACCAGTTTGAAATATCTCTGTGTTATACTGTCCTTGGTCTTTTCTGTTCTTTTCTATTTTTTTGTTGCCATTTGATAGCCTTCAGTTCTTCTGTGGCCTTCCAGTTATGTGTCTTCAGCCTATCACAAAGCATTAAAGGTTTTTCTGAGGCTGGTTGAGTAGGTGACAATGAAAATTCATCAGACTGTGGTGAAATAAACATGACTGCCTTTGGTTACAGGGATTACACTTGACCAAGGCAGTCTTTTCTAGCCCTATGCTCATATAAGGTCCAGAAGAATTTCTGTGTTAAGTAGAAGGAAAAGGATTTTCAGGAAGAGATCTCCAGAACCGGTTTTTTTTGTTTGTTTTGTTTTGTTTTGTTTTATTGCTATGTTGGTCTAGATATAAGAAAGGCATTTAACTATCGGTTCCTTTCTTTTTCATATATTATTCTTTACTATCAGTCTTCTGTGTTGAAAAAATGTTTTCTGAAAACTTGTCCTTCAAATTTTTCACATCAGTGGTCCCATACACTTCATCCACAAGACAACTGTGGTGAAAATAATCAAAACTACAGAATTACATCTTATCAGTCAGTTCTCAAATATCAACATTTTTATACATATTGGCAGATCATCTTGATGGCTAAGTTTGTTCATACTGGCTTCATGCCATTCAGTAAAAAGGGCATCCAAATACTTTTATATGGGCACAGATATTACAAAAATTCACAACACTGGGTTCTTTAATTTACATAATAAATACTGCATTTGTGCAACTGCTATGCAAATTACATGTGTGTGGGAGGAAGTAATGTCTCCACCTAATTTTAAAAGCACTTTCAAATTTTTGCTTCTGCTTTCTCAGAGCTCCCCCAAACCTTCCTTCTCTCTACCACAGCTATTTCTTTAAACTCTCTGATACTTCCTAGCGTATCAGCCATTTCAGTGGAAAACCTTATCACATACTGTTTTCCTGTTTAGTTCTTTGTTGTCAAACAGTAAAGCAATACAGCAAGTGGTGCAGTGACATGAAATCTGTTTTCCTTTTTTTTCCTTTCCATTTATACAGAGGTATGAGCAAATATGTCAACAAAAATAAAATCAAAAAAGAAGGAAAATATTGGTGTGGAAACAGAAGAACGTACCATTAATCCTTTTAATATTTTATTATTTTCAAATAACTTCAGTATAACACTGGTACGTTTTTACTAATCTATGCAACTAAAATTAATTGTCACTTCAGTACATGTTGTTTGATCTGAAAGATTTGCCATTATAAAATACCACACAGGTAGCAGTACATATACTTTGTAAGAAAAAAAGTTTTTGGGGTTTGTTTTTTTTTTTCTTGCTTTTTGTTATGGTCAATAAACTATTTAGGACTATGCATTGTGATTTTACATGGAATTTATATCAGTTGAAAAGTTCACTCTATTTAAAATTTCTTTCCATTATTTTCCCCTTTCCTATTTCCCTTCATCCTTGCAGTATAAGGCATCCATTGAAATAACAAATCTATGTTCACAGAAAGTGTGATTGAAATTTTACTAAAACATTCAGTGAGAGTTTTTTCTAAGTAAATCCTCCAGCACTTTGCTAAACCTTGCAAAAGACCCTGCTAAAAATTTTGGCAAGTTATTAGTATGGTGAAGTTGCAGGCATAGTCATATGCTTAGAATTGGGTGTATGCTTTCATACTTTGCTCAAGAGGCACATTTTAATTGTTATATCCTTATTTCTGCAGCCTCATCTTTTTTTTTTATTTCAAGTAGTCATTCTTTTGGACTAATCTTTTAAATTAAATCATGTGTCTTCAATCATACTAGCTGGTTAATTATCTGTCTACAGCTTATGATTTTAAGTATTTTGACAGCTAAAAATAATTGTGTGCATTTCATAAATTTATCACTGCTTTTCAGCAGCGTAAGTGCATTTCAATTAGCTTTCTATAGAAGTGCTGAATTGCAAATCCTTTTCAAATTAAAGGGAATGTTCTATCATTTCAGCTCATTCTATGGTGATAATTTCGTTGATTTGACTTAATACACATGTAAGCCCAAGTGTATTTGCATATAAAATACCACGGAGCCTAGAGGCCCTAATACAAACAATTAGTTCAGTGGTTTTTATCTTCTGGTAGCACAGGACTTCCACATAACAAGCTATTTTGGCAACCTTATAGTTCAGTATGTGTTGTACAAGGGAGAAGGCTGTATTTCCTCTGTGGTTAAGCACTGAAAAAGGGGGTTTGGATTTTGTCCATGTGCTCAGCACTGCTGCCCAGTTGTTGATATGGCATATTCTGGGATAACCAACAACAGCATGTCATTGACACTGCAGATGGCTTCCATTTAAATCCCTTTATTTGGATTTTATTAGAATGGTATTGAAAATGGAGCATGGTTTAGTTTCAGGAGCATTAGTGCCTGGATTTTTAGCCACAGTACTGGCATTAACTCCAGTGGGAATGGTAAAGCCCTTGCATTTTCTTACAAATGCTCTTTAGTGATTTTCAGTGACTGCTACTTGTGTTTAATATACATTCACTCTGTTTATTTTCAGATTAGTGCGATTTGGGGACTGACATTGATATATGGACAGTGAACACGCTACACATGGTGAACGTGCCCCGCTTCGTCAGAGCTTTGTGCAGAGTGCCAGCCCTGCCCCCAGAGCACGCACAGTTGAGTCAGATGTACAGAGCTGTTGAGAGCATCCCTTATCTGACAACACGTGAGGGAGAGAATGTGACGGGTTTTGGAAGCACAGACCACTTGACTGGTGCCATAAAATCACGAGGTCACAGAGGGGAAGCGAAAGCCTGGGCTGAAAACGTGAGTGAGGGACAGTAAACACCTCGTGCTATGCTGATAGTAGTGGTGTCTACAGAAATATTTCTGTTGATTAAATTCATCTGACATCTGGATTTTGTTTTTAGCACAAAGATTCATTTCTTGTGTGACCTTGGGAAAGACATCTCAGATAAAATTGTTGCCATATTGGAGATGACTATAAAACATCCATTCATGTGAATGCATGACACTGTGGATATGGAGTGCTGCAGCCTGCCTCGCTTAGCTCATACGCAGCACAGACATAATTCCAGTGGGCAAGACAGTGTTCAATGGCTCTAATGTAGTATTATAAATGTTGAGAAATAATACGAGTTTAGCTGGTGAGCAGAAGCTCAGAGTGACTGTAATGTTTTTATTCAATTCATAATATCTGACATTTCTCCAATACTCTTTCCCCCGATTTCCCTGTATGAATCCATTGTTATTACATTAAAATAATTGTCCATAACTCAGTCATTTAATGTGGAATAATGAAATCTGTATGTAAACTGCAGGCTAATTAAAAACCATTTTGTACCTGTAAAGTCTGCCGAGTGGCACTTCCATAGTGGAGTTTTCCATGTTGTTACAATCAGAGATGATTATCTGCACAACTCCAGAGAGACAACCAGCTGGCTGAGAAAGCACACGGAGTTTCATGGGGGGAAAAAAAAAAAAGAAAAAAAAAACAATTTGCCAAACTGCACAAAATCCTTGATAGAGAGCAGAGAGGAGAACAACATAAATGGGTAGAAGGTTTAAAGGCACAGATAACATTAAAATAACGGGATGAGCTTGATGGTGTCAGTGAAAACACTGGTTATGTTTTCAGTGTAACTATGAAAAAGAGCAGTAGCTGCCTCACAGCATCCCTGCAGAGGGCCCTCATGGTGTGGTCCTGAAGCTGCAACTCCTGGTTTCCTCGTATCTCATACCAGTTCAGGGATTCCACAAAAGAAGTTGTTCCTTGGTGTATTATGATAGGTAGACAGAGATAAGGTGTAATGTTGAATACTGTCTTTTAAAACTATAAAAGTACTATAATATTTTACTTACTTTTCTTTCGAAAGAAGTCAAAGGAGCAAATACAGTACTCTGTATCAGATTTCCCTGCTGAAAGCAGCCCTATAGTCTGCTTGTCTGTGTTTCTGCATAAAGCTTATAACATCCTTTCTCTTTCCCTCTGCTTTGAAAAATTCATTCATTCTGTGAAAACCCACTGGAGAAAGTAGGCTTTCATACAGAGCTGCTCAGCCAGGCTGTGATTTCTGCTTGATACAACAGCATTAGCTTAAGAATAAAAGAGCACAATTTCCCAATCTGAGCAAGATATTCATAGAAATATATGCAGACACAGCCATCAATCAAAACTTTGAATCCCTGAAAACTAAACCATGAGATAATTTGTGTCTTGACCTTTAATCCAGAGCTGGGGCTTTGATTCCATTTCTGTTTCTTAAACATCATTTCTGACTTTTTTTGACTGGTAGTAAGTTTAGTTTCCTCTGCTTCTATGAAGACTACTGCTGTTTTCAATGAGCACCCCCTGGAAAAAAAAATAAAAGCTTAAAAAATTTAAATCAACTGGTTGGACAATTCCTCTTCTTCCTTAGCTATGAAATATTTTTTTTTTAGGATGATACATAGTGATAAATAATAAGCTTTTTCTTTTTTCAGCTGTTCCCATAAATATCCACATAACATGTTCTTATAAAAAATAGTAGCATGCTAGACTTAAGCAAACAGTAAATCTTAAACAAAAGAATGGGAATATTATCCTATCAGTTGGACAGAACATCTGTGCACAATTTCTTTGGAAGGTCAAATGCTGAGTTAAGTACTGTGAAGGACTGATTATATCATGCTAGCTAGTCACATGTGCATCTAAACAAGTAGGAAGAATCAAATCTCATACTATAACAAGCAGATTGCATAGTAAAATTGGGAAAAAAATTTATAGGGAGAATATTTCAATTTGCTATAGTCAGTACCAAATGAAACCAATACAGGCAAATAACATGAAATTGGGCTAATTTCTTCATTCAATCTGTTTTCAGCTTTACCAGTTGGCATTCAATAGCTTGGTCAGTCTTAGTATTTGTTTAAAAACACCAGCTATGCATTATTACTTCTACATGTATAGAATTAAACTGCTTTGCTTTAATGTAAAGATTACATATTTCTTCCAGTCTCTCAGCAAACCTCTGCTTGGTCATCAGATTGGAGAGTTCAGGGAGTGTGTAGGTACTGGTAATGAGGGTGTGTTCTCTACTGTACTCAACAAATTTTAATGAGCTGGTGAATTGAAGGCACTTGAGGAAGCATTGGTACCTGCTGAACTACTGTGAGGTGCCATCAGTTAGTACCACCTTCAGCTTAGCAAGTGGGGGGTCCAGCAGCACCACAGGGTGTGGATCCCAGTGCTTTGCAGGGACCATGGGACCACCCATCCAGGCTGGATGGAGCACACATGGGAGGGCACATCGTTTGTTTCTATGTAAGAATTGACTGTCCACTCCAAACAGATCCTCCTTTGCAGAACTGCAGCTACCAAATACAGCTGCTTACAGTTTCATAGAGCAGGCTAAGCTACAATAAAATCTTCTGGCATTTTTTTTTGATGGGGGGGCGGCGGGGGGGGGGGGGTGTATTGGGGTTTGTGGGGTTTTTGGGGTTTTTTTCTTTCTGTTCTCCAAAGCAGCTTCTTCAATCTCATCAGTAGCTGTGAATATTTGCTAGGACTTTCAGGGGGAAAGAGCATGGGATGCTTTAGTTTTTTAAAACTGACACATCTTCAAAATTACCTAGTAAAAATGAAATGAAGGTGTGAAACTGGAAAAAAATTGTTTTCTTACTTATTCTCAGTCATGATGATTTTCAGCCCGTCTCGAGCTTTTGTTATCACAGAGCAGTTGCAACCTTAGTTTAATGTATCTTTAAAAAGAGGCTTAAATGAATGAAATGCTTCCTGATTATTATGCTGATAGTCACTGCATTTCAGAGATACCTGTACTATCTAGAGTTAGTCAGAAAAGATAGCTCCAGAAGGCTGTCCATCTGTATCCTCAAATAATTTCATCAAGGAATATGAAGTATGTGATCTGTGCATCTCTGTGCTTGAAGAGCGAAAAAGACGATGAGAAATTTTAAGGCTTTTGTGAAAACACATCTCCCAGGCATCTTTCTGCAGTTACTGCCGCAGAAGGTCTGCAAACGCAAATACTGGGAAAATTATCAGAACCAACCAGATGTTCTATTCAGCCGGCTATCAGTTCCTTGTTTGCAGTCTATCAGTGTGAGTTTCACGAAAGAAGATGACATTATAAAACCTAAAATGACAGCTTCATCTTAAAGAAATTGAGGACAAACTATGGAATGCTAGAACACAAGACTTTCATTGCTGCTGCAGTTAAAGCCAGCGATTTGCTTACTTATCTGCCATTGATGTCTCCATCTATTGTTCATCCAACAGCATATTTCAAGGCTGTTTGAATCCCTTGCTAATTTCAGTTTTATCTGCTTGACTTTGGCTGCTTTTTCCAGCGTATTACATTTTCAATTACAGTTAAGTGACTCTTTTTCTCAAAATGCATTATAATATGCAGTATGTTGTGTTGCTTTGGCAGTTAAGTAGTATACCAAAATAAGTAGCAGTCCTGCTAAAAGTTTTCTGTATGATTTGTTTTATGGGATAAAACTACCTTAATTACATATCTAAACCCCATGGAAAATACAATGTTAATGTTTGGATGTAGAGATTGGGGTCTGGGAGTTTTCAACTTTATTTTTCCCCCAAAGGGATAAATATCTGAGTTTTTCCAAGTTATTATTTATTTATTTATTTATTTATTTTGTTCCTGCAAAGTATAGTTGAATTTTGCTCCATAGAAAATGGGAGATAGTAGTGCATACATGGCTTTTAAAAAGTTATTAATTCATATGATCATTAAAGCGTAAAATTAAAGTTCCAAAGAATAGCTTATCAAGGGCCACACTGCTTCAGCTTAAGTACAGCACTCTTAAATCTTCCCAAAACTCTCCTTAAAGGTTTGCATTTAATTTCAGTTTTTCCCAGGCTGCTACTTGATTTTCTACACAGATCAGCTTCTTCAAAATGTCCCCTGCTCCTACACCAAACACCAGATATTTTGTATTAAGAGCCACAGAACAGTAATATTTCTTAATTGGATCAGAATCTGTCTTAATCCAATAAACAGCTTTTAAAGACCAGTAGGCATCCTGTGTCCCATTATTGCTGTTTAAAGACTAAATCAAATGGAGGTGATCGCTGCCATTTTGAGATGTCATCAAGAAAATATCAACTATCAAAATTCCAGAATTATAATTAATTGTTTTTCTATTTCTAATATTATATATAATAATATTTCTAATTATAATTCTTTTTTTCAGGTACAATTTTGTTTCAGGACATTAACTAATGTTACTTTCCATTCTAAATTCTAAATTCTAAAATCTGTTTCAGAATGGAGTAAAAAACCCAACAAAATATCACCATAAAACTGATCTTCAGTGTGGATATTCAGATGTAGAAAGTAAGTTTGTTTAAAAAAATATATTTCAAGTTTTCTTATCATCTTTAAGGATTAGTATAATTGTGAAGAATAACAAGTATAAATTAAAAAGGATGTCCTCTCTGACAGTAATCTCAAGAAGTTGCTTTACTTTTGAGGCTAACAGATAGTAAAAAAGCAATCAGTTTTAACAATTGGGTAATTAATTTCAATTTTTTGGCATATGAGTTATTTGTTAAAAACTAATGATTTTCAAAATAGATACCAGACAGTGCAGAATCATATCTCCAAGCAGTGAACTTTTTGATAGCATTCTGGCAATCATCCACCAATACTGTAGTATACCATGTATTTGCAATTTTTCTTCTCCAGTTTAAATTTGCTAATTTTTCTGTGAATCTCTTGGACATAAAGTACATAACAGTTAAAATAACTAGACTTTCTCTACCTACCAATGCACACTATCATATTTCTAAGGTGACAAAAGACATTCTGGGAAATGAAGTGTGTAAACACAACATTACAGCTGTCTGTAATGCCCAATAAAATTACAGGACATTATGAGGACTCATGATGAAGAGCCAGAAATAGAAAGGAATTTGTGTGTAACAGGTCAAAGAAACATTTAGCATTGATCTGAAGTAAAAATTTTCATGGAGGAAGAGAGTGATTAAACTTTACCACTTACAAAAATGGGACTGCAAATCAATTTGAAATCTGTTGGCTCAGAGCCGCTGACTTGCAGTTTTGGAGCTCTGGGGCAAGGTAGATCAGTGTCAGTATAGGGATAAAAGGTAGGCAACATGATGTGTTGGAAAATCCAAATGATTCACGTGATGTTAAATTATCCAGTCCAGAAACTTCTCTGTGGGTTAGCAATGAGCTCCTAGGCTGATTTCAGCTAACTTGCTGAGATTGCAACATCAATACTTTTTTCTTTCTGATAGTTTCATTTAAGTGATCCTCTATTTATTCACGTATTTAACATGAGAAGCCACTAACTTTGAAGCTGTACTGTTTCCTTCAAATCTAGCTCTTCCTACCTTTTGGTTCCTGATCCCACCTTCAATCCCGCATAAAGGCTCAGCTCCAAGACTACTCGGCTGTACTCTGCTGGGCACAAACACCAGTGCAGAAAGGTCTGTATCCCATACAGCTCTGTAGTGTGTCGAGCTGAGCCATAACAGGGAGGCAGCCTACATTAGTTGTCACATAATAAAGCTGCGCTAAAAAATGGTTAGATAAAACAAAACAAAAGACTTGTTTAGATTAGAACCACCATGTATAACCCTGCCACTGCCAGTTTTGGGAAACATTATTATAATTTGTGTAGTAACACCAATATAGGATGCAATTAAAGCAGTACATCTGCAACACCATTATTTTAATTGTTATGCCATTAACTGTAAAATGCTGTATGGCATGCACAGGTGGGAAGGTGAATGAGGAATGATTTTTGCTGAAGACTGTCACTGAGGAGTAAGTATGTTGGTCTGTTGAAATGGTACAATGATCATAGTCAAGGCAATAACTGCAGATTCATTCTATGTGGTGTAATTGCAGTACACAAAGCATTGTAGTGCACAGACTGGGTTTCACTTTATTCAGTGTGTCATGATTAGTGAACTGTGTTTTCAACATATCTGTATACGTTATAGTCACATTATATATCCTCTGCATGCATTAACATTTGTACATATCTGCAAATATATCTAGATTTAGATCAAGATAGGTTTCCTTCTTTTTTTCTTTAAAAGTCCTGGAAATGCATCTTGGGTCTGGAGAATAAAATTCTTTAATTCTTTATAACACAGCTCTCACAGGTTCTATAGCTCTATATTGGCCTTAAGTAAAACTAGTATCAGATCCTAAATCTATATCCAAAATTTGGATTAGAGTTATAAAGAAGCAAATTGTTGGTTTGTTTGTTTGTTTGTTTGTTTTTTAATAAAAGGAAAGGAAACCAAATTCTTGCTTCATTTTGGTAAAGAAAAAAAAAAACTGCAAAAAAAAATCTACTTCTTATTATTGCTGAAGTCATTGAAATGGAACCTGAATATTTAAGGTTACCAGGCTTCTTTGCCATTTTGAGTAAGATTATAATATTTCTTGGGATAAATTTTTTTCAGTTGTGTAAATGCTTCCATAGAAAACAGTCATTTTATGTGTTTTCTTTCTGTATTTTCTCAAATGTTCTTTTTGGAGTTCATGTTTTTCTGGCTTGGATTTTCTTTTTTCTTTTCCCTTTTTTTTTAAAAAAAAAAAAAAAAACAAAAAACAAACCAAACTCTCTTTCCTATTTATGAGCATGAGAAGAACGAATAGTCATTGTAAATGTTTCCTTTTCTTACAACCTTCTTTTGAAAATGCCACAGCTGCTACAGGCTGCTACAGAAAATTATAATTTTCCACGTAAACAGGCTTCACTGAGGGAGAAAACCAAGGAGTTTTTTTATCCAATAGGTTGAAAATTCTTAACAATGAGAAGCTATGTTTGTTCAGGAAGTTATGAAATGGGGTTTTTTGTTTATCATCTTTGCTTTTGAATGTGCAACACATGCTGCTAAAGAAATGTGTATGGATGCCTTACTCTTTATCTGTGTATTTAAAATCTATCTGGCTTCACACAAGTGCTCTGTAGAAAATGTTTGGTATGTGCTTTCAATGAGACTGTTCAGAGATACCATCCCTCAAGCTGTTTTGAAGGACCAGACTTGAAGAAAGACCCTAAGGCCCATAAGAGTGGTTTACTCAACAAGGACTCCCAAGTAAATGTATCCAGGAAATTTACTGAGACGGGAATGTCACGTTTCCTGTCCATTGTACAAGACATTCAAAAGACTGCTCTGAGCCTGAGCACCTTCGGAGCAATACAAGGAGTATTGAACTGATTTGATGGCGCTAAGTGAACGGAAACTGCTCTACAGGAAAGTTTTGCCAAGTGAAAATGAGGTTTGGCATTTAGGTATAATTGCCTTTAAAGAAGTTATCAGTGTAGATGCGGTAAGATTTTCTACTTGTTCATTGAGGCCCACAAAGTGTCATACAGTTCTGAGGAAACTAGGGGTGAGTCTTCAATGAACGGGAAGAAAAATGTCTGCTTTATGAACAGATTAGATTGTTATATGTTCAGATAAAAATGAAAATCCAGAATAATTAATGACTTTTGGTTGCTAATCTGTCATCTCTTTTTCCTTCATTAACCTCCATCCCTCAAAGAAAAAAAAAAGACAAAACTAAAGCCTTAACAATAATGCTCAGCTCAGGATCAAGGCCTTGGTCATCACAAAGTAATCCCACAGAAATCGGAATTATTTTCTACCGTGCCAAATAAGATGTGCCTTCCTTTTTAATTTTGGTGGTAACATAGCAGCTGGATTAAATAATTCCAGTAAATAAATTAATGTACTGCTGGATAAAGACCAGACTTTATCAGTGGGAGAAATTGAGCTGATATTCTGAAGTGGGTGTTATGAGTATTAGCTATGATGCTCAGTCAGATACATTTGACACCTGAATATATTTTTCCATTTGGATGTTGAGAAAGCATTAAGTATAGATAATGGTAAGGATAAAACCAGCTTTCAGATAATTTCACTGGGTGAGTATGGTTCCATAGGCATGTGTTAGAGAACTTTTACTGTTAAAAACTGGATTGCTTAGAAATATTCACTTACTGGTATAGCTATTTGCAATGAAATATACGTTTTATTTAGATTTACATACATTTCCAAGCCAAATTCAATTTTAGTCCAGAGGATAAAATAATCCAATAGGTAGGTAGCAGTTGTGCATTACCAGAAAGATTGATAGAAGCATTGCCCCTAGCTATTTCCTAATGCTGTTCGAATTTAGGACTACACTGAAGTACGAGGGAAAGATGCTGTGTTGTTAGAAGACAAATTTTCCTGATGCTGTAACAGACAATGATCAGGAGATTGCTAAACTTTGCCTCTCCATTGAAATAGGAAGCAAAACCCACCATGAGTTTGCAAGGTGAAAGTTACTGAACTGCAGTCAGAGTTTTAGCCATGGCCCTAGACAGTTAGTTCTCTGCAGCAGATCTCAAATGTTATGTTTATGGCACAAGCAAGAGTCTCCTCCACAGAGGGTAAAGATAATGTGATGGCTTGGGATATAGCTTGGTAAAGGAGGATGGGCAAGAGTAGTGTTCACTCGCTTTATGAGTTTCTGAATCCTGTTTGGATTTAGAGGTAAGTTCAGCAAATAACCTCTAGATGCCTATAAGTTGTTTTTTTCTTGAGATCAGCAGGAAATTACCATCCTTTAACCAGTGTTTCGAATAAACCCACACACACACTTAGAGCCATTGCTTGCCATCATTCGTAGTTCAGATCAACTGGCAGTTACACTGGTGTGTTTCACATCTGCCAGTACTAGCTGACATGAATATGTTATGTGCATACATCCAAAAATAGCTGGTGGGATTTTATATTTACACTGAGTTTCCTTAACTCCCTGGCTGGAATTTTTAAAGCCAGCTTTACCCCACAAAAGACTGATTGCTTTGCAAGGCAAAGCTGGTCTTTCATACACGTGTATATGTACTGTGTATGCCTTAAGACACTCAAAAGTCAGTATTTTTCGCTCCATTTTTGTGGAAACATGAAAAATTATGTAAGCCTGGTCCAACAGAGTCAAATATCTGCCTAGAAAGTTTGTGCTACTTCCCATTTCTCTAGGAATTCCATTAATCTCTGCAGATTAGTGCCAAACACCTGCTAAGGTTAGAGTAACAATGGCCTTATTCTTATTTATAATGCAGCAGAGCAGACAATGCAAAGGTTGGGGGAGCCTGTCGCTGTTGGGTGTCATGGGTGACGTTTTCAAGCAATGGAAAAGGAAGATTTTGGAAATAGGATGAAGCCAGTGTGAAGTAGTGTTGTATCAGCTCCGTGGACTCTTCATTCTCAGAAAAGACACAATAGATGGACAGTGGTTCCATCAGATGCAGTGGAATGAAATAATTAGGGAATTAACATGAGAGATGGATGCAAAAGGAGGACCATGTTTTGGCAAACCATGTTCACTGAAACACTGGAGGAATAGTACCAGCCTTAGATTATGTGGAAAAACTTAGGGAAATATCTCTGAGGTGTTTACTACCTGAACATGGCATCAGAAAAGGATGGATTTCATGATGGTAAGAGAAGTGCACCCACATAGGGAAAAGTGAAATTACTCAGAATGTTTAAGATCAAAGCACTTAAATTTGAGTAGATGAGCAATTACTGGAACTGTCAAATAAAGATATTTTGATGGGTAACATGAAAGGCTGCAATCGTCTGGACTGGATAAATGAAAATATGGATAAAACCATCAGCATTGGTACTATAAGGACACTTAAATACTGGATATCTTCACATATGTTACATCTGTAAAATGTGGGCAAGTGTCTTTTCATCCTTGCTTCCACAGTAAGAACATTACATCAAGCTCTGTGTTATTTGCTGTTGCATCTGCGGGAGGACCTGCTTTTCATTTTCCTTGTACCTCTCTGAAGACTTTAAAATAACGGCATTAAAGTAATGGCCCAGACCAGCACAGAGCTTAAGAAGGACAAGTTCTATCTAACGAAGCGGCTGAGAAATCACAGTACCTAAGCAAAGGTTCTATAGTAGGTTATATACTATGTCATCAAATTGATTTTTATTCTGGTAGCCTTTTCTCTTTTCTTTAGGTAGCATTCATTTTAACGTGGATTTTTATTATTTTTTTTATACCACTCTGTTTTCAGCTGTTAAGTTCAGATGTTAGCCTTTCACTATTATTTAGTTTTGATGTGGCTATACTTAAGAACATCTGACTTATTATTTACAGGTTTTAATAAAGCCCAAACTTTTGGAAGCATGCTCTAAAATGGGAAAGTAACTTTAATATGTCACTTATGACCAGAACTTTGGAAAATAACATTTGAATTACAAAAACTCATTTCAAGCCTTGCAATTTTGCAGTATTTTGCCCTAAGTAATGTGCTTTAACTGGTACAGAACTGAAAAATGTCCCAAGCAGACTTCTGAGAATTAATGGGGAAACACAACAGCTTTGAACAATTTAGCAATTCCTGTACAGGTAAAGGTAGCTATAGAACAGAGGCTTACCTATCTTCCATTTACTTTGTTGATAAATTCAGCTGCCAAAGAGCAACTGGAAAGAAGGGGGTGAATATATTAGAATTATATCACTATTAATTGGTACTGCATTTTTAAAATCACATTTACATACATACAACTTGTGGATTTGTTATCAGTAACTTTGCTACTAAATTGAACTATACAAAAAGAAATCTTTATTGCTCATGCTTCTTGATCCTTTCTGGCCTTTACAGATTCTAAAGTGAAAGATAGATTACTCTGTTCTTACAAACAGCATTTACAGTGAGTTTATTTTACATTTTTCTGCATGTTAGCTCTGTGCTATATTGCCTAAATTGCACGTATTCATGAATGTGTGAAATTTATTATTAAGGTATAGAACAATTAAGACACTGGTTCTCATTTTTTTTATAAAACTGGAATCTTGAACTCTCTCGTATCTCACAAAATTGTGTGATTTAATACTACCTATATGCTTATCATTTCCCTAGAGCATTTATTTATCAAATAACTTTTTTCTAACATCTAGTATTTGAAATCTGAAGAGACACCTTAGAGCAAACTGAGCGTTATGCAGGATGCAAAAATATTTTGCTGCAAGAATAATCTATACTTACACAAGTAACGTGATTTGAGTACCCAGATGAATTTAATCCCTTTATATGAAAAATCTGTTCGTGCAACAGCATAGCATCTGTTAAGGCAAGCACTATCTAGTTCTTAGAATTAAAAAAAAAAAAAAAAAAAAAAAAAAAGGAAAGCAGCAAAAGAGAAGATGAGTTAAAGTTTTGTAACAGCATGTTAGAACACAAGTTTGTGTGCATTCTTTACTAAACCAATGCAGCCTTGTAAGGGACCAAATAACCGAGTGCAGTATGTGTATTCCAGTGACTATATGATAGTCTTATCTTAACAGCTCGCAGTGTCTGGTGAGCATGCCTTGGTCTTCCCCCCACCCCACCCCCTTTATGATCTTTGGATGAGTGTATCTTAAAGAAGTCATTGGAACGACTCTTGCAAAGAGCCATTTTCCATCTCTCGCTCATAACTTCTGCTGCCTGACCTTGGCATCTAAGCACAGGCAGACAGGACAGCCTTTAGAAAAATGCAGCTCTTGTGGGGGTGTTGTAGTTTAACCACAGCCAGCAACTAAGTACCAAGCAGCTGCTTGCTCACTGCCCCGCCACCCCCACCCCACCCCCACCCCCCTTCTCCTCCCGGTGGGATTGGGAGGGATAATTGGAAAAAGGTAAAACCCATAGATTGAGATAAGAGCAGTTTAATATTTAACACAAATAAAAAAAACCAAACCCAAACCCAAACCAACAATAATAATTGTAATGAAGAGAGGGAAAAAGAGGAATAAAACCCAAGTGATGCACAATACAATCGCTCACCACTGATTCACAGATCCTGACCAACTGCCCCCAGCTTATATACTAAGCATAAAGTTCTATGGTATGGAATATCTTTTTGGCTAGTTCTGGTCCAGCTGTCCTGGTTCAGCTCCCTCCTGGATTCTTGTGAGCATGCGAAGCTTGAAAAGTTCTTGATTGAAAGTAAGCACTACTTAACAACAAATAAAATATTAATGCATTATCAAAATTATTCTCATACTAAATGCAAAACACAGCAATGTACCAGCTACAAAGAAGAAAAATAATTCTATCCTAACCACAACCAGGACAGGGAGGGAGAGAGATATACAATTGTACATAGTACTTTAGTAAGCAGAATCAGGGTAGGTAAGTGCAAGTATTTAAAAGTATTTTGCAGTTAGAACATCTAAAGAAGATAGTAAAGAGCCTCTCCAGGAAAGCTGAAAGCTGAAGGGCTCCCTGAACACTCTCATCCAATCCTTTTTTGTCCACAGATGGGGAACTGGGATTACACTAAACACTGAGGTGAAGAGACTTAAAAAACAAGTGGCTAGATTTAACACTGGATCATGTCCACTTTATTTATCATGGTTTCCTTATAAGAACTGTCAAGCATGCCTCTTTTACATTTAGCATCCCTGTCTGCCCTTACTGCTCCCTTTGTGAGCATTTCCATGAAGTGGAGAGGAACAGAACCCTGACCCAGTCTGACAGGGAAGCAGGGCATCACAAAGAGCCACACTGCAAAATTGCTCGGAGCAAAGGCCAGGATAGACATCAGTGATGCTACGGGCAAGGCTACTGCAGGCAAGTTAAATCCTTCCTATAATGTCATCTTGGCTGTAAAATGCAGACACATTGAGTAGGGCTACCTGGGAAGTAAAAATTAAATTTCAGGGAAAAAAGTCGCTTTTCTATTATTTAAATTACTAGGTTACAGAGCCAGAAGACACCACTGTGCTCACTGAATGAATCTGTTGCATAACACTGGCCAAAAATTACTTTTTAAATACATCTGTGTTTGTGTAAGGTGTGTTTTAGAGAAATCATCAAGTCTTAATTTCCAAGATGCTTGTGATGGAAAACTACCACAGCTCAATGGTCTGAACTCAGTTCAAGTTTGAATCCTTTGATTTTTTCCAATAAAAGCAACAACTGACAAGCAGTCATTCTCAAAACCAAGTAGTTTGGCTGGCAAAACTCTTTTACCTAGACTGTGGAAACAATGGGTTCAAAATCATTCTGTCAGCTAGGAAGAAACATGCAAAGTCTTTGTGGTTACATTGTTTGTCAGAACTGTAAGGGATATACAATTATTTTCTGTAAATTACTCCTTTGAAAATGCATAATTCCCTTGATTAATTCCCTTTCTAAGTATTGCAGGCATCCAGAAATTTCCATGGACACAAGGATGAATGCCAAATTTTAGATATGTATGGTAAAAAAATTAATCTGTTAAAAATTAATCTGTTCTGGCAATTAGCCATTCACAAATCTTTATTGCTGAGTGAGATATTTTTTCCTTCCCTGATTAATGGATTATATAAATATTTAAATATATCATATTTTTAGCAAGAATTGTACCTAATCTGCTAAGATAATGTCATCCTGTATGAATAAAATATGTAGTTCCTCTTTTGAAATATTTTCTAATGTTTCTGACCTGTGTGGTTATTCTGGATTTCACTACATAAAATATTCTGGATTGCACTGCTGTAATATTTTGTAGGTCCTGGCTTGTGAAAATACGCTGTATTCTTTAAAAAGGCTGGTATTTGATGATTGTTTTCCTGCTGAACCTCACCAGCACAGCGTAATTCAATTGCTTAGATGTCAGGACTCTTCCAGTTTTCGAATGACATCTCTATTTTCCTTGAACAGCAAACTTCACCAACATTGCCGCCAGAATAGCCTTCTGATCAAAATGTCAGTCGTATGTTTAACGATTCAGACCTGGAGCCTGAAAGGTATTGATCCCAGTGATGGAGGGTCACCCAGTACTCTGTACCTCACTTGGTGGCTAGGTTCCAGAGTCTCTTGGGAAAATCAGAGGCAGCCTATTTCACTAGGCTGCTAGAAGATTTTACAAGAAAAAGAGTTTTGATGCTCAGAAGATGCAATCATGCTAAACCACATACTGCTGATTCGTGACCACACAGCACCAGTGGCAGGCACAGGAGGTCAGCAGCAAAGCCCACCACGGGAAAAGATGCTCTGCACGGGTACTGACCAACTGGAATACCTCTGTTAATGTTGTTGCACACACACACACACAAAAAGTCTGGCTGAATTTTTCTATTCATGAATGCTTTCTAAGTTGCCTCAAGCTCTTTTCCTAATTCATTAGAGGATATCATTCTTTGATACCATCACTGTGCTGTAAGGCACATCCTGAAAGGAGTAGGAGCCTGCCCTGCACAGGCAGGGCTTTTTCTTTCACGTCAGGCTGCAAGGCACACAGTTGAGGAAGACAGCCCAGAAAAACATATTCATTTTGTTACATATGTGAAGTGTTTGTCATTCGTAAGCCAAGCTTCCTTTCCTCGCGTAATAACCTTTTAAACAAAATAAAAGCTCAACCTAAAAAAAATCCACTTTAAAAGTGGATAAAAATGATATGGGAATCTAAAATGAACTACTAATTTATCATCAAATCATGGTCTTTGTGAAATTATCATTAAGCAAGTTAATTGGCTGACTCTAAAGCATTTCCCATTCACATTACAGTATACATTTTTGTTTACAGTAAGTAGAACAGCATATAGTTATGTTAATTCTATAAATAAAACCAAAGGGAATATTTTGTTTTGCAAAGCAAAGGCTATTTTTGACATTGGATTGTTCCTTTTAGCAGTATAGTGTAGCTGAAATAAGATAATTTGGCACTGTCAAAGAATACTTTTGACTCAAGTGTAGGAAGAGGCATCTTGAAAGTAGATGCCTCTCTTTAACATAGTTAGGAAAACTCAAACATTTGAATCTGCATTTTGAACTGCTAAAAAGACCAATTGATTCTCTAAGGACAGAAAATAGTTTAAAACTGTACTTGTTGGTAACAAACTGATGAATTTCATGTAGTGTATGAAGGACAAATAGGGGTAATTTGGAAGATTTATTTTTATTATATATATATCTGTAACATGGCTTGCTGTGATCCACACAAGCCCATGAGCCTCGTGTTTCTTTTTGAAAGCTCTGCTAAATTCACAATTCCTGATACAGCTGTGCATATTCTAGAGTCAGCCTAAGACTGGGGGGAAGAATAAGTAGCCCTTGGTGAGAGAGAGGGTGGCATCTGCTCTGCCATTGGCTTCAGGCAAAAGTGAGGTGGTCCAGGTTTCTATCTGATCCATACAAAAAATCATCTGTAGGGAGATAAATCGGCAGTCACAAAGCAAATTGTGGGTGCACCAGTCACATCTTGTGCTATTTCCATTTAGCTAGACCTTTCTGTCAGTCTGCTTTTAGGCCTGTAGAAGCAGTTTGCTACCATCCAAATCACTGAAATTAAAATAGAATTTTGGAAAATATGAAGCCAGGAACAAATAATGAAGTGCTTTAGAAACATAAGGTGAAAAATCAGAGTCAATATTTTCTGCTCTGAATTAAAAAATATTTTGCAGGCAGTGAACTGACCTTTATGGATCACTGCCTATGATGGCTCATCTGCCTTTAGGAAACAAACTTTCATGCCTTAGGAAAATTTCCTAGCATAATATTTTTTTTATTAATATTATAACAAAGTTCTGACACTTTGTACTCTTGAAATTTTTAGTCTTTGAGGACTGCAAATTACAATTCTTGATCATTTCACATTGTTTCTCTTAAAAACCATTGATGTATGTTGCCTAACTTGGGGCCAACAACTGCTGAGCTGGCTCACAGGGAGTGTGAGGAGGGGCTCAGCCTGGTCCTTCACAGAGCCACACACATGTTCCAGCAAAGCAGCGTGGTTGTGACCCTACTTCAATTCTCCCCTCACAGAAGATGCCTAGAAAGGATTGAATGTGGTGCTTCAGCCAAAGGCCCTGGAGAATATCTCTGCACCAGCAGTCATAGGTTCTCATCTAAGTTCTTGAAAACACAGCTGTAATGTGGAGCTAAATCTGTCCATCTGTATCACATGGTCTTCACTTCTAGTATTATTCTCCCTAGAACTGAAAGTAGAATCGAAGTGCTCTATTCCAGTCTGCAAAACTATTTTATCACTGTTTAAGTGCCAGATTTCTGGAGCAACAAAATGTCTATGCAACAAACACTTCAGCACAACTGACAAAAATAACTGATATATTACTCACATGTAAATATTTGCACAATATTCAAATATACCATGCATGTTTGCAGTTCCAAAAATCTGGCCCTGAAACCATCCATATTTTAAGGAAACTTCTCCCAAATGTTCTAATGTAATTTCCAGGCAATATAAATGCTAACTATATTGGGCAGCTTTCCCAGTCCTGGAGAAGAAAGAAGTGTTTCTTCAGTGAGCCTTTGTAATTCCTTAAAGTTGATTCCTTTTTCTCCCAGAGTCCAGAGTTCCCCTCTCTGATCATCCCAGCTCATGATCTTCCTGTTGTCCACCTCAGCTGTGGAAGGGGGAAAAGTTCCAAGAGCAGATATATATTTCAGAAGTGACAGCGTTTACTTTTAACATACAGTCTGGATTAGGTATATCTGCCTTTCCCTGACTTCAGAAGTTCCTGCATCATTAAAGATGTAAACGTATGATCTGTACTGCTTTATCCTTTCCTAGGACACCTCTAAGAAAAGACCTCAAATGAGAAGGGAACATAGGAGGGAGAAGGGAAAGATGCATAGGAGAGAAGGATTTGGACCACAAATCCATGGCTGAGTGCATATGGTTCAAATGTTAATTGCAGTTATGCAACTTTTCTTTGTCAAAGGTTTTCTGGAATAGAAAAACCTCTTTAGTTTTACCACAATAGATTAATTTTGTAGAATTTGTGGACATTAGCATGACATGAGTATTTTTGTTATCTTATTTTTTCTCATGCCCTATCTTCTGCTGACTTCAACACAGATATTTGGGGTAGCACAGTGAAGTCTGCTGTGCTGTAAAAATTGTGCAGTATCAGAAGGCACATATAAACACAGTCTACTGCTATTGTTATTGTTTGAACTCAAGTAGTGTCTAACAGCTGTTGCATTTTTAGTGTCCTTGTATCCTTTCCTGCACAAACATCCTGAAAAGATTTATATTCTATGTAAGTATCACAGATAGCTATATAGGACTAAAAGAATAAACACAGAAAGAAAAGCAAACACAAGGTCACAAATGTTATCAAATATATGTTCTGACAGTAACATAAGGTTGTCCTTTTTGTCACTGTTTCTTCCATTGCCATACATGAGTAAGCAAAAGTTGTTCTGAACTAGTAATAGGACCTTTTTCATTAATGCAGACTTCATGGCTGTACAGTGGTGGGTAGCAGCTGGTGGGAGAAAAAACTACAACCCACTGCAGTCAAAAGAAATGAGGAACTAAGGCTTAATGAAGAGTCCTGCAGAGGAAGCCAAGTTGTTAATATATTTTAACACTTTAATTAGTGCAAGAGTTCACACATGCCTTATCTCATCAAAAAAGTATAAATAACAGTTTTAAGAGATTAAATTGATTTTGTTATTTATCTTTTGTTATGTTTTGCCACAGTTGTTTTCCAGCTTGTCCTAGCTGTATGTGAAAATCACCAAAACATGCTAGAAATCCTTAAGCAACATGAAGTAACAGAATTGCTGCTTACTGGCCAAAAGTCCAGACATAGCTCTACCTTTATATGTGTTCATGCCCCAGAACAGTCTGAACAGATATAGTAATTACATAGAAATATTAATCAAATCATGGTTTTCTAAACTTGACTTCTAGGATCATCAGTCCTATTTAAAATATTTTTATATTGTCCTGAAGTGGGAAACCATCATTGTTCTTGTGCAATGGTCTCACTAACACTGAAGAGTATGTCATTTTTAAAATAGCTTCACATGCATATTTTTATTCAGGCTGTAGGTTGGTTTTTGAGATTTCCTTATTAATATGGCAGACTGAACTCCACTTGAGTTGGCATAACTCTGCTCTTGTTTCTCTAAAGCCTTCTCCTAACTTCAAAAATCTTATTCTTCCTTAAAGACATTGTGTTTCCACATCCATATTTAAAGCAGCATTGTTTTATAACCTAAAGGTAATGTAAAAGTCTTAACTGAGTAAAATCTAAAGCAGTATGGTAGAGATAATGGAACGTTTATGGTCTGCTTTTACTGATCCTCACTATCATTAAGAATCAAATCTGTATTTTTCAAACCTGAGATGTCCAAAGATAACAGATTGACCTATAGACTCTACCCTGTGGTGTTTTGGGCTGGGTCATTTTTCACAGTGTGCTCTTTCTGCCCCATGTACCATCCAAACAGATGTTCCACTGAAGTTTGAATGATGGCCAGCTAGCTCGAAAACAACTAGAGAGTAGAGGTGAAGGGAATCAAGGGACAGAAGGCAGGAATATGGATAGAATTATATGAAGAACAGAGAGGAAAAGGTTATACACTAAAGTAGATCTGGGTGAATAAGTGTAAGTAAAGCTTAGGAAGAGACAAGTTGCAAAATACTGCAAAGATTATAAGAAAGTCACAGAAAGTGGGGAAATCTAGCAAAAAAATTAAACAAATTACAAAAACAAAGAAAAAAGAAGGGAATAAAAGAATAAAAAGGGGGCAAAAAGCCTGCAAAAATGAGACTAGGACTTTTACCTTCATATAAAGATAGCAAAAGCATAACTTAAATCAGCTATTTATTATTGTATCTCATGGAGAGAGATTATTTGGGCCTCGAGCATATCCACTAGTTATGTGGATATGCATTATAGCTGTGATTTTACTAAACTTAATGCATATAACCCCGTTGTAAACAAGTAGAGGATTTAGATGTATGTTTCACTTAAGTAATTCAAGATAAAAATCACCTTTCTATGTAAACAATTGAAATAAAAATAACTGAAAAGATAGACAAAGCTATTCAGAGAACTGGAGCAAAAGACTGAACATGGGTAAAATAATAACAAACAGTCAAGAAGTGAAGAACTTTAAAAATAAAATATATTGTGGTTGTATTTCTCCAAGTAGCTTGAGACACTTAAGTCTAAATTTGCAGAATTTCTGTGATATAAATGCATACTCTTTACATTTAAACTCAATGAACAGAAAGTCAGTGTAGTGCCTTTAAGTAGTTTACAGAAAAATGTACAAAACCTGAAGTTGTAAATCGACATTTAAGTCTAGACAAATTGAGCTAACATTTTAAGACATGAGGCTTTGTCTAAATTACAGTTTGTTTCAAATTAATCTTGAAACATTCATGAACTGTATCATAAAATATAGGGTGCATATACCTATGGGGTTGGATCTTAGGTTTAGTAGAACAATGCAGTTCTGATTTGAAGGAAATACATTTCCTCTTCTAAAACTTATTTATATCTTTTTGGGGTCCAAAATATAAAATAATATTGAAATAACTTCCACCAAATGAAGAAAACACAGGAAAGTATAGGTCTTTGCCAGGAATTCACAGTGTCTGGATCTCACCTCTCATGTAACAAGAGAATAGTTACCTTAGGGAAACTAATTTTCCCTTGTAAAATTGGGCTATAATTGTGAAAGCCAAAAATATAAAATAAGTGAAAGAGTTCCCACTAACTGAAGGCATTATAGAAAATCACACTGCCAGGATGAGACACACGTGGAGGCTACAATATTTCCCACCCTCCCTTCTTTTTTATAGTAACTGAACTAAAATACTACCATTATTCAATGATCCTGTTTTTTACATGGATTCTGCTAATTTAGAATGAACGTCTTGATAATGCACGTCGAACTCTGTGCTATAGGTATAGAAGAAAGACACCAGATGACCTGCCTTAAACACACAACCCATAGAAAACTAGATTTTTTTTTTGTTCTTTTAGCAATGGGATATTATGTTACCTTTAATAGCCTTCCATAAGTTTCTCCGCCTCACAGTATATTTTGTACAGTTTGTCGGGGTCTTCATTAAAATGCCATTAGACAAAAAGATTCAATAGATAGGCTGGCAATTTATGATATCCTCCATTAAAAAAAATAGTGAAATGAATAGGGTTTTATTGAAAGACTTTAGAATTACACTGTATATTATATTATTATATATTGAGATTCCTATATATTGATCAAAACCATAATTGCATGCTCTGTAATTAGGGTCACCATAAAAATAAAGCCTGCTGGATTTTTTATTTTTTTTTTAACCTGACTTGTTTCATTGCCTCAGGATATTTCACCCTTCACTAAATACGAAAGGCACTGGTGTATAGAATAATTAAAATGTGATACTAAAAGATCTTAAGTGACTGAACCTGGACAGAACCTTAGTGGATATATATGAGCACCTAGTTCAAGGAGTGATTTGTAAAGTATCTTTTCTTTTAAACGGCCGCTGGACTGTATGATCACAGTGGTTTTACCAGCTTGCTGTTTGCCCTAATCCTAAACTAGTATTTTCAGCTCTCTAAATGTTAATTCTGTGAGAAAGAATTCTTAAGAGGACTTAAATTTGGGGAAGGCAGGAATCCATCAGTAAATTTAAGTACCTCTCTTAAAAGAGACCATGCGACTTACAAATTATGTTACTAACAAATAAAGATTCTGTCTGTTTTTCAAAAGATGTAAAAGTCTAGCAGTCCCACTATAGTTCCAAGGCAATATTTAAATACACATCACATATCCTTCTGTGACAGGCATAACTTAAAACAAATTACAGAAGTAATCTTGTAAGATGTTACCTTATGCTAGTAAAGCAGAAGTCCTACTACTTAAATCTCGCCATAAGAGAAAATTGCTAAAACCTGTAAAAATACAAACTCCATGACTGGTATTTACACAGATCTCATAATTAAAAATAACTGCCTTCCCATTTAATTATTTTGGCTATTACTTTTTTAGACTTTCTGCTCATTCCTAAAATGTCAATATCACTCCTAGACAACATAGACCATAAGCCATGATTGCCAGCTTTGGCAGTCAATTCATCCCTTCTCCTTCCCCTTGTCAGTAACCTCATCCTGACATTATCTTGGAGAAATACAGACTAGTATTTCTAGTGACTTTGTTAATGAATCTGGTATATGGCTTTTATTAATTTGGTGAAATATGAGAATATTAGGAAAATATTTATATTTTTGTTTTAATCATAATTCATTGTTAGCAACCAAAAATACATTTAATAAATAATGTTCTTGAATTACATTCTGTATATAATTAAAAACATTCTGTTAAAAATATTCTAACTAGTTTTTCAGCTATATATTGTGGCTTTTGGTTTAAAGACAGGAAATACTCAAATATGGGAGCCTGGGTGCTGTTTTCAAGTTTTGTCTTATTAGATAGTATCTTAAAAGTACATTTCACTAGTAAGGCTTCTCTATTATGTTTTTTCACATTCACTTAAGATCAAAGGATTAGCTACTACTAGATTTTCTAGAAATAAAATCTGCTCTGCTACACGCATGCCTTTTAATAATTCAGTTCAAAATATTGAGTCAAATTCCACAAACTGGTGTCAAAACTTTACATCTTATCATATGCTTGTTAGTAAGCTCATCCAGACAGCAGGAGACAGTCTAAAAATTAGTATTTCATTTTTTACTTCACTTAAAAATTTACTTCATCTTCACCATAGATATCAGATAGTTCTCAAGTTTTTTTTTGAAATGTAAAGAGATGAAATAAATATGAGATTTAAACATGACTAAGGCAAATACAGAGATTGAAACATTGTTCTAGACTATGTTTAAACCAAAGTGTTTCTGTAAACTTTCTTCTTCAAGCCTGATGTCAGGATGAGAAATAGTGAAAAAAAGAATATTATTTGCAACCTTTTGAATTTCCTTTTGGTAGAAATTGGAACTACAGAAGTAATCTACTTACCTGGCTTTTCTGTGATTAAACGATGGTCAAGAAGCATTCCTGATCAGGCTTTATCTTGAACACTTTTTAGGATTAGAGTTTCAGGAATATTTTGCTGACAGCTGTGCTCTCAGAAGCTAGTGCTTAACCGGACTTTAGTTTTAAATTAGCTAGAGGCCTTTAGGCACAAAGTTAACTATTTTGATGATCTTTTTGAAGATCAAGAGCAAGTTAAACTTGCCATTCAGACAAAGACCCACTAGTGACCAGAATTAACTTTATGGCATTAAAAAGGGCATTATAAATCCATTCATTACAGTTTCTCTTGTCAAGTGTCTTTTGCAAATAGTAGCACTGAGCAGAAGGCTTATAAAGAAAGAACTGATCCAAAGGAGGAGACAATTTTGCTACTAATGAGAACCAAATGCACCAGTTCAGTCTAGGAAATCATCACATGGTGCAAAACTATCCTTTTAAGCAGGAATAAAAAAAGTGGTTTGTATCAATCTATTTCACTCTAATGTCTTAATTTTCCTGTCCTCCTGATAACATTTTCATTAAAATTTAGGCTTACATTCTCCTGCATTTGCATGGGGTAGAAGTGTTCTACATTGACCTTGTCACTTTTCTGGAATTTGACTGGCTGGCTCTGCCAGATTTTCCTTCCACCACCCTGACAAAATTATTTAAAAAAAAAAATTGCCAGCCTACTAAAATACATAGGATCTGAAAGGTTAATGCAGTACAGCAATGGCATAATATATTGTACATGAAAAGTTTAATGTCTTATTCTGAGAGTAAGAATTGTAACAAGGACAGAGAATGACAGAAAATGAATCAGTCTTCAAGCTAGTGCTTATAATAAGAGCAGAAAGAGTTACTGAAAACAATACTTTTGAAGTGCATGATTAAAATTGCAGTCCAGAGCTCCTCCTTGAATTGTGAAAGAGTAGATGATGGTCATTATCAAATGCAAACTGGCAGGTGTAAGAGAAACTGAAACCAAGGAAAAATTCAGTGCTTTGATAATTTTTCATTATAAGTTATGAAACATTCTAAGATCTTGGCTTATGTGCCTAAATTGTGGTTTTTAAAGAAACATCCTTTAGGTAGGTTTTTTTACAGCTAATCATTAATGGAATGTCTGTGTCTTACTCTGAAGAAAGAATTAATGACCATTTTCAAGCAGAGAAGTAGAATAAATGATGGAATTTTCTGTCATTGTTTCCTAATTTGAGTATATGCAGATGTTGATGCCAAGCTTATATAAAAAACATGGTAAAAATATGATGGTTTATGGTAAGAACAGAATATTAGAATTGCTTCAAAAGGATCTTTTATGCCTGGTCAAAGTGTTCAGTAGTAGTCTCATCTCAAAATTATTGTTGTTCTTTCTCATCTGAAGACAGAACACACTACTATATTGTTCCAGGTCTATCTTCAGAATGGAACCCACAGTAAAACTAACTGAAAAGATCAGCTTGCTACTCACAAAATAATGGAAGGTCTTTACATTTCAGTTTCTATCTATCAGGTAATCTGATTATGCATACAGCTGCTCTATGTCAATTTTAAAATGCTGACAACTTTGAGGACTCTGGTGCTAAAAAGAAAGTAATGATTTTGACCTTTATACATTAGCATCTTAACAAATGAGACTAAGGGAATTTTGGAATTAAGCCAGTTTGATTCAAAATAGCAAAATTCAGATAGTTTCATATATGAAGCGATACACATTTCAATAGTCATTGAGGGGATATTTTTTCTGATGAAGATTATGTAAAATGGTGATTTAAATAATTCCATAATAATTTTCATATAAAAGTGTCATTTACATTGCATGTGTTATGTTAATTATTTAAATAATGCAATATGAACCAGCAGGAATTAATCTAGCTTCTGCAGATAAAACGTTATCGGTTTATCCACCTCTTGCCTGCACATACTGAAGAAAGGATCAAAATAAATACTGAGTGACCAGAGTTCTGATTAAAGTTTCTTTCAACCTGCTAGTCAAAGGGTTAAAGAATACCCTGAAATAAGGAATGAGGAAGAACGATTACTTTTTCACAGCTCTGGCCTTGAGTGGGAAAAGGATAGAATTATCAAAGTGGAAATAAGAAATCGGAGGAAATGTAATTTCCCTGTCTTGCCTCTCAACTCTTGTTGCAAAACCCCTATAGCTGCCTTGAGGCAAGTGAGAAGATCCAAGAAATTAATTGTCCCTGCAAGTCAAGGGGAGGCAGAACCTCTTGTTGAACAAAACTGAAGCAGCAAGTTCCTCTAAGTTTACGGGTTTTAGCAACTATAGTTTAAAGCTGTAAACAAGGTTAAATATTGCCCTTGTGATATATGCTTGCTAGTATTTAGCAAAGCCAAATCTGATCTCAGGATATAAGAGTATTAGGCTCTGCTACGCTGAAGATAACCAAATCAGAAATTGTCTAGTCAAAATAGCATGTACATAAACCTTACTGTGTCTTTGTAAATGAGATTATGTAATCCATCCTGCCTTCTATGCTTATGTAACTGATTTAATTACCTATGTATCTTCTTTACTCTGTTTTGCCAAAAAGCCTAGATAGACAGCTCCTAGAGTAATTTGTAGAGAATTTCTTTGTAGAAAGCCAACTTAAAAATTACTTGTAGTTTACAATATCATTTTAGGCAGAAAATGGCTAATGTATGCCAAGGATGACACTGGTACTAAATAACTCAAGATATGGAAGAGCTGATGTATTGCCTACACAATGTAAACAACTCTTATAGTGGACATAAAACGCTGCTGTGATGCACTAACAAATAATCACTTTTCAAGACTCCGTAGATCTGCAGTATGTTGAATAAAAGCAAAAAACAGGTGAAGTACGTCTTCAAATTACAAGTTATTTACCCCAAACTCCAAGCATTAAAGAATGGAAAAATGCTATGGTCCCTATATTTGACAAATAAACTGAGATACAAACACAGCAATAGGATAATTCTGTGTTTATATAAAATGTGTATATAAATATATACAAAAAATTGTATAAAATTTCTTCGCAGTATTGCTGCAGTGGTATTTTGGAGTCACTACAGCTACCCATCTACACTTTGACTTGTTTGGAAAAGGATACGACTAGGTTGTATACATGCATTCCTCTAATGATTCTCTGAGTATCTGCTTAGTGTTCGCTTCAAAAACCTGAGAGTAGACAAGAGAGATCTTTAACCTGTCCTACAACTGTTCTTTACATAAGAATAGTGTCCACAGGTCCTGGGTGTCTCCGGTTTCTGTTCACAGGTGCTCTAGCACTGTTGGAAGAACTTTTGAAAGATGAGTGACTCAAAACCATCTGAAAGACTGGAGTTAGCCTGTGGAGAGAACAGAAAACCTTTCCTTAAGCCCCCTGTTGTGTAATTAACTGATTAGGCAGCAGGCTGGCTTCTGCAGATTCACAGGGGTCCAGTTCTACCTATGAAGGTTTTGTCCCACTCTTAGGACACCAGGCTGCAAGACATATAAAAGTCTCTCATCTGGGGATATAGCATTTGTACGTGTGAACAAGGAAACCTTCCTATAAAGATTTATAGAAAAAAATATTTAAGAACCTCAGAGATCCACCATGAGGACTTCAAATAGAAGCGTGTTAGAGAAACCCACAATTACTTAGACCAATTAGTGCTGCTGAAGGCAAGAGAACGTACCAAGAAAAAACTGGGAGGTGTATCAAACCTTATATACATACATAAGTGTTTATCATGTGGGACTTCAATTAACACAAAGTGAGCACATTGCACTGAATAGTAGGGTTACTGCAAGAAAAAATGTAAATACAGACCAGTCTTCAACTTGCCACCCACGCCCCAAGGCCAAAAACTCCTTCTTTCAGTTTCTCAAAAAAAATTTATGTTTTCCACTGTTTCTTCATGTTACCATTTCTGTTGGACACTATGCTCCATTTCCAAGGTTAAGCTCTCTGTAGAACATAAAAGTACGGACAAAGCAAAATCTGTTGCAGTTCACAGACCATTTAGGTTCACTGGATATTCATTTTGGATCTCCAACAGAAATTCACAAAGCTGGCAAAAATTTAAAATTAAATACAGCTTAATGAGATAGATATAAAAACAGATATAATTGATGTTAATGAGATTTGAGGATAATAGTTGATTTCTACCTTAGAAATGCAAATTTTTAAGATTTAATAAATATAGAGGTTTTCATTAATTATAAAAATTTGATTTACATAAAAATGTTCTAAGTAGTGGAACTGTTACAATTATCAGTTCTTATCTCTAAACTTTTAAGGTTTTTTATTCTCAATTCCTCTTGTACATATGTAAAGCTAACTGAAACTGTTGGCACAGTCTAGTTATATATGCATTATGAGCTTTAACATAATCAGAGAAGCAGAATTTTGAGTTTCTGTAACAAATGGAGTTCAAATAGCAATGCATAACCTCCAGCAACCAATGGCTTATGTACACTTACCATGATCAAGGTCTCTTTTCCTCGACCCCTAAACAAAATTTGAATTACTGGAATTTGTAATTCTATCTTGAATTTAATTCATCTGACTCCTTTAGAATGTGTATGGAACCAACTGGAGGCACTGAAACAAAATGAAGCCCTGCTGCTGCTCTGAAGCTTCACTATATGATACCCTCCTTTCCTTTCTAACAACACATCATGCCTTCTTAACTCTAGGCAGCATATTTCATTTTAACACTGTTATCTAACAATGGACCTTCTGCTGATCTTTGAGTGAAAAGCCAGTGTATGATGGAGACTTCCAGGTTTCTAACCTTTATCAGCTTGCTTACAGAGATATGACTGTTTAATTCAGTTATGGGTGGGGTTTTTTTTAATAGGAGTAATTTATTAATCCTATTACCAGTTAAAAGGACTATTTTTTATTTACTTTATTAATTATTTTTAATCCAATTTTTTTTTCAAAATTAAGTAAATTATACCAAGTTACAGTACATGTATATGTAAAGCAAAACCTTATGACAAAATTAGACAGGTACTGGAGCAGAGAATGCCACAGTTCAATCAATTCATGCACTGAACCAGTCTTTTACAGTATAGAGATTAATAACATGGTCTGGAGAAAGTACGTTTCATTCTAAACTAAAGAGAGGTAACGGCAAAAGAAGTGTCTTATTTGAAAGGAACTTCCGCAGCAAAATGAAGGCTCCAGAGGCAACTGGGGGACACATCAATTCTCAGATTTCTGAGACATAAAGGAAAAATGTCAGACAGAAGGGCAAGGATAAAAATAGGCTTTTCTTAAAAATCTTTAGAAACTCAAAACATACAATAAAATATGTTAAAAGGAACTTCTGGACGTTATCTGGTCTAACAACTTGCTAACCAAGGTCTGCTTGCAAAGTTTGACTGAGTATCTCAAGAACTTTGCCCCTTTTGGTACTGAATATCTCCAAGGAGTGGCATGCTACAACCTCTCCGGGCACGTGATCCAGGGCTAAACTCTCCTCATGGTGCAGTTGCTCTGACAGGGACAGACTTTTCTCACAGATGCAGAACCTGAGAATAAGATGCAACAGTCACAAGTTGTAACAGGAAGAAGTCTGACTAGACACGAAAAAAAAAAGTATATATTTCCCAAGTCAATCTCATAGCTCATGCATACCATTTGGATGATAATTAGAAGCAAAATTTACCAGTGATGCTCAGGAGACTTGGACTCCTTTGTAAATTTAAAATCAATACCTGGGCACAGCTGGAAATTAAGAAGTCTCCAATTAATCTTCTCATTGTCTATGGTTCTGTTATAAGACCAAAGACAGGAATTTGCTGATCCTTGGCTCAGCAAACTGAATTACAAAATACCTCTTCAGCTCCGTGCTGCACTTGGTCCAAAGAACTGGCTCTCAACTGATTTAACATCATACAACAAACAGTGCCGTATGTAATACTCTTTAGTGCATCTCAGCACTTCTACAGCATCACAGAAATTCAAGCATTCCATTTCACTGTAAATGTAAGAACAAAACACTATCACCTGTCCTGACAATAAATAAATAATAAAATAATAAATATAATAATCTTTTTTATGTAAAGTATTTTAATCATGTTACTTTAGCAATATTTCAACAAAATATGTTAACCTTTTATACAGTCCTGGTTTTAGTTTATGAAATAAAAAGGAAATATTAAAGATTTAATTCAATTTAATGGAATTACTTTTTTTTTTCTTTTGTGTGTGACATAAATAGCATGGAACTACAGCAGACTCCTAATTTCTCTTTTATATTTGTCTATTCTAGGTGGGAAGTAATCAGCTTCTTTAAAAGAACATAGGCAGTAGTACTAAACCACTTTTTTCTTCACACTAGAATGAAATGCTGTTTAAACCTACATGCCTCTGCCAAACCTGAGCAAGCCTTTTTTTTTTCCCCTCCCTCTCTTCTCAGCTCTGGCTATATTCTGTATTCTGCATGTTTTTGCTGCTGCTGCTTTCATTTCTCAGTTTTCTCAAACTGTTTGCACCCCCCTTCATGCTGCCTATTAAAATGATCAGTATTTTAATAATCAGTGTTTTTAGATAAATGTTATCTTTGGGTTTTCAAGCTCAGATAGCACTGAGATTAATGGGATAAAGGTGACTTGTTTAAGACCGCCTGTATACATATTTTATATTTGCAAACTCCACATGAATGAAACTGATGAGAAATAAGATATTTGGGGCAATCTGAACAGATTCTGTGGTCAACATACACATATCTTTGGATTACACTTCTGATACTTGCCTTGGGATTCATCTGCCTGATGGCTCACAGAATCATAAATAAACATTTGCAGAACAACAGATCTCAGTGATTGACTGATTCTTTCTTATAAAGGTTATTCTCTCTGTGTGCTAGAGCCACCAAACAATCATGACAACCTAGTACACATATTTTAGATTCCCTATCATGCCCTTATTTTTTCAGCGTTTTTCTCCAGAAGTCAACTTAAGACTAAAATTTTCAGATATAAACTATTTGACTAACTATGAGAAGACTGTCTTCATTATGTTGCTGAGGAGCCAGGTGGTTTTCTACTCTCATGTCCTAGGATCTGCTAGACTCCTTGCCCTAGAGATTAAACATTACTTCAGACATCTACTTTCTGAAGTATTCTTTCCAACATTCCAGTCACCCACTCAGTCTATAGTCTTGTAGCTATAAGGACTATGCATCTATAATTCCTTTCAAAAAAGTATGGTATTAAATAGAGGAGGGTTTTTCTTAATTTTGAAAAATTATGTGACAAGTTATTTAGGACCAGAAATGTTAAATGCTAGTTTCTAGCAAAATTGGCCCTGGTGTGACAAGCTCTATTTTCACAAAATACATTTTCCCGAGGCAACCAACAAACTTTCATCTAAACTTCAGGGAAGACCTTGGGGAAACAAACACAGGCATATTTTTTCATTGAAATAAAATTTTACTGTATGTATATTAACATTCATGATCATTTAACATTCTCAGAAAAAAAAAAAAAACTTAACTCAGTTTTAGCCACATTTTATCTTATTAACACTAATGGGAGTTTTGCAACTACTAAAGTTTAAAACCCAACACCCAGAGAACAATGTAAAACAGTTCTGCTTCCCACTGCTGTACCCTGATTTAGTAAAATATGTTGAATTTTGCTGTGCTGATGTCAGTGGGAGTTTTGCTACTGGTGGCAAAGAGGGCTGAGTTTTACTCAGAGTTTCAATTACCTTTAATAGAAACAGTTACTATGCTTTAGGCAAGCAGTTTAGTTCCTTAGAAAAAAATGAACTGGAGATGCACAGCAGACCAGCTGGTAAACGAGTTCATGCTCCACCTACCCAACCATATGGAGGCAAACTCAGCCTTGCTTCTTTGGCTGGAAAAGTTTCAGCATCAGCGTGTGCTTACCTGTCCAAAAGTACAGAGAGTCCACTGTATGGCATGGCTGAACACAGAGGTGTCCGCAGTCATACTGGACTGAAATAATCATTGCTTCCAGTGTGCTACATTATAGCTTCCACTAACAGCCCCTGAGAGGAAGTTACAAGCATCTCTTGTTAGAGCAAGTGCCCCCTTTTATAATCTGGCCTTTATGAAGTTCTTACATCCCTGTCCTGATTTCAGCTGGGATGAAGTTAATTTTCTTCACAGCTGGTATAATGCTGTGGGGTTTTATTTAGTATAACATTAATGCTGACGACACACTGGTGTTTTTATTTGTTGCTAAGTAGCTTGTAATAAGTCAAAGATTTTTCAGCTGCTCATGCCCTGCCAGTGAAGGCTGGAGGGGCACAGGTAATTAGGAGGGGACACAGCCAGGACAGCTGACCTGAACTGGCCAAAAGGATATTCCATACCATATGGCATGATACTCAGTATACAAGCTGGGAGAAGAAGAAGGAAGAGGGTGGGGTGATGTGACATTTGGAGTCATGGTATTTGTCTTCCTAGGTAACAGTTATGTGTGATGGAGCCCTGCTTTCCTGGAGATGGCTGAACACCTGCCTGCTGATGGGAAGTGATGAATGAATTCCTTGTTTTGCTTTGCTTGCGTGCACGGCTTTTGCTTTACCTGTTAAGCTGTTTTTATCTCAACCCACAACTTTTCCTGCTTTTACTTTTCCTGTCCTCTCCCCTGTCCCACTGGGGGCAGTGAGTGAGTGGCTGTGTGGGGCTTAGTTGCCAGCTGGGGTTAAACCATAACAATCCCACAAATTGGCACAATCTTGTTTTCATTCTAAATGCTCATCAATGCTTGCTGATCACAAGAAGATGCTCTTCTATTTTTTTTAAAGGGTTTTATTTTCATTTCCTTTTTCATTAAGTCTGTCATGCTCTTTCCTGTGTCCCAATTGAAAGGTATTTGTGTTCAGCTGAACAGTAAGGACGAGGTGTTCTTGTGTGTGCTTGAGATTTTGTCTGTCTGTATAAGCAATAATATCCTACCAAGTTGAAAGAACTGAACACTTATTTTTTTCTTCTTGACTTTACATTAAGCCAGCCAAGTAGAGAGCAGTTGAAGGAGCAAAGTTACTGTCATGATTTATTCACCAGAAAGACATAAGCCAATTTTGTTGGCATAAGCATATTATGATTGAAGACCAGAAAAAAATATATCTTTTAAAATAATTCTGAAGTTAATGTAAACCACACCAAACATCTGAAGAAGATACATTTTGGAATAAGGAAGTATGCATTTGTAAAATAAAGATGTCTGTCATATAAAACACATTTTAAAATGCACAGATTATCATAGTTTTGAACACACAAATGTGTCTTTTATCACCTTTTCTCCTTTCAAAAGACAAGAATTTGTTAATCCATCAGCATATAATGAGGTACACTGACAGAGCCAATTATAATTTAGATTTCTGTAAGGAAAATATTACGTGACAGATAGCCTGCTCAGATATTGGCATGAAAGAGTTCTCTCATTTCCTTGACCAATTATGACAATAGCTCCTAAATCATTCTCTCAGTTTGTCTCTGTATACACATGACTAATAGGTAACCAGCGGAATTCAGAGGTTAGAGATTAGAATCATAGAATCATTTAGGTTGGAAAAGACCTTTAAGATCATCAAGTCCAACCGTTAAGCCAGAACTGTCAAATCCATCACTAAACTATGACCCTAAACACTGTATCTACTCATTCTTTAAATGCCTCCAGGGATGGTGATTCCACCACTTCTTTGGGCAGCCTGTTCTGATGCTTGACCACTTTTTCAGTGAAGAATTTTTTCCTAATATCCAAACTAAATGTCCCCTGGCCTAATTTGAGGCTGTTTCTTCTTATCCTTTTACTTGTTGTCTGGAAGAAAAGACTTATCTGCACCGGCCTACAACCTCCTTTCAGGCAGCTGTAGAGAGCAATAAGGTCCCCCCAAGCCTCCTTTTCTTCAGACTAAACAACCCCAGTTCCCTCAGCCGCTCCCCATCAGACTTGTGCTCCAGATCTTTCACCAGCCTCATTGCCCTTCTCTGGATGTGCTGCAGCAATTCTATGCCCATCTTGAAGATGGATTAGGATTAGAAAAATTCCAAATGAAATCATAAAATCTAATGAAAAAAAAAAAGTGAATTTCCCACAGTACTATTTTGATTATGCTGGAATACGTTTAAAATTGATTGATTTTGCAGTGGGTGGAAACAGAAAGCAAAAGCAGCAAGTGCTGGAATAGCTCGGCAACTTTCTCGATTTATAAACGTGTTGTAGATAATTTACTAACTGACTTAGGCAGTGGTTGTTTGATAAATTACTGGGATTTTTTGACTCTTTTTCTCTAAGTGCTTATCTTTGGGCATCATTAATGCTTATTTTTCTTGTGGTTTTTTTTTCCTTCTGGCTCAAAGGTAAAATTTAGGTCAAACAGGCAAGAGAAGAGAACCTTGGAAATGGTGAGATATATAATCCAGGGGCATTTTAATTGAAGATTAGAAATAAGTATTAAAATATTTTCTTCTCTGATATCCATGATATTTGTTGCTCATGGTGAGTAATATTTAATATAATCTGAAGTCACATTTTGATTTTTTTTTTCCTAGAGGAAATATGAAATTGCATTGGTTGTACACTAGGTCACCGTACCAAGTATGCACACTGTCTTTCACAGCAGTGCCAGAGGATGCAGGGGGTGGGGGTGGGAATCTAAAAAGAAATCTTTCTGTTGCAGGCAACTTTATTGATTTTGGTTTTTAAATAGGCCTGGTGATCCATGGAAAGTATACATACTTTAACATTCACATTCTCCATCCAAGCTACAATGAAATGTCAGCCGGAGAAAACTTTACAGTATACCACATCTTCAAAACAAACACCAGACACTTCTTTTTTTCATGTTTATTTTTATCATTTGCTCCAAAGTAGAGAATTAAAGTGTCTCTGAGCCATTGGCCACTGCAGGGCTTGGGCTACTTAAAGGTTATTACCAAGCAGTGGCAGCTCCACGGTTTGCATGGTCCTCTGCCAGTTCAAGGCCATGAGCCCAGACAGACCGTGCCCAGGTCAGGTGCATTTTCTCACTCTGCCCCACACCAAAAGGTCAGGAAAGGGTTGGGATGACTAACACGATCACGTTACTGAAATCAGACATGGGACCTGTTGGAAGGCATGCCATAGAGGGTAATTTATTGTGCTTTTGGTTAAGGACAGCCCTGGGACCATCCCTGTGAAAAAACTGAAGGTAAAGCAGAGCTTATGTACGCTTCAGTTATGGACTGCCCTTGCCTATATGCTTACATGTGTATTCTCTGACACAGAAATACAACATGCTACACTGTTACCAAATGAAAAATTTAACCAAGACAAGGTTTTAAAATATTATTCTCCTCTTTACAAATGACACACTGCAAGATCCCCCAGTGCAGAAAAGTATAAATGCTCAAATGTATATAAGCCTTTGTACAAATATAGACTTTTTTTTTTTTTTTCTCCCCAGTCTTTCTAAAAGTCAAATATGCACACATATACCCAGTATCCTATATTTTCCTATACTTTCTTTAAAGAAATCTGTATGTGCAGTTATATAGCATGGAATATATTCCATTATGGACACACTTGGTATGTATTTGTACATGCTCATAAATACAATACATGCTAGCTACCTACTTATGTATTTCTATTATCCCTAATTTTATTTTGTACATGTATATGTATGACCATGTATGGCTACATCTATACATATTCAGAATTAATTTGTCAACCTGTAAGGCCACATGCACGCAAACATTGTCTAATAGTAAAAAGATCTCTGTAATAATAAGAAAACTGTCCAACTGCATTTTCTAAGCACTTTGGACTGCTTCTTTCAGACTTTGTCATGGAATACTGAAGTGGCAGGCTGGGATTACCATTTAGGCTTTGGTGTGAAGAATAACTAAGTATGGACTTAGCTTGTCACTTGCTGTATTATTCTGAATCTCTTAAAAAGAACAAATCATTATGTAGTTTAACCTTCTATTTTAACACAATTTATGCAAGTGCATACATACAGTTTTGAAAGATGAAATAAAAATAATAAAAATATATTATCTTGTTGAGAGTTTGCATGTGCAGAACAAGAAAGAGGGAGAGCTCAGCTGAGGAAATAAGGCCTGTTCTGCAAATAATGAGAGCTATAGTTCCTCCTTCCCAAATAGGAGAAAATTCAGCAATTTTGACTAAAACTCAGTGACAATTCTGTCCCTTCCATGCTGCCAGCATCGTGCAGTGTTTCACAGAGGAATCACAGCTGTTGACGAAGCAGCTCTGTTGTCACTAAGCTGATTTTGCTATCAGGAGCAACATTAGAAACTGAACTCTTTCCTAAAACTGCCTGTGCTTAGCAACTAACTCTATTAAACTCTGTACAGCCTGCATTTTCCACATACCTTTCATATTTTCCCCTTTTAATATGTTCTACAGCTCAGAAAAGTCTCATCCCCTCAGCCCACAGCTACAAGCTACTAGTCTGGAACCAAGATTAAATCTAAAAAATGTCAAATATAATGAAAAAGAGCAGAGGAGGAGACCGGATGGCTTAGTGGAATGGAAATGGTTTATGAAGTCTTTCACCTCTAACTCAGTGTTCTGAATCTTCTTCAGTCAGTAGTCACTGGAATTTTTGAGCATTTGACAGTTGTTCAGTGACCTATGATAAATAAGTTGTTAGTCTCAGCTGAGCTCCTTGTGACTGTTGTCCACATCGCAGAAAAAACATAGCATCTGACATTGAGAGCATTTTACATCATCACTGGTGATATTAGTAAAGAACTAAAAGGTCAGAGAATGATGTATACTTGTCCAAAAGGAATTTATACATCCATTTTACTCGGATGTTATTAGCAGTTGCTGTACATTACTGATATTATTTTGACACCCTTTTCTGCTCTTAACAAATTATCTTAAAAAGAGCCAGCAGCCATTTTACATTAAACAAGAATTCAAGAATTATAGAATATGGTGACAACTATTTATTTGCTTCCCTCGACTGCCTGTGTAGTGTTGAACACTACACAAAAATAGAGGTGGCCATTGTCCAGAATTTCTGCAATATGAAGTTCAATCTGTGTAAAATGAAATATACCATGAAAATTAAAAATCTTTACCATCATTTACCAGCCATTACACTATTTACATAAGGATGTAACATTCTGAAATGTTTACCAACTCTACCTAGTCCAATTTCATCCTTTACAACTCATACACATTACTGTTGTGAAAGGAAGAACAGATTCTTCGCCTTAAAAAGTAACACAATCTAAAGACTGCCTAAACAAGGCTCTTAAAGTTTTTAGTTTTAAGAAGATCTGAGAAGAAGCATTTCAAGAAAAGAGAAAGTATTTTCATACCAACTTTTACCAGTAAGTCCTGGGAATGTCCCTTGATTTTATAGAAATTCCCACTGCATTTAGATACATTAAAGAATAGGATAGAAGACTAATAAACGTATAAGAAATTATACTGTTTTTGGAAACTTTCCAAATATCCAAGGCATGCAAAGATTACACATTTGTTTCTTTTTTTCTATATTAGAGCCAGTACTTTTACTTCTTTTTTGCTCTGCCTCTGTCTTCTCCTTCCTTTTTTGGTAGTTCTCTTAAAATGTCAAAATCGATCACTTTCTAAGATTTATAGGCTAGTTAAGATTTACAAGGAAGTTCTTCTAATTCCCTGTTGTATGCCCAGGTAAATCTCTTTATTTACTCTAAACTTATCGGAAGAAGTCTTCAGCAAGTCTGCAGCATACAAACAGGAAACATTTTATTAGCAGACAGGAGTGTACTTTCATCAAAAGGATAATGGAAATAATTTTTTCACTCATATTTCAACAAAGAGCAAATATACTGTGTGTATCTATCCACTTTAAAGTCTATTTTTTCAGTAATTGAAATAGATTTCTGCATGTTATGGTAAGTCCAGAAGCATTCTTAAGGAAATTAACCTTTAAATTGCATTTCGTTATGTTTTGCTGGTGCGTCAAAGTGAGCAGGAAAATAAATCAAATTTTCTTATTTGTTGATGGTTTCATTTTCATTTAGCTTCTTGTGAGAGGTTTAATTTATGGTACATGAGAAGTGCCTGAAAGTCAGAAAGCCAAAAGTACTGCAAGCAAATATAACAACAAAAATAATATAATGCATAAATTAAATATAACTTTTAAAGATGTATATTTGTATATATTTTACAGGGATGTGTCATAATGTAAAAGCTCATAATATCAGCAAAAAAGTAAAGTATTAAGCTATGCTAATATCTGTAAAAAGTCTCCAGAGGAAAGTCTTTCATACTTTTCTGGGGAAAGTAACTTCACAATCATAGGCTATCAAGTACACCTATAGAGACTACACCTTTTAAAAAACTTCATGTCCAAAATATAAAAAAAGATTTACAAACACTAATGACACACATCACATTTCTGTCACATAAGATAGCTCAGGTAGTTTTTATTTCACAGTTTGCTAAAGCAACACTGATGTCTGAGTTATGTATAATGCTGAGGTGGTCTATAAAAGCAATATAAGAGGGTAGCATAATTTTTCACGGTGACATGCCACTTCAGAACTTAAAATCCAATCTTTTTTTAATCCTCATTTCCCCTTCCCACTTTTCATTTTTCCTTTTTCCTTTATATTTTTTCTTTTTCCATTTTCCTTCCTTCCCTCTTCCCTTCTGACTTTTCTTTCCGGTTTTGCCTTCCCCTTCCCTTCCCTTCGCACATTCACCTCCTCATTAAAGCAGAAGTTGGCAAAGAACATCTGCCTGTGTCTTGCAACTCTTTGCTAAGGCTAACACCCCCTGCTGGCTTCTGCTGTTAAGTAAGTGTTATGTGGGTCTCGTTTCTCTTTGTTTTGATTTCTTTGTTTTCCTTTCTTTTTTTTTTTTTTTTTTTTTTTTTTTCTTTTTTTTTTCCTCTTCCCTTTCTTTTTTCTTTTCTTTTTTTTTTTTTTTTTGTCTTTAGAAGATCTGTAGTGTTGTATCATCTGCACCATTACCAATCTTATTATTTCTTTCATGTGTTTCATACTATTTTCTGATCTATTGTTAAAAAGAAAAAGTGTTTGACCCTTGAAGAAGTAGAAAAATAGAAAACGTCCATCAAGGAATTAGGTCTTGTGAACCTACTACGGTAGCAGTAGGAAATACATTGTATAATGACAATGAAATATTGAAAGATTGTCAGGGTTTTTTTCTCAACGTAAAGATTATTATGCAGGTGAGTCCAAAGCTTTGAAACAGCAAAGATAACTCCTTGACTTGTAGAGTTGGTGTTAGTGATGGGCTTTGTCTTTTGCTGATGATCTGCAGGTTTGTCTTTATTGCATATTGTATTCTATTCTCTAGCATAGATCATATCTACATTATCATATAGTATGGAATATATGTACGCTAACCCGGTCTTTAAAAATATGAATCACCCAGTCTGAAAAAATCTGTGATTTACAAAGAACTCCATTTACAAAGTGGAATAAACAGGATGAAGCACCACCAATCGTAAATCCAGTTCATTCCCATATTAAAACAGAGGCAGGGAGAACTGGTGACTGTGCAAACTAAGTTAAAGGATCAGTAGTATCAGACTGTAATGCTAGGCTGGCCTAGAACACAGAGTGCAATATGGAAACTAATGGCAGTTATTTGCATCTATATTAATACTTTTCCTAGTTGTTACTCTGTATTCTCCGAACACTAAACAAATCAAGTAAAAGGGAAATAATTTGCTCAGAAGTCCATATGTTCACATTTGTGTGTGATATTTTTTAGTCTAGTAAATGAACTTTACAAAATGTATTGTCATTCTCTTGCATGTTTCTTCACTTAAACTTATCATTTGTAGAAAATATTCGACTAAGCTTCATTAAACAGAGTGTTCAAGAATCAATTAACATGACAGCTTTAGAAATAATTTGTGAAATGAATCAGAAGCTTCCTTTCTGAAAGAAAAAGATGAATAACACTAGCAGTTGACTCACATTGTTTCCTATTCCTTGTGCTTTGCACTGCTTCATCCCTCCTTCTATTCCCTTTGTGCCATCAAAGGGTTCAGAGTTTATCTCAGTATTGTGATCTGGAACATTCAAAGAAAGTAAGGATGCTTTGCATGCAGGATAGAGAATATTCCTAGCAGGTCAGGAGTATGCATGTGACCCTGCACTAGAGCTAGCATTTGGCAACCAGCTATGAGCAAAATAAACTAGAAACCCAGAGAACTCATATATCAGTAGTTTAACATTGTAGTGCCTTCTCATTATGTAGAAATGGACTGTTGCATGTTTAGATTGTTGTACGTACATCTAGTGCTCAATCTTCAAAAGATGGGTTTTAAGCTGATGTATCAGAGCAATTCGTACTCCCGTGCCTAAGAGAAGGGAAAATTTGTAATTCTGGTTCAGTACTGGATAAACACTTCCGTGTGGCCTGACTCCAATATCAGCACTTCATTTTAATGATAACAGCAGCTCTGGTGTTTATTCTAAAATCCTTAAATGTACTTAACAACCTGTTTATGCTTGAAGTGTAGTGAGTTTATGGGGACAGTCAAATGAAACAGATAAGTGTATTATGTAAAACTATTCTGAAATGTTTATTCTGGCAGTTAGTATGCATCTGGAGTAAATTTGGAGACCATTATCCTCAGGTTTCATGCATTTTAAATGAAGTATATTTATTTTAATTTAGAAGCAGACAATTATGTGGGAAATAGAAAGGTTTTGACAGCACAACTATAAATTGAGCTTTTTTTGAAAAGGTATAGTCATCTTAAAATCATCATTAATATTTCATGCATCTGAATTTCTCTTACATGCAGGTTCTATGCCTTTTCAGGCATAGATCAGCAGCTGCAGCTATTAAAGCCATATATTCATACATATATTAACACTTTGTTTAGCACAATGGCACCACTCCCCCCTTTATCCAGCAAACCGCTTTCTGTAACGAAATCAAGGAATCAGTCTGGCTTATCCTGAATGTACATGTGTGTAGAAGTGCAAGTTTTGCCACCATTAGCACTTCCAAAATGTCTATCACCATTCCAGTTGCAAATGCTATTTTTAAATGTCTAGTCACACTTAAAGGTGCTGTCAGTCTGAGGTTTCTAGCTGTGAAATAATTTTTACACAATTTATAATAGTCTTTGTAACCTCATAAAGGAAATCACTTTTCTCTGCAAAGGCTTTCTGTATACAAGACATTTACTACACGTGGATTTCTATAGTAGATATGAGAACTAGACTTCTCTTAATGCCAGATAAAATAGTAAAAAAAAAAAGGCTAGATTTTTACCTCAAAAGTTTTTCAAAGAGATATAAGAACAGTGAATGGTAATATTTGTATACTCTTCCAAGACTGAATTATATTATTTGAGGAAAAGGAATTAAGTTTAATTAAATTAGGTTTTTTGAGACATTTGGATTCAAGCAGGATGTTACAGGCTACGTTTTATTTTGAAGTCCAGAGTCAAGACTGAGCTGTACCTTTTTTCATGAGCAGCAGATTGGTTAAAAAGCAACAAAACATTCACAGGTACAAAGAAGCAAGTCTCCTTTTTCTCCCTTTCTTCACATTCTGTCCACATCTTACTACTCCTATCATTTATGTGTCCACATAGAAAAGTTAAATTTAGCAGTGTTTTAAAACTGAGTTAGAAAATTATGCTCTTTCAACACTGTTATAAAACAAAACCACTAACCTTTTGTCAGTGTATCCTGTCCTGATGTGAGTAGAAGGAATTTTATTGACTAGATTTTTTTCTGAAATAAACAGATTTATGACCTTCAAGAAGGGATCTGAGAAATCTGAAAAAATTATGGATGCAGGTATGTCACCTGGGGCATATATATTTCCATGGCAAATACCAGGAGGAGAGCAACCATATGAACTAAACAAGCAGTAAGTAGAGAGAACCATGACAACACAACTTTTGTGTCACAACTTTTGTCCTGTCACAAGAGAACTGTTTCAGGGAAGAACTAAAACTCTTTCCAACACCCTTTCTCCCTCTCTGAAGAACGCAGCTTGATTTTATGGTACAGAAGCTGTGACTTTTACCCCTAAGGCACAAAACATCTTTGATATGCAAGAGAAAATATGAATGCTTAAGGGGAAAACCAGCAAGTTCCCTTTCATTAAGAAACTGACATGCCTTTAAAGTAAATCTCCTGTGGGTTTGCACACATCTTGTTCTCAATGGGGAAAAAGTGTGCAAGCTTCATTGAATGAGGAAAAGAATCAGAAAATAGCATCTGAGGGCAATGGGTAGCAGACATGGCTCAGCAGCAGCTGTGGTGACAAAGCAGATTCAGAAATTTGTATCAGCCTGACTTTCCTTTCCAACTGTCAATATAGGACTGATGTTACTAACCACCCAATTCTACAATAATGGGGGTGGGGGGGGGTGGGGGGGGGGGGGGGGTGGGGGGCTGGGCGAGAGGAGAAAAAGGAATAAAAAAAAAGAATTAATACTTACACTCCTATACATAAAAACAGCTTTTATTTGCAAATAAACCATAAATTTCAGTAAGGTTACTGTTAAGATACTGTAGCACTTTGCTAAAAGCAAAACCCAAGCCCCCTCAGAATAAAAATACTTCATACACTTGACAATGAAGCAAATTTTTATTTCAGTTTCAGGTGTATAAAATAATCACAGTGAAAACATTTAGGAATTACACTACAAACCACTGTCTAACCTTAAGGAAAATCATAATTTATGAGACTAAATCACAAATATTCACAGATTTATTTTTAAAGCAAGGATTTTCTCTTTTAATAGTCTGATTTGCTTAAATAATTTAAACTCAGGTCTTCTTTTTAAGCAACAACAAAAATATATTAAAACTCTCTGGTTTTAGGGGGGGGTCAGCTAAGCATGAAAGTTTCAAAAAGGTCTGGGAACCAAAGCTCTTTAATGTTCAATGTTTTCCAAATGTCACAGATTTTAGAAAATGTTTTATGAATTCACAACATGAGTTCAAATTTAGTGAATCCTTTTCTCCATGAATAATTCCCTTGTTGTTTTCCAGGGACCTTGAATTACAAAACATGCTTGTCTATCTGGGGTAGTACATGTTATGCAAACAATGAAGAACAAAAAGAAAGAAAACTTTGTATGCTGCTGTTGTTCTTTCCAGAAACATAAATAATCCCAGACTATTCACCAGTTACCTTAGAGATGAGCTGGCCACTAAACCTTCAGGGAAATTAATTAACCTCTTCTAGGAAGAAAGCGCAGGGCGAAATGTGCTACAGTATCTGCAGTTGTGAGACAAGTCACCTGCCTGCTGCATAAAAAGAAAAGGAAACTATTTTGTACGTTAGTATAGGGTGGGATACTATCTTCATACAATAAGACCCTGTGACTTATTTATTCCAAGCATCCATAGTGGGGCAACACCTACCACTCAATCATGGTTTCTTATGCAAACTAAAAGTACAGTCCCAAAGAACAAGGGGACTTCATGGTGGTCCAGAACATATTTGCCTGCCCTGATATTGGAAAAAGCTAGCTTTTTCATGTGAGTCACAGAAGGAAAAAAAAAAAAAAAAAAAGAATTGGCAATTTACCAGTGACAAAGAAAGCAAAACACCAGCAGCGGAGAAACTAAGTCGGGTGGAAATTACTGACATGAGTCAGCTGTTGCTCAGCAAGTACTTCTGTGACTTTAATCAAATGCTAGGAAGGGTAAAATTAGACTGGTCCGAAGTTATTTCTCTAGGTTTAATTTTCATGGAACTAACTTTGCATTCTTGAAGGTAGGGCACACCTGAGGGGCTGAAGGCCTTAAGTCAAAACTGCAGATAAGAGCATTTGTACAGTGATACAATATCAAAAAAAGATATTTATCTAGATTTTAATATTAACATAATTAATTGCATTAAGATTAAACTATAATTAAAAATCAGCTTTCTATGATTTTTGCTGTTCTTCCTACAGAATGTTACAGTTCCTAAGAATTTTTCCTTCAATCCTTAATCTGTTTGGAATTACTGAGGGAAAATCCAGTGACTTAAATTAAGAGAACAGGGAGGCACCAAACTGACCTTTTCCCTTCATTGTAAAATGAATACACCCTTAAAAATCTCAAGTTGTTCACTGAGATAGGAAAAACACTTTGAAGACAGTAATTGCTTAAACCCTTGACTGCATTTGTAATTTCTTGCAAAAGCTTTACAACCTCCCTAAACTGTTAGGAACAGGGCTGCAACTTCAGCACCTGGTGACAGTGCTGCCCTTAGACTTAGCAAAAACAGGTGTTTGCTTTACACAACAGACCAGGGGGCAGGCATTATGCACCCCCACCCCTGTATTTTTGTAATGCAAGAAGATACGGAGACTGGGGGATTGAAAACAGACAGACATAGATAGTGGGGAGGTAGAAGGGATGTGTGGCCGAAGGGTTTCTTTAGGGCCTTGCTTTGCCCCAGCAGTGGCAACCACTGCTGTTCCCATCATCATCCCCAGCTGCAGCAGAGGAGTCACAGTTTGAATCTCCAAGTGACATCCAGCCTGGCACTTAGCCCAGCTGGGGTGTTCTGTCTGTAAGGCAGAAATCTGTGTTTGGGGATAAGAGAAAGCTGAGTAATTTTCTGCATAGTGTTGGGAAGGCATGTGGATTTAGGAAAGCGGCCTTGCACCTACAGATCAGACCAGCTTAGAAAGGGGGATGTAAAGAGGTTATGGTACCTTCATTCCCTCAAAATACAGACCTCTCCTAGGCCCTGTCTCAGAGTTTTAAATCCCAGCGCTTCTCTTCCCCCTCTTCAAACTTCAAGGTCTCACTGACTTCTCCCAGTCTGCCTCCCAGGATCCCCAAACTATCTGACTTCCCTGAGGCTGCCTAGACGCATTTTCTCATCTCAGTTCCATTCTCCATCTCAGACCACTTACTTTCAAAAAAATTATTTTTTTCCATTCCATGGCCACTCCATTTTGTCTTGACCTCTGGGGTAATAGAGTTCAAATCTGAATACTGCTGAGAAGCTTGAGGCTCTCTCTACTATAGAAAATATCAAATGCCACACAGGATTTGGCAGCAAAATGGAAAACTTACCAAAATATAGCTAAGTCAAAATGGATAGGGATGCCACGTGCATGAACTGGAGTTCATTACTCAGGGAAGATGGGCTCTCCTCTTTGTTAATATTGGAGCAGCTGAGGTTACCAGGGAAGAGTTTGTGAAAGTGATCTGGAAGGCTGTGAGATGTGATATCTTTACCTCACAAAGATGATTCTGTACGAGGTGTATTAGACCTTACTGACTATGAGCCAGACCTTAAATCTTTATTTTAAGTGTTTTAGCTGCTTCTGAATATAAGACTATCTACACCCTCTTGAAGACCTGTTTCAAAGTTCCATAAAATAAACCAAAGGCATGCTGAGCTTAATGAGGTCTTGATATCCTACTATTGTTACTATTACTAAATGACTCTGATACCACTCAGTAGTAGTGGTAGTCGTATAGAAACCCTTATACACACCTACCTAAGTTTTATAAAACTTATATCTCCATTTTATGTCAGAGGAAACTGAGTCACAAAAGCTGACTCTCAGTCAGAGTATTCGTGTTACAGAAATGGTCTGTTAAATTCAGAGTTTTAAGTTCAAAACATTGTGCTAGTAGGCAAGCAACACGTCTACACATAGCTGTGTTCAAGTAGCTGAGCTAAGATACAGCGAACAGGAACTTACAGTCTGACTGAAAACTAGCTAGCATCAACCCTACCTAGCTAAATTTCTCTGAAGTTCTGTAGGTAAGCTCTCTTGGATTTTCTTATTTGCTCATATTATTGAATACATATTCTAAGTGTTCTGAACACATGTTCTGAATGCACATTATATGTTCTGGAAACTAATCTCTCTTTTGTCTTAGACCACCATAAAAAGTCAAAGGCATGGTCTTGAAGCTAACGGATTATTTTGCCTGTTCATTATGAACATGAAATAGGCAGATTTCTTTGTTGTTTTAGTTTTTCAGAAAAACTGTAATATAATAAGAATCTAGTGTTCCAAGTAAAACACTGTGAAACAAACTTCAGTTTCTGAGTCATTGGAAAACATTGTTTACAGTTCAGAACACAGAGAACATCCTGAAGTGACCATCCATCATTGCTCTGAATTGCTGGAGGAAATAGAAATAAAATGAGAAAACAGTCTATGATTTTATATTAATTGCAACTCCAAGATGGTCTTACCACAATCAAAATAAGGCCAGTCCGATGGAATTTCTAGATAGGTAATATTGAAAACATATTTCAAGCCTCATTTTATGTCAAGGTACAAAAATCAGATTTCAGATCAATGGTGTAATAAAATAGTGTAAAGTAGCTGATGAAAGCTAACTTGGTTCCAACACAAGCATTCATCATGATAAACATATCTCTCATTTCCACATCTGTCATCCATTTTTAAAACCAATAAATCACTTAAATATGGATTTAACTGTTCCTACAAGTCTTTACAGTGTTATGTGCTGCACTGAAAGAAAACTTGAACAATAATGCACTTTTCTGAATTCAGAATTATTAAAAAATGGATTAGGAGGTTAAGTTATGCTCACATAATTACTGCGCACAAACACAACTGACAGCAAAACAACTGGTCCTTTTCTGGATGGCATTTCTATCTTCCACAGGCTTGAGGTCACCTAATATGCCCTGTGTTTTTATAGGAAAGGGTGAATTATTCAGATTAAAACCTGCCTAGGTAAGCAAAATGCTGGAATCTAAGGGCAGAGTGTAGATATCTGTGAGCCAGATTGGACTGTGACTCAAACGCTGAGGGCAAGGCTGAGACTTGTTACATCCTAAGCACAGTTTGAGCCCAGCGAAGCATGGCAGGAATGCCAGCTGCATGGCCCTTAATAAGAACCAACAAACACCCAGTGGAATGGGCTTAAAGACCTCACCAAATATCCCATGAGAAAACACCTCGCGACTGTTGGACTGATACACTGATTTTTTTCTTCTTGTGACAAAGGGTTTGGAGGAGGGACAAAGGGCTGTGCAGGAAAGAAAAAAGAGCAGAGCAGGGGCGTGATGTTAAAAGACTCATATCATTTTCATTCTGAATCATAGTTGAAGGAAAGCCAGGCAAAGTCAGAAGGTTCGCAACTCTCAGCAAACATAACCAGATTCTGATTTCATTGCTAAGCTTTGCACAGCCTTGATAAGAGAGGTGATTAGAGACTCAGTAGTAAAACTGCTTTATGGATCTGTATTTCAGAATTTTAATTCATTTACACTAGCAAACATTATCATTTGATTTTATTATATATATTTCTAAGCGAAGCTCCTTAGAAATTCTCCAAATCCTCATTCAGAATTATACTAACTTTTAAAAGTATTGTGACAGTGAGCGTAAAAGTGGAAATAATTTTCAGTGTTTTAATATAAATGTTTAATAATTTGGTAATACACTAGCTGTATTTAATTTATTTTTGATTTGCAATGACTGCATTTTTACTGTTTAATATGCTATTCTTACATTGGAATCATGAAATCAGTCTAACACTGTAGACGGTATTCATCACTGTAAGAGGTAGTGGAAAAAATCCTGCAATCTCTCTAGCTGTTATAATGATGATGTTGGTTTCCTGTTCACTACAAGGGTAATTAATGAAGAATTTGGCTGAACTGCACATACCAGGCAGCTAAGGTAATACTTTATGTACACATTTCACTACAGCATAACACACAATACAGGGCTTGTTTTCTTATTTCTTACTTTGAAAATCAATCAGGTCACTAGGCAACTACAATATTGAGCTATAACTAATAGTACTTTGCTGAAGCTGTGTGTAATTTCATCAATTCTTCTGCTAGTGCTGTCCGTCTGAGATAGTGAAAATTTCATTACTGTCTCTGAATACATTTCATGCATAACAAATGAACAATCAATTAAACATGATTTTTTATTACTATTTTTTGTCCCATTTGTACTTAAACTTTATTAATGTTGTATATGACTTCCCTCTTCTTTTCAGACTTTAAGTAATAATTGGTCTTTTAATAAAATTCACCTTTTCCTGGCCCAGAACAAGCTGGAAAATTAAAAAAAAGAAAATACTATCAGTTATTCACACGGTATTCTGCATGACTTCAAGCTTTGTGATATGCTTAGAGATTTAGGAATGAAAGAATCAGGATTTTTTTGTTGTTGTTGTTTGTTTCTCATATCTGGTTGCACACTTATCAAAAGCCTCTATTTAAAATGCTAAGACTGACTATAGTAGAAACAAACCTTCCAAAGGGACACCAGCAAAACCTTTGGCTGACTCCGGTCAAAAGCTAATATGAATGATCTGGGTCTTTTGTTTTACGTGAGCTCGTATCTGATTTTCAGCTCATATAATGCATTTTCATTTCTGTTGCACAGCAGCAGGACTCCTCCTTACCCACACTCACCTCTTGTCATGGCAAGGAGCTCCAGCTGTAAAGGAGGGCTCCAGGAAGTATATTCTTTCCTTGCACACCTGCAGATTGCTTGATACGGTTAAAAAATACTTCACACTTCACCCTTCTATAGTGAAATGCCAGATATAGTAAAACACTGAGTTTGGCTAAGCTGGAAATCAGGACTATCCACTTCAACAGTCTAATAGTCACTGTAATATCATTCATATATTTATAGGGAGAATGAAAAATGTGGAATGGAATATAGAGGTAGGAAGATTCCTGTTCAGTATCCTGAACATCTTGAGGGTTTTTTTCTTTAAAAGTACACTATTAATAAGCAAAGCTGCCAATTAGTTTTAGTATCTGGCACCAGCATGGATTTACGGCAAACTAACCAGCCTCCATAAGCATTCATGCACAGGATCTAATAAACCATCTTCTCAGAGACAGTAGAGAAAGCGGGGATGTACTAAAGCGAGGAAGGTCCACTTACCATGGATTTATAAACTAATACTTAGTTGGAAACACTTATCAATTATTTCAAAATACATCTGCTGATGGCCAGAACAAATTAAATACATGTAACGCAGTTAAGCCTGAGCAGACTGTCTACCAGCAGAATTCACTGAAAGTGTTGGAGTCATAACTAAGGCTGGGTAGTGTTTGGGTTCAATCATGCATACACATTTGAAGCACAACCAATATAAAATATGTGCATGTAGAAGAGAAAGAAATACATAAGCAAATCTTCTCAGTGCAAAACATCATTAAACTCTTTCTATGTGACTTTGTAGCTTGTTTGATCAGTATTCTGGTCCGAGTTCCCCAGGCTTTAAAACTCTGATCTTCATGAGCTGCTTTCCATTATTGCCCCAGTTCCCATACTGTTTAGGATGGGTTAAATACAAAACATGCCTTGAATGAAAAAATAAAAATTAAAAAAAGACATCAGAGCAAGTTCTTCATTTTAGACCTCAGTTAAATAGACATGAAGAACACTGTATCAAGCTTCTTCAATATAATAAAGCAAAGCTGCTTTTAAAGAGTTGTTGGTGATGAGATTGCTTTGCAAATACATACATTCTGTCATCGTGCCAAAACTAGCAGCTCATTTAATTTTCAGCTCTTCCCAACTGTAAATGCACACATTTACAAGCACATCTAAGTGGTCTATGAACTATCCATTCCACATCAAGCAACTCCACTTCACATAATATTATTCCATTTATTTGTAATAGAGTGCATGTCTTGCCCAGCCCTGGTGGAATTCCCTCTTTCCTCTTCTTATTTCCCTTTCCAAAATCTCACCTCTGCACCATCTGTGAAGAAGGTTGTCCGTAGGCAAATGGAGCAGCTGCTGCACAGCAAAGTAAGAAAGGTGAGATGACATTTGGCAGAAGCACCATGCTCCTTATTGCTATCCAGTGAAGGCAGCAAGCATTCATCACGCCAAAAGACATTTTTCTGGGTGGAGATAAGAGTGACACAGTGTTGCAAGAGGCATTAAAAGGTCTGAAATGATGTAGAGGTGGTAGAGGAGGTACTTCTGGAATTTTAGCCTACCTACTTCAGTCTCTCACTTGCTCAGATTCGTTTGTTATCCATAAAATAATAGTTGCAGAATACCTTTTTATACCAGTACATCAAAATCATTATTATGACATGGTACCAGGTATATTATCCATAAAACTTAAAAAGAAGTGTCATCTTCAGCTTTCAGACCAAATGTTTCATGAAGGCTGTTGTGTCCTATGAGTACGATTATCAAAAGGGATGTGGATAATACACCAATTGTTTCACTTCCTAGTGTTTGGGGGGGGGTTGTTTGTTTGGTTGGTTGGGTTTTTTTTGTTGTTTGTTTGTTTGTTTGTTTGTTTGTTTTTGTTGTTTTGTGTGTGGGTTTTTTAATTCAGGTAACCTACTTTTAGTTCATAATTTTCTTTCAGAAACTAGAGTTCTTTGTGAGCTACTGCTAAGCAGTTTCCACCACCACTGTCACTGCCTCTACCTTCTGAAAAGCTCTTTGAGTAATTGTTTAAAGAATGAAAAGATAACATGTTTTCATCTGATTCTGGTCTAGTTTAGATTAACACAAAACAATTCCTTGCAGTTGTAATTCACTATTTAAGGAAAAGGGAGATAGCTTGTTCATTATATTGAACTTTTTGCTGAAGCGAGGATGTGAAGAAAATGCTATCTCTGTGAACACATTTCACATTTAAAGGAGAGGAAAAGTCCATTATGTTGGCCAAGTAAAATGGGAAAAGTGACACACTGCAACAGGAAAAGCATGACAACCAACAGCCTTGCACTGCCCTGTCTGTTCTGTATTGGTTAAAACATACAGCTGGTAGATGGGATCAGAGAAAAGGAAGATGAGCTGCACAGGTGATATAAAGGGTAACAATTCCCCACCACATGAAAATTAAGAGAACTAAGGAAATTTTGTTGTTCAGAGCTATGAATAATGGAAAGGGAGGTTTGGAACATCTAATCAGAAAGCCTGATGAAATTAAAGATGTAAGCTATTCCTTTACACATTCAAAATTCCCACTGACTTTGATGGGAACTTGGCATGAGCAAGGGGTGCAAACTAAGACGTGAATTAACATGCTTAGGGTAAACACAAGTGAGTGGGAAAGCTCCTGTTTGCAACGCAAAGCAGCCAGTGAGACACAGTTCCCTTATTTGCAGTGAGCCTCCTCCCTATCATTAAGATAAGAATCAATTTACTCCAAAAGAAGGGTCTGGACATTGTTGCATTTCCCCTGTCTCAAACCACCACCAGTTTGCCCCAGTGAGGAAGGGCAACACCACATCTATATCTGGTCCAATTAATTTGTAATATGTGGTGAAACGAGTGCAATATTCGATGTGTAATATAACTTCTAATGACTTCTTTTTCTTCTACACCATTTTGCAGACTCACTATGTGAATACAAAATTAAACTTATGCACTCTAATATGAAATTTTAATCAATTGATAATCACTTTTATAAAATGTGTGTTTAGCAGAGTTTTAACTGTATATATTATACCAATTCTAAAAAGCAATATAAAATCACAGTATCTTTTATTCCTTACAGCTGTAATGATTTTGGATGGGATAAAATGTCACGTAAGGGGTTAAACTATTCATTCATTTTTCCATTTAGATTCTGACCCCCAAAGGTGCTTGAGGGCTGTTATCTTTGTTGTATTCTTCCAAGAATTATATGGATGATGTTCCAAACAGATCAAATGCAAATGATATAGTGGCATACTGCAGGGAATTAAAATAGCTTTATCCAGAGGGGAAAATTCCTGCCTTCTCTATTCATACTGTGCCACTGGCTATAAGCATTCTAGGATCCACAGGCTAAAGGGACTATAATTCCTTTGACTCCCTAATCATACTTTTAGACCGTTTGGCAATAGATTTTGTATTAAGTATTAAACACTATACTCTACTAATGGGAAGATAAACATACTTATGCATTCATGTCTGGGTGTCTTGGGTCTTTTTTGTCTTTTTTTTTTTTTTTTCATTTTTCTTTTTCTTACTGATCTGGAGGGTTGTTTATTTGTTGGGTTTTTTTGTTTTTTTTTTTTGTTTGTTTACAGCTCTATTTAAATTCTTAGTCTCAACGGTAATTTTTCACACAACTCACCTATTTGATCAGTCAAATTGAAAATATCTGTTAGTTAGAGTTGCAGTTAATTTGAGAAGTTATCTACCAAACCTCTTCCAAAAGATTGTCCTAAATTTGTTTAAACAGAAAATTAGTGTAAATGTGTTGTGACATGATTTATTAAGAAAATTTATTAAATGTTCTTAAAGACAAACCCTCTCCCCATCTTTCAGAAGAAATTCTGTGCAGAGAAAGACTGACATTATAAATGCAGAGAGGACATCTGAATAACAGAGGTACTGGGTTATAACATGTGCATATCTAAGATAAAACCAATTTATATTTTATGGACAAGGTAAAGGTCTAATAGAAAAGCTATATACAAATTATTTCTGAAAGATTCTGGTTGTAGACCTGTTGGCTGGGGCTTGGTTTGATGCCACCTCAGTGCAGAGCATCTTGAAGTGCCAATATTCTGCATGAGCTTCTGCAGGTTTCCCACCAGTTACATGAGAGGCAGTCAAAACTGCAAATCACAGCAGCAGCAGCTGGGCCAGTGGCATGTCACCTGTGAAAGCTAAAGCCTCTATGGAACTGACTGCTTCAGCCAGGGACTTTGTGTTACTTGGCTAATGCTGAATAAACTGATGGAGGCCAAAAATGGGCTGGTAGCTATGCTTATTAGTGTTTCCTGACACTTTCCATTATAAAATGCTGATTTTAGTACTTTTCAATTTGCCAATTGGTAAGACATTTGGGCTCAAATGTTCCTTAGTGTCTGCTCAAAGGTGGTTAAAATGTGTTATAATGTCTTTTTTGCCAAAACAATCCAGTCATTTCTGAGAATGAGGCAAGAAGTATGTAGCTTCTCTCATGATAATAAATCAAAAAGGAGGCAAGAGGGAGGAAGATGATAAGGGAAGAAGTTGTTTAAATAGTTAATATAATTTGAAGCTGTGGATTGATATTTGGCAGCTGGGGGTAGCAATATGGGATGAAAATTTAAATGTGGCTATTGTTGCCATTTTAAATTATAGGATTTTGGAGAAAAAATGTTCAGGGTCAGCAGAGATTTCTTATGTCTTAAGCACAGAATATTAGTCAGGGAATGAGTTGTGAGGTTCCACTTACAGCTACGTAACAATTTTCTTGTGTATGAAGCTCTGTGATATTTCAAAACCAGAGGCACAAGAAGAGAAAGTAACGAGTCTGTGGAGCCCGGTAGCACAAACACTTATTTCAGCCATGTAGGGGCAAAGGATGGAGCTGTGGGGAATGGGTGCAGTGAGAAAGAGCATCAAAGGGATCTGTCAGAGGGAGACCAGGACTCTATAACGTAAAAAGTGAGGAGAAAGTGGGATTTGCGTTGAGAAATGTGCCAGACTAATTTAAGGAATACAGATTGTAATTGATATGATGAAGAAAATGGAGCTTAGATGTGAACCCAAGGCTTTGGAAGATAGTAAGATCAGCAAGTCTGTGAGGAAATGGCAGGAGAATCCATGACAATAAAAAAATACTGTTTTCTTGAACTTGGAAAGATTCCCAGCACTCCTGAACCACTCCATCGCTATATTAACTCAAGTTATCGGTAGTCTGTATAACAATTCAGGATTTCCATTCACAGATATTAGTACTAATAAATGTGTGGGAGAGTTTTCTGGTGGCATATTGCAATTAGTCATGTTATAAATCCAAATTTGGTAATACTGGAGTAAAAAAACCTGCTTGAGCAACCTTAATTGTGCAGCCCCTATGGGTGTACACTAAGAAAAAAAGAAAAACATTTTTACATAATAGCATGCTGTTTTTCCTTCAGGAAGCATACCTCATTCAGCACCTGAGATGGGGTGCTTCCAGGACCGAACAAGGTTGTGCAGTACACATGACTGATGTGGCCTGGATCCCCCATTTGCAGCAGAAATCGGAATATGTACAGTGGTTAGAAGGAAAAGCTGTAGAGAGGTAGGGAAAAGAATGCTTTAATGATTAATTCAGCCAATGCCACATTGGAGAACAGAGTAAACCTCTGCTAACTTTTCACAGGTGGCCACAAGCTATGTGTTTCCGTTTCCCATTGCCTGCTTTGAGCCTGTGGCTCTGCATGGTTCTGCATTGCAAAAGTACTTTTGAACTTCTTCAGTGGCAGCTGAAGGTAATAGAAGATATTTGAATATAGCAGGAATTGTAAAATGCCAGTTTTTGTCAAGAATCTCCCTGTTTCTCTTAAAAAGGGCAGTTGAAAACAGTCTTTAAAAGATATTCTTGGTCTATCAGTCCTTTCCCATCTGTGCTGGGACCAGACAGGTTATTGGTGTAACATAATTTATAATTGCAAAGAATTTGGAAGTCAATTTTATAGTTTTTAGATCTTTTGTATTATCCAAAGAACATCAAATAAAGTGGCTGATATAAACAATTTTATTCCTTCATCTTCTTCCTATAAGGCAAAATGTCTGAGGAGTATTATTTTGAGTTTTTAAACATGAATAAATGTTCATGTATGTGGTTATTTGCTTTAGAGAAGACAAGATTGAAGAGAACGTGAGGAGATAGAGGTGGTTTTGCATTCTTCAGGGCGTACACAGTCTTACGCTGAGTTTAGGACACATCTGTCCCCAGTCCAAAGTCATTTTTCTCTACAGAGAATGGCCTCAATTTGAAGCAGTGATCAATCATGTTTTGTTCACATCTTCAGCTGGAACTTCGTGGTGTGTTTTATAGGTATGGCATGTATGGCGTTGTGCATGAAGTCCTGATGTCTTTTCTCCCCTTTCTCCTCTGACTAGACTGCCATAGGTTTTAAAGCCCATGTGGTCATGTTTCTTTCCCGTGTAAATTTCAGCACTGAGAAGGGAAGGAAATTTAGCTTCATGCTGAAAACAAATTAGACTTGCTTAGCAATCTCTTCACCTGAAGAGATGCACTGCAAGCCTATAAATTTGAAAGTCCCAAACGCTAGAGACTTTGAGGCCACATAAATTGCATTACTAGAGTTCAGCTGGAACAGGTACAAGATGATTATTCCAGGACAGGGAAAATACAAAACTATGTGATCTTGAGTTATATTCTGCAGGACTCCTAAAAAAAAAAAAAAAAAAAAAAAAAACAAAACAAAAAAAAAACAACCCACAAGAAATTGAGACAAAGTAACAAAGATCAATGGATAACTCTAGAAGCCAGTGCTAGAAGGAAAGTTTAAACAGGTTGGTAATTTGGAAAATATTCTCTTGATGGATAGGTTTTTCTGTTGGTATAAACTTCCTTTAGTTATCGCCAACATAAGTGATAACAAGATCATAAGACTAAAAAGCATTAAGAATCTTGGAGTAATTAGTTTTAATGTCCATTATTTGTTTTAATAAATTAGAGTTTTAATAGAGCTACAAGGGGGAAAAAATGAATAAGGTAAATGAAAATGGAAACAAGGGATAAAGAAACACTGAAGAGTAAAGAAAAATAAGATAAAAATATTATTCACCACTAAAAAAACTCCAACAAAACAGTTACCAATAAGTTGTGATCACTAGAAATGAAAGCAGTTGTCAAATAGTTAAATGATAAAATCAAATCTGTTGCAACTAAATTATTGGCTATCTCTACAAAAAAGTGAAATGTTTCAATTCCAGCATAAGAAATTCAAACATGACGCAACTTATAATATTGATGTAGCGTGTCAAGCTGGGTAGCAAAAGGATAACAAGAATACAGAGAAGAAAACACAAGAGGCACATGAGCTCTCAAGAGCAGACATTTTTTTCAAGTAGCAATAAAGAGTAAGTCTGTGAGAGTAATGCTGCACCTTCAGAATGTGATACCTTTAAAGATGTAGGTAGGAATAGCATAGATGAATTATCACTTTGATCTTTTCAAAAGATGGAAAAAAATATTACATGTATTGGAGGGGAAAGCAGAAAATAGTGAATGGGGTCCAGTACAGGAATGCAAGCTCATATTTGCATACAGAAAGACATCTGGAAATACTACCAAGAACTCTGTCAGTAAGAGTGACTTTAACTGCCCAGAAATGTACTGGAGAACAAATGCTAAAAATAAATTAAGTTTATATGGTTTTGGACTCAGTAACCAACAAATTTATATGCCAGACAGAATCATACTTTGTTATTGCAGACTATGTTTATTTGACTTTGGTAAGTAGCAAGCATGTTGCATAAAAAACAGCTGTAGAAAATAACCTTGGAAAGAATTATCATAAAATAATTCACTTTAAATCAAATAGAAGGAAAACAATAAGCTAGTCTTTAAAGCTTCTGATTCAAAGTGAAGACTTCAATAAAATAATTTTCCATTTAGTCAAGTTAAGCAGAATGAGAAACTTATTTTTTCATTTGCAGTTTGCTATATAAAGAACCTGAGTATTTAAAAAAAATAATACACAGTGGTACTGAAATGATGTGGAACTAAAGTAAAATAAAGATGAGTGAATGTATAAACAAATAACTAACAATAATAACTGGGAATGACCAAAAAAGAACGGAAAGTCTAAAGGAATTGAAAATGCATCTGATTAAAAAATTATAGTTTAACGTTTAGCACATTTAGGATAAGAAACACTTTTTGAAAGTCAAAGGGAGACAGATATATTAAATAAAAAAAAATAAAAAAATTAACATATTTTTACCTCTATAAATAAAAGAGAACTGTGATGAAGTGAACACAGCCTATTGTAAAGATGGGATAAGGATTAGGAAAGGTCCATCAGTGGTCTTACGCTGAAGTTCAGTTATCAGTGAGATTACAGGGAAGATGTGGGATACAAATTACCACTTGATGTGCAGAAAAAGTGCTAAGTGCTTCATGTATGAAAATTAAGGGGGATTGTCACTATCCCAGAATAATGAGTACTGGAACAGTATTGCAGCTCCTCTAGTAGAGGTATGAAACCATCAAGTTTCAGGAAATGGCACACAACAGACATTTAATGTTACATATATTTAAGAAAGCAAAAAAGGGTCATCCTTACACCTGTGACTCTGTCAGACTGGTCTGAGCTATGTTTTACAATAGGAAAGAATGGAGGCGCAGAGGTACAGCGAAAATGTATAAAACACACCCTGAGTTTTGACAAAGACAGATTGTTCCAGGCTAACCCAATATCCTTTGTTAAGGAGATAATTGCTTTACTAGACAAGGGAGATAGGTCTAATCTAGATCTAATCTGCTTGGAAGCCAGGAAAATATTTGATGCTTAATAGGAAATTATGAGTTAAACTAGAGAAGATGATGATTAGGATAAGAACTGAGAACTGGATAAAGAACCTGAAGGATCAGGGACACCTGTGTGGCACAGAGGAGCTACATTGAAATGCATGGTCAGTGCTGAGGCTGGTACTAGTATTTTCAGCCGAGATCTTGGCTTAAAAATGCAAAAATGGTGATGAAATTTGCTAATGGCATGAGTCTGAGAAGCTTCATGAGCCCTAAAGAGGAAATGGTCTGAAAGTACAAGGTTACAAATAGTTATTTCCAGAGAAATTTCAGAAAGAGATCCAGAGATCTAAACAATTATCTGCACTTGAACCTACAAGGATTTTGGTGTTCAACCGACACAAGTATGTACATTTTATGTCTGTCACCCCCATGACCACTGATCAAATAGCACATATCAACAAGTAACTACACAGTAGCAGAAGCTTATGTTTGATGGCAGATAATGTGATGAAATAGCTCAGTAAAGATATTAGCAATTGCACTTCAGTCCAATTCACTTTATTTTCTGCTTTTTTGTGCTGCTTTTACTGTATGACATTTTCTGCCTTGCTTTGAGCTGTTTGCACTGTAAGAAATAGCTTCCCTTTCCTTTCCTTCTATACACTTGAATTTGTATTTAATTACACCCTTTCTTCAACTAGAAAGGCAGTCCAACAGCTGCCTCAAAAGCAGAAAACAGTAAGTGACCTGTAAGAAACGTAACATGATGCTAATAACAAAATGCAATGGCTACTCTTTCTCTTGGAATCTGATTTTATCATCATTCATTTGGCAGTATGTAAAGCCTCCCGCTAAGAGGGAAGCAGGGGGCTGCTGTTTCTTGGAAACAGGAACATAGTGCCACTTGAAGAAACCTCACGGTTCTGGGACCCAGCTTAGTTTCAACTGACCAGCTATTTATGCAGCCTTTTTATTTTAACCCCAAATATAATTTGTGAATGGTTTCTATTTCATTTTAATTTGTACATGAGATCAGTTTCAGTCATTGATCTACTTGCATCTGACTACTTTGTGTGTTTTCTTGTTGGTAACAATAGCATTTTGTATACACTATTCTGTTGACTGAGTGATGATTACATAGCAACAGTATTGTTGTTAAAAAGTCATCCATAATAAGCCAACTTGGGAAATAATCTTGTGATTCATGATTAATTCAAATAAAATGCAGTTCACTATTGAACTGCATATCATGTGCCTATAAATACTTTATCTAAACAGCTGTCGCATTTATTTTGATGCATCTCATAATTCAGCATGCCTACAAATGACAATATTGTCCTTTTGCTCGCAAGCTGTTTTAAAATTTCATATCTCTAGTTCCCAAAGATTCTGAATATTTCTAATCCCTTAGGAATACTTATAGTTAATAGTGAACTCTTTTTCTATAAGTGTATGATTAAATTCTGATGAGTTTAAAAACAAAGGTGAGTTTGAATGTATTACTACTGAACCACATGCTACTCTGACAAGCGACATTCAGAACTAAGCAGTCCACAAATTTTATTTGGTATTGCATATGTATAAGCAACTGTAGCTCGAGTAACTTACTTTATATATATTGGTTTAATATAGTGCAGCATCTGCAGAAAATGCTAGAGCCAAGATTTGTCTGCCACAGTTCAAGCAACTTTTTCAAATGGACTACTTGCAGAATACTTTTGGGATGTTTAAACATTGTATAGATAAATGTTTATAAAGATGCAGATGTAGATGTAGATCTAGACGTAGATAATGTAGATATAACCAAGGATATCACAGACTCTGCTGAAGATAAAAACATGATAACACATCAGGTAATTTATGGATTGAATTATTTGTTCAGTATATTGATCTAGTTCTCATTACAGATGAATTCCAAATATTTAAGAACATTTCATGAAAAAAATAAAAACAATTAAATAATTAAAAAGCTTTAAGCTGGCAAACAAGCCATTGTGTAAAACAGTTGTGGTCAATTCTATAATACTTTTTTATGTACACATCTCTCTTTTAAATTAGATAATATTTTTCTGCAGCAAAATGGCCATTACCAACTAATACAAGCTAAAGCACATTTCTTCGATACAGAAGATAAGACAACATGCTTATAGATTCCTTGGAGCTCTAATGTAACTAACTGAGCCTCATAAACAGGTCACTCATTTATATAAACTGTAGTAGTGAGTTCCAAAGCACCCTAGTAAAGCTAGATGCCCAGTTAATTTTAATGAGTATTAGGCTTCCAGCTCCCTTAGGCAGCTTTCAAAATGTCAGACTATAATTACAAACAGCTTGGACCAAAGCCCATTGAGTTTAATGGAAAGTCTCCCATTGATTTCAGTGAGCTCTTGGATCATTGACTTTACTCTTTGCACAAATATTTCTAAAGGATTTGGATAGTAAATACCACATACTTTAGAAACACCACACTGCAAAGAATATCTTCATTTTTCAGTATATTGGACTATTTACAAAGTACAGAAAAGAAGACTATAAGAAGCCGTATAATTGCAGAAATATTATAAACTTTGGAGGGAAATATAAGACTAAAAAATTAATTAAAGCAAAGTAATTCTACTACAGAGCTAGTCAGGACTGTTTTACAGAATCGTTTCAGCTGAAAAAAGTAAATGAGCCAAACCAGAAACTTTTGCAAGGAACAGCTGATTTTGAGGAATGTAACTGTTGGTAAGGAATGTTAATGTTTTGGAATTGTCAGGATAATCCGTGTCAACGTTTTTTCAATTAATAAATATTGGCTTTGGTTTCTTCTACTTGGAACATTAATCTAATTATAGAAACTCAGGAAATTCAAAAGGATTTTTGGAAATGTTTGAAAGAAAACATTTTTTTCTAACCTGAAAGGAACACCTGTCTGTTTTTTTAGTTGACCAGAATGCATAGAATTTTAACTTTGCACAGGAGAGGAAAAGTTGTCCTGCACAGCACTCTTCAAAAGTTTAGCTGTAGCTATCTGTTACTAAGCTGTATTTTGACAGCTTACAAGTCTACCTTTTCATCCCTAGATATTCAGGTATCATTTTGCTACAGACACGCTAAAAGCCTTAGGCATGAATTGTTGGCAAAGTCACAGACAATACAAACAAAGGTGATTATACTGTGGAGCTCCTCATGAGACAGCAATCCAAGCAGGTGGCTCAGCCCCAGGAACACAAAATGAGAGCATGACACCTGGTTTATCACCATGCTATAATAAAATGCTGGTAGCCAAATGCAGGGTCCCAAACAGGGAGTTCAAATACAGAGCAGCAGAGAAGGTTTCACATACTTTTGGAAAAGAGAAAGGAGCAAAAAATCAAGAGATGGAGTGAAAACACCACAAGCAATAGTTAAATACAATTAATATAGAAGTAAACTGTAGAAGATGAGTTGTAAATCTCATACAGTCACTGTGAAAAAACACTCAGCTGGAAATGAGCTGATATTAGGAAACAGTATGGTGCAGTGGAAGGGAGGTAAGGCAAAGCAATCTTCCAGCTCTCTTCCCTTCAAAAGTGGTAATTCTGAGAGCAGATAATCAATCAAAAAAAGGTAACTCAGGCAAATGCTAACGTCTCTTCTAAAGCTCAACCTTCTAATTAGCACTGCCTTATAATTAGCTTATACAGACATGCACACACACATGCGCACACACACACACACACATACAGATGAAATTGCATTACAACAAAATTATTGTGAGGAAGCAAGTTAAGCTGCCAGACCTGGGAGATTTAACCAGTGACTGCCATGTAACATAGCCATAAAAGGCCTTAGCGCTATGCTTCTACCCTACACAAAATGAAGTGCAGATCTACTAAGAAATCTACTAAGAAACTGAAACTCTGGCTGGAATCACATTAGGAACAGAGGATAGAAGTCAGATATTTTTTAAAAAAGAAATAATAATGAAATGGAAGGTGCATTAAATAAGATTTAAAGTTGCTCTTAAGGTATCACTGAGTCCTAATGCAACCTTGACTGCTCAGAACGAATGGAGCTAAGCAAAGCCTAAATATCAGTGTACTTATAACTCAAAGACAAGGAGACACTACAGTCTTGCCATAGCAGTATTTTCATAAATGATGAAACTGTTCAAAAAAACTCAGTTGATATATTTCTTTCTACCTGTGCCTAACATAGTGACCTTTGGGGTTTTTGCTTGTTTCATAAATAAAACATCTTAACTAAAATACCCAATAAATGCCCTAGATTCCGTGAAATCTGAGATCAAAAGCTAGCAAAGATATGCTCCAAGATTTTGATAGTCCTCTTCAGGTTCTGGCTTGTTACGACTCTTGAGAAACAGAACCACAAGCATGGAAATAATATTTTTTAGTTTTGTTATTGTTCAAATTAATTTCAATTTAATTTCCAGGACAAATAAATGTTCCTTTAAGAAACTGAAGACATCACCTGTGTGAAAGAGCTGTTGCAAACCAAAAAAGTGTTTTTGAGAAGAGATGGATGCATAGAAACACCCACTCTCAAACCAAACCAATCCAACACAAACCAAAACAAATCAACACAAAATAAACCAAACTAAAACAAAACAAAACATGATTTAAAAAACACATGCTTCCTTCATACAAGGAAATAATAAAGCAAACTAAAAAAGATGGCCTGCAACCCACATCATTGATAATTTTTAACAGTCCAGAGCAGTGATAATTTTTTTTCTGCTAAGCAGTCAGAAAATAATGAGTTTTTTTTTCATTGGGACTCAAAATTACCTTAGTACAAACAACACAGATTAACAAGGAATTAAAAGCCAATGTTGAGCTAAAGGATGAATTGATGGAGGATAGCAGTTGGAAGATTTCACGGTCACTCAGTAATATAACATCTCATTGCAATGTTGGCACTCCCAAAAGGAAAAGCATTAACATTTTAATCTAGATCAGGCTTGTGCTTTTGAAGTGAAGCTCCTTAATTCTCCCCGCATACGGCACTTTGCTGTGCATTATGGAGTGCTCCAGGAGTACAGGAACACATAAAGCTGAATAAAAAGATTCCCCCAAGAGTGTGCATAGTGAGTTCGAACCACAAGTGGGTGTTCAGTCCTTCTGTCCAGTAGAGAGCCTGCCCAGAATCCACCAAAACACAGGCAATTGGATCACTGGTTTCCCACACCAGGTATTTAATTTTCCAGACTATCTCCTATTATACCACTCCACTTGCTAGTGTAGGCATGGCCCTAGAAATCCATTGGTACAACCATTAACCAGCTTGGCAAATAATATATGTGTTATTGCACAGTTCTGTGTAAACTTCCATGAAATAACTTTGTCTCTTGGACAGAGATGCTGGAGTTGGTTTTGATTTTAAGGTTTTCCACAATGTATTCATAATGTCTTTGCAGCAAGAACAATAAAATACCACGAAAAATTACCTAATCTTACATTGTTGCAGTTTACTGTTCACTTGAAACAAATCAATAGCAGAATAACTTTGAACATTTAGGCAAGTCAAATACAAATTCATTGAATTTTATGCATTTTTCATATTTGATCATCTAAGTATTGGTCCTGTTGTTTTTACCAGCTGTAAAACCACAATGCTGCAAAGACAGGGGAAACACCAGACTTGATCTCAGATTTATTTTCAATATCTTCACTTGTACTATTCAGTCAAGATTATTTTACCCAACATAGAGCAGACTTCTACCTAACAAAAAGTGTTTAAGGAAAACAAGTATGAAATCACAATGATTGATTCCAAAAGTTTCCACTCGTTCACAATAAATCCCAAGCAGACAAATGATGACAGTTTATTAGAGACTATTATTTTTCCAGATAGAAAATCTCTGTGTTCTCATAGTTATTTGCAGTAGACTGTCAAAGTTTATATACTTTTGTTAAGAAAATGAAAACAATATAAAATCAGATGTTGCAAACACTGTAAAATGGTATTGTTCTATTTCTATTGAAAGTTTGCTTCAAAATTTATTGAAGATATAAATAATAAAAGCAAAATAAGTAAATCATTGATTATTTTTTTTATTAAGTAGAAATGTAACATATGGTTACTTAAAAGATTGTTTTTTCCCCAAATAATTCATTAGTAAGAATTTTTTATTTTTATGCCAGGTCAGAACAAAACTGTATCTAGAATGGAATTTTCTACAATACAGAAATGCCAGTTTCCTTCAGGCACATTTTAATTGTTATCCATTTATAAATGCACTGTTCTGAAATACTGCCATGAGAAATTTCTTCTATGCCACATTATCATTTAAGGTTTATGTATCAGCATATTAGTTCTAGATGCAAACTGGCAGCTGACCATCATGACATCTAGTAAATTAATTTCTTCTAAATTTTTCCTGTTCATTTTGGTCATGGGCCAGAGAGTTCACTGGTTTACAGTAACTTTTTGCATCCATTTTCATAGCACTATATTCCTTTCTATCTACTAAGGATCCAATCTGCCCAGTTTAATGATTAATATTTAATGTTTTCATGATGTGGAAATTATTACACTGGATATCTTATCCTGCAAGGAATAGGCACAGGCTATGAACTAACAGTTTTCACCTCTACAGTCACTTAAAAAATTACAACATAATCAACAAATTCCACATTATATCTTTGCTGGCTTTTGACATAGTTACGTAAAATCCAGTGGGATCACAATGTCCCACACATAATTTTTAATCTACCAATCTTACAAAATGCTAGTTGTAATGCTACTGACATTCAAATCAGGTTATTCAGTTTCTCCTGCTCTTTCTTTCCCCTTTTGTTTATAGAGAGCCATGTATTCATTTGGTCATGATCTTGCTCCTTATTTTACGTGCCCTTCTCAAATGCCTTGCTGACCTTTACTGACTTTTTTTTATGTCTAACCAAGCTTTTATTTATGTAAGAACACCCAGAATGGCTTTGAAATTATGTCATGAAAAATTTTAAGTAGCCTCATTTCTTCTCAGTTCCCTATCTTAAGTTTAAGCACTGGTTCCACATTGTATCATACAGCTGTCCTTCACTGCGCAGCCTCCATTTGCTCCAAAAGTTTCTCTCTAGTACAAAAAGTTTACATCTCTACTCCTTTACAAAGATTTTTCTTTCCCTTTGGTACTAGGTACTCAAAAAACCACCATGGTGGTTCAACTTTCTCACCTCCTATCAAAAGGTTTATTATGTTGCTCCCCTGACCTGGTCTTCCTTCTGTTATTAGTAAATGTGTCTATATCATCACTATTATCTTTCTCAAGTACTCCCTAGAGATTATCTACATGCCACAAGAGCTCTGTCTTTTGTTCCTAACAGATATATCATTATGTACATAAGCCTCTATGCAGTTCTCAATGATACCTTCAACTCGGTTATTCATAGATCTGGTAGTCATCTCTGTGGGCATCTCTACGGGCTGCCCTTTTCTGTCATCACAGGCATTAAATCTTGACATCTCTATCAGGTGTTATTGCTTGTGATATTTGTTGTTTATTATATATCAAGTATCCACGCTCTGTATGTATTGCGAAATACGTGCAGGGGGTTCATAAAAGCTAGGTGAAATTTGTTGGGCAAGATCATATTTAAGAAGTACAGTCAGAGCTCTTGATAGGTATTTCGATACTTTGCTAGAGTTGACTTTTGTTTTCATTTTTAATGTTTGGTGGGGGTTATTTTTGGTCTACCTCCATTATGAAGTAATTTTCTTATGTAAGTGTCAGTGGTTCTCAGTTTTTAGAATTTGGATTATTTTGGTTGTCTTCTCCAATCTGGCTGATTGTTTCTGCAAAATCTATTCCTGGTTAACCTTGCCTGAAGATTTTACATAAGATCCAAGTCTGCTTTTTCATTGCATTTGCAGGTAACATAATTTAATTGACTAATTATAACAATGCTTGCTCTCACATTTTCTAACTAATGTGCTGCATTTAAACTTTAGGGTGTCATTTTATCTTTTTAAACGTTAAGAGATGGATTTTTATCTTTCTGAAGCAAATTCTACATGCAGAGATTAATGTCCTTAGGTGAATCATGAGACATTATTATTCCTTTTGCCTAAAATTCATCATCTATCCCCAAAACACCTAGACCATATGTATTACCTTGTCTTATTAATGTCAAACCAACTAGAGTTTGTTATTTTTTCTTATGAGTCCATTCAATTTACTAGGCCTTTGTCTAAGTAATTCAGTGTCTTTATTTAGCTGTCTACTACTGCACATGAAAGGCTTCATTCTTCTTTAATTACTCGTAAATGAGGGTATAGTCATGTGCAACTTAGCAGGGGGAAAGACTGTAATGTATGTAGCTGTTTATTTTTAGTATTCAGGATCACAAAGGAAAAATATTCTTAATACAAGTAAAATTAAATATCGATAACAAGAGAAAGAAAAATCTTTCTTCCTCACTGCCATTTCACTGGTGGAAAATTCATGTCTAGTCATTAAGTTACGACAGTGAAATATAAAACAAAACTAGTGCCATAGTACAACAACTGAATATATCACTGAACCACCACCATTTCATGACCGAACTACTCTTTACATGAAACATTTTATTTAAAAATGGTTTTTACTCTAGTTTTTTATATTAAATACACCTTACATGATTTGTCTGATAACTATATCCATAGCGTGTTGTCATTATTTTTGACAATACTGCCTTCTATAAATATTTTCAGTGTTAAATAACACTAATTTTCCACAAACTTCAGAAAAAAAACTTGCTTCAATAACTATGTTCCTACTCCAAAATAATTGAAAAGCAATGACAATCAAGCTCCAAGGCATGACATCTGTTAACCTGCATTCTTCACCACTGAACTTCAGAGAGATAAAGGAAAGAAGTCGTTCTAATAACACTGTACAGCGACCTTGATGGCAATGGATATAAGCCACATTTCAATGCTTCGTGCAAACTCAGTTTAATAGTCCTACTAAATCACATATTTATTTCATATAAATATAGTTTCGTATATTGAGAATAATGAAATTTTACCATGTGGTTTACAATTCTTCCTATACCACACAATCCAAATGCTAATGAGGAATTCACAAAAGAAAATCTGGGAAAACTGACTGTTTTGTCCAGCACACAATCAGAATGGAAAGGTGATAACCTGGGAACACGTGAAGACACCATGGCTGTCATTGCATTCCCACCTTCAAGCCACACAACAGTAGTGTGACATATTTCTTAAGGGGGTAACCTATATTAATCTCGTAATTCATAGATTTAGTCTAAGTAAAACCAAATTACCTGGGATATATACAACTCTGAAGCAGCAAAGAGAAGAGAAAGCTAGACGTGACATTTATTTCTCATCAGAGGAATCTGCTACATTGCTTGTTAAAATGTCCTGCCTCAAAGCCTGCATAAATGATCTGCTGAGCATATATCACTTGATAAAGCCAGCTGATCTGGCCATAGCAATTTAAGAAGTTCTACTTCTACTTTACACAGTCAGTCCTTTGGACAGAGTTTACTACTATGAGGACAGAGCAGAGCAACTGGGTGTGTTCCTATGCCAGTTGCTTTGGAGGCACTTCTCACGTCTCATCTCAAAGGGGCAGAGAAGGCAGGTTTGTAAATAAGGTACAAGCTTTTGCATTGAAGTTGTTTTGAGATGGAATTGAGAGGTGTGAGGCACACGTTCCAGTCTGGTAATTCTTTTGAGCCTGTTTGGTGTTTGGTAATGGCACAAACATAGCAACTGCCTGACCTTTGTGTCAGCTTAAGAATCAGAGAGTCTGTCTATCAGAACTTTAGGTTCAGGAATGCAACAGTTAAGTGTCCTACACGTGACTGGTGCCAAAACATCAAGTCTTTATACAAGGTACCGAGGAATGAAGGGAGCTATATTCAGTTCAGCAGAGAGGAAGAGACAATTTTCACTCCATAGGCTGCTGGAGAGCCCAGCATGTGTGGAAGACAGATTCCTCACCCTGCTCCAGGCAGATGTGGAGGATTAGACCGTGAGACCCCCAAGAAAATTAGCTAAGCAGTGCAGTACCATCTGAGACCACTTGTGTTCATGACCCAAAAAAGAAATGTAGATGCACTGGAAATTGTATGGATGCTGCCCGAACTGCCAATATTGTTGCATCACATTCTGAAAATTTACATTGTGAGGGCAGAAGCCTTTACAAAACTTGTCTTCAGCCTTTATCATTGAGTCGTGTCACTGGTCAAAACTGAAAATAATAAAACACCACTTTTAGTAGATGGGCTATATTGACATTAGAGCTAAACTTCTCATCATTATCAGCTCAATCTCAATTGCCCTTCCCTTGTCATTTCAAAGTCTGCAGTGTGTCAGGACGCAAGATTTTCATTCACACTTTGATTTTACCAGTATTCACATGCCTAGGATGAGGTATGCTGTACAAGTTCACCTGAAAAATTGTTTCTAGATCAAATTATTTCAGAATTTGATGTGCCCCTCTGTAACGCATTAAGACAATTATTTGGAAAAGCATTCTCCCCTAGCTCAAATGAATACTACTATAAAATATATGTCAAAAAGAGAGAGGTGCAGCAAACAGCTTAAAATGCATTGGGAATCTGACTATATTCAACTCTTTTTATTGGGAGGTACTAGGATTAGGATTTCCAGAACAGTTTAAGTTAGCATTTCAAATTAATTGAGAGCTTTAACTCCTTGTGGTTCTTTTGAAAATATCAACTATAAAAATTAGTCATTATTAAAACCTGAGATACATTAATATACTGTATTTATTGCATTTCTTTATACTGTCAAATAGGCTTTTTGGATAAAAGTTATAAAAAGCTTTGAAAACCGGATAAAATTGAGCGTACTTTCTCAGTTTAAGAAATCAATTACTCAAAATATTCAGACTGAAATACAAAGCCGTTTGAAAGTGAACAGAAACACATTGACAGCTCTTAATCATGTCAAAGATTCAGCCAGGTTGCACAAGGATCACACACAGTCTTTGGATGCAGAAATAATGGACTAAACTATGGGTAACAGAAGTATAGAGCTAGTCAGACTTTCATTAGTCACATGCTGCTCTACATAGACATACTTGAACTATTTTTAATGTCAGCTGAATCCAGAAGTTGACATTTTTCCAAAATCTTAGCTCCTGATAACTCCAGGTTCCTGGAACTTCTTTCTTTTCTCTACACCTGGACTTTGGCCACACTGTATTTGTGCTAGTTCTAGAGGAGAATTAGGTCTTACATGGAAGATTCTCATAAGTCCTCCTGATTCCAAGCTCCTTCTGTGAAAAGTCACCTGGCAAATTCTGACAGCACCCTTCTCACAACTTGTAATAACTTTATTATCTGATGTACCCATTATCTGAGTCATCCCAATTTCTTATTATCTTCAATAAGTAGCAACCTGTATACATGCACATTTTCCCTAGAAAAGTACTTAAATTTTAATTGCAATTAAAATATTTTTATAGAAAATTTTGAAATTCAGCATATTTAGATTAACATCCTTTTGCATGATCATGCTGCTTTTCCAGAATCTGGAAGGTAATACTAGGTATTTGATGGGAGCCATCATGTCTTCTTAGACCCCTTAGAACAGAGAACCCTTAGGTGGGGAGCAAAAATAATAAAATAGCATATTATTTTCTGAAGAGGGCCAGGATAGAATGCAAATAGTCTAGTATGCCATTTGTGCTCTGAGAGGCAAAATGATAAGTTCTTGAGAGAAGGAATTAAGAGTTAACAATAAAAATGCTTCTCACACTATTGCTGAAAATAAATTTGGTATCATCTGTAAATGAAATTCCTGTAGATAAACAGACAAATCTACTGATTTCAAAGAAAACAGCCTGAGCCCCAGGAATCTGAACAATCCAAATATATATAAGAGAAAGTTAATAAATAATGTAAGCTTTAATATCTCCACAGTTGATTGCAGCTATATGTCAGGCACAGTGTTAAAGAGAGGAGAAATCTCTTGGAATACCCTATAACCCAGAGCTTCCAGCTGATGATTGCTGCCAACAAACTGGAAGTCCAGGGTCAGCCGATATGCATTACGGTATAGTAAATCCTGAGGATGTTGATTTAAAAGAGCTATCTTATTTGGCACTCTCTTAGAGATAATTTAAGATAAAAGACTAACTCTACTCTCAATTATGTAACTGTAAAACAAAGTTGCCTCACAGCCCTGAGGTAGTCTTACAACATGAGCCAACTAATGTCAAAATTCTTGGATTTATTTTTTGATTTATCTGAGGAGGTTTTAAGGACTAGAAAAAATCAGTATTCACAGTAATGTAGTAGATATTCCGTGAAATGTAGTTAAATTCCATTTCCCTCATTAAGAAATCAGTGGTTTGAAGAACGCTTGTTCACATGACAAGGTTCCAGTTCAGCACAAAAACAAGAGTTCAGTCTTATTTTCAATTTGACTTTAATGGGAATAACCCCATGAACAAAATATATGCTTAAGTGTCTTCCTGGGCTTTAGTTTGGGCCAAACCTCATTAAAAACAACTGGAACTTTTTCAGTGAGGTAAAACAGATTTACTTATGGCAACAAATATTGTACCTATCTAGCAAAAGGCAAGGTTAGCATGTACTAAAATCACTTAAAGTCAAATCTTCAAGTCACCTGGACACCTGCATTTTGAACTGGATATTAGGAAACAGTTCTTCACTGATGAGCACTGGAACAACCTTCCCAGAGAAGAGGTCATGGCCTCAAGCCTGTCAGTAGTCCAGAAGCATTTGTTCTTAATAGTTTAACTTTTACGTTGCCCTGTGTGGAGTCAGGAGTTACACTCAGTCTTGCTCATGGGTCCCTTTCCAACTCAGTATATTGTGATTCTATGAACGGATTTCCAAAACAGTTAAAGTAATAGTAAGTTTTGCAAAGCTTAAGTCATCTTAAACTCTTAAACATCTTAAACATCAATTAAACTCTTATTTCTGGTATTTTTTATTGGTTGACAAATCAGATATCCAAAATATTGACCAGATTAATGCTCAGCTTTTTGGAAGGTTGATATTCTGTAGCAATGTATCTTGTGTTTCAGAGTACAGGAAGACAGATAGAAAATTAGAGTAGCCTTGTAGCACTGAGTCAGCATACTCTAATAGAAACTAATATTTCAGTTGCTAAGATTAATGCAAACATTATTTTACACTTTGTTTTGGATACTGATAAAGTGCCTTAGGCCTGGAAGAACTGACAATGAAGGGAAAGAAGACACAGAATAACTGCGTTACTAGATGGAATACCATTTCATCATTTCTTCCTTACAGGAAAAGTCAGAGGCAAAATAAAACCCTGTAACCCCGTCACTGGACAAACTGAACACTGTATTTGTGTGTTCACAGCGTAATACTTTACTGCTACAAACAACAGCACAGGGGCCACTTTTTTTTTTTTTTTTTTTAGTCTTATTTCCATTTAAGAGACAGAGAGAAACTGGGCAAGTTTTTGAGATAAATTCACGGAACAGAGGGAAAATTTCAGACATATCAATCTTGGAGGTTTTCAGTCCTGGAATTGTTGATTAATAATCTTGTTACCAAAGGTCCAATAACCTGTTATCTACTGGATCAAATATCATTAGTATTGTAGACTTCTTCCTCCCTAACCTGCTGGACATGCCTGTTCTCACAAATGTGCTATAGTGTGGCACCTGCTGAATTGCTGCAGATACTAGAGGTACTGCTCTGTTTCCATCTGCTTTCCCACAAACACCGATTTTTATAAAATGGACTGCAGACTAAAGGATGTGTAGCGTTCTGGGAATTTTCAGATGTCTCTAATGTACTCTATTCATTTTTTCAGAACCAGTAAACCAATTAAGTTGCCTTGAAATAAAAATCATACAAGAACAGATAGGCACCACTCATATTGTTTTCTTATTTAGGAAGAATGGTGGGAAAGCACTTAGTAAGCAATGAAAACCACTATGTTATAAGGGATTTGAGTAATGGTTATGAAATAGGTTTTCCTATTTGCATGAGCTGAAATTCACGCACTTGACAATTTATATTCAAAATATAAGCCTTTTCCAGGATGTATATGGCTCATGGAGAATAAACACAAACACACAGTAATCTGCAACTGTTATGATTTACAGTGGCAGCTTCTCATAGAAAATATCATCTGTTCACTGGGACTTCTGCCATTTTATTGCTCAGACTACTCTCATATCGTATAACTTCTGCAAAAAGAAATAAGATTTTCTCCTGGGGACAAATATGCTAAGATCTTCACTTATTTAATTTTATTGGTAGTGTATATGTACATTTTGTCAATAGGAAACTGCAAGGCCTAAATAGGAAACTGCAAGGCCTTTTTTTTTTTTTTAAGATGGTGTTAAACTGGGTAGCATGTGTCATCTGCTGACAATTTCTGCTTTTCCCTTTAGACTGATTATTTATACCTAAGCCATTTTTTATCTGAACGAACATTTTTCCTAGAAATTTTTGTGTGCTGTTTTTTGCTAGTACAGTCCTATAATTTTTAATGCTGCATAAAAAATAACAAAAAGAAAAAAAAAAAAAAAAGGAAACCGTATTTGTTATTTGCAAGAGTGGTGAATTTCAATATCCAGGCTGCATTTAATGGGAATTACTGAATTTACAAGATTTGTGGAGTTCTTTTAATGTATGGTTGGGTACAGATTACTTGATACTACAGGCACTTATAACTCCCGTTACATAACCATAGAATACTGAAAGCTAGAAAATATTGATATGATCCATCCACTTAATATACTGAAATAATTACAAGGCATACACTTATTATTTCCTTTCCTTTTGGTTTTACATATTGAAGGGAACCATGTACCTAAAAGTAGTTCCAATCCATTTTTATCCTTGGACAGTTGCAACTCTGGATTGTGTTACAAATACTTTTAATATTCATTAATTCTAAACCCCTACCTTCCTTTCATCTCCATTCACTTCTATTTCACCCATGGCTTTGTAGTGTAATGTTGCAATGATAAGTCTGCAGATTAACCCTCATGGCTGTGAAGGACATTATTGACCTCAGTGGTTCTACTTACATAGGAACCTACCTACTGGGACATCATTATGAAACTAGTACCATAAACTGCCTGAATAGATGTCAGTAACTAATTACTAACTAGTCATTAACAAGCTAATGATATTAATATATGTGATTAACTAGTTCTATTAACAGCCAGAATGATTCCATGTCACATTTTACTACGAATTTCTGGTGCAATAATGATAACCTATGGGCCCTATAAATTAAAACTATTTTATAGGTATCCATTAAGAAATTATGGTGTTAATCACAGTGGCAGTCATTACCAGAGTAATAAAAATGGCCCAAGATCGTCACTGGTAAAGGACTCTACTCCTTGCCCAGAAACCTTGTACATCTACCTAAAAAATTTCACTAGTGAATAGAAAGATATAAAACCAGTAATGTTGTCAGAAATATTAATAAGGAGAATGTATGTCAAAAGCATAGAACTGCAGCATTTCAGATTCTGGAAGAACATTAGCTATTAAAGGAATGGGGTAAAATTAATTTGCAAACCTGGACCAGAGTTAGTTCTCAGTTACAATAAATTCCAGAATAAAACCAGAAAACATTCTCACAATTTCTTTAAAGGTTTGGTAAAATTAAAGAGTACTTATAAGGGATTTGGGATGTTTGTGATGTCTGTTCTGTATGTGTTACATTAGGGAACTTGCACCTTTTTATATTTCATTTTTATATATGATGCATTGCTGGAAGTAAAAGAAGCAAGATACACTTGGTAATGCAATGGGAAGTGTTTAAAAAAAGCAGATCCCTGGCAGGCAGAAACTGCAGTGCAGTTTGAATGACAAAAAGTGTAACCAGAAATCAGAACATTCCTTAATTGTTTATTTATGATACAAATGTGAATTGCCTTATGCCTTACATAGACTACATGTACATGGACAGGTTAACTGGTCTGAGAAACAGCTAGCTCTGAAGGTGCAAGTTCAGAATAATTAAGACTGCATCATGTTAACAGAACTCTCCTGTCATTTGGGATCCTAGGATACTGCTTTGCATTTTCTTTTCTTTCTCTTTCTGTTAAATAGTATGTAATTTTTACCATAAATGAAGAAATCCGAGGACAGAACTTTGGCTGACTACCGATATCATGTGAGACAGATTTTCATGTGGATTTGAATGCATTGTGGGGAATGAAAGGACTACATCATTCTGAATGACTTACAGTGATCCTTTCAAAGCCTTATTTGCATCTGCCAGTACTAAACCAGACAGCAGGAGCCCTTAGTACTGCCAGGAAACACAGTGGCCTCTAATTGCTTGTATGTTGATTGCAAGCTTTTCAGAAAGAAATCCATCATATAAAATATGTCCTAGGTTGCTGAGCAGTGCAATGATCACATGCCTACTTTTAAGAAGGGCAGCTGAAGAGAAAGATGAGGCTTACAGGAGTGGCTAGGCAAGGGGGAAAAAAAAACCCCAAACTAAAAAGTGGAATCTGATTCTCACATCCTTATTCACATCAAGGTAGCTTTATAGCACACTAGCAGCATAAAAAAGGATGAAGTAGGTGTAAATAATAGTTGCAACTACAGTATGGCAATACAGTAGCATCAAAGCAGCATAAAAGACCTTTATTGCAGGCAATGATTTGATGACTGCTGTTCTCATAGCTGTACCTGAGCAACCCTGAAACTATCTGCTGCAAACCAGAGCTCAGGGAAGCTAACACTTGCCATTTACCAGGCAGTATTTTGCTAGCACCATTTGTAATAATGCATATCCTGCTTGCTTTAGCAAATTTGTTCAGAGCCAGTACAAGCTACATTGCATAAGCTTTAACAATTTTTTTCCCCAAAGTAGGATTGTTCTCACTGTGCATAAGGATCATGTCCATTAAGTGACAAAAAATATTGGAGCTGGAGAGACAGGAAGAAGAAACTTGAAGAGAAAAAAAGAAAATGATCAAAAGATTAAGGGGGAAAAAACCAACCTTAAAGAAGAGAAGTGAAATACACAGTTCTCATGAAGAAGAGCTGTAGATCAACTTTTTCACATTGGACTCTATCCCTGATGGGATAGCTTCACCTTGATTAACATGGGGGGTGCCTTCAATTCTGTGGAAGTTTCATTCTCTTAGAGGCTGAATGGAAATGCCTTAGAGAGATAAGCTGGCGTAAGGTTTTTAATTAGGAGATTTTAAACCTTTCCTGTCCAATTTTTCCACAAGACAGAGCATTCTATTCTGATTGAACATAAATCAAAAAATACCTTCATTCTGGAAAGGACTGAGAGAGAAGCCAGATTTATACGTGGCTGTGAAAACTGCATTCTCTTTTGTCACATTAAGACCAAGACAAACCCATTGTGTTCATATGGTTTTGTTCCTTCCTGCTACCAAAGGACATAGTTACATAACATTTTCTGTTTCATTTTGTTAATTAACTCACTGTTTTCTGGATTTCTTCTCAAAAAGTGAAACACCATGAGAAACCACTGTATCCAGTGTGCACTTTTGCACATAATAATATCCCATGCACAAAACTATAAACTATGCATTTTCTGATTTATGTCTTGATTGTATTCAGAATAATAAGTTCCTCAGTTGCATGTCCATGTATGTTACTGGGCTTAGAAATGAGATAAGGTTCATGTATTTTCATTTACAATTTTTGGTCAAAGCAGGTTTCTGGTAGGTGTACAGAGTTTTTTCTGGACCTTATTCTTAGTGTAAATCCTCTGGTGATCATCCAAAACTTACCATTATTTTACGCAAATAGTTTCAAGAATACAATGAAGAGAGAGCAACCCCCAGACTTGCCCTCAGCTCTTAACTCAGTAAAAACAGGTGATAATTTGCACATCTTCATCACTTTGTACAGGCCAGCATATCTCTTCTGCACTCATGTACAATCTTGCTGGATCACCTTCTTCAGGTGTGTTTATGGTGTGTTCATTGACTAAGATGGTCTTGGACATCTCATCCCTTCATCAACCAGATTACAAACAACCTCTTTTGTCATGAATTTACTTAGTTTTGCAAAGAAGGGTATTTTCTTGTAAAAATCAAAACATGGGAGAAAGAATGCGGCTTGACTGCATTTTTCCAACATAGCATAGTGATCAGGCTAATGTTTTACTTTAGGAAACATAAATGATCTCTAGACTAGGATCCTAAAAATAGTCTTGGGTAATACTGGCAAATACAAGTAAGAAATATCAATAGTGAAGTTCAGAAACTTTTATGTGGCTCCTCTTCTACTCAAGTTTCATAGTCATTTGGAAGTAAAACTTTTTTTGCCTGTACGTACTTGTGGTCACCAGGAGGCTTCAGTGGAAAGGCAGGTATTTTATGTACATTTTCAGTGTAACACTCAATTCCTTTCAGTTTAAAACCAGTAATTTCAATTAGACAAATAATCCATTTACTATTCACCATTGCAGCAGCTACATGCTTTTGTCTCTGGCTGGGAGGTGTGAGCTACTCATTTTCCACAGAAGCATGAGTCGGTCTGTTAGTAGTATGGATGTTGACTTCAAATCATAGCGTGCACACAGATACTAGAGAAAGACACTATTTTGTGCATATAGGTCTAATTCCAGGGGAAAGTAATTGCTTCCATATGAAAAGGTTAGCCAAAAAACTCATCTACATACACTTGTGAAGGAGACACAATCCTGATAAAAAAATACCGACAGATTTTTGACGTTATTATTTGGTTTATGTTTTTAATCATCCTGCAATCAGGAAGAAAATCTCTTTGATTCTTCGTTGCAATTTTTTCCACACACCTGAATGTCTGCGAGGTACAACTTAGCAGATCACTGCTCAGCCACTTCCAACCCATATTTCCTAGCACAGAGACAGTAACCTAGAGCAGGGAGTGTCTCTCTTACCTACTCATACATATAAGGGGGAAGAAAGAGGTATTTTCAAGGCAAAATCCTCAAGAACAGAATTTAAATGAAGGACAAAGCATTTTGTCACTTTTCAAATAACGGTGAGGGCTTTTCCTGTTTATTTCATACCAGTACCTATTTCTGAAAAATAAAATGTGAAGTGGGTTAGAAATACTGATTTGTATAAACACAAGGTTAGTTACTACATCTCTTTGAAATGCTGAAATTAAAAATGCTATATTATAAATGTCAGATAATTTCAAATAAATACAAATCCTGGCTTTTTAAAGTAGTAACTAGACCACAGTCTGTTTGCACACTCTCACAGAAATAAAGTAATACTGCAGATCTTAAAGAACTGGATGACAAAAATTTGATGGCAAGAAGGTACCACTCCTTAAGTAGATATGATATTTTCCTAGGGAAATCCACACTGTGCTTTGGCTTTCTGAAGTAGTTGCTTAAAGGTACCTGTGTGAGATTTCACTTGATTTACTTGTTTTAATGCAGTCAGCTATGTAAATGAATTATACATTTGCATCAGGAAACTTATTATTTAATATTATGTTCCAGTGAATCTAAGTGAATAACCTGCATGGAAAGACCCTGATTTCTGCTGTCATATCACTGTTCTGTGGTTTTTCACTTTGTGCAGCAGAGTGAAAAAGAACAGGAATAAATTCTGTGATTTCTCAACACTGATTACATTTATTAACACTTCACTACATAAACTACAGTGCACCACCACACATGCTCCCATGTCTCATTATTTCCATTATCTAGCATTCATTTAGGCTTCACAACATAGCATACAAACATTGCGATGTTAATTTTTAAATTAAACCCAAAGGCAAGTTTAATTTTAAACAGCATTAATTTTCACGGTGAAAGACTTCGGTGACTTGTCTTATGCAAGGACGTTGATATTAAATTTGCTATTTAATAAAGACTGATGAACAAATGGACAGAAGTTTGTCAATAAGGGTTTGTCAGTTTTGCTTCCTTTCCTCACAAGTTAATGAAATTTGCTTCATAGACCATCCCTAATGATGCAAAGCAGATCTGGCATTGCACAGGTTGCTGCTGCTGTCTTAGTTCAGCAGTATTAGGCAGTCATACTGGTGTGGCACATTAGAAAGAGACGAGCAAGACTTAGTGAACTAAAATACAAAGTTGGCAATTTGTTAAATAAAATTAAAGGATGGCTAATTGCAATTTCTTTTTCTTCAGGAAGACAGCACACAAAAAAACACAACAGGATCAACACGGAAACAAAGGACTCCGTATCAGCTGAATGTGAAAGAGCATAAAGGGTGCCAATGCCTCTCCTGTTCCAATCACAATAGCCCCAAAATGCATATTTTAGATTAAAATTGCAGTCATGAAAAAAAAAAAAAAAAAAAACAAACAAAAAAAAAACCCAAAAAAAAAAAAAAAACAAAAACCAAAAACCAAACTTTTGGCTTATTCAGTGTGGACCTTTGACAAAGTCAATGATTCAAAAACTATACTGAGGTAAGTTTGCTTTAGCTGGGCCAAAAAAAAACCCCACCCAAACAAACCAAACAAAACCAAAATCCCCACCAACCATATTTAGGTCCTATATCCAAAACCAAAATGAAGATGTTTTACTTATTTTCTCTTACTTTGTATACCTCCAAGTCAACCATGAGTGGGGAAAAAAAAGTATAACTGTTCCCATGTTAACTTAATCCTCGGCAGTTGAAACCTCGTATGAATTTATTTCATTGAGTATATGCAGTTTTCACCATAACTCCGTAAAGAACACTTGTGTGTCTCTGATGCTTTCTAATACAGACTAAAACTATGTCTCTAATGTCTCTTGAGACAAATTGAAAACTTATTTTGTAGCTCATTTAATTGATCTTTGATGAAGCTACTATTCTGCCTGTGTGTACTATACGTACTGTGATTGCCATTACTTTCCTCTGAGTAGGTAACAGAAGAAGATATCATAACAAACCTTTGAATTGAGACTCTATCACAAAGTAAATGTTTCAGAAGTAATTGTATTAGTTCTGCTATTCTTTCAGGAGGTCCTACTAAACACCATGTCTAGTGCTAGACTCATAAAAATAGATGGCAAGGTATTGCAAACACTCCCAAGTGGCATTACAAGATCATATTTTGTTCCTTAAAAAATCATTTTCTCACAGACACATGACTGCAGTTTCACCAGTGACAGTGGAAATTATTCACTGATAACAGTGCCTGGAGTGTGGCTCACTGCTAGCATAATATTTTCTTTCACATTGCTTCCAAAAATGAGGGAATATTACAGTTTTTCCTATCAGGATTTACTATATGCTGGCTGTTTATTTTTATTTAAATTAACTTGATTACTCTACTCATAGAAACTACTCCTATAATGCCTATTTCTTATAAATTCTTTTAAGAGACAGACACATAGGTTTTCCCCTAGTAAACTCAGAGGCCCTGTAAATAAGCTGCAATGTGACAGTTTCCTTCTGTAAGAGCCGGTTTATGACCAGATCATTAAATCAGAATAAACTGAACCTCTCACCTGAAATGGTAGAAATGTTGATGCTTGTTTTCTCACCCTTAATTATATTACACAAAGTGAACTCAATCCAGCTATTACATGATACACTAGCTGTTTTCAGAGCCTTCCAGAACGAAGACATTCAAGTAATTAAGAAGAAAATAGACTAATTTACCAGTGTTTAGACTGTTCTCATCCTACTGGAACCCCATACATTTTGTGAATGTGAGATAGCTAGCGCACATGAGCCTCAGATAGTGGCTATATGCTAGAAATGTAGAAAGACAGCAACACTTCAGGCTCTTGGGTGGCAGAGATAATAACCAGACAGGTCTTATACAATGTACTGCTGTGGAGATAAACTGTCACCGGACTGTTGCACAACTTCTGAATAATAGGACATTAAGGTATGTGGATACCTGGCATAAAGGGGGGTGGGGTGGAAAAAGGGGGGGGGGGGGGGGGGGGGGAAGGATAGGTGAAAGGAAGTTTAAAAATAGGAAATCAGACTGTTTATTCCTTCCTGTATGAAAGGAAAGCTCACTGATGCTGAGGTTATTCATTACACCAGGACAGAAGCAATTTATTAAACTATAACTCAGGTAGTGTCAGCACTTTCATCATAAATCCATTTTTAAGAGGTCTAAAACCTGACTGTGACATTTTTTTCAGGCCTGAAACATTTCCTTAAAGGTCTCTCCCTGAGCATCAAAAAATATAAAATCACATGTAACTATGTCTCTCATTTTCTAATTAAAAATATTAAAATTTATTTTAAGTATAGCACTTTGCAAGATCTAAAGGGTTTCCTTGACTCATTCTTTTGAATTTGTTACAGGTGACACAAGGACTTCCTTACTGGATTGTGCAATGGCTTTGTTTTTTCAAGGCATATTTAGAAGCGGCGAGGGGCAGCTGAACTATCCTCTATCCAATCCCCCTGCTTTCCCCTCTCCCTCCTCTCCTCCACAGCTTCAGGGTCTTGTAAGCAGGTAGCTTACAATGACTTTTTACCTCTATGATGTGTATGGCTACTCAGCTTCTGCTTCAAACAATTCATAAGCAGCTGAATTTATTCTGGTAATACCCTGTAGGTTCCTGAGGTTAGCATTCAAAGTTATGCTTGCAAAACTCTCAGTATTTTGCCCTCTCTGCTACTGAATCTAAAATATAGTAGGGGCTGACAGTAGTAAGGTGAAATTTTATCTTCCCACAGGTTAACATTCAGAGCCCTTAATGATTTTTTTTTCTTTGACCATCTTTTTGAACCTAGAGTAATGCACATTACAAAAATGACAGATATTATTCCTAAACTTCCTATACATCCCCTTTCTTAATTCTACAGCTTTTATCTAAAACCTTCCCCAGACAAGTTTTTAATTTGAGTTTGTCTCACATGTTTAAAGGAACTTCACACATGGTTTTAACATCCTCAGGTAACTGTGCAGTCCATGGGTATCAGTGGGTAAGTTGCTGTTTTCCACTGGGGGAGATTTATCCATGCATTCTATTTTCCATCACTTTGCTGAAAAGAAGCCATAATACAGTATGCAATTTCACAGAACACTACCAAAAAGAATGCATCAGTGTAAAGACTAGATCTTATAAAGTTCTGTCAGCATAGTGGCCCAGTGGACTATTGCTTTATCTTGTTACAGTTCCTGTGACAACTGAGTCCTGAATTACAGTACTGCCAATTACATTTTCCTACAGTACATTTTCCATTTCTTGTGAGTTCTTCCTCTCTTTTTGGCTTTACATACTTCTCTTCTATTTTCCTACTTTTGTCAGCTAATGGAAACTGAGATTATGTGCATTAATAGGGGACACAGTTTCGTAATGTTAAAAGTGTACGTATTGCTTTCTGGAACTTTAAATTAAAAAATTTCTACTGCAATTACTTTCAAAAGATTATTGCTTTAACTTCTATAACAGTTAAACAGATTTAAAATTAATTAGTTCCCAAGAAGCTCAGACATTAGTGTGGGTTTTTTCAGTCAATGAAGTAAAATGGCACAGAAATTATATTTAAGCAGAGACATTCTAGCTAAAGTTATTTAAATTATAGAACCACTGAGTATCACTTGATGATATACTACAGCAGAACACTTTGTGCACTCTTTCACAGAAATGTTAACACTAAATTAAATTTCATCTCTACAAATATTCTGTGAAGAAATAATTGGCCATTAATATAATTTCATAGCATTGGACAATGCAGAATGGTAAAGGAAAACTTCAGATTATTTACCACAGGTCTAATATTTGAAATTACTATATGATGCACATAATTTATTCCTTCCTCTAAAAGCTACAAAACAGCAGTAAATTGTACTATAACATCAGACATACTAAGAGGATAGTGAGTGTATTGTAGCATCTTCCGAATATGCTGACCCCAAACTACTTTTTCAATGAATTAGATCTTACTTCTCTTTGTTTCAAACTCCCTGAGGCCCACATATCTTTCAAAAATTAATTTGTTTCCTTGCTTTGCAGACTGATTTTCTTCCAAAAGGTCATTAAAAGACAATGTTTTGCCTCCTTCTGCAGTTCATAAAATTCGTATTCTGTACCTCAGAAGCGTAGCAAAACTTGCGAGTAATTAAGTCCCCCCTCCCTTTTTTTAATTGATGGCATTTTAAAACTAAACTCCAGAGGCATGAACTGTGTCAGTTGCTGATGCATTGAAGGGTTTGGCTAGCGTGCAGATTACCTCCACTACATTAAACTCCCTGAATACTGCCAAGTATAGCATTAGAAAATTCCAGCGTGGGATCGGATTGGGATTCCTGACTTGTCCTGTCTGGGAGCTGAAGACCAGGTGCCTTTTTATGTTTGCTTGTTTTCATAAATGACAGCTCCTATGAGTCATTACAAAAGTATGGCTGGCATCTTTCTGTGATTTTTCAGGTGCTTTCAAACAGCTACCCACATGGTAGTAGAAAAGTGGTGCAGTTACTTGGCAAAGCCAGTTCAAGTGCTTGTGTGCATTTCAGAGAGGTGAAATTCTGCAGATTTCACTGGCTCTCCCTTCCCTGCTGGGCCATGAGCCTGTTCTGCAGAATTCACCCATGGAGGTGTTTTCCCTTGGGGTTAGCTGGTTTTGGTATCCATCCTGCCATAAAACACAAATGAATTGACTGTCTCTCACCTGCTTTGCCTATTGGAAACTTGCAAAGCTGTGAATGTCAGGTGATTCTGAAACATTATCTGAGGCTCCGGTTAAACGGACATGGTTTGGGATTGAAGCTTAACAGAGAGCACAAAGGAGTCCGATTGCTTCTACTCTGCACACAGATACTGTTCTGAGTGCAGACGTTGGACTAGATTCCCTGTATCAGTTATTTCTGTCAGCACGTCCCAGTGATAACTGTGTGCCCTGTTCCTTTGGGTTACCTCATATTTCCTCTTGAAAAAACTTTATCTCCTTTAACTCCTTGCTCCAATTTCTGCTCAGAGATGGTTCTACTTGCTTTAACATATTCTCATGAAGCAAATAGCAAATATCGTTTCAGTTGTTGGGGTATTGGCTTGTTTTTCACAAGAACAAGGCAGAAGAGAGACTACTGGTTGCTGATCATTATGCTTAGAGGGAGGGAGGCTGTGAGGGCTGCCAAATTTTTATCACCTTAGAACATTTTATCGCAATGGAGCATTTTATCATCTTATCCATGGCAAACTTTCCATTGCCAACAAGTGCAATCCCAGTCTTGAATATCAGGTCAGGAATACATGACAGTGACAACGGTTTGCTGAAATACCTTTCAGATTACGCTCTTTCTCTTTCCTGTGACAGTCATCTCATTGTCTAATTTCATAATAAGAAAGGACATTTGTGTCTCTATGAAGTAATGGCATTCATCTTTGTAGTTTGAATACTAATTTTACTGTCTGATTTTTATTTTAATATTTTATCAAACATCCAAAATGTGCCCAAGCTGGAGAAGAAGAGAAAAATCTGTCATCACCCATTAACATAAGACAAAAGAGTTTCTGCAATTTATAATCCAGCATACTCAGACTAATAGTAATCCAGACAATGGGAACCATGAATGGGAAGTCACTATCTTAATTTGTAGGAACCAAGTCACAAAATTTAAAGAATAGAAAAAATAAAAAAGTAAATTAAAAGTACAGTTAAAGAAAACCAAAAAAGAGTTAACAGAACAAATGAACTGCTACCAAGCGGCAATATGCACACTCCTTTATGTCAACTATATCTGAAGTATTTCTGGAGCATTACTTACTGTTAAGAAACAAAACAAAACAAAACAAAACAAACAAAAAAAGAAAAAAAAAAAAAAAAAGGAAAAGACAAGGAATAGCCAGTATTAGTTATTAAACTAGTAAAAGCCTAAACTCTTGTAACCATCTCCAGCTGTAAATGAGCAACAGTTTTAGCATTCCTTCAGCTTTTTCTCTTCCTTGTTTCCATTGTCTCCTCTTAGCCTGCCATTCTGTCAATACTTTTTACTGAACAAACTCTAGAGAAAAAGAGTGCATGAATATAAAGTATGGAACAGCTGGGTAGCAATGCTGCAGAGAGGGATTGGAGAATGGAGATTATTGTGCATCTTGAGATGTACATGAATCAAAAAATGCCTTCATGGGAATAAAAAAATCATTGGTTTATATATACTTAAGCCTTAGGAAATACTCTATTCAACATAGCAAAGACTGCTAGATGACTGTGGACACCTTTGGGTGATACAAAGAGCCAAGAAGAGAGAAAAAGCTTGGGAACCACGAACTATATTAACAATACTATTTTTAAAATGGTCTTAATTAGTCCAAGAAGACTAAGAAGGGTGTAGCAATATTTGAATACTTAAAAGACTGCTGCTGATCAGCCATCTGGTCCACCTGTCTGTGACAGAGTGGGCAAGAATTAATGGCCTTAAACTGATACTCAGGGACAGTCTTTGGATATCTTTTCAACAAAAAGGTGAAGGAAACTCAACTCCTACTTAATGGCTGAGAAACCCTCAGGAGTTCCCAGGTGGACATTGATCAGAGGGGCTCCTTCCAGTGGCTTGGTACTTCCTGCTCACGGCAAAATTGTCCCCTTCTTTCTCACTATGTCCTGCCTGGATCTTATCCTTCTCTTGTGAGTGGAGTGAGATAATATATGTGTTTTTTTCTGTATGCTTCAGTAGAACTATGCTTTTACCTTTAAACTGGGATTCCTGTTTCTTCGTACTGCTGATGTGCTAAGTGTGTAAGAAACGTTGGCTCCCTTACAGTATAACACTTATTTGTCATATGGCAGTATTGGTAAAATTATTGAAACTAGTTCATCCTCAATAATCAATGAAGCTTAAGTATAATCAATCAAACCTAAATGAAATAGACTAACTGATAAATCAGGAGTATAGTTTGCCTGGATTGGATGACATTTTCCTCATATTAGTTTTAAGGAACTCTCTTAAGATACCAGAGAGAGTTTGATATATATATGTGTTGGGGTCTGCAGTGGGTCTGCAGACAAGTTAGTTGACTTCAAAGACTTAGCCGTGTACCTTTAAGACAGCCACAAATTGTCAGTTATGTAAACAGGATGTGAAGAATCGGAACTTAGAACCGCAGCATACGGGCACCTGCAGCAACAGCAAATAGCAAGCAAGAAGAACACAAAAACCTATCACCTATCAGGGTCTGACATATGTACTGTCTAAGATATATAAATAATTTGTATAAACAATAAAGGCCATTTTGTCCGAACCCAGGAATGCAGACATAGGTTTTTTTCAGTCTGCCTCGACCTGCGTCACCACATACATGCACACTGTTATTTGTATATCAATATTTTGCTGAATCTTGTGTTATGCTGTTATTTAGCCTGTCTTATTATTTTCTTTTCTGCAACAAATGATCAGTCCTACTATCCTAGTGTGGTAACAGTATGGAGAATCCCAAACCACTGAAAATAATGAATTAATTCTTCATAAATTATTACTTTGGTTTACAGTGCACATAAAATATTTAAAAATATATTATTATCTCTATTTGCCTGTTGATTCTGATTTTTTTGCTCTTGTTTGTGGGACCAATTTTAAACTTTTCTTTGTAACAGGAAAAGTATAAACTTGGTCTTTTTAATGAAAGCTGAGATTTATGTGTAAACACAAGTCTGTAGGAGCAAGGACTTTAGAAGAATTATTTCAAAACACATAACAATCACAATAGTTGGAACATTTCTATCAGTTTTTTTCAGATAAAAATAGTACCATACTGTAAAGAATTCCTCTAAACAAGATCCTTTGTTGGCTGAAGTTGATATTTTTTTCCACATGTTCAAGCCACATGAAGCTGATTGTCACCTGTACTTAAGGCCCCTTGTAGACCTCTTGAGAAGTGTGTACAAGGGCTCAGATGTGAGCAGAGATCTGTTTTATGACCAGTTTAATATTTCTTTTCCCCGTCAGAATGAGATAAAGGGTTTAAAAGGGGAACTTCAGTTCCCAAGGAAGGAAATAAACTATTCTTAGCACTAACATTATCCTTTAGTTGCTCCAGTGGCTTGGGGAAAAAGTGGAAAGGAATTTGTGGTACTTCCCTGTGAGTTTTCCCATCCAGATAAGGTTCTTCCTGAGTGGCTTTCTGAGATCTTTGTTTCTTTTTTATTTTTTCTGTTTCCCAAAAGAAAAAAAATACTCAAGTTTTATCCAAATATAGCTGAGATTACCCTCCTTTTTCCTAGGATACTCTGTATTTCTTTGAAGATATTTATTTTTTCAAATATGGATTAATTCTTGCTGTTTCTCGACATTTTCTTATCTTTAAAACTATTTTATAAATCATACATCATAAGATGCATGTATTTTATGGACATTTTAAGCACCATATCTTTTTTCTTGCTTTTATTTTTCCATAGGGACTGAAAAAACATGCATGTTGTATTAAGAAGTATAAGTGACAGACTTGAAATTTAGGGTGATTTTTCTAAGTGTACATGTTTTAATTTATTATTTTTTTTTAGTTTGATTCTATATCTGATTTTACAGCAGAATAAGTAATTTCTTTGGTAATAACCAAAAAATATTTCTTTAAGTATTAACATAGTTTAAACTTACTGATGGTTTCCAAAATAATTGAAGATATTAAGATGAAAGGATTTAAAATTAATACATATTTTACTTTAGATTAGGTTTAGAATGACAGAAATTATTACATCCAGTGTTGAAAGATTAGACTTAATTAGAGTTTTATCTCTCGTAAAGTTAATATTTTCAGTTTCCCAGGTTTACCAAAGCACTTCAAACTGTATTTTCCAATCCATTTATAAATGTACAAATGCTGCAAAACAAACACATTTCTTCTCTGGCTTTTGCAAGGGAGTCTAGAGCCCATGACACTGTGATGACTCTAGAGGTACTTTCTCAAAGAAAGATGACAAATTGTGTTAATTATAACAAATGTCAGTTGCTGAAATGATTTATTGCAAGAACAATGACTGGTTGGTTATACATTATAGGGTGGAGGCCATGCAAGACTGTTTTATATGAATGCAAACACACTCTATTCACAGTCCCAGAAACAAAGTTAGCTATGGTAGCTTTGTAGACCAATTGATACAGCAGTACAGGGAACTAATCAACATACCACTATTGTAATCATCATGTCTGTTTACATAAAGTAAATGGGAATCAGAGCAACATGTGACTGTGACCATAAATTTCACGGAAGTTTTCAAGTTTTAAATACGTGTGTTTACTATGCTTCATTCCAATGCAAGCAACTGACATTTAATACTTTGTGCCTGTTTTAAGAGACACACACATATATACGTGATATATAAAGATGTACTTTAAAAAAATCAATAAGCACATATTTGATTTTATTGTTTTTGTTTGTTGTTTTTTTCTTAAACTGAGGAATTTTTTCAAAGGCAAAACAACTTGCCTGAAAGGCTTTTAGATGGTATTAATAAGGTAATAATTTTCTTACTTGGAAAAGAGGAAAAGTGTGTTTGAAACTATTGTCTTTACTGTTGTTTAAGGTTAATCTTATTTCCTTGAAGACAAAACATGTCAAAATTACATACAGAAAGGCAAAAGAAAGAATTAGAATGACATAAAATGTAGCTCTGTGTTGTTTTTTATTTTTACTCACTCACTATACAGACTTGCTGCTGAATTAAAACCAAAATCAAAGCATTGTCATAGCATATCTACTGCTTGGAGGTGTGGTACATTTGTACTAACATCAGACTCCCTAAATCACTGTTTCTAGCTATGTTTTTCACTCCTAATCTCTCAGAGGTGCTGCAAAAGTAAGGTGTTAGCTACCCAAGCAAGCTATTAGTAACAGAAGGCAAGGAAGGCAAAGACTGGGAAAAAAAGGGAGGATGAGAAAGTAAAAAGAAGATGAAGAATAAGGATGTAAGCAGATGCAAATGTGTGTAAGTGCCCAATTTTTTATTTTTTTTTTCTCAGAGAAGGTGAGTAATCTTTCATTCAGTCTATTCAGAATACCCTGAAAAAGTGGACGACAAACACCCAGTTACAGCCAGGTGGACATCAGTGCCCCATGCAATTAAGGGCATGACAACTGTAAGAAGGAGCTCCTTGTTTCAATTCAGTTGGACTTCTAGTACCAATATTACATTATAAACCTCAAACTATGAGATGTCTCCTATTATTTTACCTGTCACTCAGATGTAATTTACAACACTTAGTGCCCACCTAAATTACCAGGATCCAGGACATATGTAATGCCATAACTTATCCAGATCCTTCTCAAGAAAGACATGGATTTTCTGCAGGTCCTGTACCAAATCACACAACATGGATGTTGCTCTAAAATGGCACTAGCTTCCTCTGGTTTGATACTTGAATGTCTCATGTAATTTTAATTTCTTCATGGGCAAAAGTGCTATACAGTCTTTCAGTTGGATTAGTGGTAGTTTTGCTTCAGCAGAGTCAGGTTTTCTATCTCCATCTTTTTGGTGATTTGTATGAACATCATTTAACAAGAAGGTCAGCTGGGCCTTCATTAGAGTGAAAGCTACTACGTGTAAGCCTGTGTATGACCTTTTACCTGGAGAGTATACTACTTCTGGCTACAAGTTTCATCCCTGGAACTGGCACCACAGGTTTTTTGGATTTTTGTGAACTATTCTAAGAGCTCAAAAAGAGAGAAACATAATGAATAAGCTAAGGATTTTACTCACAGGCTTCAATAAACTGAAGCTGATTAATGTTCTGTGCTCACACAAATGAAAAGGTACAGTTTAGATGGCTTTGGTTGACATTAAACATGACTTCTCCCCTTTTCTTAATCTTACAGAAATCTCTTCAAACACTTTTGGGAGAGAAATTTAAGAGAGAAGAGGAGAACAAAGAGAAGTCTATCTCATCTACAGCCAGAAAGGCAGAAAATTTATTTTAGTCTTATCAGTCAGACCCTCTTTTCTTTGTGGATATTAGAGTAGACAAAGAGGGGAGGAAAGAAGCTTTTGGGTCACTAGATAGATTACTTATAGGTAGTATTCATAGTCTGATGAAAATAGCTTAAGCAAAGGAAGTTTTGACCTTGATTTTTTAAAAATTAAATATTTAATGCATATTGATGGGAATTAAAATGATCCTCATTTTTATAGGGTGCAAGATAATCTAGGGATATGATCTAGTGCTGGGGTTTTTTCCTACTGTGCCAGGAATAGTCAGAATAAAGAAATAACAAAAATTGTCTCTTCAACACCTAAATTCTCAGCTGCCTCTTATTTTCCAAAAAGGCTTTAGATGGCCATTAGCATTTCACAAAACTCACCTTCTGTGCTGAGATAATTTATTTCTTGTTAGGATGGTAACTCATACTAATTGAGATAAACTGTTTCTAATTAATTGAAACCTGGCATTTGTAGATTGTATTCTAAATGTCTGCAAAGAGCACAGAAATCAGAGTCAGGTAAATGTTATTGATTTTGCAAATGTGTGATTTAAATTCCCAGATATACATTACTTATATGCATATTTCTGTAAAAACTCTTGGAAATCGAGCAGTAATTAAAAAAAAATAATAAAAAAAAAATCACTCACTAACCCTTAATGTGGTTGAAAACTAGAGATTAGTGGGACTATACCCACTGAAAAGGACTATCAGTTATGTAAACATGCTTGAGTAAGGTTCATTTTGAGCCAATGTTAGCTATTTAATTGACTGTAAGACAGGGGACAGCTACTGCCACATACAGAAAAAAGTCACAATAAATGGATGGGGATGATGCTGGAACAACTTCTTGCCATCCCCCTTTGACCATTTGAAGCTTAATGTGATATTCCAAGCTGAAGAACATATTCTGTGGTCTGCCAGGAAGGCCTGTTTTAACTCCATTTGACCCAAGCAATATCCCATTAGAGTTCTCTGTCGCTGAGTTAAGATTCATTAACACCAACCCCTAAAATCAACCCTGTTCAGAACAAGGCCTGGAGATTGAACTTTTTGTTCAGAACACAATAGCTGTTCATTACTTACCTTGCACATATTGTGACGACAAAAGGATGTGTACTCTTTCAAATCCTAAAACCATGAGACAGCATAGTAGGGAAGACTGTCTTCCTCAGGGCTATTTTTTTCACAAGGCAAAGTAGAGACAGGATTTAATCAGTAGCGTGCTTGTTAACTTATTCACTTTCAAAAGAAGGAAAATAAACAAGAAATGCTTAGCAACCAGTTATACACAGTGAGACTCTGGCTTACCAAAATATGCACCACAACTACAGTCCTCACTGTTTTCCTCCCACTATTAATATTAGTAACCCATTTCATGATTTTTTTCAGGAATGCCTTCAGCATTCCAACACTGCCATCATAGTTGAGTCTAGAAATATGCTTTATATGATTGTAGTGACCTAGATGACAAATTGTAGCTTTAGTGATGCTCTGTCAACATAAAATACCTTACAGTAGCACTCAGCACCTCTTTATCTGTATTTCTTACTACCTCTACTCCTAGCTGACCCAGTGAGTTAAAACCATCAAACTGTGTCAGCCCTCCAATAATTCAGATTGATAGGGCTAAGCAAGCACAAAGGAAAAGTGAGCTTGGCTTCAAAAAGGCAGCCTGAATTTCCTTTTCTAAAGCAAAGAGTTAAAGAAAAGCATTTGCCTGCTTGTGACACAGTTCTCTCTCTGGGTCTCTCCCGAGGCATGCACAGGCAGCTAAATCCATGACGATATTTAAGGTTCTCTTTGAACTTGGACTGAAGTCTGTAAATGACATTTCTTTGCTGCAGTGCCTACTTTATAACCTGTCAGCAGACTGAGCCATCCCTAGGGAGTGCTGAGGCTGCCAGACTGACCCTGCATGCAATGACCTCCCAAGTATGTTGTATGTTTGAGAATATCTCTGGGCTTGCGTGCCTCAAGTACAAGCAGCTACCCAGTAACATTCTCCACAGCCACAGGTCCTCCTTTGCCTTCTTCCCTGTTGCCCCCATGTTTAACTGGACAGGGAGGCAGAGGCCATGTAACTAAATTCCAAGACAGGCCCTAGTTCCATCAGCACAACGGAACATCACTATCACATAGTACTGAAAAATATTATGTGTTTTGGAGGTAGCTTTTCAGTGAGTTTCAAGTTGCAGCGTAGGCGGGGGAAGGGTTACTCATGCATACAGTGATGATCTCAAGATCATTGTCATACAGCCCAAATGAAAAAATTGAACTCAGTCTATTTCCTAAGAAATTGGTGGGTTTGTTGATACAGTTCATGAATTAGTAGGAGCCTGTTCTTTTTGAAGAATAACAGGATTGATGTTGTGGGTCTGATGGAGCCACACTGAGCCTTAATGTTACAAAAGACACTTTCTCCCAGTTTCCTTTCTTATAGAGGTTTAAGTTGAAAGGATATAATGATGATCTATTTCATCCACTTTAAATGAATCTGGCTCGTGCTAGTGCTTAGTTGTCTTAACTCAGTACATAGCATATGGATTTGTTCATTTTACTCTTCTCTAAAGTGCTTCCATTTCCAAGAATGAGCTGTAGGGCCACTCATTTGGCCTAGGTCAATTCAGCTTTTTCACTCAGTAGAATAGTTTGTTTTCTTAAAGAGCCACAAAGAACTAGTTCTTTTACAAGTTAGATAAACATGACTGAACAAGATTAAATAAATCCTTGTTCGAATAGAGAAATATGTATACTGTTTTAAGCTGCTGCTACAAATAGATATGAGCTCAGTCATCCTGGTGGTTAATGTCCATCATGATGACTTTCAGAAGGAACGACACTTCTTTAAGGCAGTAGTCTAGTAACACTTCTGTGAACAAAGGCCCCCCCAAAATATTAATGAAGATTGCCTGAACAGTGACTCCAGCATCTACCCCTTATTTTAAACAGCAAAATTAAGTAAACCACCACAAACACACACAATGCACAGTGTTTCTCTAAACACATGCCAGATAAATAAATAATCCACAGCACATCTGAAGGCTTCTTACACTCATAACTAGGGATTACAATTTAACCATGTGTGCTATAAGTTATTTATTACAACATGGAACAAATGTATGTTTATTTTAGACACCAATATACAAGATAAATATGGACTGAAAAACCTTTTATTATGCCAAGATACAAGTGAGGTCTTTCATAAAGCAAACACAAAACCAGTGCCCCAAATCAAGTTCCACTGAAGATATAAAAGAATGTTATTAATATGCTGTCCTGAACATACTGTAAAACTTTTCATTTTGTACCACAGAAGTGTTCCTTTTTCTGTCATGTAGCACTTAGAGAAATTAAAAAAAGAAAAGAAACAAAAAACCCAAACAAACCAAAAATCAACTTCCACTTTTCTATATTCTACACAAATATATTTCTTCAGTATTTGCTTGTTTGATTGTGTTTTTTTTTTTAATTCAAGAATTGAAATTATGGACTGTAAGTGAAGTGAAAGCCCATTAAAGCAGACTAATCCATTTAGTGAGCAGTAGAGGCTTTCTGGAGCCTATTGTCAGTGTGGCAAAGTGTGCACCCTGCTGAATGTAAGACATTTGTGTGAGAAATGGTGGAAAAAGGAGAATCTAAAGCATATTGTTTTGGCATCAACTGTATATAAGATTCAGTCAGTCAGTAATGAACTATTAGATGACCTCATGCAGGGGTGTAAGAGATTGCATACTTTCCATTACACCCTTGGGGCTCTTTTCAGTGATGAGTAACTCCTGGTTTTGCAGATGGCAAAATAGTTGCTCTTCCTTTGGTGTCCAGGATTTGATTAAAAAAAACAAAACAAAACACAAAAAAAACCCAACAAACAAACAAACAAACAAAAAACAAACAAACAAAAAAACACAAAAACAAAAACAGAAATTCCAGATACAGAAGAATTTGCAGAACTACAGCTAAGCATTTTAAATTCTTAAACTCTCAGAGTAAGAGTATGCCCTTAGCTTAACAGTCAAGAAACTGGAGTGCATGCAGTCAGGCCCAAGTACAGTTGCAATTTCTGCACTTACAGAATGCAACTTGAGAGGTCCCTTGGAGTCATTTACTACTAGTACCTCAGAAAAAGAAGTGACATCACAGTAAATTTGTGGTCCTCTTTTAGCCCTGGTATCCTAGTCAGCCAAATATCTTTCTGCAGGTTGAAGATGTTACTTTGCTCTGTGTAGCTGGAATAAAAGCATCAGTCCTGAAAGGACCTAAGGGGTTATGTGACATGTAGGAGACCTCCAGTTTGGTTTGTGGTCACAAGTTTGAATGTGAATCAGTCAAATCCTCAGTCTTTAGAATTTTTCTGTAGTTGTGATGTAATCCTAAAATCCTCTTATTAATGGGTTTGTAAATGTAGCATATGGTAAATGGCACGTGTACAAGAAGCTGGAGCATTCAGTAAGCTAAATGTAACAAAATCAATGTGTCAGTGTTTTAAATTCTATACAGTAACTGTTATTGTAAAAAAAAAGGTAATGTATTTTAATGGATTCTTAAGTATTGTCATATTTTTCACCTTTAGCAGACTTTCAAATACAAAAACATTATAATGATAAATCATTGTTTTAAATCATTGTGTAGTGTATAAACAACTTTTGTTCAAAACAAGCATATATTTTTAGGTGATACTTTAAATCTACATAGCAAATATGAACCATAGGAAGAACATAAACTCCTGCTGTTTTCTCTGGCTCAAAAGAATGTTTTCCCGCAAATGCACCAGCAGTGAAATAAGTAGTTGCTTAAAATTGCAACATGGCAGGACCATAGAATCAGTTAGCCTGACAAACGATTACTGTGAAAAAGTACTCCCCTTCTTAGATAAGATATAAATTATTTCTGCCAACTATGTTTTAATCTCCTGAAGATAAGGAGTAAATTGGTAAAAAGCAGAGCTAAAATTATAACCCAGGCCTAAAGGGAACAAAACAATTATTGAAGAACTTGGTTTCTTGTTTCCTGAGGTATCATAATCTAATTTTAATTTTAACAATTTCAGCACTTCTCCTAAATATCAATTTTATCTTCACTCTTTTGTTATTCAAATATTATGCAAATGTGGATTTTACACATTTTACTACAGACTGAAACACACATAATTGATAGCTCAGTTCTAAGATACTGAAATAAGTAGGTACCTCAAGTCTGTAGAGGGTGTGACTTAAAACTCCATAAGCAGCCATTTTATAAATGCCTTTCTACCTCAGAAGAATACAAACCATTTGAGTGTTTTCAGTGCATTAAACTAGTATTCTTCCTCAGACAATTACACTGATTTCTGATATTTCTATAAGAATTTGCTAATAAAAACATGTACTATACTTATAATAGTCCTGATGCTGTTGAATTATAAGGATTTTGAGTAGTTATTATGGGGGCTAATTCCCTTTTAACAGATCCATGGGAGCTGAAATATGGTATTCACAGACCTGAAAATGACACAGGGTTCTCAAATTAGCTATGGTCACTTGGCACATCTTTAGAGGTGACTTGCTATTTTCAGTACTCAGGTGCCAGGCAGCAAACGATGAACAAAACCAAGCAGTGCCTAGAACATTTATCATTACAAAACATTTCTGAGACAGCTTTTCCAAAGTTATACTATTATTAATGGAAAGTCAAGGCAATAAAGCATAATCAGAAGTAAAATCAGCAGATGCTGAGGTAGAAACAGAAACTTGCAGATACATGTTTATTCTTTATTAAAATTTAATTTTTAAGGGCACTGTGAAAAACAACACAAAATATATTTCAGGAAAGTATCCATTCAGTACCATTTGTTTTCTTCAATAATCAAAGGCGAAGTACTATTGTTTTTTCTCAAATAAATGACTGAATTGCCTGGTTTTCATAAATAAAGTTGATGGCTTAATTTCAAGGAACACTTTTAGGCTTCAGTCTAGCAATGATTATCCTTCCAGACTTCCATAGTTATGGGGATTTGGGGTATTCTTGTGAAATGTTCTTATGTTACTAGTCATGCTTTTTGTCTCACTAGAATTGCAATCTCCAGAAAGCTCTATGGGGCACATTTCAGAGGGGCAAAATACATGTAACCTTCATGTACCAACTTCCATCATAAAGGTAACAAGCATCAGCACTAGGGAAGAAATAATTACTCTGCTTTTCTTCCATTTGTAGTATAGGATTACTCAAAAAAATATCTGCCAGAAAAATCTCTTGCTATTTGTGGAATGGTGTCTTAAAGAATTTCAAGGAATAGTTTAATATTTTACATCCTTTAGCTGCACTGTAGCATAAGCTGGACCTAAAAAATAAAAGGTATGTATGGCGAACATATGTATGTGTGTATATATATTTGTGTGTGTGTGCATATATAAAATTAACTATGTTTTAAATATAGGTCTGGCATGGGAAACTAAGGGAAACTTTGGCAGGCTCTCAAGTGAAATTTTAAAGTGCTATCTCTAGGTCTACAACTGTTTTGAAATGTCAGTAACCTGCTCTTGTACTAGATCCACAAAGAACATTTTTGTATTTTGATCCAACTAAAATTTAATGTCCCAGCTGTACATACAAAAAAATTATACATATGTGTGTATATTAAAACAAATGGCAGACCACAACATATACATTAACCCTTGCTTTTTTGTAATTGGGTAAGTGCTGTATTTTTTCAAAGAATAAAGTAATTCCTTTGAATATATGTTAAATGACAATGCCAACATTCTTTCATCAAAGATTGTTGTACATTTTTAAAACAACTGAGCTGGCCTCTTCCAGCATACACTTTTAATTGGAAATGAATATGAAATCTAAATTATGTAATATACCTTTAAATCATTTATTATAAATCTGTTTTTCAACTGAGAAGACAATAATCTCTTTGTGATTGCTGTTATGTAATTGCTTTTATTTATTGTTAATATACATAGCATGATAGTAGAAAGAAAAAACTCTGAGAGCTTATTAGTAGTTCTTATTATTCTTTTGGGGTAGATGAAGGCATGCAGGTCTTTTGCCTAGTTACAATAAAATCAAAATTTGAAGTAATTCACCAGAACAACCCTGATTTTTTATCTCTTTTTACTTAGTTCACCAGATTTTTACTGCACAATCGACACCACACCCCACACCCCCCCCCAATTATCTTACGTATTCTGCCCTGAAATTAAGTAATTATTTTATGGAATACTAATAATAACAGCTACCTCTAAGGTCTTTTTCTTAATCATGTAGTGTTAAAACTGGAACGATCTACACAGACACACCTTGTAAGTGGCAAATATTGCAGAGATGAGATGGTGCTTAGATTTCCTTTCATCAAACTTAGCCTTTGGTAAAAATAAAATTATATTTTTTTCTTAGATTAGAATTGTCAGATTTTAGACAAATTGTACATTTGATAACTGAAAATACTTGCAAACTTGTTATATATAATATGCTAAATACTTAAGACTTTTATTCTGTTTGTGAGTAAATGAAGTAAGCAAATAATTACAAAAAAATAGCATTAGATCTATATCAGTATTAAGCAGTTTTATCAGAAATTTAGTTACAAGACAAACTGGTACATTTTCCAACCATATTTATGTGAAAGTGAGTTAAAGACAAAATAGTTGATATTTAACCATCAAACTGCCCTTGGTCTTTTCACCAGTGTTCCTTTTCAATACAACTCTATTTTCTAATTGAAAAAAGATAAAGCGTTTACATATCCTGCTGAATACTCCATGAGTTTGTCTTAGAGTTTCAAATTGCTGTATAATCTAGCAGAAATCCAATATAACATTAATCATTATGATGAATTCTACTGACAGTTTAATTCAAATTGTAAAAACAGTCAGTGACCATCCCAGTCTTTCTTACGATGTTTGAGGTATTGTATTATACAGAAATAAGGGGTGAAAACTTGATTCCAGGAGAAACAGCTAAAAGGATTTGATAATCAGCACTAGTACCAGAAAAACTCTTCAGATGCTATGTTTACCAAAACAACTCAAACAGAGTTGTTACAAGCATCAAAGGTCTTCTGTCTGCCAGACCTGAGAAATACGTGTTTGAAGATGATGTGTCCACGGTGATGCTTTCTGAGCATACACATTTATCTCTAAAGATGTTGGTGATTGATGCTGATGTTGCACATGTTGAAAAAGGGACACAGTTTATATAGAACAAAGATATTACAATACATGCTGGATTGAAATAACCATGATTTATGGAATAATTCTGAAAACACTTCTTAAGTATTCAGAGTCTGTGGATCAGTTATACTGAATTACTTTTTGTTCTAACTGAAACTAAAATTTCCTAAATATGAGGTTCAGTTTGTTAGTTGTTTGCTAGTTTGGAAGTTATCATAAAAACCTTAGAAATAGTTTGATGAAGCTAACAAAACCCATATGTTTGTTATACTTGTGAGCATAGTCAGTGTGAAAGAGATGGTGTTAGAAACCAGGGCCTAACTGGACACGGTAGATTTCACAAAACTCTGTTAACATTTCACTTGCAAACCTAATTATTTTGGTGCCCATATCACAAATGCTAGTTTCTCTTCATTTATGAAATGTCTGGCAAGCTTGTGTTTGATAATGAAACTTTAAAAAATTTTTAGTTTAAAAAATGTATAATTTTTTTGAAGGAGATCATTGCAGGGGTTGGAAATAGCCTGAGTTCGGAGTGTGCCCAAAGCTTACTGTCAATGGGATTTGAAACTGAAGTAAATCCTGCAAACTGACTTCAGTCATGTATCCACAAAGTGTTATCAATACTTAACACTTTGTTTATTAATTATAAAATAAACAGGTTTAACTTTATACTGAAATTATTTTAAATTCAGACTGTTTGCTCAGGGCTTAAAAAGTACCATTGACAAAATTGCTTTCTTTCTGTGAATCTTATATATCCATTTTTTGGGGAAAAAAATCTTTTAAACTTATTTCCCTCCACGCTTCACCAGTACTTACCTGGTCTGTGCAGCCCAGATTGTAGAACACCCTAACCAGGAAAGGTGCCCACAAGCAATATCCATACAGACTCCTCATGAGACACAAAATACTGTTCTGTCATAAAATTCCTATGAATGCCTATACGTTTATTTTCCTGAAACTCACCACCAGCTGAAGAACCTTTATTTGTTCTCTGCTAAACTAACGGTAAACCCTCTCCCTTAAATGTAGAAGCCAGAAATTTTCATCTAAATTTGGATGTTGTCTTAGAAAAACTTGAAATCAATCAATGAACTTATGCTTAAATATTTTGATTAAATTTAATAAAGAAATCCCTTTAACCTTTGACAGCTCTTCTAGTCAGGACTTGCTGTATCTGTCTGATACTGTTACTATTTGTGTGGCATGAGGCGTGCACTCAGCTCTAATCAGAACAGCTATTTAGGCAGATTACTTTTTGACTAATAAATAGGGCACTAAATTACCTTACTCTGTAATTTAGTCCCAAATAAATTCTTTTCATTTCTTTGATTGAACATTATTTCACACAGAGTGAAAAACTTGACTTTTTTTCCAAAAAATACAGAACAATTTTTTTTATTTTTTTTTGGAGAAAGTAGGATCTAATGTGGCCAAACCCAAGAGTTCATGCCAGTTCCTTTGAAAAATTTTGTACTTAAGTGGATAATGCTTCTTGGAACTAAGAAGTAAATTTGTTTTTAAAAATACTTATCTTTGTAAAGCTGACTGCAAAGATTGAAATTGCCTTTGCATGGATGTTAGAATCACAGAAAAGTTAGACCATTAGTCATAGGTTAGATATAGGGGTTATTAATATTCAGCTAACGTGTAGCTATTTCATTCTGATAGTCTTAAAATGTGATCTGTTCTACTACAATCAGTGCACATTTATAGGGAAGAAAACACAAGTTAATTTCCAAATGCTGGGTTATGATTTAGGGTACATGGACACTGAAGAAAAAGTTATTAAGTTTTGTGTTAGATCAGAAATAAATTTATTCTGTAGGGACCTCCTTTTACATATTATATTTATAAAGGTAAATTCCCATGATTTTTTTCATTCTGATACAACATTCATTATTGTAATGCACCTGATAAAGCCTCCTAAAAGTTGTCAGTTTGATGATTGGATGCACAATTTCTTGGGATTGCATAGTCAGTACCGTCTTGAAAAAAACCTAAATTATATTTTTTGAGACTGCAAATATGTAAGGTAACAAAATCAAACACAAAACTTGAAATAACTGGAAATACATTATGAGGAATGGAGTAATTCAAGTTATAAAATAGGTGCTGAAACTGTATCACATTCACAAATTTCAGTATAGTTTAAAAAAAAATAATCAACGTGTTCAAATACAATGCTAATTCATTTAATTTCTATAGTCTGAGCTTATGGTAACACAAACTATTTCTGTCAAATATTTGTTCACCTGCAACCTGAATGAAACAAAATATTGATTTTATTGCATTTTACAAATGTGTATCTGTGGACTCTGCATACACCTCTCATACATAATACAAGTTGACACACTTAAAGTCAAGAATGGAAACAAATCTGAAGTTACGTTAACAAGAACCAGAGGGCACAGTTCAGTAACTGGAGCTTTACTAAGTTTTGCCACTGTGTATTTACAGGGTTATGGAGTAGTTGTGCCTGTACCAGAAACTGTTAAAGCTTCCGAAAGTAAAAAGCTTCTGTTACTATGGATTTCTACAGTGGCTTTACATCAGCATCAGTCAGGATAGAAGCACAGGCTGGAATTGTTGATTTGTTAAATAAGAGCCCTTAATAAGCTGCCCGATATTGGCTGTACTGGCATGTCCATTGGTTTTTATAACCAGAAACTGGGACATCCCCTAGAACAGGCCTCCTTGAAACCCTATATAAATATATGAAGAGTCTTGGTTTTGGAGAACTGTTGTTCCTTTATATGTTTCTCATTTCATCTTTCAAAAACTAATACAAATACAGTATTGAAAATGATGGTAGGAAAAAAAATCTGGCTGTAATGCTGGTATACTAGCTCCAGATAACAATGATTTATTAGCAGTACAAGCAAATAAACCTGCTTTTAGGTGACAAAATTGATATAGTATGCTCTGGCACATCTATTTTTACATGAAAAGTAAACCTAACAAGTAAGGTAACAAGTCAAGCTCACATCTCACTTTTATAATCCATTTTCACTTTAACCTTTTTTTACAAAGCTGTTCTAAAGTCTTGAGAGTAGGACTCTGTTGTGGCCTAAACATACTCCCAATAATATATATATATTTATATTTTTGTATATTTATATATTTATATGTATGTATGTATATAAGATATATCATCTCCATTTGTAAGATGTTCTATCACTTTGTGAAGCTATGAACAATTTTTGCTGTGATGAAGATTGCACAGGATCCCTAACTCACTACTAACTCAGGCTCATTAAACGTTGATTATTACTTCCCAGGTTTGCTGTCCTGGGGCTTTTTGGTGACAGTCAAGTCCTACTGACTGCTGCTGACACTCCAAGTTGTTGAAGATGTAACTGCTCAGTCACTGATCATAAATATCTGCTGGAAAATCTGTTTCTTTCACACCTTTTGAGGAACTAGAGTTATTCAACCTTACTCAGCCGTATTACTTCACCTGACACTGAATTTATCACACACATTTCTTTACACAGGGTGGCTGTAGAGAGCAAGTGCAACATACAGGGATGATCCAACAGCAAACAGTTCTAAAGGTTCAGTGTGAATGAAGAAAAAAAAAGTTTTATCTAGGTTTCAATAAGATATTTAATACCCACAATAAATTATTCATTAAACTGCAGTAAATATTGATTAATTCAAATGGAAAAAAATAAGGTGCCTAAAAAACTAACAGGACAATTCAGTAGATGGTTTTGGAGTGACAAGTATTAGCTCATAGAGAGGTTTCTAGAGAAGTTCCTCCAAACTATCTTAGGATTAGTTTTATGTGATATCTATAGTCTTGCAACAAAGCAGGGAAAAAAATGTAGTGATATTTCATAATGATATAAGGTGTTAAAGGATCAAAGAATGTGCAAAAAAACCCACTAGACTATCTAAGGGCTAGGATAAAAAAATATGATTAAGTATTACTTACTTAACAAGCAATTTGACTATGAACAAATATTTTAAATAACAAGATTGAAAAGATACTGTCAATGTAGGCAATTACAAAATTATTGTTTCTCAAAAATATGATTAAACCATAAGGAAAAAAATGAATAAATTCAGGGGAAAAAATGCAAATGATATCTCATGCTTAAATTTGGGGAATTAAGAAAATGGTTTCTAGGCAATTAAGAAATTAAGTTCGGGAATAGCTTTCAAACTTAAGAGGCAGAAAGCTGAATTTGCAGGTTTGCAAGGTTTGAAAAGGTTACAGATGTTAGCCTAAAAGTACCAACGTCCAGTATTGGGAGCATGGATTTGATTACCAAGGAGATCCATTCCCATTCTAGGTTACCATGTATAGTGCCTCGTACCACTTACCCATGTGATACCAGTGAATCTCATGTGCTGTTTACATATACACACATATTTCCCTCCCACCACCTGTTATTTTAATTAGATACTCCAGCTAGAAGATTTTAAAGGACATTTTTCTTACAGCCTGCACAGTTTTAAACATCTGTCAATTTAAAAGGAAGAAAACATGTGCTGAAGAGCATCCTATCTTTTGATCTTCAGCTCATTCAACAGAAACATTGGCGTTTTCTCCTCATAGATCACTGCCAGCTTTATTTCTACAGTCATAGAGATTCTTTGACCTGTGATAAAATTGGGTTTGGCATATTACCCTGAGAGTGACAGTTCCACAAACTACACTTTATATAGCTATGCAGGAAGCAGAGAATATACTGTCTAATTCTATATCCATGAACGTTTTTGCTTCATTCATTGTTTCTTTTATTTTTCTATATACTGTTGTATAAATGGAATGCATTCTTCCATGTGAATTATCTTTCTGAGAAGAGTTTTCATTACTTTTATTTGAAGTCTTTTCTTATTTGTCTGCTGGAACTACTTTCCTTTTTCTGCAACACTCTGTTTTCTTTTGCTTATTGTTAATATGATTTTATTGCTTAAGCTAAATCTGACTAATTGGACCCATCTTGGCATTTGTGATGTTTCACATTTCCATAATAGCATGGTTCTTTACAAAATAAATCATTTAGTGCTACATTTGTTTTCAAAAATAATGTGAAGTCAGATATTCTTTTTCCAACTACAGAATTAGTAGCATGAAGTCTATTTCTTCAACATCTTCATTAATGATGTGGATGATGAGACAGAGTGTAACCTCAGCAAGTTTGCTGATCGTACAAAACTGTGAGGAGTGGCTGATAGGCCAGAGGGTCATGCTGCCATCCACAAGGACCTCAACAGGCTGAAGAAATGGAACCTCAGGAAGTTCAACAAAGGACAGGTGCAACATCCTGCACTGGGGGAGGAACAACCCCCTGCATCAGTATATGCTGGAGACCGACCAGCTGGAAAGCAGCTTGGCAGAAAAAAGGACCTAGCAGTCCTGGCTGCTGGGGGTCCAAGGTGAACATGAGTCAGGTACACAGAGACAGGACCTGAGGCACAAACTGAAACCCAGGAGGTTCCGTCTAAAAATCAGAAAACACCTTCTCACTGTGAGGGTGACTGAGCACTGGCACAGGCTGCCCAGAGAGGCTGTGGAGTCTCCCATCCTTGGAGACATTGAAAAGCCATCTGGTCAAGGTCCCAGGCAGCCTGCTCTAGGCGGCCCTGTTTGAGCAGAGCAGTTGGACCAGGTGACCTCCAGAGGTCCCTTCCAACCTTGGTCATTCTGTGATTATGTGAATTAAAGCATGGCTAAATGATAGCAATTACCTGTAGAGGAATGAAGCTGGGTTAATTAACAATATACAGCTGTGGGCTGGCTTCAGGGTGGTGGGTTGGCTGACGTGGATAATGTGCAGCTGTGGCTGGTTCCTGCTAAGTAGTTAAATAGCTCTACGGACCATATGGAAGAGGAGCAGTCAATGAAGAGAGATCTGGAAGAAGTAGAGGGAGGAGAGAGAGTGCCCTGGATGTAGGAGAGACAAGGAGAAGGAAGCAGCAGAGGGACTGGCCTGAAGAGTATGAAGAAATAGCACAGACAGTAGAATCTGACCGATAGTAAAAGCCTTGTTGCAGCCTACTAGTTTGTTTGTGTTGCAACAATTGCCTATGCATTTTCTAACAAAATCAACACCTCAGTGCTGCTTAGGGGCCAAAAAATGGGGATAAGAAAATTTATCATCATCATCAATACCCTGGACATGGGACCTAATTAAACATCAGGAGAATTGTTGATGATACCCAGCTGTGGGGAGCAAGCAGCTCACTGCAGGACAGGATTGTCATTCAGCAGGTCTCCAAAAAGCTAGAGGAATGAGCTGTGTAAAACCTCATAAAATTCAGATAAATGTGAAGTGTTGCACCAGGAATGGTACAACCCATTAAGCAGACTTGGTTGTGAACTGTCTGATTGTGGGTCATCTCCGCAGAAAAGCGTTTTGAGGTTTTGGAGGTAAATATGCTGACCATAGGTCAGCAGTGTGCTCTTGTATTATAGCAGTAATATTGAATGTATTATATCTATTAGCACAGTAGCAAAATACTTGATTTTCTTCCCATTTTGTTATGAATTAAACTGTTGTAACCTCTCAGTGTTAGCACTGTCTCACTGAAGTGTAGGGAACTGTGCCAGTTCACATCACTTCAAAAAGCCTGCTGGTAGCAATTTTAAATTGGGAGTGGAGAACTGAGACTTAATTCACATTGACTTCAGTCTGCTTTTTCATGTACTTTGGTTTCAGGTTTGAATTTATTTACTTAATTCTCTGTACTGTATTTCCACAGGCAGGAATTAGGCAGATCTGCAGTTTGTCATATCCAGTGGATCAAAATGCTAAAGCTGTATTTTTGCATTCAACATGATTCTCAAACTGATGCCTGGAAAAGGGAAGATAGAGAAACATTATAGAGCTGCTGTCACACTCACTTTTTGGTGAAAAAGGAGTGTTCAGACAGCAGTGTTAAGGTAATCAGCCTTAAATCCATCTTTGGTTTCCCCTAACATCTGCAAATTTATATTGGGCCCCTTATTAATGCCTCTAACACTGGGACAACTAATGGCAGTCAGCCCTTGACTCTACTTGTACTGTGACTGTAGTCCATATAAACTCATTTTTATCCATTCTTTTGAATCATGAAGTTCATGCTGGGGAGGATAGAGTCCCTTGTGTCAACCCTATATATGGGTTCACAAAGAGAAAGTCCTGTTTAACTAGTTTGATTTCCTTCTGATATCTCACTCGCTTAGTGGATGAAGGGAAGGAGGTAGATGTAGTCTTTCCAGATTTTAGTAAAGCTTTTGATACTGTCCCTCTCAGCATCCTTCTGGACACCTTGGCCAACTATGAGGTGAGCAAGTTCACGGTGTATCTGTTGAAGAACTAGCTGAACTGCAGAGCTCAAAGGGTTGTAGTGAATGGGACTACATCTGGCTGGCAACTGGTCACTAGCAGTGTTCCTCAGGGCTCAGTTCTAGGCCCAGTTCTGTTCCATATCAACAAACTGGATGCAGAAGTTGAATGTACCATTAGCAAATTTGCTGATGATACCAAACTGGGAGGTGATGTTGACTCCTGAGGAACAAGATGCCCTGCAGAGGTGTCTAGATACATTAGAGTATTGGTCAACAATTAATTGGATGAAATTTAACAAGTCAAAATGCCAGATTTTGTACGTGGGCAAATGTAATGCTGAGCACAGGTATAAACTGGGACAGGAGTGTCTGAAGAACAGCCCTGCAAAATGGGATCTGGGTGTGCTGGCTGACAGCAGGCTCAATGTAACTTAGTGCTGTGTTCTTACAGCCAAGAGGGCAAACCACAACTTGGGGTGCAGTAAACACAGTATAACCATTTGGTCAAAAGAGGTGACTATCCTGCTGTATTTAGCATTAGTGTGGCCTCACCCTGAGCACTGTGTGCACTTCTGGGCCACACAATTTAAGAAGTTTGTGAAGGTTCTTGAATATGTGCAGAGGAGGGCAACAAAGCTGGTGAAAAGGCCGGAAGGAATGTTCTATTAAGAGCAGCTAAAGACTTTGGGCTTGTCTAGTTAGGAGAAAAGGAGGCTCAGGGTGATCTCATGGCTCTCTACAGCTTCCTGAGGAGGGGAAGTGGAGGAAGAGATCTTCTCCCTGGTATCCAGTAACAGGACAGGTGGGAATGGTCCAAACCTGCACCGGGGAGGGTTTAGACTGGACATTAGAAAGCTTTTCTTTACCAAGGGGGTGGTCAAACACTGGAATAGGCTTCCTTGAGAGGGGACTGATGCCCCAAGCCTGTTAGTGTTTAAGAGGCATTTGGAAAATGCCCTTAATAACATGCTTTAACTTTTGGTCAGTGCTGAAGCAGTCAGGCAGTTGGAGTAGATGAGCACTGTAGGTCTCTTCCAACTGAAGTATTCTGTTTTATTCTGTTCTCTGCTATCCTATTAAATTCTATTCTGTTCTGTTCTTTAGTCATTTTAGTACTTTTTTTTTTTTAAGTTATGAGTGTTCACATGCTTCAGAGGGTCCTCTGCTGCCACAAGGAGCAGACCTTACCGCATGTCCATTTTAACTGCAGTGACCTACAGCAATAAGTTTTCTTCCACTTCCATAATTTCCTTTTGAAACTTCATTCCCTTGCCAGTCCAGTTCTTTTCTTTTGTGCACACTTTGCACCAGCCCCTATGAAGCCACAAAACCACCTACCAGCTATCTATTAGCAGTATACTAGCTGGTGTCACCTCGGAAGAAGGGAGCTCTGTGGTATGATGCCACTGACTATAAAGCCTAATTTTATTCCTTGATAGCTCACACATTCTGTCAAAGGTAATTGGGCCAATGTGGGTAGTACCCAATGACGACTCAGGCTTTTATAAAACAACAGGAATTTTCTAAAGGTGTTTGCATGCTAGTTCCAATTCCTTGGTTTGCACTTCAAATACAGTTTTTTTCCTAATTTGTCATATGTTTTGCCTTACTGTTAGTTTAATTTCTACCTGCTGCTTAGTACTTGGAAAAAGAAAACCTTTCATTCTGAGGGGTCACATCAACAATCCAGTAATATTAAATAGGTCAATCTCATGCTCAGCTGAAATTGATGTAGCTTAGCAAAACAAAACAAAATTCTAATTGCCTAGAAGCAGAAGAAAAAAATCATAGATTAAATTAGCCTTTGCAAGTTTAACTGTCCTAACTCCACTAAACAGAAGTAATTTTTGAAGGTTAACACAGCTGACAAAAGTGATTAAAAAAACCTACCAGACCTTATTGAAAAGGGAGCACAGAGCACTTTACGTGCACTGTAGTCATTACTTTGTTTCATTGTGTCAAAACCCTAAAAAACTACAGTATGTTTTATCGTACATCACTGGTAATTAGTGCAAAGGTTATACTATTACCTGCAGAGAGTTTTAAGAGACCACAAAGCTATTATGGTTTCATGTAAGCTGCTTAGATCATCAGGCATAGGAAGGAGTGTATAACATCTGGTGGAAAACATTTAAAAAATAATTTGGTTTAACAAAACTATCTCCGTGGTACAGTTCCTGGGAAGCAATCACATGGTGCCTCATAAACACAGAATTTTAATTTCTGATTAGGATGGGAAATATTTTTTTAATGCCTGTATATTCTCAAACTAAATATATTTCTTTATTCCAGAGGAAATAAATTATCTTTTCTGGAGAACTCAAATGGAAAAGATAAGAAAATGCGTTTTAATAGTTATGGTGATATAGTGATAGCTGTGATTTTCTACCTTTTTTTTACCTGCTGTCCTGGTTTCAGCTGGGATAGAGTTATTTTTCTTCATAGTAGCTGGTGCAGTGCTGTGGTTTGGATTTGGTGTGAGAACAACGTTGATAGCACACTGATGGGTTTGGTTGTTGCTGCGTGATGTTTATACAAAGTCAAGGACTTTTCAGTTTCTTGGGCCCTGACAGCAGGAGGGCTGGAGGGGCATGGGAAACCGGGAGGTGACACAGCCAGGACAGCTGACCTGAACTGACTAAAAGAATATTTCATACCATGGGATGTCGTGCTGAGAAGACAAAGCTAGGGGGAGAAGAAGGGAGGCAGAGGTGGTGGACAACAACCGGCATTATGGCGTTTGCCTTCCCAAGTAACCGTTAGCCATGCTGGAGCCCTGCTTTCCTGGAGATGGCTGAACACCGGCCTGCCCATGGGAAGTAGTGAATGAATTCCTTGTTTTAATTTGCTTGCGTGTGCACTTTCTGCTTTACTTATTATACTGTTCTTATCTCAGCCCTTGGGTTTTACATTCCTTTCCAATTCTACTCCCCATCCCTCGGAGCAAGCAAGTGGCTGTGTGGTACTTAATTACCAGCTGGGGTTAAACCACAACAGTTCTTTCTGGTGCCTAATGTGAGACTTGAAGGGTTCAAGATAATGATGGATTTGATTTGAATGTGTTAGTTCAAATTTCTAGCTGTTATTGCTGTTTAGCTATTAATCGGCAGGTTTCTGTGCTGGCCATGGGGCTTGCTTGCCTTACTGTATATTGGAGTCCAGTGCTCATTAGTGGCTGCTTTTTGCTCTCGCTGCTTGCTGTACTGCTTATCATCTTACTGTGCTGTTCCCGGGAACACTCTGATAACAGCGATGGCGATGTGCCTGGGCTGGCAGGTGGCCAGGGCATCGCTGCTGTTTCTGTGCTGCCGGACTGGACAGGCTGGAGCTCCAGTGTGAGCTCGAGCTGAAGGGACTGTGACCTGTGGATCAGTCCATGCGGGAGCAGGACACCCCAAAGCATCTGTGACCATCAATAAGTCCATGCCAGTTCAAGTACATCTCAAAGTGTCTGTAGCCATGGTTATGTCGGTGCTGCAGCAGGTATCCTCTGAAGGAGCTGTAGCCCCAAGAACAAGTCCACACTGGAGAAGGTACATCTCAAAGCATCTGTGGCTGTGGATAAGTCCATGCTACAGCAGGTACACCTTGAAACGTCAGTGGCTGTGCATGAGGCCATGCTGGAGCACCTCCAGGCATGTGGCCATCAATAAGCCCACGACAGAGTGGGTACAGCCCTTCCCAATTCTCCTCCTCACCCCTGTAGGTGACTGGGGAGTGAGCAGGGGCTGCGTGGTGCTGAGCTACCAGCTGGGGTTAGGCCGTGACACCTACCAACAGCTGCTGTTGTCTTGTAAACTTAGGTGTTGTGTAGTTACCTCTGATCATGAGGCCTAGAAGGCCTGATTGCATTTTCAAAGTAATTGCTTACAGTTTCACCTAAAGTATTTTGATTGCTTTACGTTATTTTTACAGTCGATACCTCACCCAGGGAAGAGACTCTGCGCCGACCCAGTGCAGGCCACAGTGGTGCTCAGGTGTTTTGAGGCCCCCTGCATCCTTGATGCAGGTACAAAGAGGAGAGAAATGGGCAAGATGGTAACATTTCTACAAGGATTCATTTGTGACCATAAAATTTATGAAATCATTTAATGTCTCTAATTAACCACTTGACCTGGAGAAGCTGTAAGATATCCGTTGCCTCTGCTCAAACAGAATAAAAAGCATGCAGAGTTTTATGACCTGTCTTTGAAAATGTGTATAATTAGAAAAACCTTCTCATTTCCATTTCTATTGGTTTAATTTAGCAAGAGAGTTTTCATTTTTTGAGTTAAGTGCACTGTAGGACTTCTGGTAGAGAAACTGTAATTGGCTGTACAAAGTGATTAGGGTTGTGTTTGTTGTTTATACAGTTCAGTAAAGCGATACGACTGTAAGCCAGCTTTTACTTTGGCTTTCCATGGTCTGACTCTTCATTATGGAACAGTGCTTTTTATTTCTATTTTACTGTTAAGAATGGTTTTAGAAAAGAAATTTGCTTTTCTTCCTCAACATCCAAATTGTAAGGCCTAGACACTTCAAGGTATCTGGACCTAACCTGCAATTATGAATACATTCAAGTAATAAACGTGTTATTGCAATGATTTTGTTTCTGATTTGTGATTTTCTCCCTTACTTTCAGCATAATTTGAAATTCAAATCCTAAATATAGGATGTCAGTAGAATAGCATATTTTGAACTACATTATTATTCACTAGGAAATAAGACTTCAGTAATGAGACTAAAACATCAAACCTTTTTCTTTATAAACATAATACACTAATATGCCTCAACTTGGATTTGGAGGAAGTTTTTGGAAGAGAGACACCTTATTTCTATACCCATGTGATTTGTAATAACACTGCTAGAAAATTCTACCTAAGATAACTCAGACATTTGTTTCTGAGGTGATATCTTTGACCTTTGTAATATTTTCAGATATACATACATATTAATTATACAATAACTGTAATCTTTCTTTTCCAAATCACTTTCTTCAGACAGTTTTTGCTATTCTGAAAGACATTCTGTAAACAGAATATGCACAACTGAAGAATGCAAAGATACTTATTGGCCAACACAGACGTTTAATCACAAGGACAAGCAAACTCTTTAAGATAAGCATTAACATGTTCACCATCCTTGGTAAGCGTCTGCAGGCCATGCAGCCAGAGTCAGGTAAGAAAGTCAAGATCTCCAACCTCCTGTCTTCTGATACTCTGACCTTTTCTCTTGGGATTTTCACGAAGTTTCACTTCAGTATTTCTCCTCGTGAATCCTTGGGTTGCTAATACTGTCTCAGCAATTGTACTTCTGTCTTTGCTTTTAATTATTTTGAATATCTTCCTTTCACAGAATTTCTCATAAGTTAACATCTACTAGTAAAACTGATTCAAGGTCAGAGAGACATGTGGCAGTAAACTAGGGCATAAATTACACACATTAGAGCTCTCAGGAGGCGTGTTGCAGAAAAATGGGACACCTCTGAACCAGTTTTCTGAAAGGAAGCCTATTACCAGCTCTGGTATCACTCTGCAAATTATAGATAACATATTCTCCAATTTAAAAAAAATCAAAATGTGGCAGAATTTTGTACAAAATCTTCAAATATTTTAATTATGTACTTAATAGGATACTATAATTTAGAAGGAAAAGTGGGAATGTATATTTGATATAGCTTCACAGAATGGGAAACAAGGATTCCAGATTAAGAATATAGAAAACTAAAATTATTGATGTAAATGCTCACCTAACAGACTAAATGCATAAATATTTTGACAGGGAAAACATAAAAAAATATGGTATTTCTGTGGGATTTGTTAAGGTCTATCAATTCAGCTAATGGTACATGAATTCAGAGAGACTGACACAAACCTCCAAATGGAAGCAAATAGGAAGCTTGATTATTGAAGGAATGAGAAAATACAACAATGGTCAGCAGTCCTGGGATGTTCTGGCTGATGGTAAGGTTTTAGTTACTGGCTTTTAATGACTGATCTGAATTCCTTAAAACCTACTGAAGAGTTTTGTTTAAAGAAAAATGAGGATCTACAATGACTTTTCTTTGACCATCTTAATTTCTTATTTGGGAATAGAAAAAATGTGTTCTTACTGTACTCTGAACAGTACCTCATCCTTGAAAGATACCAACACTACTGATAATTGCCAGTCTGGACAGGTTCCTTTGTTTACCTGTCACTTCAATTCCAAATAAATTGGAAGTAAAGAAAGAGAAAGATTTTGACCATTCACTAGCTTATGTACCAACATATTGAGAAACATAATTCTGAGGGGGGTTTGTACAAACTCTCCTGATAATTTTTTTTCTTCAATATTGGTTTCCAAATTTATAAAGTTTACCTTTATAAAAATTTATAAGATTTACCTTTAAAAATTTCTTCTTGTGTCTTTTGGATCAGATCTTATCTGTATTCCTTATTAGAGCTGCCATATTTATAGGGAGAGGTAATAAATTTTTAAAGCAATAAATATATAACTACTTGCAATATTTTTTTTCATACAAATGAACAGAACTCTAGCACAGATCAACAAAGGTTTATGAGAGCCTTTTGGAAAAGGATCTTCACCTGGCTTAATTTCTGAATAGTTTTCTGAAACATTTCCTGCTTTTTTGCAGTATTTTTCTCCCCAAACCAGTATTTAAATAATAGACTTTACAGAGACCCATTGTACTGAAACAGAGGTATGTATAAAAGGGATCAGTGGAACTTACTTGTCCCAGGGACCCAAACATAGGTTGGATGTTCAGATCTCTGCTCCTTCAGGATGTGCTTTTCTGCCTTTCTCAATCCAACTGTATAGGATTCACACTACCTAGCTAAATATGTCTATACTATAGAAACCCACCCAAGAACTAGGCTCCAGTTGTAGTCAAGCTCACATTATAGGCAGTTCATCTGACATATCTCAAACATTTATTTTAGGAATGCATCAATCTTATCTAAGGTTCACTCGTTTCCATTGCTTGTGCAAAGAGACGTTTCTAAGATACAACTACAGAAACCAAGGTAATAAATATTTATATAAACTAAGATAATACGTTTTTATAAAAACCAATATAATGATATACCTTTCGTATTTCTTTGATATATTGCATTTCTCATCATATGTCCTTTTTTTTTATATATTTATTACAGAAATATTAGTCCGCTATCTACAAATACCTGTACTAGGTACACAATATAGGGTATCCTTTCTTCTCTCTTCTTCCTAGTTTACAGAATTTTTCTGAAAATTTATATACTCAGTAAGTTCCAAGTTCAGCAATGCTTTCTAAACTTAATGCTTAGCACATACTTAAGTGTAATTCAACTTAACACAGTTAACAATCTTGAACAAAAATTTTGGTATATGACTATGCTTCCTGTTGACACCTGAGACTATATCATCATAATCGTCTATTGATAGGAAATCATATAGGGACTGTAAGAACTTCTATTTCAGCAGTAAGTCTTCCGGCTTGATTCTAAACTACTTAACTAATTTTATCTATGGTTGTATATAAAACATGAAATAACAACAAAGAAAAAAATCTGTCACACGGGCATAAAATGTCATGACTACAACAAAAAAGCTAAATGTTTTTCATTATATATCTGATTTCTCCAGAGTGTGCAGAATCACATCTGAAGCTGATGCCGATATGTATCAGTAAATAGCATATTGTGGAGAAAAAGCACATAAAAAGTGATTGGGTCTTGTAGAGAATTAAAATCCAACTGCCAGTTCAGATAGTACTAGAAGTTTAAAAATAAAATTTCATGTTCTCATACTTCTGAAAAGTGTGTTTTTATTACAGCTCAAGAGGTTGAGATAATAACATCAGGGAACACCTGGTAACTAGGATGGATTGAGTGATCTGTTTCAATTTCAAATTTACTCCTGGTCATTTATGTTTACTGCTGCTTTCTGCCTGTGGATACATTGTATTTTTGTGGGTGTATGCAACTCCAAACTGGCTGGAATCAGATTAATATACTGATGTCTATAGCCATATAAGAAATGAATGTATGTGAGATGATGATAAATGGGGTTTCATTGTCTAAACTAATTGTTCTGAAAGGCTATGCTATAATGAACAACTTTCAGAAATGTCTGGCTTATGAATCTGCAAGTTCTTGAAAAAAGGCATCATTCAAAAATAAAATGATCATGAGAATGATTTACGCTTGTCCTAAGACACATAGGAGTTTTCTTAGTTGAATTAGAGGATGTATTAACTAAAAGCTGGTTTGTTATAAAAGAGCATTTGCAAGACTATGAAAACCTTCTTGATCTATCACTACTTTCTCTCCTATAAACAAGTGCTTTTATAAACCTTAGAATTTTTGTGAACCCAATTTATAAGCAAGTAGGTTAGCCCCTGATGAGGTGGGAATTGATGGTGCTGCGCTCTGGCAATTACCATAACAATGCTACTGAATACCTTTCACAGTGGAAAAGCAGAAAGGTTATTTGATTTCATCTGGAGGAGCTGACAGCATGCTAATTCACATAGTGTCACACAACAATAAAGTGGCACCTAGAATATTGGCTGATTGCTGCTTTGATGTGCTTTCTCTCCTTTACTCCTATTCCTTTTGTCCTTCTTTTCTGTATTATTCTCATTGCCAATACAGAGTCACAAAACCATACTTCCTCTCACATAGACTGTAAATGCATGTTTAGTAGCTTGGCTCTGTCAAAACTGGTGCAAGTATAGTGTTTCACTGTTATTTTCTCCTCCCAAAAGAGTCAGTAGGACACTTACCAAAATGGTGGACGTTTTAGTTCTTATTCTGTATTACTTCCATATTACATTATAATGTAATAAACTTATGTTGGGAACACGGATACATTAAATTCCAAAGCCTTCTCTGCTGTCTCTGTTGCTGGGTTCTAAGCTAAGTTCAGATATCTGTGAGTACACTCTAGTGCACAGCAAACACATTTGGCATCCACATAATAAGCATATTAACCGTTGGCTACTTTGCAGTCTTTGTTTCTCTGTCTGCAGATAGAATTACAGATACATGAGAAACCTTTTCCAAACAAAATATATTTTTCTCACAAAAAACAGTTTTAAAAAAATTTCAACATTAAATGGTGATTTGGTTTTACAAGGTTATATGCTCTTCAGTGAACACCTGTAAGGCTGTATGAGGATCAATTTTTGTCTCATTAACACTAAGCTACTTACCATATATATCATAAGGGGTTGTACATTCCAAAACAGCTATTTTAAGAAACCAAAACATACATGAATATGCCCAAATGGATGTGCATATACACACAGCACAAATATACTTTTTTTTTCAAAAGCTATCCCAGCATTGTAATGCTATTTTCTTCTCACAGATGAAAGATGTCACATTTTATATGAATATGCAGTTCAATGTTCATTTCTGTGTTTTAAATATGAAAAGTAAGGTTTTCCACATGATGTTGGTCGCTGAGTGAGTTACAAAGCCTGTTCTATAACGCTGAGCCTGAAAGTGCACAAATTATCTAATGCCTCTGTTTCTAAGCAATGAATTCTTGTAGCTAAATATAAATACTTGAACAGTCTTCCGAATGCAGATGCCATAGCTACCTAAATACAAGTATAAACACATGCACTCCCTCTGAGCACCTAGGCACTTAGCTCTTGCTTAAGCTCCATCACAATTCATAAATCAACTGAAAAGGATGAAATCACACCTAAATTCATGGTGTCTGCAATCCAGTAGTCATGCCCAGACCACAAATAAGCTTTAAGTTTTCTTTGAGTCACAGCAGTTGCATTGGTTTCATTCAGAAACTTCCTCGGGAAAATGAATCTAAGACCCAAATTCATTACTCTTCTTAGTACCAGAGGATTCAAAAGCATAAAAGAAAATAATATAAGCTACAGACTAACCTGGAACAAGGACATGCCTCACTCAACTAGTAAATACTCAACCGAGGTTATCTAAGGTGATCACAAACCATATGGCTTTTACCATGGAAAACTTCTTTCTGCTGGGTGATGCTGTACAGAAGGGAGGCTGCTGAGTATTTAGGAAAAGAAGGCAAAAAGGTTCTTACACTTCAAAATCTACAGAGCAAAACTGAATACATCTTGTACACAAAGATAAGAATTTGGGTTTATTCCAAGTAATGTTTTAACAGCTTGTCATGTTTTAACCCTGACTGGCAACCAAGCACCACGCAGCCGCTCTCATTCTTCTGAGAGTGGGATGGGGGAGAGGGTCAGAAGAGCAAAAGTAAGAAAAGTTGTCGGTTGAGATAAAGACAGTTTAATAGGTAAAGCAAAAGCCACACACACAAGCAAAGCAAAACAAGGAATTCATTCACCACTTCCCACAGGCAGGCAGGTGTCCAGCCATCTCCAGGAAATCAGGGCTCCAGCACGTGTAATGGTCACTTGGGAAGGCAAATGCCATAATGCTAGATGTCCCCCCTTCCTTCTTCTGCTGCTAGCTTATATATATTTAGCGTGATGTCCCATGGTATGGAATATTTCTTTGGCTAGTTCAGGTCATCTATCCTAGCTGTGTCACCTCCCAGTTTCCTGTGCCCCTCCAGCCTTCTCACTGGCAGGGTCCAAGAAACTGAAAAGCCCTTGATTTAATATAAACATCACCTAGGAACAACCAAAACTGTCAGTGTGCTATCAACGTTGTTCTTCCACCAAATCCAAACCACAGCACTGCACCAGCTGCTAAGAAGAAAATTAACTCTATCCCAGCTGAAACCAGGACACAGCTTAATATGTTGTCCAGACTATTTAATACAGAAAAGCCTCATTATCAATACAACTAAAACTGTTATTCCAACAACTACTTAGACACTCCTAGTGTCCCTGTTGTCTGGTGTGGTGCTCACATCTAAGAAACTTCCTTTGGGATCTGAGAGTCAACACTTAGTCTTTCCTTGAGAAAAAGAGTGGGGAAAGGAGGTTAGTAATGAGCTGACAGTACCCTGCCCTTTCTGTTAAGAAGAGAGGAGAATTAAGACAATTGTGGAGGCTTCTTCCTCCTCTTACTAAGAGAAACATGATGCTGGTGTCAAAGCATTCTTTCTCTTTAATCACAGGGTCTGCTTATGGTTATTTTTCTGTTTTCATGGCACACTTTGCTTTTTTTTCACCAGGTTGAAGTTTGAAAGTTGCCCCCAGCCTCCCCAGCCCTGTTACACCAAGAGGCTGTTTGTTGCACAGTGGTTCTCTGGGGCTGTCAGACCTTACCACACAGGGTATTCCCAGGGCTCACGCTAAAACACATCAGGCAGCAGCCACTGACCAACCACTGCACAGCTGTTAAACCAAGCCCCAGCCAGCTCAGGCTGTGGCAACTACAGACAAGTCCAAAGACCCTGCACTGCTGCGTCAGTACAAAGCCTGACTCCTTCTCCTGGTAATGGCAAAAATCAAGTGTATTGAGCTCAAGGATGAGGCAAAAGTGTTCAGACATGCACCTGATGATAAGCATCCATTCCCACACATAAGCATCTAAACACTTTACAGAACCCAGTGACTGCTCTTGCCATCTGGGAGATGGGCAGAGCATGTCAAAGTGTTGACTAAGTCTATTATATCGTTCAATTTGGAATATCTGAGAACGAAAATCTAACTCAAACACTGAGAGCGAAAGTCAAGGTTCCAAAGTTGATACCAGAGCGGATACCAGCAACTTGAGGACAGGTTTGTTTCTTTATTCAGGATGTAGGTTAATGCAGAATAGATTCAGAACTCTAATTTCTGGAAAAGTAATTTCAAAAATGTGTGTCAAAAATATGTACAAATTTTATTCACACTCAACAGGTTGTTGAAAACCTTGAATTCAAGGTGTTGAAAATAAAAAACATTATTATAGGTAAAATATCTACAGTCAGGATAACAATCTATTTACTGCCTTTAGATGGCATATAAATGCAGTTCCATTATGTTGTCCTTTTAGTGGTAATCCAGAATAACTCACAACATATTTGCATTTACACTGAGACAACCAAAAATTGCTTTTTTTATTATATGCGTTGCTTCAGTTCTAGAAAGTTTGGAAGGCAGTGATACTTGCAATGTTCAGGAAGGAGCTCTTCCATTCACAGAGTGATAATTCTCTTTTACCCATCTGGGTGTTACTATAATTTTAGGAAGATTCTAATTTAGTTTCATTCATTTTCCTTTAAGATATCAAATTAAAGCTTTATTTCTGCTTCTAACTCTACCAAAGTAAAAGCAATAGAAAGTAACTCCAGATCACACTAAAATAAAAGAGACTTTTGGTAAAAAAGATAATTCTTCCCCCCACCTCCACCCCCACCCCCCTCTATTATTTTTTTTTTTTTAGTTGCCAGTTATTTAGGCCTGGAGTCCTTCCAAAACTGAATCATAGATGCATTATGTTAAACTCAGTTGCAGCACACATAATTTCATCTTACTTTTCCCTATATCCTAAGCTCTCATTTGAGAAAGAACAAGAAGTTTAATTAAATATGTATTGAGACTCTCCTCCACAATGTCAGCACAGAATGGTGATAAATGCCAGCAATATGGCTACTCCTTTAATCTCTTTGTTTTTCAGCTGCCAAGATAAAAGTCCCTCAAACTAATGTTTAGAGACAGCAACCAAGTACCTTATGACTTTTATGTATCTTTAAAATTACGTGTACATAATTATACATATAATTATTGATTTTTGTGTGTGTGCATATTCAAATACAAATCTGTATATATTTATATGTAAATATATATATATAAGCCTTAGGGAGGTGTGTTCACTTGAAAATAACAGAACTTCCTTGTAACAGACTTAAATATAATAAAATGTCTTTCCTCTACCACAGAAACTGAAAACAAACTATACTTTCAGTAAAAAAAAAACTTAATGTACAGTTCAGTCACTGAGACAGTGGGGTTACTGTGTGTATAAAAGGAATAAAGAATTAGAAGATACATTTTCCATACTGTGCTTTCAGCTCTCTGCATTTATGTAATTTTAAAGTTTGCATATTTATTCATTTGGTTTGAGATTCTTACCTACAATTAATCCGTTAGAAAGTTCAGATTCAGCATTCTAGGCTTTATAATCACTGAAACAGCAATACTCGACCATTAGACCAAATGTTATTTCAAATATAGGTCTTGTAAGTCTCCCCTTGAAAGAGCAGGAGAAAGGAAGCTTCAGGTGGCTGGCCTTTTCCACACTTCTGTCTCTCCCTTCTCACTTACCTTTTCTTCTCCTACCCTCAAAAGAGGGATTCGATCTTCAGAACAGATTAAGTACTCACTTTCTGCTTTTACAAATGAAAGGAACCTCAATAGCCGATATAAACTAAATGCCTTTTTTTTAGTCAATATGATCAAAAACTAACTGAAGATGTGACTGCTACTGTAAATGGGTCATTCTGTCTAATCACTGCAGGCAAAACCTGGACCTCTTCATTAATCTCCATTTAGATAAGAAGTAGGGTGCAAAAGTGTTTTCACACTAAAATGTTTATTCTTCTGTCAAGTTATAGTACTGTTGCGTGTATTATTTAACATCACTTTTACACAAAAAAATGAACTCTGATTATTTATTTCCTTCACTTAGTAAGTACTCACATCCTTAAAATACTGAAGAAAGCTATTATTTAAATTGTTATACTATGCATTCCTTTGTTTCAGAATCTTACATATTACATAGTTTATCTTCACAACAGTGTTATAAAAACCAGGGTTCGAGTCAGTGTTATGGTATGTTATAACTTTACAGTGGCACTGTTGTAAGAATGCACAGTTGATAAAAAACCATGGAAGTCTTAAAATTATATACATGTAAATTCTTCCTTAGCCCACCATAACCTTTTCATTATAGTTTATGCACAAGGAATATATATGTCAACATTTCTATTCGTTTTCTGGAGACTGAAATTAGATTCAGACATATTCAGCAAAAGCATGAATGAAAAAAAATATAAATATATGAAAAAAAAGTGGAAAGAGATTAGTAGCTCGGTGTAAGCCTGTAATCAATAATATCAGGTTATCTGTGAGATGTGGGGAAAAAAAATATGTCACTCTAGCTTTTATCAGGGTTTGACCATTTTGAAACTGCCAATATTTATACCCAAGCCTTCCCTGAAACACAGTGGAGCCTAGTTCAAAAATAATTACAATTCAATAGCACAAACTGCAAGAACCTAGGACAGAAAGAAATTAAGCTTGTGACAAAATGCATGAAAAATAAGCTGTGATATTACTTAAAATTTCAAAAAAAACTACCATGAGGGAAAAAACTTACTGAAAGGACATTTTATATGTCATACTTCAGTCAAAAATTCTAGTTTCAGCCTCACCAGTATGCAACTATGCAACCCATTACAGAATCACAGAATGACCAAGGTTGGAAGGGACCTCTGGAGGTCACCTGGTCCAACTGCTCTGCTCAAACAGGGCCGCCTAGAGCAGGCTGCCTGGGACCTTGACCAGATGGCTTTTCAATGTCTCCAAGGATGGGAGACTCCACAGCCTCTCTGGGCAGCCTGTGCCAGTGCTCAGTCACCCTCACAGTGAGAAGGTGTTTTCTGATTTTTAGACGGAACCTCCTGGGTTTCAGTTTGTGCCTCAGGTCCTGTCTCTGTGTACCTGACTCATGTTCACCTTGGACCCCCAGCAGCCAGGACTGCTAGGTCCTTTTTTCTGCCAAGCTGCTTTCCAGCTGGTCGGTCTCCAGCATATACTGATGCAGGGGGTTGTTCCTCCCCCAGTGCAGGATGTTGCACCTGTCCTTTGTTGAACTTCCTGAGGTTCCATTTCTTCAGCCTGTTGAGGTCCTTGTGGATGGCAGCATGACCCTCTGGCCTATCAGCCACTCCTCACAGTTTTGTACGATCAGCAAACTTGCTGAGGTTACACTCTGTCCACATCATTAATGAAGGTGAACAGGAATTCCCTCAGTATTGACCTCCGGGCTACATTGCTGTTTACTCACCTCCAGCTAAGCTTGTTACCACTGATCACAACCCTGTGGGCCCACTTCTTCAGCCAATTTTCAATCCAGTTAGTTGTCCGCTTATCCAGCCCATACTTCATCAACCTCTCTATGAGGATGTTATGAGAAACATTTGTTGAAAGCCTTTCTGAAGTCTAGGTAGCTGATAACCACTGCTGTCCCCTCATCTACCTAGCCAGTCATTTCATTGCAGAAGGTTGTAAGGCTGGTCAAGCATGACTTTGCCTCGGTGAATCCATGCTTACTTCTCAGAGTGAACTTCTTGTGCTTCAAGTGCTGGGAATGGTTTCCAGGATTAGTTTCTCCCTCACCTTCCTAGGGGTTGAAGTTAGGCTGACCAGTTTGTACTTTTCTGGGCCCTCCTCATTGATCTTTTTGATGACAGGAGTAGTAGTTGCTTTCCTACAGTTTTCATTCAGCCCTTCCAATTGCCATGACTTTTCAAAGATAATAAAGAGCAGCCTCACAATGGCATCTGCCATCTCACTCAGCACCCATGAATGCATTCCATGAGGCCCCATGAACTTATATATGACAAGCTTGCTTAAGTATTCTCTGACCTGATCCTCTCTCACCAAGTGTGAGTCTTCCTTCCTCCAGACTTCCCCCACCCTTCCCCCCCCCCCCCCCCCCCCCCCCCCCAGGCTCCAGGGCCTTGGATTTCTGATGGCTGGTTTTACCAGTGAAGACTGTGGTGAAGAAAGCATTCAGTACCTTATCTTTTTCCATATTCTGCATCAGCAGAGCCCCTGCCACATTCATCAGTGGACCCACATTTTCCCTAGTCTTCCTTGCTGCTTATGTACTTACGGAAGTCCTTCTTGTTGGCCTTTACATCTGTTGCCAGCTCCAGCTCCAGGCAGCCTTTGGCTTTCCTAATTGTATCACTGCATGTTTGGACAGTGTCTCTATATCCATCCCAAGTTACTGTCCCTGCTTCCCCCTTCTGTATACTCCCTTTTTATGTTTGAGTTCTACCAGGAACTCTTGTTCATCTGTGCAAGCCTCCTGGCATTTTTGCTTGACTTCCTGATTGTTGGGATGGACGAGGTGATCTTTGAATATCAACCAGCTTTCTTGGACTCTTCTCTCTAGGGCCTTATCCCATCAGACTTTTTCAAGCAGGTTTTTCAATAGGCCTGTCTGGTCTCCTGAGATCCAGCCTTGTGATCTTACTTTTTGCCTAGGTCCCTTGTCTTAGGATCCTGAACTCCGCCATCTCATAGTCACTGTAGGCAAGGCTACCTTCAGCCTTTGCATCCCCAATGAGTCCTTCTTTGCTTGTATGTGTGAAGTCCAGCAGATCACCTATCTTGTTGATTCCTCTGTCACTTGTGTCAGGAATTTATCATCAATGCCCTCCAGGCACCTGAGTGGGTAAAATGTCCATGAGGACAAGGGAGTGTGAATGTAAGGCTATTTCTGCATGTAGAAGGTATCATCTACTTTCTCCTCCTGGTGGCCTATAGCAGATGATACCCAGTATGTCACACATTTTGATCTGCTTTTAAATCCCTAGACCAAGAGCTCAGGCATTTCAGCTTCTGTCTCACATGAACGGCAACTCCATCACTTTGTCTTCCCAGCCTGTCCTTCCTGAAGATCCTGTACCTCTCAGCTACAGCACTCCAGTCATGAGCTGCTCTACTGTGTCTTCATGATTCCAACAAGATCATAGCTGTGCAACTACACACAGATCTCTAACTCTTCCTGTTTACCTTCCCTCCTAGTGCTCCTTTGTGGCTCAGGGTCAGTTGTCCCAGGTGCTCTGCTTGAAAGCACACCCAGCTCCTCCTCAGCTTTGAGGGCAGTGAACCAGTTCAGATGAAGCAGAAGCCTTCCTCTTGGTGCCAGGAAGAACCTGTTTCTAGCATTCACCTTCCTCAGAGCTTCCACTTGCCATTCTTCTGGCACAGGTTCAGTAGCTGAGCTCCACAGAAGGAACACTGTGTGCTATCAGCTACACAACTTTTTACCATGCATAGGTCTCCTCAGATGTTTTGCATACCAATGGCGATGCTGGCTGCCTTTAATGGCTAATGAGTCACTGCATAGCTAACTTACATTAGGTAATAGGGCAATAGACCATATTGTTCTGTTTATATTCTGTTTTGTCATTGAAATGAATGTTAAATGATGTTTAGAGAAAAAAACAAACAAACAAGCAAAAAAAAAAAAAAAAACCAGGCCAGGTTTCAAACTCACCTGTTTTATAGGTAGCTCCATTTGTATGCAAGTAGAACAATACCTAAAGATTCAGACCACAAAATTTAGTAAGTAAACAGCTAATGAAAGTAAAAATTCTTCTAATGTTTCCAGATCAGTAATGTTCCTACCCATAAGACTACAGAAGAAAACCAAGCATTAAGTATCCTAAGTAGCATATTTATTTTCAGACATCTTATTTAACAAATGTACACTGAATGACTTATTGGAAAGTATTTCCTGTACTTATGTATTTGAACTGAATCAAGTACAAAATTAATGGCTCCAGTTTATCCCTGGAGCTGAACTAAAGCAATGTCTCCCCACTATGTTAAATACTTTCCAAACAGAACAGATTAGTTCTCTACTTTCCATAGTTAAAAAGTCATTGTATTTATACCAAGTGGAATATGAATGAAGAAATAAAGTAATAATTACAACATTAATATATTTATTATTCTAGCTCCCCTGACATCCTCTGTGCTGATCTTCAGGCCACAGTGTCTCTTTCCATTCTAAATAGGCAGACAAATCCTCATGGGCACACTTGTGTTCAAGTTTCAAAAAGAATAAGGATAACACATATCAATGCTCTATGTATGGAAATATTTCTTGTCACACAAAATGGATCTTTTCACTGTCTGACTGTCAACCCCTTCCTGATCAAACCAGACAACACCAGCTTCTGCTGCTTTTCCAGACTCTTGGCAGGCTCTCCACACATCTGCACATCTTGCATTAACAAGTACACAGATTCCAAAGCTGTCAGTGGATGGAAATAATTTTGAAATCCAGAGTGAATACAAATGCATTCCCCATAAAAAGCTTTTATTTCTGTGTCAAGTGGTAGAGTTGCTAGTACAGAAGCTTCCATTTTACACTTTCCCATTTCCAACAACATCACAGAAGACTGGAAATGTCCCAACAGTAAATGGATGTTGGATTTTTTAAAGTGCTTTGTGTATCAAATAAACAATTGGGAAAAAAAAATCATTTTTTTTCTTAGGATATTTTTTTACATACAAATAAATATAAGAGGGGGAGTAAAATATCTTGTACTGCTTTTTCTTTCCTTCTTTTCAAAGGAAAATGTCAAAAAACCCACCCCGTTTCGGTTTATTTATAATACAGTGTCATATGGGAGTGCTTTCAGTAGCTACAGATTATAGTATACAGTATTGGTGAAGTAATACAATCTATCCATTCCTTATTATATCTCACCTTCCTAAAAAAGTTACAGCATTAAAGTTCACTATTAGTTTGGTTTGGAATCCATTAGTCTGAACTAGTTGTTTATTCTGGATGCTGCAAAACTGTGATCTCACATTTGTGATGTGAGATTGACATCTTGACAACTGAGCAGAATTTCATAACATTTCTACCACAATTGGTCTTTTTAAATAAAACCAGATTGCCTTTAGAATAAATATATTTTGAGCAAAATTTAACAGTTTCCAAATTTTTCCACAGAATAATAAGCTAAATTGCCAGACTTTTAATGCTAGATTGCCAGACTTTTAACTGTTACCTTAAGAAAATTACAACATCAATTAAAAAAAAAAACAAACAAATAGCTAGAAAGAGATAAATATTTGCTGATTTTACCAACACCAGGAAACACACAATGTTCTGCAACTTGTTTTTTCAGCAGTTGGATAAAAAGCATTCTCAGAGAGGAAAAAGCCACTGCTGCTGGATCCTTTGGAGTGCAGCCCTACTAACAGCTGAACGCTTTAGTGGAGGTCTCCTAAAGCTGTGCCTGGCCAAAAGCAGCTGTCTGGGAGTCAGATGCAATGGAGCCCTTTAAATGATCAGCAAGCAGACGGGTAGTACGTTGACCCTGACCTCAGTGACCAAACCTGAGCACTTTGTTTAGCTGTGAGCAGCCCAGAATGAAATGCCAAGCCGTTATGCATCCTGAGTATGCAAATCCCTTGGAACATTATAATAGAGATAGATATGTCAGCAACACAATTTGGGTGAAGAGAGCTTTTCTACATTATGCATTTTGCTGCAGGAATAACAAATGCATTCATTAATGAGACGGCAATACAGGACTGTGAGAAAAACAGTGTCAACAAAACTCAACTGGCTTTTGCTTAAAGCCTTAAGAGAGGCAAGTGTCAGCCAAACCCTCAACCCAGGCCGAACTACTGAATGTTGCCTGCATGAAAAAAAGGCTGCTTGACCTACTTTTATCTTTTGGATGAAAAATAGAGGTTTCTGTCTGCTGATGGCTGTTGCACTTCCAAAATAGCAGGAATCAAGCAACTTTTATTTCTTCTAAAAATAGCTGTGCCAAATCTGTCCTGGATGATGAAGGCTGAATTACAATGTAACCCAAGGAAATCATGAGTTTTCCACTGGCCCTTGATTAGGAAAAGCCACAAGTTACTTAGACACCACGTGGCGTAAGGTGAGCCTAAACAATAAGAACAACAAATATGTTCACCAGGACACCCGTATCTGTGGATATAAGAACATATTTGTAAAACTTATAAACATATTTGTAAACAAATAGAACTGCATATTGAGCATTTGATGACATTTTCTCTTTCCAGTTAGGATGCAGTATGGTGAGGGGCAGTGATGCCAGGAACATCCTGTGCATATAGCAGGTGGCCTCAAAAAGGTGTTCAGTTTTAAAATACTAAATTTATGACTTAGCTTCTGTAGCTATTCTTAATTGTCTTAATTGCCCTTCACATTTCTTATAAGGTTCTTTTTTCTTTGCACAATAAATGTTTTTTTCTGACAAGCAAAAGGTCATAGTACAGTAGTGATGGCATAACACAACAGACAGGCTATACTCTTAAGAGCACAGTATCATTCAGATGTTTATTCCTGCATGACTTCTTCATTCAAGCTTCAATATAAAAGTATGAAAGTTTCAAGATTATTTAACAATCCCTGATATGTCACAATGCTCATTGATGGAGATGGTACCTGCTCAAAGCTCAGGGTTTCACTGAGATGCTCAATGGAGGGGATAAGCTAACATACTCTTAGGCAGCAGATGAACTCCTGTAAGCATTGACAAAAAACCAGTAACGTCAGATTTCATTTCAACTTCCAGTCCAAAACAGAAAGAGTTAATCTGGAAATCATATTGTTGTTTACACTGTGTAATATACTATGTTGTTTAATAATTCCTGCAATACTGTTCCTTGGAGACTCAAATAACGAGCTGATAAAGTTGGGGTTTTTTTCAGAAAAATATAGTTTCTTCCTCTGAGTACCTTACTATCTTCAGAACAAGATGGGTCATAGCGTGAAACAAAATTAAAACATAGAAGAGGGGTTAAGAAAGGAAAAAGACAGAACACAGTCAAAATAACAACAGCATTGTTTTAACTGGGGCATGTCAGCTTACCATATGCCCAGTTTTGGATGAAAAATAATTTCCACTGGGAGAAAAAATTACTCAGAGTCATTGTATCTGAAGCCACCTGGCACAGAAGGAGAGCTGCAGACCTAATAGATTCACCATTTATTGAGGCTAAACACCAAATCTTTTAGGTGGCTAAGTAAAATAAATCTATAAAGCAAAGATAAATTATTTCCTCTACCGGTCAGTGCGTATCATGCTTCATTACTTTTATTAACATGCCAAAATGAGCACATGACATGGAAGTGGTTTGAGGAAAATTACACTGTTATACAACTACAGATCTGTATCCACTGATAGATATCCAAGAATAATTTTGTTGAAGTTAATCAGCATTACAAGATAAAATAATGAGTTTATAATTAATTCAGTAAAATCTCTGGATTTGAGACTATTCCTTTACTTTATTTATAGAGACAGATTATGATTACTCTAGAAATTCAAGGTTTTATCTAGCTCTTGGTCACAGTGTTTCTGTATGGTGTCTCCTAACATTAAAAATACAGCATGGAAAATCAGAAAAGCAGATCTAAGCTATCTGCAGCAATTATAAAAGATAATGCAAGGGCTATCTCTCTATTCCTACAGCTCTTTGTGTATGAGAACAATTTCTGGTTCATAACTAAGAAGACTCTTTACCTTCAATGTACATTTCAGGGGAATGTCGTATATCAAAATAAAACTTTAATTGTAGACTCTCCCAATTCAGCAAAAAAAAAAAAAAAAAGAGAAGTTCAGATGGAAATGTTGGGCTCAGATCCTTCAATCTTTTGTTGCTGGACCAAATAAGTCACCAGTTTTTACCTTGGGGCACAGACTTTCTTTCCTCATAGACTTTGCTCCTCAAAAAACTGCATTATAAAACTATATAGTTTCTCCTTGCCAAGGGATTTGGCACATTAGATTGCAATTAAAAAAATACAATAAACTCATGAGGCAATAAAAATGCCATAGAAGCTTGTATAAACTAAGCTAACAAGCAATAAAGGAAATCAAGTTTAAGTATAAGAAAGGAGTTTTGCTGCCAGTAAAGGAAGAATTTTATTGAAAAGTATATATAGTCATCTGCACATTCATACTGTTGAAATGGTGAATGTTCTTTAAAGGGCAGTACTGTTTTTTAATTCGGTGTTTGAGATCAGCAGACATATTGGAAGGATTTTTGAACTGCAGGTAACATACAGCTGCCTTTAGGCAGCAAAAATATTCCCAGGTAAGTGAGACGATTTGGTTAGTAGCTGATCTGATTTTTTTCCTTAACACATCAGGAAACTACTATAATAGAAAATGGAGGTAGATTACATAAACAAATACCTTAGAACTCCCATTTTGAAAAAGAAAGCAAGAACATACCCACACACACACTTCCCTGATCCTTTCAGCCTTAAAAAAAATCCTCCTATGTGGAGCATTTGTACCAATGCTAATGCTTCTGCTTCTCCTCCTTTCTCTTTGCCTTATGAAACAGGGAGATACATGTAGGCTCCCTTTCATGACACTTGCATGCATGGTGGGGGTAAACTGAATCCAACGTCAGGATTTAGAAATCCTGCTCACCAGCTTGAGGGTAGCGTTGGGCTGGGCTGGGCTGGCAGAGCCTCTGAGCTCGAATCCAATCCCTGACACACTTCCAGTTCTCCAACTGCAAGCTGACTGCTGGCACCAGCAGCTAACCCTAGGTGCTATAAATGGACATATTTGGCTGATGATAGGCTGCTGTGCACAAAGGGATGAAGGCAAGGGACATCAAATTTATTTTTTGTTATTGGTTGATACTGCCCTTTTAGCCTAGATAAAGATTTATGTAACTGCATAGCTCATTGCTTTGGGATAGAGTAGAAATAGTATGCAATTTCCTCCTCAGCTCTTTCTCTTGGAGTTCAATATTAAAGGATAATGGGTACTTAGAAATACACAAGTAATACCCAAGATTCAAAATAAGGTTCACCATTAACAGGACATCAATTATTTTTCTTAAAAGGCAGTATCTAAAAAGTGCTGTCAACAACATTGAATAAGACCTGAATTCCCACTACATGTACCATTACATGAAAAATGGGGAAACACTTACATTGGAGAACACATATGTGTTTGAGAATATTTGTTCTTTCAGTTTTGCTTGAAAAAATATCAAATTAAGCTTCTATTTCTGTAGGTTGTTGTGCACTTCTGTTTAAAAGTCAAAACACTACATCTGTTTATGTGGCCAGCCTTCTGAGTTCGAATCAGATTATTAGTGATTTCAACATCTTAATATTATAGCTATATAATGTGTGTTCTTGTTATGCCTTTTGAACAGAGAGGACTTTGAAATAGCTTTGTTTACCCTGGCTTAATTGGGTGGATGCCCAGTTCTTCAAAGAGGGCAGTGAGTACTGTTTCTGCTGTCAGTTCTTTACGTCTGGAACACCCCCGCACATCTCAGTTTGCCATCAGAGGCACAAACCATCCTTGTAAGGTAGGAACTGTCTACATGGGCAGTAAGAAATGCTGTTACTTTTAGGAGCTGAAAACCTCTGCAAGTAAACTGAACTAACTCCCACCTCACAGCAGACAGAATTGATTTTGCTTTTTCTTTCCTACCTCTGTTGACAGTGAAAATATGCTTTGCCAGAAATACTATAAATAACCCTACATGGGCAAGGGTCTGTAGGTAGCCAGATCTCCTTCCTGTCAGTGAGTGCCAAAACTAGGTGAAAGCTAAGCTTTGAAAAAAAGTCTCCACGCAAACAGGAATAGCTCTGAGATGCTCTGAATTTTATTCCAGCTTATGTGGGAGAGGTCTTCTATGCATCAATCACTGTCAACCAAAAGCAGCCTGACTCCAAACAGCATGGCACTGTGCTATGTTACTTGTTTCTGTGACTCTGCATGTTTGCCAATGTATTTGCAGGCATACCTACTTGTATAATGTTACCTTACCATCAATTCACTATCCTAAGACGACTCATGAACATCTACAGCTACCAGCTTGAGATGAGATGGGCTTATTCAACTATGCTAGTAGATGCCAGTATGTAAAGAATTACCAGATTATAATAGCAGCCCTGTATCTTCAATCACAATGCAAGTGTAGCATCCTGGGTTGTCCATGGCCTTTGACTGCCTTTCTCAAGTAGACTTACAAAGGTGCTGAGGAAAAGAACAAGGTGTTGAATCTGAGTGGTCTTGATGAAAAGAAGTAATTACCTTTTCCATTTTTTATTTTTATTTTTTAATATTTTTAATTAATATTTAAAATTCTGTGTCTTCAGCAGTTTGGTATGTAATGCTGAAGTACAAAACTGGGAGTATTGAAAGATAGCCTTGGTTCAGTGTCTTCTGGAACTCAAGTACATTTTTCTGATATGATTAAGGAACAGATAGACTAACAAGTTACCCTCGGGTACAGGAGTGTGAACATTAACTCATGTCAACTGCTGTCATTTCTGTGTACATGCTCCTACCTGACGTTAAATGAGAAATGCTCCCAGGTAACTTAAGTCTGGGTAACAACAGAGAACTAAGAATCGTCACATTTATCATACAAGTTAAGTGGAAGAAGCTCACACTGAAGCTTGTGTTTCAGTCATTATCTGTTTATGCCCCTTCAATACTTTTTAAAGTGTTACAACTATTTTAAGATCTGTGCATGCCTTCAGCCTAGTGACTAAGGTTGTGAAAGGCAAAATTCAGGTGCCTAAAGGCCACCTGAGTTTGAGATCTTACTAACAAATCAGGACCCTGGACCTGTTCTGAGCAGAGATTAACTGTTACTGATTTTATTAATTTTTCAATGATTACACTAACTGCTGCACTCACAGCATTTGAAGACCACAGATAAAATCATTTCAGCAACACCATTTTGCAATTCACTAGGTCTATTCACAACTGTTTGGTTGACTTCACTGAGTTTGCAAAGTTTATTCATAGTTGCTACAATACAAATCTGAATACTTCTACCTAAAAAAAAACCACTTTAAAATTTATCCAAATGTCAATTGTTTCAGCCAGAAATTCAGGAAGCCTTCATAAATCTCTTGAATGGCATGATAGGAGGCCATATCTCTGGAGTATAATTTTTTCTTTATTATTCGGTTTTGTTCTGCTTGTAGTGTGTGTCTTTTAACTTAGCCTCAACATTTGGAAGATGATTGCTGAAATTATAAACAAATGTGCCCTGAAAGGCTTTGAGAAAAAACTTTGCAAAGTACCATTTCTATTGAACAGCAAAGAGTATAAAACAACTTTTTGTATTTGTGGACTTACACTTCAAACCACTTGGAGATTTAAGAGATTGTATCTAAACAGTTGGACAGAAAATGCATCAGATTTTCTACCTTACCTTTTCCTGACTCCTTTCTAAAGACTCTTCGCTTATATTAAATAGAAATGGCAACTGGGTTTTGAGACAATAATACAATAACATTAATATGTGGGTGAAAATTTGTTGGAGTAATTTTAATTTAACATGACATGCTTATGTGTTTACATTACTGACTGCCAAAACTGGTTGAAAAATAAAAGAATATTGTATTCTCAAAGCATTCCACACGCCTGCCAAAAAGACACCCAACTATTTTATTTTGGACAATCTTATCTAAGCTGCAGCCTTTTTGCAAAAGGACCAGCTTCTGGTTTATAGAGACCCACCCCATCTTGAACCGTTGAGGTTAAAAGTTATTGAATTTGGGACAGTATCATATGAACTAACACTATATAGTTGAACTGTCCTCTGTTCAACACTAATTTAAGTGGATCTTTATCATCATCTAGTGCCATTGAGAATGGCAGACAGAACAAGCAATAGAAGATGGACAATAAGAGAAAAAGGGCTCAGAAGAATAAAAGCTGGAGCAATTACCATGAAGAGAATGAGGAGAAAGGAAAGTGACACGGGAAATGCATTAGCGAGTCAGAAATTGAGGGAAAAATCATAAGCATGAATAGATGAATTCATTGTACTCTTGAAAGAAGAATAGGTAAAGATAAGAGTTAGAGTTTAGTAGTAAGAATATTGGAAAGAAGTGGCCTCTGATGGGAAGATGAAGAGATTGCAGTAAATAGGGGAAAGGAAGAACAAGTCAGGGAAGTTTGGTCAGCACAAGAACGGGAGTTCAGGAGGATGTGCAAAGCATGAAACTGTTCACATCAAAGGACTTCATCATCTTTTGATCTGAGAACAGTCTTAGGAGACCAATAAAGAATTATGCTGGATTGACATGATTAATAACTAGAACTTGAAATTGTATTCTTGCTCTGTTCTGATATTTTGCATATCCTTTCATGCCAAAAAAATGTATAGACTTCTTCACTTTTGACAAGAGGCCATTTTGATTTGCTGAACCATACTCTTAGGATAAAAAAAATGAAATCATAATATATGTCCAATAAAATTTTGTTGCTTTTGCAACTTTTTTTGTGTGTTACCCAGTGGGGTTAATAAAATGCAGTGTCTTTTTCTCTCCAGAAGTATTATAAGGGAAGTGCAATAAATTTCCTTTTTCCCAGTATCCCAGTTTCTGTCAGGAACTATCAAAATCAAATAAAGAGAGACCAAAGCATGGTAATTAAACAACATCCCATTTTTCTAAGCAGTCTCTGCAGAGATAGTTGATGGTAAAATTTGGAAGACTGACACTGCAAGTGCTGTGTATTTTCCATGGGCAAGGAAGACTGTTGCTGCCTCCAGGGCTTTCACACTGTTACAATTCTTAAGGAACTCAAATCTAGAATTAGAAGTTTAATTTACATATTACATGTTGATAATATTATCTAAAATACTTGATTACCTTCAACAGCATTTTTTTATGGCTCATAGTTGTTAAGGCAGGTGCATAGGACTATTTGCTGTTTGATACCACCATAGTCCTTTAATAATAATTCTCTTAAATTCTTCTCACTCTTGGTTTTTCTTTTGAAACTCACCAAGGCTAGTAGGAGCACTGTTAAAGAATTCTAGTATTATTCATCTGGCATTTTTTCCTGATACTTAAATTCTCTTAAACTACAAGTTGGTGAGAGACAAGTCTTCCTGGGTTTTGTGTACAGGTGGATTTAATTGTGATTAAAATAAATTGGGAATTTATACACACTTTATATAGTATTATCTTTTATCTTGAATGCATCATGAGAAGTCTGTTGTTATCTAAGTTTATTTTCACTTCATTATTTTAATTTTTTCCCCTAGGCTTTGATTCTTTCAAATTTCTGTAAATTCCAGGGTTCACTTCCAGATTTTTCAAAAAGTGTCTGCAAATAATATCAAATTCAGGGCTTTTTGAAACCTAGGTATCTTTGCCTAAAATGCAAGCATTTTTTTTTTTTTTTCCCCCTCATGGATCATCTATATTTTCTTGTCTATTTAGTAGACTAGTTTGGAAATAGATATTTAATTATTGTTGTGAATAAGTGTGCTCTACTATCTTGCTTCTAGTTTACTTTAAACCCACCCAAGCTGTTTTAGTCAACATGCCTCCAAGGGAGTTTCAACATCTCACTATTTGCATATAGAAAACCAGCACCAATAATCACTAAACACTAAACAATAATCACATATTCCTTTAAAATAATCTCTCAAGTGGAGGTAGGTGACTAAAATGCAGTTATATCATCAGTCGTGGCTGCCTAACTGGATAAGTGAAGTACAGAACCAACTACAAGTTTACCTTTTGGTTACGAAGGAGCTTACAGTAGCAGTCCTGCTCTAAAGACTTCTTATATATTTCAGTTTCTCTGATTTCTTATGTTGCTGTGTATGTTATGATTTACTGCCATACAGAAATACAGAAGCTGCAAGAGTCACTCACCATGCCTACTGTTGGTTAAAATTAACTTATCAAAGATGCAAGGCACCTTGGTCTCCTGAATGATGCTATAGCTTGTCAGAGAATTCCCCTGGCTCCTGTCTAACATGCTTCCACACTTTGTGTTAATTACAGTGAAAGACCTACTGGGCCTTTTGGGGCATTCCTGTATAAAGCACAGGCAATGTGTTTGAAAAACTTGGATTTCATTTCTGATCTGCCTGTATAACATAAATGGTTTGGTTCATTATTCTAATACCCTTTTTATCATTCCGTAACCTTGCACACTGCACCAGGTACTATGCTTAAACATATTTGCCAGATGTGTCATTTATTAGGAAAATCCGGGGGGGGGGGGGGGGGGGGGGGGGGGGGAGATGAGCTCTCTCTTTATTTTCGAAAGTTTGAAAGTAGAAGAATCAAGCAAGTTCTCATAAGAAATAAAAACAATTGGGATTACATCTTGACAGAACAGAAAACTGCATAAAGATAGGATAAAATTATTATACTTCTTCCTTATCCCACTGGTTTAGAAAGAAAAGCACAGAACAGTTTAATTGGAGTGAGCACTCAATGTTTTGGTGAATGTTTACACCTTTGTTTTGGTACCAGACAGGCACACATTTTCTGTCATTTAACTCTGGAAACCAATCTACATTTGCATTGCTGTTCAGGCTCAGGAATGCATTTGATGTGAATGTCCTAGTCATATCTACTTAACTGTTCCTTAGCTCATGTTGTGGCACAGTCTTGAAATACGCAGACTGGATTTCTTACGGATAAAGTAAAACTAGAAGATGAAGTTCAGACGCACACATTACATACTTCATCTGGTCATTTAGGTCATGGAACCAAACCAAAGCTAATCTGAAGTAAATCCTCCTCAAAACCTGGATAATATGGACATCAGGACATGAAGCACAAAGTGTTTCACCCTGTAAATCCACTCTGCTAGCTCCACACTACTGCTTGAACTTCACACAACCTCAAAGTCTTGAGCATTCATGTGGGAAGAAAAAGACACTTTGTCCTTGCTCAGAACTAAATCATGAGACAAATGCAATCTTGTTCCTCACTTAGTTTCTTTCTGCACACATTGACTAAACAAATCTTTGATGTCTTAATCAAGAAGATGCATAGGGGTAAAAAGGAAAATTAGATTCTGCTGAGAAGGCTTAGCAGAAACAGGAAATAGCAACAGTTTCTGAATACATATTTATGATAAATGCCATTCATTTCTGTCAAATCTCAGATTTCCTTTAGAGGCAGAGAACATTTAGAGTGGGAATGTCAGTTAAAAGTTTAAAAAAACAACTCTTAAGTTCAAATATTAAAACACCCTGCCGTATGGGTAGGACCATGAACATCTCACACCAGAACTTCAGAACCTTTGGTAAGCAAGTCTGATTCCTCTTATTTCATATGATGATTCTCCTTGGCTTGCTGGAACTTATTTTAAAAGTCTAATTTAAGATTTTAATCTTAAATCTTCTGCAGTTTTGTCTCCTAATTTTTGTCTGGTTTTTGATTGTTACCAATTCCATACTCACATAAGCAGGGATTTGGATGTTCAAATGTCTTACAATATCTTAGAAAGAACTTTGAAACAAAGAAATCCTTTGCCATTTCTGAAAACACGAGCCAGCCCAAATCCTCTCCTGATTTTTACAATGACATCTTCATTCCCTGAGGAATAAGCAGTTCCCTTCTGAATGGATTTATGTCTGTGTAATATTCAGTACCAGAAAGCTGGAAACTAAACACAGAAAAATTATGAAAAAATAAGCTGAAAAAAAATTAAGCTAATAAGCAAGAATCTTGAAGCAGAGCCACAGTTCTCTCATGAGAGTAAAATTACGTTTTAGTCTATCTGCAATAAAGATTTCAAAACTTCAGCCTATGATATCATCAGTTGCACAAATTAGTCCTTCAGAAAGAATAATACAGATCTTGAAGCCAAATGTCATGTACAGGATATTATCAGCCACTGCGAATACTAATGTCATCTAGAAACCTGACTAAAATCATCTATATATAAATATATAAATATATGTATATTTATATAAATACAAAATAAGGACAGTACTGTAGTGATGTAGTATTTCCTTTTCTATGAAAATTAGAAAAAAAAACATCAGTCACAGATAATTTGCAATAGATCTTTTTTCCTGGAAGAATCAGAAAGATAGTCTGTTAAGTGACCAAAAATGTAGCCCCACTGATTTATTGAAACAATTAACATTTAAAAGAAAAAAATTGATTGAAATGAGCATGTTCAAGAGCTGATTGTTAATGTTTCTTGAAATGTAAACAAACTAAAAAAAAAAAAAACAAAAACAAAAACACAACAACAACAAAACCAAACGCTAAACCCAAACATATATCAATGTTCAGAAGGGACTGAATGTCACAGGTCTATAGATAGGCCAAGTGTCTCAGAAAAGGAGATTGTGGAGGCAGAAAGTGATTTTAGATCCATACTTCACTGTCACCTGTAGGATATATTCAGCACATAATTTTAGGACATTAATTGCATAGGACAAACAATATAAACTATAGGACCATATTTCAGGCCTTAATTTTCCACCTTAAAATCACTTTCTCTCTGTAAAAGCATTAAAAAAGTTTGAGAAACCCAGAAATTTTGTACTTAGGTGTATGTTCCTATATTGCAAACAGGCCTAATAGAAACAGGTTTTGAGCATTCAAGCAGATCGTAACAGTACACCTGAGCAAAGTAGATTCTCTCTTTCATATACATTTGGTGTTTAACTGCAAGAACACGCTGTCAGATGTCTTGCTAACATCACCCCACCAGCATATTCCACAAAATAGAATAGGCTGGTTAGGTATTCCAGGTCCACATGAAATTGTGCTCTGTGTGCTCCAGATTTCAAAAACATGAAGTGAACACAGCAGATATTACGTGTCAACCAACTATTTTTCTATATAAAAGAATTAGACATATTTTTTATTTCCTGTACTGGAAATTAGCCTTCATTTTTCATTCAATAGGGAACCCTGCTAAGAAGTCTGGCAGTAAGAAAGAAATGTAGGTAGGAACATAGGTGTTCTATGTTAACTAACCATTAAAGTTAAATTCTGATCATACACTTCTGATAGGAATGAAACAGCCGAAGTTGAAAGGTATAAGGTACCCTTTCTGGACAGTATTGTATGATGGTGTGGTTAAGAGCTCCTCACATTCACATATTCATAAAACATATCTATATTGTGCCAAACAGCTCATGTCTTATTAAATGATTCCTGAAACAAACAACATGGACAGAAATTAACTTTCAACACTAGGACAGAAGTGCCTTTCTCACACATACTGCTTTATAAGATACCATGCACTCACCAAAGTATTGTCACCCTCCTAGGTCTGATGTATTAATCAGTCCCTGAGGCTAGATTAATTCAAATGGCTAGGATATAACGTAGTCCCTGTGGCCTGTGCTGATATCCTCTATAAATAAGAGGGCTCTGTTCATTTCACAGGAAGCTGCTTTAAAGATTATTTTCATAACTTTTTAATTATTAGTATGTGAACATCTCTCCACTGGCTCCCACTCCTTTATCCTGTTGAGCTTAAAACTGCTCCGTTTCAATCTCAGTGATGCTTAATAGCTATCATATCTCCTTTCATTCAGCTTGGAAAGACTGACTTGCTTCTGACTGACTCAAGACTTCCAACCACTCTCAGCATTTCACAGATTTTCAAAGAATTTTTATGCTTTTTGATGCTGATCCCCATACAGAAGTGCAGTATACAAATACAGCAAACCTCTACCTCCTTCCCTTCTCTCAAATCCCTTCTTAAAAGTATGACATATTTAACAAATCAAATGTCTGTGCACCCTTTACTAACTATGTAAACAATATTCTTAATGATTTCCCTCATTCTTGCCAGTCTGTCCTTATGAAATCTTTTGTTCAAACCATACATTAATTCAGGCAGGAACTGCCATATTTCCCTCTGTTTGCATGTTTTGGGTGGTCTTGAACTTGCACAAAGATTAGTAAATGCTGAAGAATTATCAGTGTACCACTATTCTTCCAGGGCCAGGCTGTGAGAGAGGATGGTTTGAATTTTAACACAATGAAATTCCTTAACATTATTGTCTCTCTAAGTTATAAATATCCTGGCATTTTAGAGGCCAACTCTACCAGCAGCACTGACTTTAAAAGTCTCAAACAATAGATATTAAAAAATAAATAACATCTTTTGTAGCAGCCAAAATTCAAACTCAGCAGTAATAACCACTCCTGTGAAATTAAATGTCAATGCCATTTGAGTTGGGTCTTACATTGCTAAAACAGTAAATTGTACTTATAAAGAAATGATGCATTTAGAAAAATGGAGCAATCATTCAGTACTGATGGAGGTTTTACACCCCAAAAAAGATCCCGACAGACTGCAAGTACTTGATTAGAAAGGAAGAACAGGACTGGAGATCTTAATTTAGGGAACTTTGTGAATTGCTAAGATTATTGAAATTATATTTGAAAATTTATTTTTAAGTGCACATACATGTACATTATTTTTGATTGCAGAATATTTTAAGACTTGCTGGTGTTAATATACAGTGTATGACTACAAGAGTTTGAAATAATCTATCACATCTTTTCATATAACTGAGGAAGGGTAACAAATACATTTGTCTCATACAGCCCATTTTTCTCCTCCCCTTCTTTCCACCTGATTCTACATCCTTTCAGACCTTTTCTGTATTGCTTTTCTGTATTGCATCTAGCTGCAAAATATTGATTTATATTGTTTTATTACAAGTGCATACTAAGATTTCTTAGATGTTGAACAGTTGCATCTCTATGCTAAAGTAGTAAGGTTAAGTTTCTATTTTTTTCTTCTTTTTTATTTTGTCTTTGAAACGTAAAAACAAATATAGAATATATAGCAGAATTTTATTGTGTTTTTTTTTTTTTTTTTAAATGGTATGCTCTGTAGAAGCAACATTCTCTGTGCAAGAGATTATCAGGGTAAGCAATGACAATTGCTCAGAGACTACTTTCACTATTAAATTACTAAACTACTTCTTTGACAAAGTACAGATATAGCCTTTGATTTGACAAACCACAGAGGTTTTGGTTCAGCAAATAACTAAGGATTCAGAAGCAAGTTAGAAAGTGAATGAATGAAGTCTCTAAGATATTTACAGTACTAGCTGTAAATCCCTCCCAATTAAATTCAACACATTTCAGCTTAAATATATATTTAATGCACTCACATATAAGACTGTGTTTAGGTGCTTACCACTTACAGATGTGCTTCAGCACTCTTTAAATGCTTCTCTGAAACTGGGTCCAAATGAACCCTATGCTGTGGAAAACCCGTTCAGGAGCAGACAATTCAGACGTGCAAGCTCACCTGAAACACCAGCTGAAAAACATTACCTTATTACAACAAAGTTATTTTCTTAGTTATTATCCAGGAAAGAAAATTAAGTCAGTTTCATGTGGGATTTCCTGAAGATTTATTTCAAGGAGAGCTGGCTGATAGTTTACCATTCTCCACATATTGACATTGCAATACCGAAAGGAGAGAAAACAAAGTTGCTAGGTGACAGCAGCATATTTACTAGAATTCTGCAGAAACTGGGAACACTGCACAAAATTTTCTATTTCCTCTTTTGCTTGTAATGTTGTTTGCAGAAACACAAAAGCTGAAAATGTAAGAAGTTCCATGGGATGTACACTTTTTAATGAGGTTTTGTTTCAGGTGAATAAAATAGAAAATTATATAGATTTCTAGAAAGGGATGTCAAAAAGCTAGTTAGGGGTGCTATCATCAGTATCACAGAATCAGTGAAAAGGTAACTTGGTGCAAGGGACAGGTGATCAGCCTAGATGTTTGTTTGCTAATGAAACAAGACAGCTTAAAAGCTTATTAAATGCAGAGGGAGTAAAATGGCTACTCTGGAGTTACCATCTCGTTGAGAAACTTGTGGTGCCAGAGAACTGAATGGTTTCTCATGACATAAGTTGTCCTGGAACTTAAAAGGACTCTTTTGGAAAACTAACTATATTTACCACATTGCCTGCAGAAAGCAAACATTTATACTGACTGGTTCAAATAACAAAGAACATTTTCAAGTGTTTTTTTTCTTGAAAAATAATAAATACAGTTAGTTTAAGATCAGTCTGCTTTTTGTTGTGAAAAGACAGAAAGATGGAATAAGTTCATAACTCCAATGTTAATTTGTAAAATGGGTTAGGATATCACCTAAAGAAGATCAGGAGCCCTAATATTCAGTGATTGCTGTGATTAATTAAAAGAAAACACATGACTAATCTTATCAAAGTCAGAGGAAGGTTCGTTTTAACTTTTTCTTAAGTCTAAGAGTCTAATATTTTCCTGAAGGAAGAAGGATAAAATATGAAAAGAAAAAATAATGTCTGAAGTATGCTTTGTGTAGCACTAGTCTTGTACCTTTATGGAAATTTCTGTGACTGTTTGCCTGCAAATGTAACAATTATCAAAGTGAAAAGAAGTAGAATGCAAGCAGTTACATATTCGTTTTAAGGAAGGATACAGAGGGCTAGACAGGAGCAATTTACAGAAAAGAACAGTTTGCCTTTTTTATTTTTTATTGCTTGCAAAATGCCAGGAGAGTTTCAAAGTAATAGCATTTACTAAAAAAAAAAAAAAAAAAAAAAAAAAAAAATGTGGAAAGTGAAAAGGAAATAAAAGAAATTGAAAAGGAAATAAAAGAAATGTATTGCCTCAGAAAAAGCCCAATTTAAAAAGTCTTCACATTTTCATCCTGATACATGAGCCTTCCGTATGCTTTAGCACTACAAAACTTTTATTTATTTATTTATTGATTTATTTACAAGACCTGGGGGTGGCTTTGAGTTTTTAAAAGTTGCATGGCAAGGGTTTTAGTTTTCTGTTTTAAAATTGCTTTGAGTTTTCATATCCAGCAAAGACATGCTTTGTCATGTGTAAATTTGAGATTACTTTTCATGGAAATTTCTGTAATACTTAAATATTTTTTTCCATGGTTCAGTGTTCTCTTTGTTGCTTCTTTGACCAAAAGCTCATTTCTCTTTCAAATGCTCACTGTTGTTTATGAAGTGGTGTAAACAGGGTTTCTACATTTGGATAGTCTGAAGGGGAAAAATAGAGTAAAAAAAATCCATTCAAGCCTTCTTTGTTTGCTAGAAAAATAGTTTAATTCTACGCTTTAAAACCTCTGATACATTTATTACTGTGTTATGCAAGCTGTGGCTTTTGGAGGAATTAGTGTCAGTAGACTGGACTATCCATCTCTTATGATGTTAAATGAATATTGAACATTCTTACCTGAAAAAGATAAAACTTTCTGAGATTTACTTTATTTTTACACAAGAATAGCTTACGTTTACTGAAAACAGAGGCTAAATAAAGTAATGCGGTATGTGCTGGCAAGGAAATAGGAAGAGTAATATACTCGTGTTCCACTCAGGACCATAAAATATCATTCAAGTGGTGAGAAGGCTTTGGCTCAGATTTCTAAACCTCTTTTAAGCGTTTCCCATCTCTAGTATCTATATTGGCTGGATATCCAAATCCAGTAAGCTTCGTACCACCTTGCATTGTACTTCCCACCATGCCGTTGAAGGAGAGGTGCAGGGCTGCAGCTCCTGAGCTTTTCCTCTGACAGACACTGTCCACCTCCCAAGTCCATGACCCACATCCTTGCATTACCACCTTTTCCTATTCCCAGCCCTTTACCTGTTTTGTGTACAGGATCCTGAGCACCGAGGCCCTGGCGACTCCTATTTCCCCAAACCAAACACACCTATGATCTGCATAGCCCGGTTTGCCTCGTGGCAGCAAGCAGCTGCAGCAGGCCCAAGGCTCAGAGCCAAGAGCTGCCGCCACACCTCACATCCTTTGATCTCCCAGGCTTTCCACCGTCTCCTCTACCAGACACAGCTTGTTGGTAGGGCTCGCAATCTGCCCTCCAGCTGCACCTGGCCCGTCAAGGCGGCGTGCGGAGGAGACGCTCCTGCGCTGCACTGCAGATGGGGAAGGGGGTCTGCCAGCCGGGGCCTCCCCATCGGGGGGCCTGGATGAGCCCATCTCGTGGGCTGCCGCTTTGAACTCCCATCGCGTTGCTGCCTCCCACATCTGGACCCTGAGGTGAAGGAAGATGAAAGCGGGCCGGGGAGTGCAGAGGCTTGTGCGGCACGCTGGGAATGCGCAGCGCCTGCAAGGAGGGCTCACGGCTTGGCCGTTCCCCAGCCTGGGCTGTTGCCGCTCATGGTTACAGGAGCACTTCTTGTGCTTTGCACACTACCTGGGGTGCGTCTGGTGTACACTGGAGTGTTTGTACATAAACCAGAAGTTGCTAAGAGGTGCTTGCATTAATTATTACAGACAGTGGCTCTGATAATATTCAAGGATCATGCCTGCATCGATCTGAGTAGTTTTCAGAGATAACAAGGATGCCCAAACGCTGCAAGAGTCAAAGGCATTTAAGATTTCCAAAACTTGTTCAGTAACTTCCCCGCTGTATGTTCCCCTTGACTTCAACAAGCTTTGAATCAGGCCTTTAAAATATCAAAAGGAAGAAAAAAAGAGAAAAATTCCCAACAAATACTGCTTTCCAATTCTGATAGGCTTTGTAGTAAATCTATTATAAGAAAGAGCAAGTCAATGTGAAGTGCACCACCTGGCCTGTAACACTGACGACTTGACTGCTGTCTCCAGCTCAGGCAAGCCTGCAAGCATGAACATCAGCCTCATTGTGTTCAGCAAAACGTAAGCACTTGCTGGACTGGCTTCTCTAAATGAGGATGATTTTCTGAATGGAAACCTTCAGGCACACATTGTACATTAGTAGTAAAGCATAAATTATAAAGTGTATTTTTTTCTGACCTATGAATTCTATTGCCTTTATGGTTTGTGACAACATAACTTTCCCTGAATGTTAGTGTTAGAGGAAGCAGAGAAAACAGCTTTTGCAAATATATTATCGTGTAAATCTTAGTCTCCCTGGTCTTTTTAGAATAACAAACAACTATACATAATTAATTGTAATTTTGCTAGAAGTGACATTATCACCATACTCATAAATACCCACAAGGCAGGGAGTGTTCCAAGGGGAGATAACTTTCTTTCAATGGTGTGATAAAATGTTCTCATCATGGACAGTATTTATTGCCCATGTCTCTTGAGAGATGATTAAAACAGGAGAAGAGCAAATAAACAGACACAAAGCATCCCCACTACGCTTGTTTCATAGGCTTGCTTCCATTAGTTTAAAACACAGTACATTAATATGGGATCTGACAATGATTATTTTTCCTACTTCTGCTTTGTTTCTGTTTTATTATTGTTGTTTTGGAGTAAAATGACTAAGGAAATAACCAAACCCTTAATCTCTTTTAAAAACTCTTTCTACACTAAGCTGCAATCCCTGTCACAATAAACTGTGTACAACCTCATCAATTATCACTTCGTTTCCTTTAGCCAGCTTTCAAGCCCCTTTCTTTGTGAGCACAAACTGAAAGGCATTTCATTACATTCCCTTTTCTAACAAGCTAATCCAGCAGAAATTAAAATAATTACAGTGAAATATTTCATACATAGTTTACTTAGCTTGTTAAATAAAGTATAATAAAATAACAGTACAGACCTTTTTCTAGATGAACAAAAGGCTTTGTTTGATTGATTGTTACTCTTTCAGAAGGGCAGGTGATATTTCCTGCAACACTGACTTCAGCTGGTAATCCCCTTTTGGCAAGCCAAAGAGAATTACAGTTTCAACAATTTTCACAGTTAGGCACTCTGCTTGGTTGAAACACTGTGGATAGATTCACTTCAGCCAAATTAGTGAAGCCCCCTTATTGCTTATTTTTCCTTTGGGTTTTGTTTTTTGTTTTTTTGGGTTTTTTTGAAGTTGGCCTCTCAACATATGTTTGATTCATAACACCTAAAAATAAATCTGATTTCTGCAAAGCAGAAAACTTACCTGTATTGTCATGGTATCAGTACTTCCATTTTTATGTTGAGATGAATTAAGGTCCTAAGGTGAGCTTCAGCTTCTTGCTTCTTTGTTAAAAGACCTTGTGATTTTTTTTATTTAAATGTAGACATCTTTTTGAATTCATGATGTGAGAAATTGTTCAATATCTCTTTTTATTAAATTATTTAAAATTTCCCTGAGTAACATCAGCTATTTGCTTCAGAAAATATGATGCAAAGTTGCATGGAAAAGTCAAAATGCCACCAGCCATGAAAATCTGACAGTGTGCTCAAGATCTACTAAGGTTCAGTTCCAGCATGAATGAAATAGACCCACAAATTAAATTAATGATAAGCTGTACTACTCTTGACACTATTACAGTATTTTAGAAACTGTAGCACTTAGTCATATGATACAGAAATTTTAAAATTTAGTATTAATTTACTGAAATTGGAACTTCATGTTTATTTTTGCCATACCATTTAGTATCTTTTATATTGAGTTTAGGGCTAATGTATTAACTAATTTCTGGCTAACAGGGAATAATTAAGAAACCATTTTATTATTCGTGAACTATATGAACTGGAAAACAAAACATTAAAAGAAAAAAAAATCTTTTTCAGTAAACTGCTGTATTGGAGGAAAAAACTTCTGAGTATCAAAAATGTTCAGGTTCACTTCAGATTAGTTCTCCAGGGTTCTCGTGAATGTCTTATTAGGTCTAGATATCTATTTTGGGCTGCAAATATGATCACATCAGAATCTTTTCATCTTCACAATTATCAGCCAGTGACGAGGAGGTGAAAACACATTTAGATAAAGACCTCAAATGTGTACTTCAAAACTGCAGGATTTATTTTTGTTTGGTTTACACTTTTGCTTACATTGAAGGTCTTAATTTTTATAATTCCTTCAGCACCATAAATAATTTTCTATCAGAGACAATGTGATTATTTTATATTCCCTGGTTCTTCTCATAATTTCAAAAGAGTAAACAAGTAACATTGCCATAGACTCCATTCAATGGAATTAATTTTAATAGTAAATTCCTTAATTCCTGCACTCTTTAAAATTCATGGCAAAAAAAAATTCCCCATCTACCCCCCCCCTGCAGCTTCACACAACACAACTACAGCTTGCAGTTTCTCCCGACCTTAAGTATGTTGCAATACACATTGTATGACAGTGATTAGATACATTTGTGACACATGACGCCCTTGAATGTAAACATTAAATTGAAACTTGTTTTTAACTTAAACATTTGAGGAACCCACGAACAACAAGGTAGTTGCATGCAAGTAATGCTGCCACCTAAAATATATTTTTATTTCCTGTGTGTAATTTTTGAAATATGTATAGGCCTGTAAATACTTAATGGTATCCTAACTCCAGAATGAGCTAACATCTGTTCAGTTTTAGATGTAAGAAAGTATTGTAGATTATTTATGTTCTTTTTCTTTGTTGTTACTTTTTTTTTCCCCCACTAAATGATGGGAATCTTTCATAAGAGAGTCTTACTTTTCCCATAACTGCAGCAACACTTTCACTACTCACCCCTCTAAATATTTAATAGGAAAAATATAATTCTGTGCAACGGATTCTAATTTTTTCAAAACTGTTTGATTTCAAGCTATGATTGACAATAAATTATGATATTAGTGCAATTTTATTATGAAATCACCCAGGTGCCTTGAGTTGAAAATGAATTAATCTATCAGATTTCATTAAAAAAAAAGAAGAAATTGTATTTGTTAGCAGAAGAAACAAATAACATCTCTCCTCAAACTTCAAAAGTCCCTTATTCACAGTAGGTGTTTTTAATGGGCTTGTAGTTGTTTTGGTTTTAGTGTCCCTAAATAGGAAAGATGTCCACAAAAAAGTTCAGTCAAGAAAAATCCTAAATCATAATGTGCATTGATTAGTATGGATCACTACAATATCCCCATCAGATGATCTATTGTCAATTACTGGGAGATGGCAAGTCTATAAACATAACTGGATTCAAAATACGTCAGAAAAACAATAAAGACTTGTTGGCTTGTGAAAGAGGGCTCCAACTTATGAAGACACAGAATAGCCATAAAAAGAAAAAAAGCCATGAAAAAGAAAGCCATAACCTTAATGATTAGAATGATTACAAATGTACCTAGACTATGAACTGTAATTCTTTTTTAAACTTGGGTTTAAGCTAGGGCTTCTGACCTAATTTGGAAGCTTTGAGGATCTGAGATTCTAGGTTTTGATTCAGTCTTTTAATTTTAATTACTTGTCAGATTAACAAGTTTTCCATGTTTCCTTACAGTATAACCTAAACCATAAGGAACTGTGTCATGTTATATTTTGAAGCTGCTAGTCAGATGTGATTATACCCCAAATATTTTAAATGTTAGCAGACATTTTCAGTCATCTTTTCTACTTCATTTTAAAACTAATAGTCTTGTAAGCAGGCAACTGACCTGTACTCTATACCTCCCATCAGCTAGGTAACAGTGACACAAATCAATCTCACCTGCATGGGTAGGTGGCATATTCTATTTGCTATTCTTGAATTGCTCCTGGATGTTTCCTGGAAAATGTTGACAGGACTTGGGTTTGATTTGTAAGGAACAAGACAGTTTCTGAAATCACAGAACTTCCTACAAGCTAAGAACATTGACTGTCTAATGATATCCTAAATAGCCTCTCATCAACCCAAATTCAAGAGTTAAAGGACCATGCTGGACCTCCATCAACTTTCAATCAAAGCACATTCTTACACAGAAAATATAAAAACTTCAAAGACAGAATAAAAATTTTGAAGCAAATTCTCGAGAAAGAGACAGGTAATGTGGTCATATAGGAGACTAAGAGTAAACAGCTGCATTTTTTCGGGTCAAACTGACTGCATATTACATTATTATTAATTTTTTCCCCTAATAACTTTTTTCCAAAATACTCTTTCACCGTAGTCTTTTTTAATGAGGCTGATTTTTATACATTTTGGGGACCAGCATTTCACATGGGAAAGCTACAGATGTTCAAACACAATAGGACTTGCTATGTGATAGGAGTGCACATACTGCAACCCAGACCTAATGGGCACCAAGACCTAATGGCCAGGTTGCAAAAGGCCACTCAACATACAACAGACACAACAGTCATCATCGAAAGTAAGTAGTTACAGTCCTGTGAAACTGGAAGTTGTTCCAGCTTGTGCTGTGACCATGTCAAACAAGGCAGGATGATACCACTTAAACAAGGAATAAGGACCTCAGGACAAATTCTGAAGGAAACTTTTCAGAGAGCTGCTTTTTTTCTGTCTTCCCTTCTTTTAATTTTCAAGCCTCTCTCATAGATTCACACTCCTGCTTTGCTCTTGAATGTTAGACAATGCTGTTTTCGAGTGACAGGGCATCAATACACTACATGAAAATTTTTGCTCCTTCTTGTACTATCACAATCTTGCTGCACAAATTGAAGGTTATGAGCTTTCATATCTCCCCTCCTATAAACACTGGGTTTAGTTTTCAAGTATTTTTCAGGTTTTGGGGTGGGTTTTTTTGTGGTTTGTTGGTTTTTTTTTTTTGTTTTTTTTTTTTTTTTTGTTTTTTTTGTTTTGTTTGTCTGTTTTTCCCCCACTGTTTAACTGTTCTTGAGTTAACTTTATAGCAAAGAAGTCTTAGAATCCTTTTAATGCATTGCAATTTCACTTCGAAGTATATTCCTTATGTAAGTATATTAAAAATACAGTACTTGATTGTGAGAACTTTCATGCCAAGTTCCAGTCTGGAGTGAATTTTACAGCTAAGTTATAAATCCCAGAAAATACAAGTTTATAATGGAAATGCTGACAGACTTCTAACTTTGCCCACTGAACTGCTGCTGGAATGATTTTTGCACTGTGTAAACACCAGTTTAAGCTTTTCTATCTTCCCCTTTTAAAGACAACAGGACACATTGCAGAAGGTGGAACTTTTGAATAAAAATAGAATTATTTATATAGTATCCTATTGTGAAGTTAAATTCAGCTTATCTAGCTATTAATTTCCTCCTCATAATCATTTTATCCTTTTTTGCCTGTTTAAACTAGCAATATGCAAAGCAAAGGCTTTACATAACGGGACAGAATACAATGGATAATCAGGAGGATCAATGCATTTCCTATGTGACCTCAAAGACAAATCAATGTTCCTTTTACAACTAGTCTAGTGAAACCAAAAAAAAAAATCTTTTTTTCTTTTTTTTTATTTAATTGAACTTAGAGGCAAGCAGTTTTGTATCTGAGTTCATGATATTTTGCCCTTTTTCTTAGAGAAACGGTCATGCATGAAAAGTTGGGGAATATATGATAGTAAAAGCAATGACACTTCACTATTAATAAATATAACTCTTTTCAAGAACATTCATCAAATTCGTTTTGGTTTGGGATTTTTAATTTTTCTTCAACACAAAGTATTTATAAAGGACATGCAGAGATTTAATGTGCAAGGCATGTACATTTTTAGTTTCCCACTATTTCTGTTAATCTAAGAATCTATTTAACGCCTCAATTCCATAGTTGGTCCCTGAGTAGAGTTTTTATAAATTTTAATCTTCTGAAACATTGTATGTGCTACATAAACAAGCATTAGAGATAATAAATCAAAATAGAATACCTTGGAATGTAATTTTCCAAACCACTTATTAAAATCTGCTTTATGAAATATAGAGGAGATACAATTTCTGTAGAATCAGACTGAAATTATAAAAGTAATTTATCCTTTCCTGTTTGTCTGCAGATTAATCTTTTTTTTTTCCGTATGATGGCTACAAATATTTTAGATTTTATCGAGCAGATGCACAATCCCTTTGATCAGCATAAGAGTCTAGTAAAGATTTTCATCATCAGTCATACATCTACAAGTATAACCACAGTACAAACTTATACCTTGTTTACAAATAATAAAAAAGCACAAACTATTTGGGCATTAATTTATTATTTGATACAAAAAGGGTTTAATTTAGATGATAAAAAAGGTTTCTGTACACATCTTTCATCACCCAATATATTAAGGATCTTGCAAATCAGACTTGTTTCATTCATGCCGAATGAATATACTGTAACACATCACCAAATGTGTAAGCAGTGATGAAAATGTGTGACATTTCCAGAAGAGCTCACCATTGGTTTACTACTCTACTTGAAATCACTATGTGTTTTATCAATTGGACTAATAATATTTTTAACACTAATTTGATAGAAGCATAGATATATAGGCTGATGCTACAAACTTCATTTCTTGTGTTACTAATAGGTATGGCAATCATTTCACTACACCACATACATCCTATTATATGAGGATGGTATAAATAATAGCATAGGATGGCATGATACACCACGCTAATCATCAAAAAGTCTGGTAAATTATATAACCTTGTCTCTGAAGTTATTTCAGTGATGTAAAATTTGACTTGTTTTCCACGTATACTTTTTCTTAATTTCATTGCAATTTAACTTCAGAATTAAGCCTGCAGGTTTTGCACATTCTGTACCTTAATATCTCATTGAACATACTGAAAAGATAAGATATTCTAAAGCATTATTTAATATTTTTAAGCAAATGTTTTGACTAACCAGTATACAGTAAACAAGGAAAAAGTTACTTGATTCTTTAACTACAAGCACATCTTGATCTGGGTTTCTTTCCAGGTGTTTTTGTAACATGTTTTAATTCTATTGAAGTCAGTAGGGGGAGGGTGAATCTTTCTTTTAATTCACTAATCTGTTGTTTTATATCCTTGTTTGGAACCAGTGCTAGAGAACAGCAATTGAAGTGTTCTTGCATACGTGTTAGTTTCAGATTTCATATTAGAGTAAAACCAGTGTCTTTTTTTTTCTGCAAAAACACTATCCTAGGTAGCTCAAAATGTCTCATAGGTTTTGTAAGACCTTCACCATTACTGCTTAAATGTTTATGGAAACTTTGAGTTTCTTGTAGTTGAGTTTTTAGTTCTGGAAGCTGCTCTTCTTACATTTTATGTTAACAGCATAAAGTTAAACTAGGAGTTGGTTGTAATTATTGCTAGTAATCAACAGGCAATTTGCCAGAAACTGAAGAGTTCTGTATTTCTTCAAGGGTTTCGCCTATGACTGTAGGCAAATTTATTTTGCAATTCCTTACAGATTTGTCCTTTACAAACTACCAGCCAGCATAGTTGTTTGTACTGCTTATCCTATGTCACATAGGCACATGTGTGGTCAGGTGCAGATAGTCATATTCCCTTACTGTGACCCAGCTTCCTGCCTGAAGCTTTTAAAACCTATAACTGAAGTTCTGTTAGGGGAGGACATTTTTGAGCAAAACCAGCCTTTTATGAATGGGGTTTTGGGGCCTAGCCTGGCTTGTGCTGTACAGAAAGAAAGCCAGGTCACATCTGCTCCCATCTTGCATCAGAAAAATTTTTCAGGTCACAGTCCTGTTCCTTTGTCTGAAAGATAATATACATAAATGTAGTTTCAATATCAAATTTACTAGGTATCTTACTGATTACTTTGGCTGCCAATCCATTTTTATAGTTAATTTTTAATTCTGGAAACTTCTAAAGTTTCTGAGAAGAAATAACTTACATGAACTTACTGTATCCATCATGGAAGTTTGCTCATCTTATTAAAAAAAAAAACAAACTAGCACAAATATATTCATTGTGACAATACTTATAGTTCAATCCTGAATTAAATGTACTGACAAAATTGTACAATTTTCTTTTTATATTGAACTTGTTTTTAAGAAATGGTGGGTTTTGATTGAGGTCCAAATTAAGAGGAGAAAAGTAACAAGTAGATTAAGTGAACTCAAATTGAATACGTGAAAAGCCCGTTTGTGGGGCCTATAGCTCCTGTGTTTCCTTCCTCTCCAGTGTATCAGTATCAAAAGACTTTGCATGACTTCTCATTGTTTTCAGTTTACTTTACTTACTGTTCTACAGGACAGCCATGTTAACTGGATGTGATTAATAATGTGTTTCATTTTATGTCCGTTTATTTTCCATCTGACAAGAAATTTATCTTCTGATTGGTAACACCACTTCCAATACTTCAATTAAGATCTCTCAGAAGAAGCATTCTAGAACAGTCCCAGTGACAAACCATACTTGTATGAAAATAAAGATCAACTTTGTTTGATAGTACCAGCTTATCATCATCTTTTAGACTTCCAATAGAGGTCAAGGATGAGTGCTTCTTCTAGTCCTCTTTGCATTCTTTGTCTGACATGCAAGCTTTAGTATTGATTTGACCAGTGTTCACTGTACAGAAATCAACCATCTGTGAACGCTTTAGCTGAACTCACCGCTACAGCCAAGCCTGAGACATTTCAGGAGAAAACACAGAATTGCCTTAAAATCCTCATCTGCCATCATCACAGTACTGTGCCATGAAAGTCTTCCATAATGCTTAGCTCGAGGGCTTTTCTAAATTGCTCTGGCTTACAGTAACAATAAACTTCTGGAAATCTAGCCTTGCTGCCATGAACTTCTTCAGCATACTTCTTTTTAAAAAACTTTACCTGCTATTTGGACTATTTGAGCTGCCTTCTTGGATTTTGCTACTCAAAGATCTGATGGTCTATCATCAAGTATACAAGTATATAGTATGAGGGGCATACGGCCTCAGAGCACTTGAAACTTGATTACTAGTCTTTCACGTATAAACACCAATGGTTTCAGTACCAGGATTTTAGTTTCTATTCTTTATTTGAAATTGAACCTCAATTACAGCATTTTTCACTCTTAGCTAAACTTTGTATTCACTGAATGCACTATAATAATATCAGCCAATCAATTCAAACAGCAGTGTAACTTTTGTATTAACATGTTCCCAGGATGATTCTGTGCAAGTGAAGTCTTTCAGGAAACACTGCTGAGAGACACCAACTCTAAAGTGCCTAGTCTAGCCCATTCATTAGTACTACAGAGTTGTTGGATTCATTTGGTTCAGTATTGAAGAAATGCAGCTCTATATCTGAAAATGTTTGTCTTTCTGTTGTGATGGACTGGAAAAAAATGGCTGAAAAGCGATCGGAGATTCTTCATGCAATAGTTACTGTTTTCCCTGTATTATGATTGCTTGTACAGCTTTCTCATGCTCAAAGAACAAATGTTACCAGGAGACATCTATTTAACTTTCCAGGCCTGTGGGATCAAGGGAGAGAAATAAAATGGTAAATGAACTACACTCTTGTCGTGAGGGTTCCCCAATGCTTTCACAGTATGTGTGGAGCTCCTCAAAGATAAGCGTGGACTGTCACTAATCAGAAGCTACTGGCTGGTAAAAAGGAAATCAGTCTGCTTCTTGTTGAAAATCCCAAGAGAAAGTATTCCTAATGAGCTCTTAGGAATTTCCCTTTTAGTTCAGAGATGAGATTGCTATACTGCCAACAGGTTACTTGTCTGACATTCCCAGTTACTTCTATAGATGCACGCCTCAGTAGTGATACAGTCTGGATATGCTTCTGCCTTTTTGGCATCTGCTACCTTAGATATAGTCCTGCCATGAAAATGGAGATGAACAACTCCTGCTTTCACAGGGTACTCAGTTTTGGGCAGGGCCATGGACAAACAACACTTAAACCTGTGGCCAGATTAAGTGGGGCTCCAAACCACCTGCCTGTGACCTTTATACCTGAGAGGCCTTCTTCCTGTGCTCCCCTAGCCATTCATCTCCACATATTTCTGTTATTCTTCTTGGCATCAATGATATGTGTATGGCTCTTCATCTAACAAAAGTAATTGGGCACAATTCCATTCAAATGGATATATCAGAGTCAGACTTTGTGTTCTGGTTACAAGTACATACCACTTTTTCTGACGGGTACCTTGTAAATTCTGTACTGTGTTTTCTATAAGCATTTGCTGTATTGTGGAAACAATTGAAGATATTGGCCTCAGGTTTAAGGAGATATTGTACAAGGAGAATTTGATAAATGCATGATTTATTTCCACAAGTTTTGGGAAACTACTCCAGCATATGATGATGACTCTGTGTGCTTGTTAGTAGTGATATTTGGAGTTCAGTTAAAGGGGACATGAAAGCTACTGTTTAAGGAAGAATAGCAGAAGTTTAAAAAGTTTCTCTTGATGTATGTTCCTGATGTTTGCATGGCAATAAGCAGCAAGAGATTAGGTTACAGGGGCTGGTTGTTACGATGCTTGAGGATACATCCACATCCTCAGCCAGTAATTGTATGAGGTCTGTCAAGTTATATAGAAGTCCAATAATTTGAAACTACATTATCTTAATTCTTTTTAATAACTCATGGCAATTCAAACTCTGTTCTACTGATTCATTGTTGCTATAAAATTTTGTTTTTTATTTGAATGAATGAGTTGTCATATGTCTCATTATTGGCAGGTGCCAGTGTAAATAACTCAGCCTTCCTTCACAGAAATGTTTTTCTACCAGTGACAGTTAAGATCACTATTCTCTTCTTATCCAAATCCTCACTGAAGAGTCATGGAAATCCTAAAAAAATAATTTTAAAAAAGTCATCAAACAATTGTGGAAAGTGTAATTAGTGCTGATTCATCCATTTTTCTCTCTTCTACTCCTCTTTTTCCTTCTCCAGACCTTTAATACTTCGCCCATCATGGCTAATGCATCACATTAGTTTCAGTCATTTCTTTACATGCCATGTGGAGCAGTGCCTCTTAATCTTTGCTAATATTGTACTTTGTATCTGTATTTTAAACCTTTACCACTTTTTCATTTCAGACTTCAGTCATGCTGTACATGATCAGTTACTTTAGTTTTGCCTGAATTTTCAGGCTCTATAGAGTGTCTTCACAGTTTTTTACATATAGCCTAAAGCTTCTCTGTTGACCAGAAATGAGCAAAACTTCTTAACAATGAATTGTCACACATAAATTAGATGTGCTGGTTGCATGACACAGACTGAAAAAATTCAGAACTTCTCTTAAATCTGGCCAGATATGATCAAAAAGATGCTTCTGAAATGCATTTGATTTCTGCATAGATGTCAGTTTGGCCATATGCATGCCTTTTTTTATTACTCAAGATCTTTTATATAAACATCATTTATTAGCATTTTGCTGCTCATGAGAATCACAAGAATGCCTGCCCCTCAGAGAGTATCTCTGGATGCAGGCACATTGCACATAAACAGTCTTTATTCTTCTGTGTATTAAGTTACAATCATGTGATAAATATAGATGTGACACATCAGAAGTATTGCAAAGCCTATAAGAAAGTTGTCAAAATGAACAATTCTGTATTTCCAGCAATGCTACTACACCTTTTGATATAAGTGAATGTGGAACATGGAAGATTCTTGAGGGAAAAAAGAGTTGCATTCACTATTTATTTAGAATGCCAAATAATCCAGCAGTCATTATAATCCTGATTGATGAGCTAAGTAAACAGAGAGGAAAAAGTATATTGAAGAAGTTTAAAGAGAAGGGGAGACATACTGATATATCTCTATTCACAGCAACAGCAGAGGAAGAAGTAAAATATTATTGTCCTTTTCTTCACAAAAATCAACCGATAGTTTGAAATCAACACATACATAATGTCAGATTTACACAGAGGGAAAACAACTCAAGCAAGAACAGAAGTAATGGTGCAGCTGTAGGTTAGGGAGCAAAAATGACCTTTAAGAAGGAGCAAAACAAAGTCATAAAATTTGTGACATAAATATTGCACATTTGCAAATTCTGTGAAGTCAGGCTACCAGCAAAACACACTAGAAATTCTAAAATCTTTAATGTGATAATGGTAGAAAGCAACCAGTTTGGGATTCATAACCCAGCCCACTACTTTTATAAGTTCCATCCATGCAATAAGATGTTGGAATTTTTAATATCTTTTTTTGAATTACTGAGCCGAAGAGCATGCTCCAAAATTCTCAATTTTGTAGTCACCAAGATAAAATATTATAGTGATTTAAAAGTACAGGTAGGCAAATGGAACAGAAATTTCCATTACATGTCCCTTAATTAGTTGACAAAAAAGTACATTAGAATTCATTGTTCTTGCTCTCAAATTTTCCATACATGAAATGACCGAGCACTAAACTCCACCCAGAGAAACAGGGGTAGAGTATTTGTTTTTAAGCCTAACTTCTCATCCCAATTGACAAGCATGGCTAGAAGAAGAAAGACTGTGAGAAAGTCACATTTAATATAGAACTTAATGCTGTTCTGCGATTTGATCCCAATATTAAAACAAATCCAAACTGTGATTATGTAGCCTGTCAATGTGTATATACTTTTTACACTATACACTTCATATACATTATGATTTACAAGAACACAGAAGTAGCTAATATATAATTTTCTCAATCTTTAATCAAACACTGGACTAAAAGGGAATGTTATCAGACTACAACATAAGACATTTACATTTTCTAATTGCCTCGTGTTTGAATTTCAGCATTGTGAAATTAGCCACATGTGCAAAGCAAACCAAAGAAAGCTGTTAGGAGTGTTTACATACTATGTTCAGCACACTAGAATGCTGGTAAGGCTTTCCACCAGTTCGGTCCATCATTCATCATTACTTATTAAGTTGCGTTTAAATGAAATCTAGCCTATCTCTTAAAAGAAACCACTAGTAACCAAATAAACAAAAAACCACAACAGAAAACACTAGCAGACAGTTGTAGATTTGTGAAACCAAAGTCACAGTTCAGTTTATAGTGGTAGGACAGGAGGCGGCACTGGAAAAAAATCATAGCAAATCTTTTGAGCCTTTCAGTCTGGAGACTAAAAAGGGACCATCAGTTTAGTGTTAACACTATAATCAAGTAAAGCACTTAAATACATAACTTTAAACACAAGAGTGTTTTCTTATGAATTCAACACTTTATAACCAATAGAACTATTTGTTTACTTAAACTGATGTACATATTTGTTGGCTTTGCTGATTAGAGTCAGGAAATTGAGACTATGCATGAAAGTCTTTGGCTTCTGGGGTTCTTTGTCAGTGCTGTTGGAAAAAAAAAATCTTTTTTTAAGATTCATTTAATATTAATTTTCAAAACAGAAATACTATCTATTTACCAGTTAACTGCTGGGCATTCTAGCTACATACATAGCAATCACAACAGTTAAGACTGACCTGTCCTATCAAATGAACATGCATGTATACCATTTACAGATGTTGACTCTAAACATTTAATTGGGATTGTAGATTAGGTCTCATCACTCTGATATGAATTACTAGTATATTAACAGCTTGTAAGTGTTTGGATATTTATGAAAATGGCAACAGTCTCAGAATGCTCATAGATGCATATATTTAGCTAAAATACTCTACTTTTATTTCATTGTCAATATTTCATTTATTTAGAAAGAGCAAGCAACACTGTTACTGAGGTAATAATCATAGACAAGGTATTGAGGTAACAGATAAGAGTAAATTACTTATTTTATAAAAAGAGTTTATTGATACCCAGTAGAGATTCACAAATAACGTATACAGTCAAACAAGATGAGCTAAGAAACCCAAATAATTCACCAACACAACTGGACTTCTTACAGAACTAATTGTATGCCTGTAAACGGTAACACATAATTTTCGTTTTCTTTTGTGAAACATATAATTTTAGTTCTTTCTTTCAGAATCGCTACTTGTGAGTCAAACTTGGCCATTCTATGGTTCTGCAAGAGAAAATGATCGTTTTTGCATTGTATGGCAAAACTGTAGCAGGCTACCTTGAAAAGGTTTGGGCTTGGGCTGATATTTGCTTCAGTGACTCTGTTTGAACAGGAGAAAATGTGAAAACTAGAAAAAAGAAAAAGCAAGCTAAAGAAAATGTTTCTGCATATCTTCAGAAAGCAAAATAGCCTAATGTTGCAGACAGTTGTTAGGAGGCTGATTTTTTCTGAGATCAAATATGAATTTTATAGAAATATACAAGAATACATATACTGTTTGCTATTTCTAAACACAAGGTAAAGTATCTAAAAATATTTCTTTAAAAAAATCAAGAAAAATAATTTAAATTCCTATATATTAAAAAGTGAAAATCACAAACATTATTAAGCCTCTCATAGCTGTGTTTAGGATATGTTTTCTTTATAGTATACAGAAAGAGAAATAAGTGGAAAATACTTATGAGAAATGATGAGCTGAATATAAGATGACAGTATTCTCTTAAGGTTTCCACTGTTTTTCAAAATATTTCTGAACACACATTACAATGATCCATTCAACGCAAGACAGACAAAGAAAGTATTTTTTAACAAGAAGAACATGGCAAGCTCTTTGCCATGGACTGATAATCTATACTGAGACATATGTGCCGGCTTATTGAATGCAGTAAATGTACCTATGCCAAAGTTTTAGAGTATTTAATACTCTCAAGAAGGTCAAACCAGAAATATTTCTGCAGCTCCCACAATTACTGTCTTTCCTAAACTACCTTCCATGGTATCCTGACAAGGAGTCCCCGTGTGGTTCTCTTAGAAGAACGGTCGTTTCTGATTACCTTTCTTCAGGGAGGGGGGGTGGGGGGTGGGGTGGGGTGGGAAGGAGGGTAGGAAGTATAAAGTGTTATAAAAAAAAATAATAGGCAGAATACAGAAAAAGTACCTTCAGATTGGTTGTTTTGCAGCTAATTACTGTATGTCTTATTTGTTGAGAACTATTTATTTCTATTAGCCTATTTATTACTATTATTCTTCTGATAATATATCTTTGTGAGTTTATTCATTACTTCTGATGGATGGAAATCTGTATCAGCTATGACACTGAGATTGTGGGAGTACTTCCAAAATTCCAGGTCCATGTTCATACCTTGACTGCATGTCATGTCCATATTCCTTTTCGCTTTTTATGACTTCTAAACTAACACTGAACACACACTTGCAAATTGCTATCTAGGCCTTCATTCTTTATTACTTTTAATGTGTAAAAGCTCGGGGGCCTAAGTGATTATCTGGATCCTCCTCTTCTGGCCATACAGATAGTTATGACTGTTACGATATTTATGAACCCTAAACTTCATGTACTTAAAATGGGGGGAATTAATCAAATATCTTAATTTAATATTTAAGACTGTACATTTTTGCATTACACAATAATCTTCTTAATAAAAAAGCCCACAACCTTCTATATTTATGTATTATAATTCTATTTCTTGATGAATAATTTGATATACACATTACATCTCACATACCTATACATTTGGCTGACGTGTCAGGCTGTAGTAACATAATACACATCTGCCACAAAAATAGCATGCTAGTTACAAAAAGAAAGAAGGCAGTACCAACTAAATCCCTCATATATATCATGAGGTGAGCAGCAATGCAGTAAGCATGAAAGTGCAGAACAAGAAAACAATAGGAGACATAATATTTAAGCTTAGTATTTAAAAACAGAAATAGAAAATAATATTTTGGAGTTTTCCTGTCTGTTTTATATTTGACCATACACAGCCTGCATTTGGCTGAAGTACAAATCACTCAGTGACTTTGCAAAAACACATCTTGAAATGTTTTCAGCACTTCTGTCTTCCTACAGCACACACCAATAACATGTGCTAGGTATTTTAAAATCCATTTAACACAGTAATTGATCTTTTGTTTAAAAAAAAGTATGAAAGAAAAAAAGTAATTGGAAAACTACTTTTCACCTATTCCTGAAAGAGATACAGGACAAACAGGCAGATTCAGCCAGTGAGGCACTTGTAATACACTTGAATGCAAGACACTCATTAACTCATATTAGCTTAAAAGTCTGGATGGCAAAGACCATGGAAATGAGAAAAACTCTGTGAATTTGGGAAAATAATAATAAAAAAATACAGTCATAACTTGAGTGGAATTTCTCAGCTGCATAACTGCAGTAATGCTACATAACTCTGTCTGCAGTGGTAAATGAAAATAACTTTTCAGGCTGAAACTCCCAGGAAAATTTGTTTCTTGGTATTACTGTGTGACCTTGGAAAGCCATTAAGTGCTAAATTGAAAAAAAAAAAAAAAGAAGAAGAAGAAGACGGAAAAGGATTAGTTCATCTCTTTCCTAGCACTGAATTAAAAATCTGAGTTAAGTGCCTAGAATTGCAACATGCTGGATTTGTTAGAAAGGGACTCCGTACAACCAGACTTCTTAGATGGACATTAATTTGATCATCCAGCAAGCAAGTGTAGAAGATAGCAAAATTTCTTAACTTCCACCTCTGACTGCAAGCACCTTACTAAGAAAATGTTTTCACACATTATCAAGAATTGCAGATCATGATCTTGTCATAAAAGTAGGTGTCTCCACCTGCTTTAAGAAAAAATTTACCATGTGGTTTCCACCTTCCCTCTGCCCCCATAATTTTAAGAAAAAATGTACTTTAAGAAAACATCTTAATCTTTTCTTTTAACATAGAAGTGCTCCTAAAATGACGCAAGAAGTCATTTAGTGCACAGCCCTGCTCAGGATGTGAAGGTTTAAGTTTAATTCTTTCCCCTGCTTCAGGACAGCTCAGTCTACTGTTGTCTTTTGCTTGGGCACTGCTGTAATTGCTTTTATCTGTTTTGATGTGTACAGGCCTCCTGGCTCTCCCTTTTGAAGTTGTCCCACCATGCAAAAACAATCAACAAACCAACCAACCAACCAAGATCTTCTTCCAAGAGGGCCAGAAAGAAGGAGCACAATATCAAAGTGCAGTGCTTTAAATACTCACCAAGGTGGCAGGGGAGAACATCTTTTTATGCATTTTCACCATATGAGGGACTAGACTGGAAATTCCTCCCTCCGTTATTTCGAAGGCAAACCCTGTCTTTGGATTCCAGCTGTGTACCAATCTGCTCTTCCTCAATGTCCAATCTGAGAATTCCATAGTCTGCTCGGAAGCAGCTTTAATATTCAAAACTTAGGTACATGCAGAGTTAGGTATCTCATGAGCTAAGTGCCTAGTGCTGTTTTAAAGCCTGGAGTTTTAATTATATATGGGCCTCAATCTTGCTTAAATACTGCCGAAGCACCTAAGTCATTTTATAGGAGCTTGATCTCATTCTACTGCATGCTTGAGTCTTCCATCCCCCTTCAATATAGTTCTGTGCTTGGAAGCCATGCTAAGGATGGTTATATCAGAATCTACATTCAACAGAAGACTTCTTAGAATATGTCTGTTTTGTTCAGAAGTCCTTCACAGGGTCTGTGTTTTTACCTCCTCTACAGGTGTATAATGGTGTAGGAGATACAACATTTGAAGAGTATCTGGGCTACTTTGAGTGAAAAATGTCTTTTTGACCCATTAAGAATGTATCAGGATTTGTCACCTAAATCACTGAGTTTTATATACTGAAGAAAGTAGCCAGGAAGAAAAAAAAAAAAAAAAAGCCCTTAAAACCTCATGGTCCTCACATTCATTCTTGTGTCCTTACCTGGAGAACCACTTTTTTTTGGTTTAGCATTTAATAACATGATTTGAAATGTGCATATGCTGAACTTTATTTGATAGCAAAAAATGACATGCCCAAAGACAGTGCAATGAAGTATAAAGGATAAGGCTCAGTAGGGGTTTGTGTCTGCCTTGTGAGCAGCAGATAAAATATCCTTTTCTTGCAAGTGTTCTTGTCCTTTAAAAAGGCTTTTTAAATGAAAGCTGCAGTCTGATTTAATAGCTTTTCTTGCAAGTGAAAATAAGTGGTTTAAGTCTTTAATATGTGTCTCAGAACAGCTATTTTGTTTCTGTCATGTCGAGTTCTTCATGTCCTGACAGCAAGACCAAACAGGCAATCACTTTCCAACTTTTCCTTTCATAAGAAAAAGACTAAAATTCTATTTGTTGTACTAAAAAAAAAAAAAAAAACAAAAAAAAAACCCAACCATAAAAAACACACACACACACAAAATCAACCTCAAATGCATCACTGTAGAGAAATGCGAAGATGAAAAAACGAGCAGGGTATATACTGTCCTGATTGCGAGCTGACAAAGAAAGGGTGTATTTGTCAGCTCCTCTGGTGCAAAATGCCTGAACAAAAATTCTGGAAAAAACTGGGAAAGAATATTTCTTTTTCTTTTTCCTTTCAGGATCAGCTTTCCGTTGTCCTTTATTAACACAATTTTTCTGCACATCATACTACTTGAGATGCAGAGTAAAATGTTCACCCTTTCTCCTGGAGAAGCAGGACACCTCCCATTAGAATAAATGCCAATAGCTGAAGCTGTTGCCAGGGCTCAAGGATTCTGCAGAGCATCTCCTTGGTCCTCAGGCTCACTGTCCATTTATAAAACAATGTGGATCACACCTCACTCCTCATCTCACCTGAACTAGTAGTCACACGTGTACAAAGCTGACTTGTAATACTTTCTCTTTGTGTTAGTCTTATAATATAAATTTCACAAGTTAGATACTGTACACGGAACATTCATATTAGGAAACAAATATCTGCAGTACTTGAAGCTGACTTTTTAAAAAATGTCAGTATTTATTTGAACCTTCCTATTTTAGTCTTTCTTACCTTTTCTTTTGGATAAAATGCTTTGGAGATGAGGGCGTCTGGAACTGCTATCAAGAATCAAAGACTGAAGAACAAGTTTTATTTCTGTAGGATGCTTGCCTAACTTCCTCATATTAGTTAGTGTAATAGCTGAATATACCATGTACGTACACAACTGTGTGACATACGGTAAAAAAAAAAAAAAAAAAAAAAAAAGCAGAAACAAATAATTTACATAAGTACATGCATGAGTATTTATACCTAATTATTTTCTCCAAGAGCAATCAATATGATTTCAGTCACCAAGTTTCAGTGATATATTGATTTATAAAATAAGAAAAAAAAAAAAAAGTCCTCTGTGATTTACAGGTGTAGTAAATTGATGGTAGCAATATTAGCTTGATACACTTACTTGTAGTACACTTTTCAGCCTAGAGTATGGTAAAGTACTTTTTCAACTTCTTGGATATTTTTCTTTGTGAATGATGATGAACAAGGAATGAATATATCCAGGACTTTAAAATATTTTAGAAAATTATATAAAGTTGTAACAATAAATGAAGCAATTACAAACAACATCAGGAAAAGATTCAGAAGAAAGCATCTTTTTCAAAGGATGATATTTCAGAATGAAATTGGAATTTTCAATATCATACTTCACTGCAATTAATCTTTTAATGACATCTGTTGTAGTTCTTAAGACACTAGTACACAGAAAACTCCGGTATATTCATATACAGCTTCAACATGTATGTCACAGGACCAGATTCAACCAATAATAAGGACTAGCATGGTGAATTCTCTCAGGAATAAAAATCCAAAGAATTGTATTTTCTTTCTTACACTGCTTTCTAATTTGTCTGTTTACATTTTTTGCAGAGGTTATCAGGTGCGTGAAATTCTTATGAAGTGACAGTAGGACTCAGTCTTGTCTGCAGCCAATATTCTTTAATTATGGAATATTTTGCCTTTTGGTCTTTATATTAAAGGAAAATCTAATGTCGGCAATTATATTATTAATTAGAATCTTGATTTTTGTCCCCTGGGAGAGAAAAATTCTAAACTTCAATTTATGGAGGAATTTGAGCCTATGAAGTTTTCGGGAATAAAAATAGAAAGGAAATTAAAAGAATTGTACTCTATTACAATTTAGCTATATAATTGAGTCTTTAGTTTTATTTTTTCTTTTTAACTAATACTACATTAATACAGTTAGTTTTTATTCAGCTGTTTCATGTCAATTTCTTCAGTGCAGCTCTGTGAGATTTTTAGCATCATAATTCTAGGTACAGATAAATTTTTATAGTCAAGATTTATCTGTCAAGAAAAACTGAAGAGGCAGATGGTATAGAATACATTGATGTTTAGCATTAATGATAATGATAAAGAGTTACTTTGGGATCAAAAGGCTTTGGGGGCTGACAGAATCTTTCTGTAGTTTATGAATTAATAGTCCTCTAGTCACTTTTTCTCCATTCCTTCTTCTCCACTAACCTGAACAAAGTGAAATGCCTCAAGGATATGACTTCTAAGCACTGAGAAAGTGGAAATGTTGATAGAAGGTGCTCACTGAAGAGCTACGAGTATGTTTTTATTGATAGAATATGAAAATGTCTGCTTGTATTTCAGCTGAAGTATCTTCGCTTTTGGAAATAGAATAGAAAGGTAGAAAGTGTGGTCCAATAAAATAAAATATTGCTCTGAGGATCTGAAGACTACAATTCCTTTTTTTTTTTTTTTTTTTTTTACTTTGTAGCTATGTGTTAGTAAGCAAGTAATTTCATCTTCTTTTATACCATTTCCTTCAACCCCAAGACACTAAACTATTTAGAGCTGAAGCCATCTTTACTAAGTTCTTGCTGGTCCTTGACTTTTTTCAGCCAGGAGGGCTTTGGCTTTTCAAAGGGTCTTTAGAATTCTACTGCAGTAATAATAATTTACAGCTTATCTCATGTAGATATGACCAAGGGTAATGTGGCAGGCTACTCATGAAGAAGATACTGATTCTCTGCTAATTCCTTGATTTATTTCATCCACTGTTTGATTTTTTCCATTAGATGAGGGTGAAAAAATATTTCAAAAGAAATTCTGTTTAAATTAAAATGGCAGTTGGCTATCACAGCTGGATGAGTCCTTGTATTCTTGAATTCATAGAAGGTAAGTGATTACTGTTATCATCTAGCTTGAACTCATAGACAACAAATGTCAGGAGCCTTTTCTGAAACAAATCCAGTCAGGACTAAAACATAACATTCAGGAAAAAAATGCCCTGTCTTGAAAAAGATTCGAAGATGCATTGAAAGCCCTTTAATTATTTTTTTTTTCAGAGATGAAGTATTCTCCTTTTTCTTTAAATAATAAAAATAAAAAAGTCTTATTTAAAATCAGACTGGTTTTGATCCTGTCAACCTTGTTATGATTTGTTCTAATGGACAAAGACCCCTGTGTATGTTCTTTATGCCACTATTCCCATCTGTGACAAAATTACCCAACCCTCTTTTTTTTCCTCTGAGAAGCCTGTAGTGTTCACTAAAGGGATATTTAATTAAACATAACGTGCAATCACTTGATCACTTTCATGGCTATTCTTTGAATTCCAAAATTATTTCGATACCCTTCTTAACTGCAGAAATCTGAACACCAAGATCCAGCAATAAAAAACAATGCCAAATGCATACCATCTGCTATATGATATTATCATGTGAATTCATCCAGCAATTAATTTATCAGCATATCAAAGTAAAAAATCATGAACACAATTTAGTCACTAAGTTTTTTTTCAAAGTCACTGCTTTCCAAAATACAGCATCAACCCATGCACAAGGCTTCATTTAAAAAGATTCAGGCCTGTCTTGTATCCAAAAAAATTCTGATGATTCTTTATTAATAGCTATCTGCTTCCTCATTTTCTACTTTCTCTTTTTGTGATCTGCAGACGCATTTAGTAATGGTTTTGTGGTGTTATTTTGTTTGTTTTTTCAACTACTTTTTGATGGAGATTTTGAATAGCGCACAATGAAAATCTGATCTCAGGGACATACTAGAACCACACAAATTTCATTTGATGAAAACTTCCCATTTATGTTTTCAGATATAAATTACAGGGTTTGATCTATTTAATATGCATGTAATTAAATATCATGTGATATGAAACTGTACAAAAATCCAAGTTCATTAAAAAACTATTATCTTTATCAACAAAACCTGTAATTTCAAGTTGATTTTAACAAGTTCCATTTTCCTTAAACTCATGCCAATTGGCTTTGATTCTGTGGCCTCAAGCCTATTCTCACCCATCTATTGCATTGCTTAGAATGGATATCAGATGAGCAGACGCATAATTTATGATAATACTCATTTCCCAGAGTTCCTCTAGAAACCAGAGCTTTCTCAGTACAATATGCCCAGGATCTAAGAGGTGGGAATATTTTACATATTACCCCCTCCCACATCTAAATTTGTAAAACAAATGTAAACAGAACAAACTCAAAAGTTTCTTATAATAAGCCAAAGAAAGTAAGATATTCCAAACTCCACTTTGCTCAATGGGGGGAAGATGAAGGAAAGAACAATATATGACAGATTATTATACCTTTGCTTTATTAGAAGTGTAATTAATGCTGCTGAGTATCTACAGAGACTGTGAGTGACAGAATTAGATATTTTCTAGTACTGTCAAACATTAGCTTTACTCCTATAGTCTTCCAAGATTAATAGAAAATCAAGACCCTCGTTCTATATAAACCTTGCTTAGTTAAGATCGAGTTGTCTCCTTGACCTTGTCAGTTAAATGTTCAAATTTTCTTCAGTTTCTGTATTTAATCTCTTTTCAAAGTTAAGTTTTAAATCACATAAGCTACACTTATTTGCCCCTCATTTGACTTATTTTTAAGAATCTGAAATTTTATTTTAGACAGTCTGTAATTTTAAAAAAACTTTTTATATTATTCCTTTGACCTAACTCTTGTATTTTTCAGTTTAAATTCCTTTGCCTATCTAATACAACTTCAACATTTCCCCTTTGGGGAAAAAATACCCCACAAACAACCAACAAAGGCATTTCTGATTGAGACATTTTTGAAATTACATCCTTGCTGAGTTTTTTTTGTGTTCATTTACCCATTCTGGATGTTACTATGGTAGAGAGAATGAACACATGGACTCAATGACTCTACGTAATTTGTGCTTTAATAAATTATTTCCCTGACAGTTTGATGTACAGCTGTGCACAGTAAAAGTATAAACTGTACTACCAAATTTTAACTATAATTATTGCTACTGAGGTTTGCATATGAAACTACAGATGTTCAAAAGCAGACATGTCTGTTTCCCAAAATTATTGAAAGTAAAATATAACACAACATGAAGCAAAAAGTGCCACTCAGAGAAGGAAGGTCACATGAACAGAAGATCCTGGGGTTGCTGGATAACATAAGACATATTACATTAACCTTCAAAAAATTAAGGACTTCTTTTAACAAATATTTCCTGAGTTGGGGGAAAAATCAAGAAAGTGACAATTGCAGAGGTGCCTCTTAGAACTAAAATGATATTTTTATCCAGTCACTTGATTTCACATCTGTGCCTATCACTTCCTCTTCTTCACCAAAGTTCCAGATTGATTAGGATAAAGACAGTCTTTTGCTCTCAAAAAAACAGAACATCAGAAAACTATTTTGAAGTGTTTCTAACTATATCTTTTGTCTGTCTGTCTGTCTGTCTGTCTGTGTGCACGCATGCGTGCATGGTGAGGGAAGGAGGGTAACAGCATGAAAGTTTTCTTCCTTACCTTGGTTATGCTGCCAGGCTAGCATTTAGTTTAATCCAAAATTTCCATCATGCACTGATTTAGATGCCAGGTCACATCCCATCCCAATACTTTTAGGTTAAGGTGGAACATAACTGCTAGTGAGTGCAACGTTACTGCAAATTTATTGCACAGCAAGGGTAGAAAGGGAGAGGAGGTCAAAGTTTCACAGCACAAAACACAGAGTTGAGTTCTCACTCTACTGGTGGGGAGAACCATTGTGTTAAGAATCTGTGTTATCCAAGTGGTCACTGATTTTATCTTACAGCCTTTAAGATCTTTGTATATAGAGCGATTTCTGATGAGCTACCTCTGGGCTAAGCAACTAAGGGCAGCAGCAGTGGAAGCATTAGCTTTCCCTTCAGTAGCTCAGGAACTCATAAACATGCCTTTCTGTCTTTTGAGACAGTAGTTTTGTGAGATAGAACTTTTATAAAAATCCTTTCATCTTTATTCCTATTTGATTATATCATAACAAAAGATACTCTCACCTATAACTATGTAAAGCATATACTCTCCATTTGTTTCCTTGTAACAACCTAACATGCACGCAAATCACCATCGTGATTAACTGCTAATCCTGTGCATGCTGTGGTTAAAAGCAAGGGAAGCAAGATAGCAATATTTCTGACCCTAATATCGATAGTATCCCATGAGTATTAGAACCTCATTTACCCTCAAACTGCTGTATCATCAGAGACCAAGGTAATACCAAACTGTTTGCCTATGATACAATTTCTCAATCAGTCAGCATGTGGATAGGACTAGCTGTAAACACAGCACTATCTATAACACAGGCATAGAATTGTTCTTCTCTGACTGTTAATGAAGGTAAGTAAACCTGTATATCCCCACCCTGAACCTGACATCTCTGTGTTTTTTAGGGCAGTATCAAAAAATTATTACAGTATTTGCCTCTATGTTTACTGTCAGTGCGGAGGAGCTACTGCCTTAGACAGACATGGGTTTGTTACTTCATCAATTAAAGCACAGTTTAAACAAGAGCTGATTTAACTTTCAGCTAATGAATGGAAGCTGTCAAAATTAATTTCTCAGTCTGTGATCTGTCAATTCTTAGAACTAGGAAGTGGAAACAGGAAAACTAAATTGAAGGTACAAAATACAGCAGCCATTGTCACCATCATCAAAGTAAAGCATTTTCAGATTTCAAGAAATAAAAATCATGGCCACGTGTTAGCCTAAGTATGAATCTGGGATCACTGAGGCAGGAATGTTTGTGTACATGTTCCTGTATTGAACATGTTCATATGAGCAAGACTGACTAAAAGTTAATAACATTTTAAAGACAACAACTGAAATAAAGTTTGATTCTAGACCATATCTACACAGCCCTTGCACATTGCAAATCTACCCATATTTTCATTATGCATGTTAGCTTAGGTTCCAAAAACATCGTATGCATGTCATCCTAAAACTCCTAAAGACTGATTTAGTTCTCTTTTCAGACTTTCTGTAAGGCAAAGTAGATCATGCTGAGTTTCGTGTTGCTAGGTTTCTTCCACCACTCAAGCTTACGTATGTAGCAATATATTTTCCCAACACTGAATTGCAATGTAGTCATTCTACTTATCACTGAAAAAGTGGACAAAATTATCCCTTTGTATTCAAAAGGTAGTGAGCTTTAATAAACACAATCCAAATATTACCTTTTACTGTTTCTACTATTGCAAAGGCAATGTTTGCACAAAATAAACCAGGATTGTTCATGGCTTATGACTATGAGAATTAAGTTCTGTTGTCAGAATCCATACAGCTCATTCTTATTGCAGAAAACTAGTGGTATACCTTAAAGTTTAGCTTCTAGTTTTTATCTATTTTGGCGCACTGTTTACAAGGGGTGGGTGGGGGTGGGGTGGGGTAATAAAAAAAAAAAAAGAGAGAGAAAAGGAAAAGGTTTTACTTGCAAGTTAACAAATACGAGTTCATTTTAAAATGATAACATATTGTACAGTTGCAGGTACCTCAGCTTTTCAATCAGAATACTTAAATAATGATTATAAAATGTTTTCTTTAATTCATTTGTATTTGTTTTTGAACAGTCAAATACTTATACATTAAATTGTTTTATCACTCGGCATTTAGCATAAATACTTGGTTTTGTTACGTTTTTAGCTCCCCTCCACACGGAGATTTTGTTAATTTTGTATCATCCTTGAATGATTTGCTCAACAAGGAAAACAAAAAGTGATCAATGTACTCAAGTCCAGCCCAGAGTCCAACAGAGTCAAGGCGCAAAATGATTCACAGTGTTTCCACTGTATATGCTTATTTTCCCTAGAGAAATGTGCAATAGTATGTAACAGTAGTCTTGACTTTATTTAGTCAAACTGTTCAAGACAATTTTGATATTACTTTCTCATGTTGTTGTTGTTTGTTCTTTTATTTTAGCCCTTCATGAAGAAAACAAATCCCTTAAAGACACACGAGCTTCAAGCATGTGACTAAGGCTGCTCAGGTTTCAAATATGTGTCATACAGAGGATAGCTCTTCTGCAGTGTCTGCACATATATCCTAGGAGTCTCCATGTTCCCAAATGAGGGACTGCTGGAACTATAAACACAGTGGAATAGAATTCAGCTCACAGGAAAACTATTTAAGACTTTAGTAAGTTTTGCAGCCTATATTGTGTTCAGTGCTGACATGATTTTGCTGCTAGCAGAAAACTACCCTGGGGAGTTTTAAATATTTCAGATAAGTCTACATGAACTGAAGATAACTCAGTGGCTGTAGTTTAGTTTCTTCCCCCAAGGAAAAAGGATAGTGGTGCCTTTCTAAATTGTTTCATTATTTTATGTGGATACATTATGAAACAGGTTCAGTTAAGTTCTTTTTATATTCGAGGGATCAAAAGGAACATTTCACTATTTGCACAGGCACAGAAATCAAAGAAAGAATTCACTTTTGGGAGGAGGACTTTTTTCAAAATTATAAAAGAGAACATTAACTCATAAAGTAAGACTCTATGAGTCCAGTGTAGAGCTGGAATGAAATTATGAGACTAATTTATAAACTTCTGAAATAAGGGTTCATAATTGAAGTGCTGACACAGTAGTAACAAGTGTGAACCAAGTGTTATTGTCATGAGAAAAAACTCCTGGAAGTGCCAGATGAACTTTTAAAATCATAATAACTACATATTGCTTAATGTCTCCAAACCCCTCTACATCTGATCCCATCCCCTATACATATATCCCTGCTATACAAAGTGGAAAAATGTTCATTGTTTGTGATATTTTTTTACATGTATTAGAAAAGTATCTTTAGTTGTGGAATTAATCCCACACTCATTAGCAAAATCCATCGATGGAGTCTTTGTAGTCTTTGTTTGTCTACCATTTTTGTTTTATAGTAGTACAGGCATACTAAAGGAGTAGTAGCTCAGCATGACCAGGCACAGTAGATGCATATAATATATTATACATATACAAGACTGATGTGTTGGATGAGACCAGTGTGGACTCTTATTGATTCTCCTGGACCATTACTTTTTGCAAACTCATGCTATGCTTCACCTGGTTATGTTATTTGAGTACTATGGTCTGAAATCAAAGAAGCTGAATTTATCTATCTAACTGTTTTAAAGGTCAGCGCTCCACAAAATTTCATGTCTGAAACAAAATCATGTGCATTAAAAAAATGACAGATTTATTTCAAAGTACATATAATTTTGCAGGCTTTCACCATAATCAGATAATTTTTACTTTTTGGTTTCTATCTTCTGTATTTTATACACTTTCTGAATCTTTCTTCACAATTATAAGATCCTTAAAGGAAGACATGTATCTTTTGTTATATATTTATACCTAACAACAGAGCTTTAAGAGCTCAATACAGGTGTGATATGATACAGTATATGGGAGGTCAAACACCATTATCAAATACCTTTTTTAAATTATGGCAAGGATAATGAAGTGAGCTTTATCTCACAGACCCATTGGAACCCATTAATGTGCTGTAAGTCACTCATGGTTACACCACTGAGCAGCAAAAACTCAGATGGTGATGGAGAAAACCTCTTCAGGGCTCTGCACACTATGCTTTAGTTGTCTATTGGGATACTTAATGACAGCTTATTTCCAGGATAGCATCTGAAATAATAAGGAAACTCTCTGTAATCAAGAAATTGAGCAGAGAGAAGAAAGTGTAGCACCTAAAATAGGTTGCTGAACTGGCAGTTATTTCCTTTGCTTCAGATAAAAAGCTGCTTAAGGCAGCCTAGATCAATGAACAGGCTTTTATATGTGGTACCATTAAAAAAAGGGAACCAAGAATCCAGTTTTATAAGTATAGTTGAACTCTTTCTCTGAAAGGAGTGAAAATCCAATCTTCATTTTAGAGGCCAAGATATATGTGTGAGTATTCATTAATGGAACAAAAGGATCATTATACACTATACTTAAATCTTATGAGCACTAAGAAAAAAAATATACATGCTCCATGTGTATGTGTTTTAAACAAAGATTAATTATAAAGAATGAGTTTGGAGGAATATGAATGGCCTACTTATGATCATTGGAAAAGGCTAAAATAGGCTGATATGTTCCAATGTAAAGCCTACATTCTGCTTCATTTTCCTCCTTAATTGGTAATGTAATCCAAAAGCAAGAAAGAAGTAAAAATCTACTACTTGGAGGCATTGAGACATGCTAAAAGCAAGAACGTTCTAGATGGAGACTTAAAATGAGCAACCCATCGTTTTGTAATCCACAGTAACAATCCAAAATTTTGTTCATAATGCTGTAGATTTCAGTATCTATCAGCAAAAAATGAAATGAACAATGACAAAATCACTTCCTTACTTATCTTAGTGCTGTATGTCACACTTATTATGTAACTACTTTGATGCTAGACAGAAAATTCCCTTGAAATTACATGAAAGTGAAATACATTCAAAGTGGATTATTAATTCATTCATGGATCAAGTCAACAATTAAAAGTACAAAGCATTAATCTTGGAAGTCATAAATAAAGGTATAGTTTTATTTTAGATGGTAAATTTGGATAAGAAACTATTATAAGAAACTTGTTTACATTAAAAATATACAGCTAAAATATGAGAAAAAGATAAATAGAACTTCATATTTTAGATTTTGAAATTTTAAGATTGGCCTAAAACTGTTTTGTCACGATTTGAGGTTATTGAAAATGAAGAGTTTCATTTTGATGTCTTCAGAAATGATAATTTCAGAAATGAAAGTTGATGCATTTTACAATGTTTAAAATCCAGTGATTTTGTTTTCTAACTTTGTAATGTGATCCCCACTCTAATCTGCTTGACTTCTTTCATTTTGCATTAAAACCAGCTACAATATAATATCTGTCCACATTAAACACTTGTAATATGCAGTTATATTTTATGTTTCACTCATGAATGAAGCACAGAATTTACATTAAGAAACCTCATTCCTGCTGACCAGAATTAAAAAAAAAAATATTTCATGAACTATCTTAGAAGAGGATCTATTTAATTTATAAATATTATTTATTTGTATACATAAAAGCCAGCCTTTGTTTATGGATATGAATAGCAAAATATGAAAATCTGTTCACAACTCCTCAGCTAGTCTTTACAGATTTGGATTTTAATGCAAAGGAATGAATATGCTCTCAAAGATTTCCAAACATAGCGAAGTATATTGTGTGAAAATATGGTTTGAAGACAGCACTTTCTATCTGGGTGCTAGATGTGCACAGTATAAGTAAAACCAAGCAGCAAAAATAAGACATTTAAAATATTGGTGTTCCTAGTATAGTACCCCATTGCATTCCAGAAAGAAAAGGAGAGAAAAGAGTCATAGAATCTTTTAGGTTGGAAAAGACATTTGAGATCATCAAGTCCAACAGTTAACCTAGCACTGCCATGTCCGTCACTAAACCATGTCCCTAACTGCCACATCTACATGTCTTTTAAATACCTCCAGGGATGGCAACTCAACCACTTCCCTGGGCAGCTTGTTGCAGTGCTTGACCACCCTTCCAGTGAAAAAAATTTTCCTAATATCCAATGTAAACCTCTCTTGGCACAACTTGAGGCTATTTCCTCTTTTCCTACCACATGTTACTTGGAGAAGAGACTGACACCCACCTTGATACAACCTCCTTTCAGGTAATTGTAGAGAGCAACAAGGTCTTCTCTGAGCATCCTCCTCTCCAGACTAAACAACCCCAGTTCCCTCAGCTGCTCCTCATCAGACTTGTGCTCCAGACCTTTCACCAGCCTCGTTGTCCTTCTCTGGACATGCTCCAGATATGCTTTCCTATATACTTTATATTTTTTCTCCTGTTTACTCAACTTTTGTGCCAGGTGATTGTAATATTAGTGTGCATCCTCCATAATCAGAGGCAATTACTAAACTGTTAAGACAAAGAAGTTGACCTAAGTTCCTAAAAAGCTTTGTCCTGAATATACATTTTTAATTTTGGGGTATTTTTATGGTGCAATACTATGTCTTCACCAGCACACAGTTCTTTCAGTAGGACAGACTTCTTTAGCAGATGCAACAAAAAGAAATTTTTCATAGCAGAAATGTCTTTGCAAGAAAAAATGAAAAAACCCCTAAACTTACTCAGTAAAATTCTTTACAGATGATTGAAGGACTCATTTTCAAAATTATTTAATCTCTTACCAGTGCTAGGCATGGTTTTAAAGAGTTCAGAAGGAGGTTACCAACCAAACTTACTTTCAAATATATTGAATTTAATAGATCTATTGATTTAAATAAATATATTTATTTTAAAATAAATACATCCTGTATGCCATGAAATATATTCCTTTCTGTCTACTATACGTCTTGTGTAAAGGGAGCTTATGGTACTGGTTGAGTTGTCGTTAAGAAGCAGCTGTATAGTAACTGCTGAAGTCACAGCTGATAATAATTTTGGCAGTCTCGGTGGGGAAACCAGAGACAGATTTATCACGGCAAGATGAACTATATTTGCAGAGTTTGATTCCTTTAGAAGAAGACCACACAAGACAGCTTGAAGGATTTCGCCATGATTCATTTGTATGATCTAGACCATAAATTTGTGATCTGCCTGTTGTGAGGAGTGGCACATAGCTGTGCCACCTGAGGAGCAGGGAATGACTCAGAGCATCACTGTTCTTACCTCCCCCGTGGGAGGTATAAGTTACTTTGAACTTCCTCTTGTGTAACAGCTCACTTGTCTTGCATGTCTGTCCAGATGCTCTAGCAACCCTCAGAAGAGAAAAAGTCTGCGGGTTTCCAACTCAATTCCTAATTGCTTGCTTTGAGGTGTCAGTACAGGCCTGTGTGAATGAAGACAGGGAGCCCTTGCAGACAGGGTTATTAATGTCACTACTTTCACAAACACTAAAGGATGGAGTCTGAAATGCTTCCTCTCGTTGAGTAACACTTCATCTCAGGAATAATTCTGGATTCATTCTAAACAGGAAAATTCACGCGGATGTTGCCATTTCTCCCTCTATTTTGTGAGTTTGTATATTTTGTCCATTTATAACCAGTCTCGCAAACTGTTGAGATTCTCTTGTATAATATGACTTTCCTTATGTATGACTATTTTTAATGCATTAATCATTAATTTTAATGATTAATTTAACTTTGAGGATCAAGAAACATGTAAGTATCCTTTCAAATTCTGTTTTTGTTTGCTTCTTTATTGGAACAGTAAAGGTATTTTATATTAGTTTTGTAGAGCACTACAACTAGTGAATAGCAAAACCTTCCTTGAATTTGATATAACATTCTGTGTTGGTTAGCTGTGTTAAACTGCTGTCCCTATAGAAAACAACAACAACAACAAAAAAGCTGTTGGTTTTGCCAAAAATGTATCTAAGCTAAAGAGAATATTAATGAATAAGTATAAAGAATTATAGTAAAAGACTCTAGGATCACCTATGCTTATAAATTAATGTAATCAAGGATTGGTTTTCATGTTTTTTGACAACAAATATAGAAAAGCTGTTCCATCTCCCAGACTGATGGCATCATGTTTTCTGAATAAAAGAGAAAGATTAACTGGATGATGAAATGATCCCCTGAAAACAGTGTATACTGCAGCCCAATTGTTAAAGCAATTTCTAAAAAGTCAATGGCACCAGCAAGTTTGATATCAGGTGTGTCAGCATGTCACCTGTTCTTACACTGGGATCACCAAATAAGTCAAAGGACTTACCTGTCCCATTTATGCTATATGGTGTGTAGGGAAGGAATCCTAAGTTTTCGTCTTGCTTCTTTTTGCTGATGACATGATGCAGGTCCTTGCATAAGGTTACTGATAATGACTTTGAGCTGATGGAGGAAACCTAATTTTAAAGGACCTTAACACAAAACTTAGGTCAGATATTCAGGTCATATTCTTCAGGGATATATTTTCATGTTTAATTCTTACTGTAATATCTGACTTGTTGAAGCCTGAATTCTTAAAGCAGAAAAAACTAATGGGCCTTTACCAAACTGAAAATGCTAGACATACAAATGATGGACTGGCATTTAGAAAGTCATTCTGAAGTAATGGAACTCACTATACATTGCCAGCTATACATTCATGCTGGCAGAACTGGGAACAGTAAAGAGAGGGATTCTGTATGGCTGAGCTGTCAAGGAGAAAAGAAAATCTCTCTGTATCCTAAAACCTTAAAGAGACATTTAGACAGCTGGGAGAGAAGAAGGAAAGTATCTCTGATAGTGAAACTACAAAAAAAAAAAAGTCCTATGTCCTGATCTGCCAACAAAGTCTCTTGGTGGTCTCATCTAAAAAAATGTTATGAATACAAATGGCTCAGAAGGCATCCCAAGCAGTGCTCACAAATGTGTGACTCTAAATGTTAAAAATATTCATAAATATTAATATTTTAAATAAATGTATTTTAAGTTATATTCAAATATATGAGGGTATATTAGCCAAAGTTTTGAGATTATTAAGCATTATTCAAAATTAAATGAACTGAATTGAAATGAAAAAAATCACCTTCTATAACTTTTCATTTTGTTTCAGACAAAAGGAGTTTCTCCTTTTCTAAAGTCCATTTGTTCTGAGCTGTTCTTTTCTTCTTTTGTTTCTTTCAGAAAGGTTTTATTTTTTAATCTGCTGTTGTCATCATTCTCCACATTGTTGAGCTTATCCAGTGAAATTGTATGATCGTGTCTGTGATTAAATCTATATTAAATTACATTCATCATTGTGTATTTCCCAAATATGAGATGGTGTAAGAAAATTTCAGTCTTACAAACCGGTATCATAGTTTGCAAGCTGGAAAGGATACCTACAACAGATGGCATATCTCAATTGAGGAGTCAGGTTGGCCCAAGGAATGAATCACAGTGTGCAAGAGAAATAGTACGGATCAGAGGCGTTAATAACATGTATCACATACACTGTAAAGCCCAGGATAAATCAGTTATTTAGTAGTTACTGTCATGCAAACCTGACATGTACTTTGCAATATCAGTGCTGCTGTTCTGCCCTTTTTTGCATTCCTCATTATTATGCCTTTCTAAATATCTTCTTGATTATTGCCACCATCTAGCTTTTCTCACATCCTCTTTTATCACATGGCCTATAGCTGCAGGGTTTCTCACAGCAAAAAGCATGTTCAGAGCCTGTTTTGTACCTTACCTCCTTTTTGTTGGTACTATAGACTGGTGGACAAAAGGTAACAGTGGAGTTTACCAAGCCTATACCCAACTGCACCTTCACTAACAGAGCTAAGGAGGCATGACATTTTGCAGTAAGTGAATTTTCCAACGCCCTCTTAGGAACATGTCAGGGCCCTGAGCTCTCCCTTCCTGCCCAACCCCCAGGGTTTGGGAGCTTCTCTTTCAAGAAAAAAACAAAAAGTCAGTTTGCATTCTGAGCTATAATTGGTTCCAAGTTTTTAATCATTCAAAGCATAGGAGTTCAAAAGAATAACCGTTTTAGGGAGAATGCAGGATTTTCCATTTTTGCATCATGATAAAGAAGAATAAATGCATTTTGCAAGTGCATGAAGCATCTTGGATTCTCTCCTGTTATTCAGGTAGAGCTTTATTTTACAATTCTAGTCTTCAAACAATTTTTAAGAGAGCTGAATATGTATACATTTTCAAGCAGCGCACAGAAGCCTTGGGATAGACAGGAAATTATCTACATAACTCTTGAGATGTGTTTCAGAGAAACATGACATTTCATTGTATTGTTTACAATCACAGAACTTACGTGACTCCTAGCATCTAGACTTTTGAGAAAGAATACAAACAAAAAGCCTAATAAATGAGAAAAAGAATGTAAACAAATCATGTTTTGCTGCTAAATAACAGCCTGACTCCACCAATATTGTGGGTAAATTGCTGAATTTCAGGCTAAAACAGATTGTGTCTAAATCTTTGTTTTCTTTTCCTAGCTACTGTTCTACAATTGCACTCCAATGCAGAACATTTTAATCAAAATTTTATGATATTGTATAGGGATTCTAAAGATTTCAGGGAATATATTTTCTCTTACATAGCTCTCATTTCTACGTTCCTCTTCAAACCCATTGTTCTCCAATACTACAGCATAAGTAGGCCAATTGTTTTGTATGTAAATACTGGAGCGACCAAACTGAAGACAAAAATGAGATCAACTACCTTAATACCATTTGTATTAAAGGAGAATTCTATTTCATAATACCACTGCTATGATAATAAAAATCCCTACAATTGAATTTTTTACCTCATGCTTATTTTCCCTTATTCTCAAGTTCTTCATATTTTACATGTGTAATTAGTGTCTAATATTACAGTTCTACTTACCATTGAAAAAATTAAAACTTTCTTACAAAAATTAAACGGTTAACTATATGATATTGGTGTTTGATGACTGTTATTTTTATTATGTTGGACTTCTTCATACTGAATAACTAGATCAACACAAAGATAGTGGGATTTTGACCTCCAGGCCCAACAGAAACTTTAATTCATTATTAGATTTCATAAACAAGACATAAAATTAATAACTGAAAATGCATGATCACACCAGTTCAGAGGAGCATGCATGTTACAACAGAAATGGAGGTCTGTACAGAAAAGTCAGAGCTAGAGACCAATTTGCTGCCTTCTGTGACTTCATTGGCATGCTTGTCTTACTCTAACATACATAAAAGAACAGATTCAAATCAAGGACAAGGCTAAAAGTCACAGTATGGGCTCAGAGAGCATGCCTGGGATTGATATCTCCCTCGTGAGCACTCCTATGCCCCAAGCAAAAGAAAATGTTCCTCCCAGCTGACTGAGAACTTTTCACAGAGAATTCACTGAGCACACCACTGAGCAGAATTTGATTGACATAATACGGCTCCAGTACCAACCTTACTTCAAAACAGTAATGGTCTAGAAAGTACCCCAAACTTGGGCTAAGGTCCAGTTTGCTTAAGAGCTGTCTGGGCATTGAGATTGTAATTTGACAAGTAACAATTGAAGTTCCCGAATTTATTTTTTATCAGTACTGAATTAGAGGTTCTTTATAGCTCCCGTACCCCTTCCAAGAATAATAAAAATTGAATTAATTTTCTATGTTAATCTGAACAATGAAGCTCACATCCCTCTCCAGTGAATGCTTAGTGATCATTATTGCTTTAGCAAATGAAGCAGTGTCACGGGAAAATGATGAAAGGTTCTCATCCAGAACGTCCTAGTACAGGGGCTAAGGTATCATCTTACTAGGTGAACTGGGGACACTTCAGTCTCTTCAAGCAGGGTTTGGATTGGAAATGAATGTAAACATGTGTTGTGACAGCCTTACTTTTTAGGTACTGGGAAGAAACACTATGGATCCTGTTTATTTTCCAAGTGTCCCAAAATAGGAGACAGAGCTTTTTCATTTAGCATATATTTTGTTTCTTTTACAGTGAAAAGGGGTGTTTGTTTGTTTGCTTGTTTAAATTATATGTCCGTGCAAATCTTGCTCATCTGATATGACAGAAGGAAAGGAAGCTAGCACTTTTTTTGTTGAAAAGTTGAAAAACAGACAATTTGTAATCTCTGGCTTCTACTAGAGGAAAAGAGCCACAAACTTGTGAAGTAACCCTACATAAGTCATTTGACTCCCCAGTTTCCATTTTGGCTACTGTAAAATAGGAATAAAATACAGTTCTGTCTCCCAAAAGAGTTATGAAGTGCTTTGGGATTTTCTCATGAAGGGAGCTATGTAAAAGCTGATTCATTTTTTCTGATTATTCTCGTGGAAGAAAATCTGTTATTGGAATGTTAGCAGAAAGCAAGCATTAAGGAGACACGGACATGGAGAGCATTTTATTTAAAAACTAAGCTAATACTAGCAGATGATACACAGTTTGTTATGCAGTACAACACATTTCTGGTTTTACAATGTTTTCTGTACAAATTTATGGAAATCAGTGGAATGTGTTTGTGCCACACTGGTCCTTGCATAAAGATCCATTTTCCCCGGTTTACAACAATTCTCCACGGTAGTCAGAATTTAATTAACTGGAACTACTTTTTTTTGCTCATGTGAAAGGGTTCTTTTCCTATTCTTAGTTTAATACTAGTTTCTGATACTAAGTTTATTATCTTAACCTATATGAAGTACTATATTTTCACATGTATTCTATATGCACTAAAACCATCTCTGGTGTTTAAAAACTGCCCTTATAAAACAGTGACAATGTGTTTGCAGCAAGTGATTATATTTCCTTCCTTATCTTCCATAACACAAGCCTGCTTGCTTCTTTAAAAAAAAAAAAGAAATCAAAGATATTAATAGAGTTATATCACTCAATTCAGCACATATCTAGTACTGAATTAAGTATTGACTGAGTCTATGGTCCTGTAAAAGATTTGTATATTAATTTGAACAGAAGGAAAATATACCATGAGGGATAAATATTCATAAAAGTATATATTTAATGAAAAAGAAGAATAGGTAGTGCTTAAGTGGGTTTTACTATCATTTTTAAAAACCTTTAAGCACATATATTTATAAAACTAGGCAATGCCCCCTTAAATCATGTGCTAGTCACCTGATACCACGTTATTTTGGAAGCTTTTCCACTAAGGAAAATACGTTCTAAATAAGAAATAAGTAAGTGTTTTGCCTTTAAATGAGCAATTCATTTCCCATGAATAAACCTGCAGTTTTTTATAATGACAAAGATTCATATTAAATTTTTCAAAGCAAAAAAGAATTTAACACTTATATTTGTAGTCTGATATCTTAGAAGATTACTACAATTCAGTATGCTTGGAAAAGTTTTCCTTCTCAGGTGCTAAAAAACTGAAATTGACTTATGCCTTTAATGAGAAAGCTTACTTCTAAATGGAATACAGTTTGTTTTCCCCAAACATAATGTAACTTCTAAAGTGATGGATAGGCTTTCAGTATTCAAACTGATTACTTAATTTAGCAGAAAACTATAAGTTTAATGAGACACTGAACAACAATGCTAAGAAAAACTTCTGATTTTCTTCTACTATATGATAAATGTTCACTAAACACAACATAAACTGAACATTCTCCTTTAGATCTGCATTGAAGATCTGTTTTGCTGCACTATGAATGCATTTAGCAATTTTGTATTTGCTGGACAAATGGAACCATGCCACCAGTGGTAATTTAGTCCTTTACCCAAGTACTATGTAAAAGGGATCACAAAGAATAATGAAGAGCTAACCTTTTTTTACTGATTTTATTATTCATCAGGATTTAAAAGAGTAAAAAAAAAAAAAAAACACTTTCTTTATAAAGAAATATTTTTAGTTAGATTTTCTGAGGGCTAAACTTCCTTCAGCTAGGTATGTGGTGAGAGAACCTGTTTCAAATCTAGCTGGAGTGCTTAAAAATGTTACTGCTCCCAGAAATTAGCCACTTTTAGAGGCTCCACTCCACAGAGCTCAGGTTGTGCAGTAGAAAACGTTTTTTTCTTGATTGCTTTCCATGCAAAATCAGTCACATTAGTGCAGACTGTTGCTTTAAGGTAATTGGCCTGCCTTTGTACCAAAACAAATCAGAAATATTCACCTGTTCTGATCTGCAAGCATTAAACTTACCAAATGGGGGGAAAGCAAGAAAGAGAATTGTGCCATTTGTTTTACCCCTAAGCACAGATGAAAAAATGAGAGTCTGGACCTGAGAACTATTCGTTCTCCTAATGGAGCATAAAGAGTAGCTGGTGATAAACACAGCTCTGTTTCTGGACATGATCTTGTTTATTCCCTGATCCTTGTCATTCTGCATTTTTTAAAGGTTGAGTTTGAGTTTTGCGACTGCTTGGAAAAAAAAAAGTTTCCTACTTAATTTGCACAGAAATTTTCTTAACAGGAATTCTGACCTTTTCTATATGTGGTACCTAGTAAACAGTCAAAATGACAAAAGCACAGAAAAAAAAAAAAAAAAAAAAAAAAACAACAACAAAACAAAAAAACCCAAAACCAACCAAACAAAAAAGTATAGTTCATAAAACACAGGAAAGGGGCCAAATTCATAGCAAACTTTTTTTGGTATTACTAATTTGCCCCTTTTCCCTTTTTCTCCATCTGATATGCTCCTGCAACCATATGGGACTCTGCAGCTATCAATGTGGTTAAACCTAGTCAGTACTCCTTCTCAAGGGGAGTTCTGACCTCTCTTTGTACTTCTTAGCCTGCCAGCAATGGTGGTGCCTTACAGAAACTTAAGATTAATTGCCTGCCTTACATACTGGGAATGTCTGTCACCTTTTCGTCCCCAAGAATAAATACATCTCTCTTTGTTTTGTTTGGTGGTTTGTTTGGGTTTTATTTTTTCTTGGCAATGAACTCTTCACAAGCTACTGTTTAAGTTGTTCCATATTCTTATCTGAACACATTTTTTATGACAATACTATTTTAAGATCTCACTTGCAGCAGCCTTTATTCTCCTGTTGTTTTATAACTCTTTCTGAAATAAAGTTCTCCCCGGTTTTCATGTTTAGCACAGACCAGGTGTCAGCCTTGCCAGACTCATCAGAAGTACCTGATTATTCTCTCAGTGAGCTCAAGGTTAAGTATCTTGACCTCAGAGTTTGGAGTTCTGAATTGCACCATATCTCATCCACCTCTAAGTCAAAGATAAGAATTTGAACCCCCTTGTGGAAGATGAAGATGGAAGATCATTGTTTAAATTCAGAAAGATTTGTATTCTCTTGTCTTACTCAGATCAATTTGATCTCTAGCTGCTGCAATTTCTAGCAGCTTTTGTAACAGCTTGTCTCTTCTTTCTGTTCAGCTCTTACCTAGCAAAGGTTCCGACTGAAGTGTTGTGAAAAGTAAATAGATTTCATCACACAGAGCAGAAGAGAACAGTGATAACAAATAGGAGATGCAAAATACGTGATGCATTTGACTTTCAACTTAAAAGAATTCTTATGGAAGTAATTTTATAGGATTCAACCAGCTCTAAGTTAATTCCCTTAAAAAAACCATTGAAAAACAATCAACAATATGAAAATGTCTTCAGCACAGCAGGTAATAGGAATGGGAATAGCGTTTTGGTTAACTTTTAAATCATCAATTTATGGGAATTATATCTTCAGTCTTGCCTATGGCTTTTTTTTATAAACACTTTTGGTGCAATCATGCAGGCAAAATTTCAGCCATACTAGAAAAACATTTTGTGAAAGCCTATGGTTTAGTTTGATTTCACAGCTTAAGTCTATAAATAATCAATGTTCATCTTGAAAACCAGATGTTAATGTCTGAGGAATTCTGTTTGGGTATGAACCGTTGCAAGGCAAAGTATCAAGATAAAAGTGCAATTTGTCCATGTCCTTGCTCTGAGTGTCTTCATCTATGTAAATATGAAAGCAAAGCTTCACAGGGAAGAATTCTATAAAACCTGTTTTCCTTTAAAGTTCCATTATTTTTTTAGGCTTTTCATTTTATAAATAATGAATTTTCTCTTATTATTTTTCCAACATTCTTTCCAAAAATCCTATATAAATTTTAAAATTACATGATTTCCCAAAGTAGCTGGTAGTTCAGAGGATAAAATGTGTATTTCAGAATTAAAGATAATATTATTCTTTTTAGATTTCCTCTCACCATGTAAAATTTACATGCTGTATTTCTCTTCACTAGGGATAGGTGAATATCAGAAAATATTTTCCATCTCTATTTTTTGGAACATGTGTATGACTTTCTATTTGCTATTTTTTTCCATATAAATTTAATTCTGAGGCATATTCGGGTGATAAAAGAAATCTAAAATTAGTCCTCACAAAAGATCAGTTGCAATGTGACATGCTCGGACCACCATAAGAAACACATTCAAAATAGCCTTTTTGAAAATTTGCAGTATCAACTTTTAAAAGTGCATTCAGCCAAAAATGGAACAGAAATATTATCATATGACTTATGTTTCCAAGAAAGCATATGGGAACAAGACAAAAATATGGTCTTCTTTTCCTCAGCTTCATCATTTTTCTTTAATATCTTCATTTTCTTAAAAATACCATCATCATTAAAACTTTTGTCTTCTTAGTTATTCTTAAAAGCATTAAAATGAGACATTTGAAAATATGAAGACTTGTGCTTTGAACTCTGACCTTCAGTCTTTAAGTCACCTCTTTTTCCATTCTCTTTGTTTTAAGCTGGCAGCTTTTCAAGGGATGGTGCTTTATTTTAATAATGTAGTGCATGTTGCTACATTGCAGTGGAGAATACCTTGAATAGTATGAAGTCTTTAAGTCAAGCACTATGGAAATATTTGTAATACTGCATTAAAGGATGCAGCAACACATTCAACAAAGAACTGACAGCCTTAGAACCAGATCATGCAAAACAAAACTTCAGTTCATACTGGATGTCTTTCAAGTTTCTCTTCCTAAAATCTTTTACTGGTCCTTAAGTGTTTTATATTATGTACTGTATGTACTAATCTTTCAAAAACAGATTTTACAGAACAAAAATATGCACCAATAAACTGCTGCATTAAGCTGTGTAGAAAAACATGTTTTCCTTTAAAAGATCAGAATTAATTTTCAAAGGTCTACATTTGCTTTGCATCATCCTTCAGCTCATACTGGAAAGAGCACAATGCAGCCAAGTCTTTGGCTTCTTCTATTTCCAACGTGATCTAATAACTGATGTCAAAATGCTCATTTGGCTACCACATGATGTCTGTCTTCTTGGGAACCTTCCAACCAGCTTCTCTGAGCTATTTCAGAGCAGTGATTATCACCTGTCCCGGTGATTTTGTGAAGGGACAAATGTCAAAGTTTCAGCTGAAAAAAATATCCACAGAAAAAAGTAGTAGGACACGCTACACCTTTTAATAACAGAAAACTGCAGATGTTTCACACACATTTTGTTTGCATTAAGAAAGGCATAAATATATATGCTTAATGGAATAAATAATATAATCGATAGATTAATGAAGTAGGTTCTTGTGATGACATGATAGGATAGACTATACATTGCATATGTATACATATATTAATGTATTAATTATAGAATTGGCTTATTCTGAATCTATATTATTGAAAGTGTGTTTATGAATATTTCTAAATTCATACTTATATTTATGCATTAATAATCAGAAGGTATAAAGTTCATAGAATTGATGAAAGCAAAAATACAAATCAGGTTGACTGACAATGCCTCTTCTTATCAGATGTTATAATACTCCTCTGAAAGTTCAGGTCTCAAGATCACTTTCTCAGAACAATTTTCAGCAGTCTAAGGGTTACTTTTCAGATAATAAAAGGAAAATATTGATTTTAGATAAGAAAGACTAGTTCCGAGTGGCTATCGGTCCTTATAAAATGATCAGTACTGAAAAAGACAACATATATACATTTGAGACATAACATAATAGCTATTGGCCTAACACTTCTTGTGTTTTTCTCTTCTAATTTCTTTGCATCTTGGTTACATCTACTTTGTGTCCAAAAGTTATAAATAAATCCAATAGAAATTATTCCTATATGTGTGGCAAGCTAAAAATAGGCAAAGAATAAATTTACTGCAGATAACTGAACAAGAAAACATGAATGTAAGTTACTAGAGCTTTTCTGCAATGTCAGAAAATAAATATTAACACCTTCCTATTCCAGGTATCAAAATTTTTGACAACGAGTAATTTAAATTTTCCATTGAATTTGCTGTTGATAGTCTGGGACTTTCTGCTTGTTAGGTACTTGATTTTTCCTTCTGTTGTTCAGAATAAGAAAGTGAGCTGAATAAAGAGCTCCAGTGCTCTGGAGTTTTGGAAACCATCTATGTTTTCATTAATGAAACTTGCAAGTTCATTGCTCCAGGCCCAAGGCAAAGGACTCCGTTCCAGTGGTCTTTTTTGCCATGTAGAGTTTAACAGGTCTGAAGAACTATGTCTCCAGCGGATATAAGCTTTGTTTAACTTTCTTGGGCATACGTGAAACTATCAACATGGAATGTTTATAAGCCCCAGGCCTGTAAGGATTAGACAAATATGAATTTTTTGCTTTTTGTCTGCTTCAAAAGCAATTAGGGGTTATGCATACCATTTTCACAAAGCACTTCATTCAGACCTAGGTTTAGGTGCTTAAGTCAAAGAGAGAGGGAAAATTTCCTAAGTATCCCTCTTCAGAGTTTTCTGTTGCCTGTTTAGCCTGAGGTGTTGTAAATCTTGTACCTAGATCTGTTGATGGAGTGTACCTGTCTCCTAGAGACATCTCGATTATGAATTACAGTTCTGGAAATAGGCACTATGCCGTAATTCTCAAATTTCTAGCTTGAGGATTTTGTTTATGATCCCCACCAAAACTAGATGCAATATTGCTGTTACAGTAGAAGCAGGCTTTGGAAGCAGGACAAAGTTACTGTTTTGCTTAACTTAGATCTATGCGTGTCATTCTATATGGACATTTTTCCAGAACCTAGATTCCTCAGAATCCAGCTTGAAACAGAACTTCATCTGGAAGCAATTGGCATTACTGTTGATGTTAACTTCAAACGAATTTAGAGAAAGTGATTTGATTTAAAATTAGATGACACTTGACCCAACTCTCTCAAGATAATCTGCAAAAGATATTTTGAAAGATATTCAAAATGCCTTAAATAACCAGGAAAAGAAGTTACAAGTTCATTTACTTAGACTCTTATAGGTCATCAATTGTTCAACATTTCCAATGATATTACTAAAACGTTTTAATTACTAAATGGAAAAACAATATGCAAAACACCTGCTTTCTAGACGTTTTCTAGAGGCAAGTAATAGCAAACTAAAATTCATATACCGTTGATAGAGTTGCTTCTAGCTAGTCTTTGTGAGATGACTACTTGGAAGTGCCTTTTCAAAAATGTTTTTTAACTCTGATACAAAAATACAATTTTATTTGTGTAGATTCAAAATCATCACCATAAAGCTAAACATAAATCAAAATCATAGACTTCTGGAAAACACATTCTCAGGGAAAGTATTTCTATGGTTCTGTCCATTCTGACCTGCTAAAACTCAAATGTAATGCCCAGAATATGTGCATTGCATTTCTAAATCAGGACCATGCAAACTATTTCTTCAGATTAGATATTAATTTTGATTATTTACAGTTTTCCAAAAAATCACCTGACAGTTCATCAACAAAGTAAAGAAAACAGATTTTTAGTTATTTAAAGATTTCCCATCCAATTGCAACAAAATAGTTGTGGAACACTTGATGTGTTCTACCAAAACTAGGAAATGCTTAGAAATTCATCTGGGTTTTAAATAATTCCTTATTTGGTACAACTGACAATGTCTTCTCATGTCTAAATCTCACAGTTTTCCAGCTCAGATTAAAAGCTGCTGTCAAATTTGCCCTCCAGTCATTTTGATTTCAACTTAACTTTTTATTTGTTTGTTTGCAATGTTCACATTCTTAGTAAGAAGGAAAACGAAGTGTAGAAAAGCAAGGCTGCCATCAAAATGTTATACAGCATGGATTTTTATTCTGGTTGCTGATTGCTCCTGGCCTCCTGTATCCAAATCAAACAGTTACGGAATTATAATCTAAATATAAATATGTACAATACGAGAACCTCTTTGAAAAGAATCAAAGGAGTCCTCTTCAATGTTAGAAAACAGAAGATAACGAGATAACAAAACTCTCAGTCTTTTACCTTCACAAATTAACTGAGGTGGTTTTTTATTTTTCTGCAAAAAGAGACATGAGTAAAACAAAAATCTATGGAAATGTTTAAAAGCTCTTTCCTGAGGATTCTGAGTGAAAAGGCTTTGACTCACAGAGGGCTTTTTCAAAACACTGCACAGTCTTGTGAAGGAGGTCTCTGCGAGTAACATATTTCTTAGCCAAGTCTGTGTTCTTTTCTTTCCAGCCACATTCTCCTGAGACGACAATATTACTTGAAAAAATCTCCAAATGCCAAGACACAGGGGGAATTCATATTTAAACAGTTGGAGGAGCTAGAGAAGATTGGTAGTGACAGTCTAGCCTCAAGAACAGGAAATAAGAAGAATAAGCCTGGGAATTCAACTTAAATATTATCAGAGATAACAGCTGATCTTCATCAAACAAAACTGTCTTGGAAGAAAAGGGTCCTTGCAATGTAAATTTGTGGGACTGATATCACACAAATTTAGCAAATGTCTAGATAGACTTCAGAAGAAATTCAGCTTTCTTTATCACATGTATCCTTTTCCAGTAAGCAAACTGAATGTGGAAAGACACGGAAGAAACTCATCCATATTGTGTTTGCATCTCTTGCTGCATCCACTCTTTAACAGACTTCTGTCTGTATGTTTGGTAGATTATGACATGATCAAAGTGATCTCAGCTGTGCATTTGTTGTTTCTTGTGAAACTCACCTCAGCAGCCCCTACAGCTTTTGAAATTAATGCAGCAAAAAACTTCTTCTTGAAAATATATCCACATCCTGATTTTACTCTCTGCAGCTGTTTCCACCTGATATATCCTGTGCCACTAGAAGTAATCGAAAGTGGTGTATTCATAACTTGCAATGATATCTTTTGAATTGCCATGCAGCTTTCAAACAGAATCCAAAAATCATTAAGCTAATAGAGCAACAATATGATATTTATGCTATCCTGACATTTCTTTAGTTGCCCAGCTCTTGATCATTGGTTAAATTTTTGTTTCAATTGGCTAAAAATAATAATGCAGAGATTTGACTTAGGAAACAAGCAGAAAAGGACAAGATTTATTATAGTTTTGGTCTGAAGGTTCCGTATGGCCCAAGCACTTTTCATACTGCCATTTTCAATGAGTTGCTCTGACAGAAAAGGTCACAGAGTTTTATGTTGGAAAATAAAGAATAAAATAGAAAAGGAGAAATATAATTGTTTTGGTTGAAAAGTTCAGCAAGGTCTAGACACGCTGGACAGTTGGGCACTGATTTTGTTTTACTGCAGGGTCAAACATTGCAATGACAGCAAAGTCGATTCAATACTGCATGTGATTTCCATTTCCTGTGCCTTGCATGGGGAGCAATGTATCTTTCTATGAAGATTGTATATTTTCAATAGTCTTTCAAATAATTTGTCTACAACCACTTTTTAGAAGGCTGACATTGAAATCCATTTCCTTATCAAAATGTTTTCTTCTTCACAGTGTGTAAAGCTTCATGCTGGTTATTGTAGTCTTGCCATGGATTTTCCAAACAGTTGCAGAGAGGGGTAGAAGGGGTAAAAGGAAGGTCACATTTTGAAGAAAAATGGATAGCTGAAAGGTATAATAAGTAAAATAGATGACAGATAGTATTTTTGTAGATTGCAAGCTTTTTATTTTCAAGACATGTTGAACAGTGTCCATCACAGTAGACAATGATACCAAAAAAAGTTTTTAATTCAAAGAAAAAGTGAAATACAAGATTTGTCAGTCTTGGGCAGGTAGTCTTTCATTTAAATTGAAGCACAAGACTATTTTTTTCCCCTTGAACATAAAGTTTTCGCTGCTATTTTTGAAAAACAAAAATAAGCATCATCATAGCTTTTTCATTATTATTCCAGAGTACTGAGGAGACTACTTTTTCCTTATATACTTACATTTTCATTCCAAATAAATGAAAGACATATCCACCTACAGAAATTCAGCATGAGTTGACCTTGGAGATGAGACCTAGGTGACTATGTTCACCAAATTTCTTCAGTGTATTAAAAAAGTTAGTGTTCTTTAAATGATCATACAATGGAAGCCTTCAGAGTTAAATAAAAAAGGTAAAACTTCAGTTCTAGAATAAATTACTTATTCTAGAAAAGCTAAGTAACCTGTAACTTTAAGTGAAATTATCAGTTGTCTTAATACACTTTATGTGTGAGCAGTGCAACATTCCCCACAGAAGCTTTACGTCTTTGGTATCTGAATTGCATTGTAGTATGTTTTCCTTTCTTTGATTAATTTACATAGAAGAATGCTTGTTGTTCCTGCATAAAAACAGGCATTTTGAAACTGGTAATGCATGCAGTTGAAATGACAATTCATCAAAGACCTTTTGCACTTGTTTCCATGGGGTTTGCTATGCCTGATACTATTGGAAAAAAAAAAAAAAAAAAAAAAAAACACCCATAATGTAAAAAAGCAATATTATCTATACTTAGATCAATTAAACCAAGTTGTTTGTTGTTGGTTTTGGTGGGTTTTTTTAATTGGTAGGAAGGAAAGATGCAAAGTGCTCATACAGGCTTAGGACAATCTTATGTTTTTCTTTAAGACTGTGTCCTGAAACAAAGGAAAGAAGTAAAGAGAGGAAGTTATTTCCTTACATAAAAAGGGACTGAAAAGATTGTTCCAAAACTCATTCAGCAGGCGTTCTTTTTTTCCATAATTCAGGGATTGTAGTCCTAAATAAATTGAGGTATTGATAACATTTACTGCATGTAATACAAAATATTCACATCGTTACAATATTTTGACTGAGTTTCAGCTGCTGCATAAAGAATGAGAAACTTAAACTGTATTTTAGATAATAGTTTTAAAACATAGTAAATAAAAGGGAGTGGACACAATTAAATACATGCAACTTATAATCCTAGTTAATTAAGGAAACTAGGATAATTTATTTACTTAATCAAATTTGTACTACTTCATACTCATTTTAAAGAGTAAATCTAACAAAGATTAAAAAAAAATTAATCAATATCTGAGTAGAAAGCAACATATATTAGAACATTTTCTTTTTTCATAAATAAAATCAAGACCATTTAATGAACATGATGAGGAAATATCACTAGCAAGAGGTATATGAGTTTATAGTTTGAAGATAACGTCCAAAAATAAAAATTTGAAATTTAACAAAGCTAATTACTCGCTGTGGGTAGGCTATATGTCAGATAAGATATCACTGAAGGCACTAAGAACTTTATTTTCCTAAACACCTTGCCAGACTTTATGTTTGGGCATGCCAAAATTGAAGAGCCAATTTGTGAAGCAGTTAATTAATCCACCTGAAAAAAAAATGGAAAAATCAGGCCTTTCAAACTTCAGAGAATATACTTGAAAAGTGACCTCAGCAATATATAAATATAAAAAGTCAACAATATATAAATGTGACTAGATATCTCACCAGGGAAATTTGTGCCAGGGTTGGAAAAACAAATACTGGTGTTCTTGGAGTGGCATGGCCACACAACCTTCCTGACTGCACACAAACTGCATTGGGCTTCACAATCTATTGCATCGATGCCCCTTCCAAGTATTGAAAATAACATATCCCTCTCTACAAAATCTTGCTAGTGAGGGTCTGGGAAAACAATGAAAATTAGTCAGCTTCAAAAAACTTTACCTATCACTATAATCCCTTTCCCATTATTTGTGCAGTTCACTGATGTACTGCCTCTCTTAGCAGGTGGGGTCCAAGAACAGAAGCAGATACCAAATGGAAGTGGATGCCAGCAGCAGTCACAGTTTTCCTCCTGACAGAAAGGAGCCTGACCGGCCTCACTGCCCAAATACTAGCATCTGGAAAAGCTGTTCTGCCAGTTAAGTAAACCAACACAAGCTGTGCACAGAGCAGGGACTGCTGCTGTGAAACCTGGAGGACTCTTCTTTTCCACTCACATTAAGCCACCATTTCACCACTGTTATCAGTGACACCCTAGGGAACTATTTTGCTTATTCCCGGAAGTCAGCTTTGCTATTTGAACACAAATGTATAAGGAATATCTAACATTGCTACTGCAGGAACAACCACACTGTTCTTTACCTTTAAATTCTAGAGGTTGTAACAGATGTTTAAAGTGGTGTACTTCTATTAAAAATACAATAAATATACAGAAGTGTGGAGAAAGATTGATAACATAGTGGCTTAGTGAGCTGGATTAACCTGAGGGCTCAAATCCAGGTGCCAATCACTTTGATTTACAGTGCAGGGAAGGCTACTCAGCATGAAGTTGCTCCATGGAAGCCTGTTTTCTGGTGCTTTTGCCATAAACTACTTAATTTCCAGTCTGGAGATTGGAAACTGGCTGGTTCTAACACTGGGAGTTGATTAGGCTATAAAACTGAAATCGTGCTTACTAGGTGATTCGAATCACTGACTGAGAAAGTCCCTTCTTCCAGTCATCTGGTGCAAGGGTTTGTCCACATTCTTCTCTTCTTTTCAGGGACTCCCATTTCTCATATTACCCAAGAGAATTTATGCCTCTTGCTGTTTCTGCTTCTGTACCTTGTACTCAGGATGGTATAATTCTACCAGTTATGCAACTCATCAAAATGATAGAACTGTCTGGACGATACCACGCAGCTGTGAAGTGCTGTGAGCATTTGTCACCATGACGTTTTCTCCATAGCTGCACAGAGTGAATTAATTGGTGATGAAAAATAGCTAAAGACTGCAGTGAAGTTCTTTGGCTAAAACTACCAGTTTGATCATGAAAGAAGATGCAGGATAAATCTGCAGACTCAATTACACTTGGAATATGAGATTCTCCATAATCAGTAACAGCTATACTGTATTCAAGCAGACTATATAAATCATGAAACCCTGCAGAAATTAATACACAACTTGGAAAAGAAAATTCCTATATGAGGTGGCAACTTCATATTGAAACTGAAACCTTTTGAAGGGATATTGTTTTTTCCCCTCCTCCTGTACCCATGTAGTGTTTTTCATTGTCATCACCAAGTAGTGTAAAATTCTGGTTTGGATTTTTTTATTATTTTGAAAAGAATGCTAAAAATATGCATTAGCATATTAATGTTAATGCACCAATATATATTATGCTACACGTCGCATATTTTAGATATCATTATTAGTAGTATCATAGAATCTTTTAGGTTGGAAAAGACATTTGAGATCATCAAGTCCAACAGTTAACCTAGCACTGCCATGTCCGTCACTAAACCATGTCCCTAACTGCCACATCTACATGTCTTTTAAATACCTCCAGGGATGGCGACTCAACCACTTCCCTGGGCAGCCTGTTGCAGTGCTTGACCACCCTTCCAGTGAAAAAAATTTTCCTAATATCCAATGTAAACCTCTCTTGGCACAACTTGAGGCTATTTCCTCTTTTCCTACCACATGTTACTTGGAGAAGAGACTGACACCCACCTTGATACAACCTCCTTTCAGGTAATTATAGAGGCAACAAGGTCTTCTCTGAGCATCCTCCTCTCCAGACTAAACAACCCCAGTTCCCTCAGCTGCTCCTCATAAGACTTATGCTCTATTTCAGATACAAGCCAGGATGCTGTTGGCCTTCTTGGCCACCTGGGCATACTGCTGGCTCAAGTTCAGCTGGCTGTTTACCAGCACCCCCAGGTCTCGACCAGGCAGCTTTGCAGCCACTCTTTCCCAAGCTTGTAGCATTGCATGGGGTTGTAGTGACCCAAGTGTAGGACCCAGAACTGAGCTTGGTTGAACATACAATTGGCCTCGGCCCATCACTCCAACCTGTCCAGATGCCTCTGCAGAACCTTACTGCCCTCCAGCAGATCAACACTCCCCCACGACTTGGTGTCGCCTGTAAACTTACTGAGGGTGCCCTTGATCCCTTTGTCCAGATCATTAATACAGATATTAAACAGGACTGGCCCCAGTACTCAGCCTTGGGGAACACCACTTGTGACCAGTCACCAGCTGGATGTAACTCCATTTTACTACCAGTCTTTGGGCTTGGCCATCCAGCCAGCTTTTAACCCATCATCAACTGCGTGTGTCCAAGTCCTGAGCAGCCAGTTTCTCCAGGAGGATGCTGTGGGAGATGGTGTCAAAGGCTTTACCAAGGTCCAGGTAGACAACATCCACAGCCTTTCCCTCATCCACTAGGCAGGGCCACCTTGTCATAGGAGATCAGGTTAGTCAAGCAGGACCTGCCTTTCATAAACTCATGCTGACTAGAACTGATGCCCTAGTTGTCCTGTCCATGCTGTGTGGTGGCACTCATGATGACCTGCTCCATAACCTTCCCTGCACCGAGGTCAGACTGACAGCCCTATAGTTCCTTGGATCCTCCTTCTGGCCCTTCCTGTGGGTGGGCATCATGTTTGCTAACTTAAGTCAACTGGGACCTCCCCAGTTAGCCAGGACTGTTTATCAATGATGGAAAGTGGCTCAGTGAGCCCTTCTGCCAGCTCCCTCAGTACACTCGGGTGGATCCCATCCAATCCCATAGACCTGTGTGTGTCTAAGTGATGCAGCAGGTCACTAACCCATTCCCCTTGGATTATGTGGGCTCCATTCTGCTTCCCATTCCTGGCTTCCAGCTCAGGGGACTGGCTACCCTGAAAACAACCGGTCTCACTATTAATGAAGGCATTAAGTACCCGACCCTTTTCCCCATCCTTTGTTACCATGTTCCCACCTGAATCCAATAAAGCATGGACATTCTCCTCAGACCTGCATTTGTTGCTAATGTATTTATAGAAACATTTTTATTGTCTTTTATGGTAGTAGCCAGATAAAGTTCTAGCTGAGCTTTGGCCTTTCTGATTTTCTCCCTGCATAACCTCAAGTCATCCTTGTAACCCTCCAGAGTTGCCTGCCCCTTCTTCCAAAGGTGGTAAACTCTCCTTTCTTCCTGAGTTCCAGTTGAAGCTCTTTGTTTCAGACAGGCTGGTCTTCTTTGCCACCAGCTTGTGTTTTGGCAAGTGGGGATGATTTGCTCCTGTACTTTTAATATTTCCTTCCCAAAGTATGTCCAGCCTCTCCAGACTCTTCTTTGCCCTTCAGGACTGCCTCCCAAGGGACTCTGTCAATCAGGCTCCTAAACAGGCCAAAGCCTGCCCTCCAGAAGACTAAGGTAGCAGTTCTGCTGACCCCCCTCCTTACTTCTCCAAGAATCAAAGCTGTCATTTTGTGATTGCTAAGCCCAAGACAGCCTCCAACCAGCATGTCACCAACAAATCCTTCTCTGTCCACAAAAAGCAGTCCAGCAGAGTGCCTTCTCTAGCTGGCTTACTCACCAGCTGTGTCAGGAAGATATCTTCCACACACTCCAGGAACCTCTTAGACTCTTTCCTCTCTGCTGTACTGTATTTCCAGTGAACATCCAGTAGGTTGAAGTCCCCCATGAGAACAAGGGCTAGCAATTGTGAGACTTCTCTCAGCTGTTTATAGAATATTTCATCTGCTTCTTCATCCCGGTTTGGTGGTCTATAACAGACTCCCGTGATGATATCTGCCTTGTTGGCTTTTGCCCTGATTCTTATGTGTAAACACTTGACCCTATCATCACCGTCATTAAGCTCTAGACAATCAAAACTCTCCCTAACATCCAGAGCTATTCCCACAACCTCTCCTTCCTTGCCTATTCCTTCTGAAGAGTTTATAACCATCCATTGTCGCACTCGAGTTGTGTGAGTCATCCCATGTTTCCTGATGGCAACTATACCATCCTTTTCCTGCTGCACAATGGCTTCCAGTTCTTCCTGTTTATTGCTCATACTGTGTGCATTGCTGTAGATGCACTTCAGTTGGGCTATTGATCTCACCAGCGTTTTGAGGGGAAACCCCCTAATTTCTATGTGACCATTCTCTGGTGCTTCCATGATTTCTAACATATCAACAATGCTTGCAACTTTGCTGTCACAAGGAACTCCATCCTCTACCTCCACTGAGACAGCAGTCCAAAGGAATTTGCAAGTACACTGTCCCTCAAAGATGGGACATGTGTCCCTCCTTTGCATGACACCTCCAGGCTTATATCTAGCAAGCCTAGTTTTATTCCTTTCACCCTTTACAGCTAGTTTAAAGTTCTTTCAATGAGCCCTGCCAACTCCTGTGCAAAGATCCTTTTCCCCCTTTGAGACAGGTATATTTTGTGTCTAGCAGGCCCGGTGTTGTGTAAACTGACCCATGATCAAAAAATTGCCACTGACACCAGGCTTGGACCCAGGTGTTGATCTGCTGGCTCATCCTGGTTCTTCCCTCACCACTCCCTGCAACTGGAAGGACAGAGAACACTGCTTGTGCTCCTGATCCCTTAACCAGTTGTCCCAAGGCCCTGAAGTTTCTCTTGATTTTCTTTGGACTTCTTGTTGCCTACCTGAAAAATCAACAATAGATAAAAATCTGAGGGCCATACCAGGGTAGGAAGCTTTCTTTTCACATCTTTAATCCAGGCTCCAGGTAGGCAGCAGAGTTCCCTGAGAGGGTCTGGTCTGCTTATTGGGCCTTCTGTTCCCTTCAGATAAGATTATTCTATCACAATGACCCATCTCCTTTTCCTTATGGAAGCAGTTTAGACACAGGCATGGGCCAATTTAACCTCAACAAAACCTCCAAGCTTAGATGAATTATCGTCCTCATCATTGTTCAGTTCCACTTGCAGAGCCTCATACCTGTTATACACGGGGACCCGGGAAGGTGAGGCAGTAACAAAAGAGATTCGCCTGCTTCGTCATGCAGGAAATTGTCACCATCGTTCCCTGTCCCTCAAGTCACTGTATTCAGCCGGGCAGAGAGAGGATAGGGAATCCTCCATATCACGCGTCCTGCCTGCCTGTTGGATTTATCTCAGGGAAAGTGAAATGTGATTCCAATAGTCTAATGCTTTCTCTCTTGCAGTCCCTGATAATCTTCAACCCACTCACCTCCTCCTGGAGCTCTGTCACTAAGCGGGAGGAGTTCCTCCACCTCTCACAGGAGTGCTCACTGCTGCTGTCCTGTCCCTCCACACAGCCGTGCAGCCTGGCACCTGGATAGCAGCCACCCAAGCTCTCTTTGGGCAGCTCTCCAGGCTCCCCTGAGGTTCCCCTGGCCTGAGAACTCCTCCGAAGTTATCTACTGTATACACACACACATACACCCCCATACACCCCCACCCCAGACACTCCCATCCCTACACCCCCACCTAGAATTTTTAAGCTCTGGTTGAAATTCAAAAATAAATCAGGATGTTCAGAACTAAAATTTCAAGAACATCCTTACATCATTTTAATCTGTTTGGGTTTTTTGTAAAGCTGTGATTGAGATATTTCAGAATGCAGTGTAATCTGACAGATGTTATATGTTGCTACACTACCTTTAACAGACAAACTATTTCATTTCAAGACAGACCAAAAGCATTCTTGCTACAGTTGTCTTAAATTAGTGTTGATTTAGGAGAGTTATTCCCATCCTTCCATTCAATCTTGCTTTTTCAAGATAAGATCACTCTATGTAGGAATGGAAAGATGGAACAGATAGAAATAACTCTGTTCAATCAACTTTAAACTTCTGATTCATATTGACAATAGGAAGGAAATATCTTTTTTTTAAAAGAAAAAATTGTGATTCCATACATATTTATGTAGAGGACTAGGTGGCTCACTGGATTAATGCACAACTTTCTTCTTTCATTTGCTTTCTACCATATCTCAGGAGATTGGAGACCAACCTTTTTCAAATAAAAGATGGTTTCTAAAGAAAATTAGCTTAATATTGTCAACTAGGTTCTCCCTGAATATTTTTGGGTATTTCTAGTCACCCACATTGAATACACAGTCTTACAAAACTACATTTACAGTATATATGTGCATAGACGTATAGTCATATATCTACCCACAGACATACACATATATACATACAGTCCATATCTGTATGTTCAACTAGCAATTTTAATTACACATGAGGGTTAAAACAAACTATTAAGACTTACACTTTCACTTCAGAAACAAACACCGGGGAAATAAATACCAGAGCCATTCTACATCTGGACCCAGAATACGCAGTATCTGCTTCATTAATATCTAGTCTTTTTCCATTTTCCTCTATAGTATTCTGATTTTTTAATAGTCTTTATATGTTTCCTACTTGAAAAGCTCAGGATCAGTATCATGAATTATTTTATTTCTAGTTTCCTAATTCAACCTACAATGAAAGCATATAATTCATACACATTTATATAAGAAAGTTCTGAAACTGTGCATAAAATTTTAATGGAAGTTAAACAAAGTAAATATAGGATATATTCACAGAATACTTTTAGTTTTCAAATTGCCATACATATGGAACACAGATCTGAAAAGGCAACTAAAGTTAATGAGAATCTGTATGTTGACTCAAAGACTTTGGCTCAGACTGAACTTGACTGAGTCTATTGCTTATTTCCAGCTGCTTAACTATAGTGGCCAACAGCTAACTTTAGGCAGATATTTTGAATACATTTCTGTTATTATTTTTCCATGTAAGCAATATGAACTTTTGCTACAGGGACGCAAAGCAGTAATAAAGTAAGGGGCAGATGGTCAATACAGTGAAAAAGAGGAGAATTAGTAGTCTCTGTAAAGAAGAAGCTGTTTATCAAACAGCTGTGTGATCTGAATGTCAAAATTATGATACGATCTATTTGGTACACTGAAATATGCCATAAAGTAAGCAAACAAGGACATTACAATGAAATTATGTAGAAACATTTTTGTGGTTTGCTGCTTTAAAACTCAGATTAATTTTGCTTGGTGAAACTCAATAGTCATTTTTAAGAGTGTTTATAAGGTTTTAAACATTTGCAGGGCTCTGAAGCACAAGTACATAGTAATATATTAGACGATCTAGTGTATCTATCCATGTATATTAAGCCTGAACAAAATGGAGTCTAACAATGCAGTTAAAGCCCCTTTCACGCTGATACTACTTCTCATTTACTGCCTGGCAATTCACTCATGCTTCCTACACAGTACATCTGTGGGTCAGGAAAGAGCATGTATCTTTGTGAACAATTATTGCTTAACTTTTCTTCTTCCATTCTTTTTTATGAAAAGCCTTGATATATCTGATGTTTGCAGTGGCTGAGGGGTTCATCTTCATTTCTTCAAGGGGTAAGAGCACTACATGGTAGTCAAAGAAAAACTACTGCAGGATAACTAGAGTGGGGATTTTAAACACAGAAAATCTTCTATGTTGTATAACAGTGTTACAGTATTGTTGGTGCTGTCATAGTTGGGGAATTTAAGGAAGTTTGAATTGCCAAGAAAGGTGGTATCTGTTATAAGACGAGTTTTTGTAAAGAAAATGTCTGCTTCTAGAACAACCGAAAAAGGACTTGTGTGAGGAGATGGGGTCAAAGGTTGCTTTTCCTGCATGTTTTTTTGTTTCTCTTTTTCCTAACTGTACCACTTATTCTGATCAGTTATTGCCTCTCCCTTCAATCTTTGCACTTCTGAATTTATGGTGGTCACACACATGGGCATCCTGATTCCCCAGTGGTAACACCTCTGTGTGTGTCAGGTTAATCAAAGTGGATTAACCTAACAGTACAAAAGCACTGGGTACAGGTGGCATGGGACATTTAATGAGTCCAGTCATTGAAAAAAGCAACTGCTATAGGTAAGGTGTTCAACAAAATCTGTACCGCTAATTTTCTGTTAAGTAAGCAATTCATAGCATCTACCTATTTTGGTCACCGGGGAATGACTGAAAGCATAGGCTCAACTCAACCAATGGATTCAAGATTCAGGAGGACTTGCTTAGTTTCTTGGTTTGTAAACCACCTTGCCATTTTGCAGAATAGGCTATTATAAGGCAGTCTAAATTTCAATAGAGAAAACTGGAATAATGAATTTTTAGATAGACAGTTATAAACTTGTGTTCATAAATACAGATTTTACTCCACATAATGTGGTGATTGTCATGTTACAAACAGAACTGTTTGCATTTAGTACTGAACCAAGAAAAAACACGTTATCTTAAATACCAAAATAAACCTTCTCTCTCATACTGCTCATTTAAAGCTTCTATCTAAACTTTCTCTTCTGACTAGCTTTCTACTACAAAATTAAAGAAATTAAAGCATGCTCATCTTCACAGTTAGGAAAAATTACTTTTTAAATCTCTGCCAAGAGATACAGGTGTGACTGAAAAGTCTTTGCCTCCAAGATAGAAAAACTGCAGTAAAGTTATTTTAAAAATGCTACAGCTGGAATGCTGAACAAAAGAAAAACTCATTTGTTAGCTATTTGATCATCACAAGTCTTTTAGCATGGTCCCAAGATGCTTCTTAGGAGCTTCTATCTTAGCTTTCCTCTTGGATAAAATCACTTTAACTTTTGAGCCAAACTATCGCTTCTGGAACTGTATTATAGAAAGGAGAGATAGGGAGATATTTTTATTTAAAATCTAATCAATGTGATGTGGACCACAGACACCCACTTGTTTTTCGTCTAACTGGAAGAATATTGTTATTGCATATCACTGGGATGTAATGATGCAATTGTTTGCGTGCTTCAGTTTTGAATTTCCACAATTTGAGAAATATGAGATCATTCTAAGTGTAATACCAGCTCCAGGTGTCATGAGATTGGACATAAATAAGAACAGTAACTGCCATTATCTGTATTCCTACTTTAAACCATTGCACTTGTTTTGTTGTAGATTTTTGTCTAGAAAATGTACTAAACCCAAGAATGCTTATTTTCTTCATTGCTTACATAATAATGAATTCTTAATTTTTGTTATTCAGAGGTAAGTCATCCTAATTTTGTTACACAGAGGTTTTACATCAGACCAGACTCAATAGATGATCAACTCAATAAGGCTGTTTTATCAGCTTTAGTATATAAGTAAGGTGAAACACATGGACAGTGACCTTTATCAAAAGCACTTTCATGCATATTAATTCCTTGACACTTACATTACTTGATACAAGTGGGGCTTAGAGAAGGAAAATTAACTTGGTTGTTTTCGGGATTTGCACACCTCCACCACCACCACCACCACCATCACCACCACCCACCACCACCACCAACCCACGCCCCCCCCCCCCCAAAAAAAAAAAAAAAAAAAAAAAGAATAACTATTAATATTGTTCAGAAAAGAATTTCCATTAAAAGAAAATATCTTCTTTTCCAAAGGAGACATATGAATATATAGTAGTTTTACATCCATATGGAGTTTGAACTTCATATCTTGGCAGCTACCTGCATGGAATGTCTACTGATTATTTTCTTCTGTTGAAAATAATTCTTTCTTTTAAAATTTGTTTTACTCCTTTTGGAAAGAATTAAATTACTGAAAAAAGAAATTATTTGGAAGCAATGAAGAAGAAAAAGAAGACTAAGAAATAGACAAATGGTGAAAATGAGAAACATTTAAGAAGAAAATTAAAAGGAAATTGTAATAGTACAATTAAAAGCAGTGAAGAATTAATTTTGATTGCAGATTTCAAAAATAATATTTTCTCAGCTCAGCTTTGTTGATGCTGATGCTCTAAAAGGTCTTTTGGGATAAAACCCCTCTTACTAAAGTTTTTCAGTTATACTTGCAAAGGGCCAAATATAAATCTTTTTTCATATGTCTATTTTAAATATTTTAATCAACACCAAAAGTACAAATTTAATTTATTAATATTCATTTAATATACTATTTTGCATTGAAAAGGATTGGCAAATGCTTATTTTTGTTTACTGGAGCCATAGCTAAGCACTCTCTATATGAAAGAACCTCAGGCTGGAAGACATTTAGTCCTATGTTTAGTTTTTGCCTGAGACAGTGCAATACTGAGTGAGTTATTTTTCACAGTTCCATCTCTGCCACTTGGGAAATCACACTATGTTCTTCTTCCCTTCTTCCCTTTTTTTTTTTTTTTTTTTTTTTTTTTTTTTTTTTTTTTTCCTTAAGGAGTTGTGTGTTTGTGTGTGTTTGTTTTCCCCTGTAATTCACACTGCTTTTCAAGGATGGCCACTTCTTTCACACATTTAAAGTACACTGCCAAGTATACTAAGGCTATACCGAGAAAGCTGCCAGATCCCTTTTCTTTGTGTCTGCCCTAGTCACCTCTTAATTGCAGTAATGTGAGGAAGGTCAGGCTTCTGTCCCTTCCAAAGAGTATTTCCAATGAAGAAGACTGGAATGTAGGGAAGAAAGCAGACACTGCCTGCTTAGAATGCCCCTTTTTATAGCCTTTGAGGACTGAGACCTCAGAGTACTCTGCATGCACTGTCACACAAAAGTTTAAACACAGCTGTCTGAGTTTCTCCTGCTGCTGCTGCTAACCGTTATATTAAAGCAGAAATTGTGAAAGTGCATAGAGGAAGTTTCAGCTGTTATGTTTTCAATACACTGGGCTTTTCACTGATAAGAATGTTGAAAGTGTGCATTGGAGACAGAACAGATTTGCTTGAGCTTTTGCTTTGAGTGTTATGCTGATGCCAAGATGAACATTGGTGAGTTATATTTCTTTTTTATCTTCCTTTAGCAGGTTCAATACTTGCTGCTGCTGTATGAGCAATGCGGTGGAGTGCTAGAAATCCCAGAGACTTCTGGCATGAGGTGGGGACCGTGTTTTAGCACAGATACTGGACAGAACAACTAGGACAGGTATGCTGCTGCTACACATAAATAAAGAAGACCTAATCAAGGATGTGACAGTCATTACCAACCCTGCCTGGGCTGACTGTGAAGCAGTACTGTTTTAGATCCTTACAGGAGTGAGGAAAAACAATAGCACAGTGAAGTCCCTAGGCTCCAGAAGAATGCATTTTGGCTTGTTCAGGGAAATGGTAGGCAGTGTGAAAGAAGTGAGGCAAAGGCTGAGAAACTTTATGCTTCCTATCCTTTGGTCTAGAGCAGTCTGCTCCCAAGCATCTCTGCTCACTGCACCTAGTGGCAGGTTCTGGGGAAGTGCTACCTGCAGCAGAGGAGAGCCAGTTAGGTTTTAAGCAGGCATTTGTCAATGTAAGCAGCTAGAAAGCCTCCCAGGATCCTCAAGGAGCTGAGTGATGTTGAGAGGCTACTGGCTAATAACTTTAAAGTGTTGTTCAACCAATGAATGGAAAAAAGGCAAATATTAGTTTCACCTACTTCAAAAAAAAAGAAAGGAGGAGGATTTAGGTAACTACAAACTGGTCAGCCTAATACCAGTACCCAGGAAAACTGTGAAGCAAATCCTCCTGAAAGTAATTTCTGGACACATAAAGAAAAGAAAAATGATTTGGAACAGCCAGCTTGGCCTTGCTAAGGGCAAATGGTGCTTGATCACCCTCCTTGCCTTCTATGAAGAAATTAATAACTCTGGGAACAAGTGAAGAGCAGTGGATGTTGTGTACCTTAGCAGGTCTTTCAGAATGATCTCCCATAGCACCCTCTAGCTAATGTCTAACTGGAGACCAGCTTTAAGTTATGGTCCTTGACATTCATTAAAGGGTTGATGTTGCTGAACATTTTCATCAATGGCCTGGTTGTGAGATGGTCTACCTCTACCTTACTATGGAGAACTCCAAATGACCTCATCAAGTTGAAGCAATTGGCTACAAGGAACTTCAGAAATTTCAGCACAGTCAAATGCAAAATTTTGTACCTGGGATGAAACAACGCAATGCAACAGTGCAGCCTGGAGACTGACTGGATGGGGAGCAAGCTCAGCTGAAAGGATCAAGAGGTTTGGCTAGGTGGCTTCAAGAGGTCCCTTCCAGCCTATCTTATTCTACATGTCTATGATTGGTTGCCGTGGGATGGCAGCCAACCTCACCTTCTTGTGTGACTTCAGAGAACAAGAATTTGTAGAAGTACAAGCATGATTAAGGTGTAATGCTTTTTTTTTTCTGTTTTTTGGTTTTGGGTTGTTTTGTTGTTTTTTTTTTTTAAATGCAGAATTTATGCTCTATACAGTTCTTTTCAAATTTTTTGCCTACAGAAACATAAAATTAAAAGGATCATTTCAAATAAACATATAAAAAGCCAAAGCTTTCATTTCTTTTCTGTTGAAAGAAATAATTCACTAAAAAGTTTTAAAAAATGGTTTAGCTAGGAATACTGTTTTTTCTGGAACCTGGAATAAAAAAAAAAAGTCAAATGACCTTCCTCCTCCCTCCTCCACCTGATGAATTTGCATTTTTCATTCAGCTTCAGTAATAATTAATTTAAAAAATGTGGAACTAAACCCTAAAAAAAAGTTTAACACACACACACACAGAGGGCATTAACTAAAGAAAGAACTGGGCAAAAGGCTTGGGTGAAGTGTCAGTAGTTTGATCAACAGAGAAGTTTTATATCAATGATTGCTTTTTCAGCATAACACAGCTGAACACGTAAAGCTTCAGCTTAGTTTAAAAGATGAAACTCCATGCTATACATAGTGTCACTACAAGTCAGCTTAAAATCTTAGTGGGAAGAATGAGCCTAATTTACTGCAGTTTCTGTATATTTGTATTGCATGACTAGAAATTGACTGAAAGTCATCCATTATGTGGATGTTGGGAAAGGTGGAAGAAAGCTAGGGACTGTATTATTGATAAATATCTACTGATGAAATATTACACTAGTAGTGACTTTTTAAAAAAAATCTCAAATCCAGTTTTGAAGAGGTTTATAACATCAGATACTGAAGTAGTGAGAAAACGTCCTCTGTATTTTGCATTACCTCATATGAGAGAGGCTGGTTTATTAATTGCTTTGTATTTAAAGCAATTTTAATAGAAGTGAATAGATGATCTCGAGTCAAACACAATCCTATCAGAACAAAAGTAATTTTTTTATGCAGCTGTAACAGCTAATAATCTATGCTCGATAAAATACCATCTAAACATATAATAAAAATTAAAATGTTGTTTTGCAATAAGCCATTATATTTTTTCCCAAGTCAAGGTCTAAAAGCCTCAGCTTTGCCCTTATAAACTGGCCTGCATGAGGGAGTAGAAAACCCATCCTAAAGAAAGATGTGTACTAGATATAAGTTAGATTGGATGGACAGACAGAACTTTCTTATCTCTTGCTCCAGCTCAGACTGCAACTTTGGGAATGTGCTGGCATAGTGCCCCCACTAATGAGCTCCTCAACATGCTGAGACCATATGGGACCTTGACAGAAGCAGCATGACATCAGTTCAATTTCCTTTTTCTTCTAAAGCTTGGAGTATTCATATATACAGAACTATGTTTGCCTATCCAACTGAAAATTTATTCTTGTAATATATAGGAAAAAGGTAAAATGATTTGTGGCACATGAGTCTATACAAAATATGGCTTTATGTGAAATGTGTACATTGAGGAAATTATAATTACTTAGAATATTACAGAGTTGCGGGTAACTGTGATTACTTTTGCTAACTTAAAGTTACAAACTAGGGAACAAGGAAACATTTTCAACAAGAGTGTGGGAGAATTTCCTTTTAATACACATTTTGGAAACAAACGCCTTTGTTTTAAAACAAACCTAATGGTGTGTAATTTCTATTTTGTATTTTTAGAATGCTTTGAAAGTTTGACACACCTTATGAATTATCATGTGGGCCTGTAACAGCTGTAATTTTATCAGTTATCCTCTTCATCAAAAGACTTTTCACTTAAAAGATACTCCGGTAATGAAGGAATAGATAGACTGTGCAGTACAAAGAAAACATCTTTATGTTCTTCCTTGCTAGTTGTTTTTTTTTAAACAAAGTTTACCAGTCCTTCTGACAAAATAAAACCATCTTTTGAATATAATTAGCTTTTCTGTCTTCTCACAGTATGGTCTTTAAATTATCTTATTGCATATTATAACCCTTATCATACATAATGTTGGTCATAATTTATTTTATTCATTTTAATTGACAGTCCTAACATAAAACAATTTAAACTTAATGACAGAGAGTGTCATATTTTAAAATGTACTTTGCCTCCTTATGATAGAGACAATTTCCCAGTGACCAGTGTAAGAAAGTGGAATGCACTCCCATAGGAAGTTAGAATCATGACAGACATCTGGCTCCAAGGGCAAGTCACAAACTCTGTAATTTTCTCAAACATAAAGATTTACCAGATTACTATAACATATTAGTAATTAAGTATTACCAAACAAATGACAAATCTCACTCTTGTGGTGCAGAAAATGAATCAAATACATTTGACATAGGCTGTGTTGCTTACTGCACTTCTGGATATGGCTCAGCTATTTTAACAACAGTAAACAGATCTGTGTATTATTGATTGTTATGGACCAGCTTCTACAAAGGTAGTATGAATTGCCTTTGTAAATGATGGTTTTAACACTTGAAATCTTCTACCTGCTGATTTGAATGGAATTTTGTACATTGTATGCTCCTACTGTTTGAAAAAAAAATCTGGCTTTGAACTTTAGTCATAAGCCAGATACTGTATATTATTTCATCCAGAAGAGCTCTTTTTTTGGATGAAGTAGTTAATGACAAGATTTTTTTTTCCAATGAATTATAAAAAAATATTTAAAGTCTGTCATAAATTATATTTACAAAAGAGTTTCCTAGCTTCCAGATGTGTAAGCACGGAACAATAATTGTATCATCTCTTGTGACACAAAACTCCTAATAGCTTTGCATGGAGCTTTGTAGATTTTATTGTCATATTTCGTTGTTCTTTTCTGTGATTATAATGGAGGGCTTGTTAACTGGACCTGAATGTAACCTTAGAATTTGAAACCATTATAAAAATTAATTTCCTGCAGCATACAAGATTGATACTGTGTATCTGATAGCCTTCAAGCCATCAAATCACTTTCAATATCACATTAAAATAATTTTATAAAAGTGTTTCCTAGACAATTTTTTTAATTCATAACTAGAGATGATTTTTAATTCTGAAAAAAAAAATATCTATCAATTTCAGATATAGATAAGGACAAGTGCTGAAAAGAACATGGAAGTAATATACCTTAGGTAAATATAATTGCTTCAAAAACATTCATATAATTTTAAGTGGAATCTGTAGGTTTTAATTTACAAATTCAGCAAGTTTCTAAATGTTTTTGTATAGGACTGTAAACCCATATATAGTATTATAAAACTAAAAGCATAAAAAGACTAAAATGTGAATTTAATAAATCTCATTTTACTGATTGTATTAACTTAAACACAAAACTTGCCAGTACACTTATGCACAGAATTTCTATTTTTCTTGAACAGCATTTTACTAAAAAATTATGTTTTGTTTTCTTGGAATCTTTAACCAATTATTTTTTACAAGACATAACTCTAGACACTTTTCTTACGTGTTGAAATTTCCTGGGTTTTTTTGCAAGTGTATAAACGATGACAAAAGGAAATTTCCTGGGTTTTTTTGGAAGTGCATAAATGATGACAAAAGGAACAGAAAACAGAAAACAAAATGTGCAATCATTTTAGAATATGCATCTGCTAGTTAATGCAGTGACAGTCATCAGTATGAGAGAGGGAGAGTAAAAAAAAGATGACATTTTGGTGGACTGGACAAAATAATCAATCATTACCTCTTGCAGGACAAAAAATTATAGGTTAGTTAAAATTCACTATGTACTTTGATAAGAAGTATTTTTTCCATTAAAAGACATAAGCATTAATATTTCCATCCAAAGACAAAATAAATAAAAGCATTTGAGTATGTGACAGCTGTGCCTGCAAGATAAGAGAAGCATTGTGAAACAGTGGAGAAGTAATTCTCCTGCAACTTATTTATATTCCTCATTGGTCTAAAAATGAAGGGGGGGGGGGGGGGAGGGGGGGGGGGAGGAGGGGCAGGCTGCGTGGAGGGAGGAAAACCAATCCCAGCATTTTGGGGAAAAGCTCAATAATTATTTTGTGAACACTGTGAATTGGTACGGTGATACCTTTATTCTGGTTCATTTGCCAGACTTTTGAGATACTAATCAACACAGTGAAGAACTTTCAAGGGGCTCTGAAATGTGTTTCTTTCTTAGATTTCAAATGTTGTAGGGCAGCTATACAGTTGCTAAAAGCTATTCTATGTCTGCTGTCTGATGACATACAGAGGGTAAAAACTTTTTATGGCATATAACTTGATTGAACAAAGATCTAATAATCCCTTGGGCCTATGAAGAGGGGATCATTGGTTCTCTTTAAGAAATAAAAAAGGCTTATTTCTAGGGATATAGCATGGTGCACCATCTCCCACTTCTAAAGCTTCGCCTGGGTTGTACATCAGGAGATATCTCTGCTAAACAATACTGCATATTTCAGGTATGACAAGATCAAATTGTGGATTCACTGGAAGTTACACTTTCACAAAAACTCTTCCATTTCCCATATCCTACAGAGAATAGTTACAAAAGAGAAAAAGAACCTTCATTTCAGTAGCACTGGAGTGATGAAATCTAAAATAGAATGAACTTCTGAAAGGGCATAGGCTTAATCTCTTAGGCATTCCTTTTGCTGAATTCCTTATGTCTGAGGAGACAATATACAATATACAATGGTACAAAATGACTACTCTCAGAATTAAACATTGCAAATAGGTTGGCTATGAGTTATCATTATCTCCATGTGTACGCTCCAGTGATCTTTACAAGAGTGTTTTATACCCTGATAAATCCATGGATGTGTTCTGGGTTACGAAAAATGATTGTGTGTTCTAAAAAGAGCAGATGGTCAGAAATTCACTATGGAGAAAAATAAGATCTAGTACTATTGGTGGAAATGAGCTTTACTAACTGACCAACTAAAGTGGTCTAAAGCCTTCTTTTTACCTGTGCAAAACCAAGCTTAAAAATTAATTTAAAGACAAAGGCCTGTGTCAAGGAATAGGACAAGCACGTCTCAAATTCCTGAGGGAGCCTGACAACTTTGATTTTCCTGAAAATCCAAACCATCATAGAACATTGGTTTCTGACTACCAGGGCAGCGGTTCATTGCTCCTTCAACTGAAGAGAGGCAAGGAGCTACCTGAGGCTTTCAATATAAAAGCAGTAAATTAAAAGAAAAGAAAAAGTTTAAAAGAAAGCAAAAAAAGACGTTGATGGGGCAGAATTATTTTTTTATGGGACTTTAAATTACAATGTAGAAAGATGCTACTCACATATATTATCCTCTGCATGCCCAAATAGAGCTGATCATCTCAGAATACTTTCCTTGAGGGTAAAAGCTCTCATTAAACCACTATATGGCCTAACACAATTATTTGCAAAGATTTATATGCGATATAATTAACAGCTATGGGTAGCCACATATTTTAAATCACGTGCCAAGTGCATGTTTGTGATTGCCACATGGTATATACCATAATCCAGATATTTCTTTCCTTGCACTCTCTTCCCTTTTTTTGTACTTCTTTCCCACGGGCTAGTGTCCAGATCTTCATGTTGCCTGGTCACATCAGGGAGCTCTGTCATGAAGTCTGTGCTCAGCTCCCATCCATAATCCTATACCTGGCACTCTTCATTTAATAATGCCCAAATAAACACCTTTATCAGACTACCTTTCTCAGAGTGACAGTCCAGTCTCTCAGCTGTGCTTATGGTGCAGCAAATCCTATGGCTCATCTAATCTACTACCTGTGTGCTAGCTTATAATTTGGGATGGCAGGCTCTGAAGACTTCTGCTCCCCATTCTTTCAAATACGCATACATCTATGTGGGTCTGCATGCACAATGTGTATGCTCTTATGCAGAGGAAGCAGAAGTTCTGTATTAGCAATTTCTTCTGAGACAATTCTCCAAAAGAACAGATACTGCATTCTTACCACCCCCACGAGCTTCCACTACTTATAAGTCTAACAGTAGTATTGAGCAAACAAGTCAGGGTTGTGTACATAATTTCCTGTTATTGATGGCAGGCTTTGAATGTGGCATAAGTTGACAGATGTGTGCACAGAACAAAACAAGATGTGCCACATACTTTTGGTCCACCATATTTCACTGTTTTTTCTTTTTTCTGAGAAAGTTGCTGAGAAATGAGTTGCTGAGAAATGCTATTTTGAGACACAAAAAAGAGAGCATATGTTTATGGGTGTCTCGTTTAGAAAATCTGACATGCCGTAAAAATATGTTTGTCAATTCTATCATGGTTTTCTCCCACATGCTGGTGATTGGTGGCTGTAGCTAAAGCAAATTGCCAATCATGGTTTCTAAAATTGATACTCTGAGGACATACAGAGACAGTGGAAAAGTCAGTATGTCCATTTTGGTGAACAGTTCTCCAACAGCAGGTTTATTAGCATTTTCACCAGTTTATTTAAAGCCTGGGTTTGGTTCCATCACCACCACCTTTCTCCTAGTAAGGATCAGTTACTCCTAAATATATGTGTAAAACCATCTTTTGGAAAAAAAGTATCTGCAAGCAGACAGCCTGCAGGAAGAGAAGTAAATAAATGCAGTCTTAGATGTCTTCACCATATAACAGTGAGAGTAATCTTAGAGAGAATTGTTTAGATGACATTAGAATCATTCCACATTTCCACAAACCTGAAATAATTTTCACTCCAGTCCTGCATGGTCTGCCTGTGATAACCCAATATAAGCATGAGGCAGGAAATGGATAGGTCAAGAGATGGATTTGGAAACTCTTTTACAGCTATGTGGATGCCTCCTAGTTTCTCCAGAAGGCAGAGCTTTCAGACATGACACAACAGTACTGACTAATCAGTGTTTCCATATGGTGCAGAATTTTAAGAAAGAAAATAATGTATATAGGAAAAGTAATTTGAAGTGTGTGTGTGTGTGTGTGTATATGAGTACATAGAAGTACATATGCAATGGAAAAAAGAAGTCTGAAGATTCTGGAAAAGATCTAAGTGGAGTATCTCATCAGAAAGAAGTTTTCCACATGAATTGGCAGCAAAATGAATGTCATCACGAAATAAAATAAAAAAGCAATATTTTCTCTAAGTTTCTCTTTCAGATGCATCTGGAACATCTTAGGTTAGTTAGGTTGCATGGACAACAAGATGAATAGTCAAATTGCTTGGAATTCAAGAACAGTAAGAATCAAAATAAGTAGGTAAGTAAAAGAATATAGCTGAACCTTCTACATTGCAGCCCTGGGGTGACATGAAATATTAAACTGTGCTTTTAACTCCTTGTGCAAAGGTGAATCCTCCTTGATGACTGAACTTTGAGAAAAAATTCTATTAACAAAAATGCTCGATTTTACTTTCCTAATGATCATCTTGTTATAGATTCTTCACTGTCTATGTCAAGCTGAGGAATATTTTTTCATAAATATTTGAGAAATAACTAGCAAAAGAAATCAAAATTAATAATAAATCCTTCTACAAGTACAATGAGAGCAAGAAGCCTACCCAAAGGTCTTCAGACAAACTGATGATCATAACTCCTTTGAAAAACATTTCTGCAAACAAGCAGAAAAAAAACACACACAAAAAAAAATCTACTCAAATTTATTTTGGAGAAGAGAAATCCATTATGGATTACTAAATACATAGAAATTACATATGGTTCAGGCCATGCCTCAGCTGAAAATCTGGGGGCTGTGGGGCAGACAATGTGGGAAAAGTTTGGAATAAGACATGTGTTTTTCCATTTTTTTTTACTTATATCTTACCACTTCTTTTAAAGAAAAAAAAAAAAATGGGTGTTTAACTGAAATTAAAACAAAGTGATTCCTACAAGAAATTTATTAAATGCTTTCAGATTCACATCATGTCAGAGTAATAGTATTATTTCAGTTTTCTTTGGTTTTACAATTTCAGGAAGGATACTAAACACACTTCATCAGTGAGTAAGTAAATGTCAGATAGCCCCCAAAACACATCAATCACCTTACGCTTAATGCTAACACTAAGCTACACTAACAATATGTCAAGGCATAACACAACAAAAATCTGTTTAGAACAGCTGTCTTTGTATTATTCTTGGTCCTATTAAACTAAAATAAAACATACAACATACTTAAATATAAATGTTTGTTTACCAACTTAACAGTATAAAAATGTAGTAGGAAATTGTTAGGCAGTCATCAAGCCTTTTCTTCAAAGTAAAAGGATAAACATGAGAAAATATATAGGGAAAAATTACCGATAGGTAAAAATTCTGAATTGCAATTATCTTGTTTGAGCATCAACCTAATTCAAATTAAGCTAGCAGTTAATAATAGCTAACTTTCCAGAAATTAAAGTCTTCTCATGCTGTTGCCACTAACTAAAAGTTGACAAGATAAAACTACATGAAGTAGTAGACAGTTTTTAAGTGTAATGAACTGGGATTGTTGCATTACATAAATAGCTTTTAAAATAAGTTACTATTATGACTATGTTGTCTCCTCATGAGAGTTTAATTAAATCATAGGATGTTATGAAGAAACTGGACAACTAATTGGCTGATATTTAATGTACTGCATGCTGGACAGAACAAACTGAGAGGCAGATCCTGTTGAAAATTATAGTGGATGCCAGTCACCATATTATATGAGACTATACCATAGTTTGGATAATACTTTGTTAAATGAGGAATGTCAGTATATCTATAAATTCATTGTAGCTGAAATCAGGATGCAGGCACACTATTGTCTAAAGTCATTCTTAGCCAGAGCATCATCAAAAACAAATTTTGATTGTCCTATCTCACAGTCGAGCAATTCAGCCACAACAGTCATAAAAGGCATGGCTGCCACAGCCATAGATACAGATAGTGAGAGCTATATGAGTAAGTTAATTACAAACTGCTGGCCAGAAACAAGAAATTTTTGTTGCAGGCTATGGGGCTAAAATATGCTAGGGCAAACCTTTATAATTCCAGTATTTATATGCATTTATGGACATTTATGTATTCATATTTCTGTACATTACTTTGATTCACCTCTGGTTACCATGGCCCTGTTCTCCCAAATACAGGCCTCATGACAACCTATACTTCAAAAGAAAAAAGAAGGGGAGAAAATGTGACTTTCTTTTTGAACACAGTTCAAAAGAATAGGTAGTAATCTGTATTTATTTTCCACAATTACACTAAAGAAAACAAAAGAAAAAATGAGCAATGGAAGGAATTTTCTTTTGTGCTTGCAAGTGTGAAGCTTTGCATGCCTAAATGCTGATGGCCACTTGTGTAAAATTGAGTGGTCGTAAGTAAAACAGACCATTTGACCTTCATCTCCTACACTTTGCTGTGTTCTATGATTAATTTTTACTAGAAGACAAGATGAGCTTTGTGGGGAAAATAAGTCTTTGTATCTTACTGGCAAAAAAACCCTTGCAAAACTATATCGTCAATGAATTAATTTAGAGAAAAGTGAAATCTGTAACTTTTGTTTCATGTGAAGAGCTCTCTCTAAGCTGTAGCTGAATTCAGATAGCTCATTATCCTGATACATTAAAAAGTTAAGTAATAATATGTTCTTTTGTATAGCCGTCTGATGAGCTTACTTTGATGACTTCTTCCAATAAACCAGCATAATCTCCATAAAGAAAGTCTTATGTAAATCTCATTGTACTCTTAAAAAAAGGCTTACACATCCCTACCTCCACTCACTGTGTAGTTGTTAAGATTCAGCTCTCACTGAAGTGCAGAATTATCTTTCTGTTGACTTCTGTTGACTTCCTTATGTGCATGAGGCACATAAAACCTCTGGCCTGGCTTATCATTGTATTTCAACTGTTATTCTGATTTTCAATCTTGCTTTGAAATATTTTTCCTATCTTGGCAGAGATTCATCTAGCTTCCTGTCTGCTACTCAAGCTTGGTTTTGGAAGTATATTAAAAGTATAACCTTTAAAAAATGGATTGAGATTAACTACTGCTGCAGGTATTTAACGAATGTTCTTTGAGTGCCATAAAACATTGGGGCTTTTCAAGCTGTCAGTGAGAGAGACAGTTATTACTATGAATAATAGATAGAGTTTTGAGATAATTTATATTTTTTGAAAAAATAAAAATCCTATAACTGTAAGATATTGTTCTTGCAGAGAAGAACATCAAAGACAAATTAACTTGGTAGCATTCTGGACCTGACAATTAGAGCTGTTTGAAGAATATTTGTTAAATTATTTACTTAACACATTGTGTAATTTTTTCCCCTGGTAAAATGCTTGGAAAAAAACAATATTTTTATCTCTGGGTAAGTTCTCAAAACACTAGTTTCCTCAGTGTTAGAGACCCCTAGGTGTATTTAAATGTTTGGAGCAATCAACATAAATACATTATTTGTGCTACAGAGCAATATTAAAGCTGATTACAGATACTGAAATGGGTAAATTTTATCTTAAGATTTAGTTAAAGAAAATTTCATTTGACACAAAGAGAGAAGACAGTAATAAGTAATGGGTTGAAAATAAGATGTCTTGAGTTACCTTCACACTGTGTGCATTAACGCACTGCTTAAAAAGATGGGACCATAGCCTCACCATCTTTTGAGCCTATTACCATTTACCCTACCTGAGGTCTCACCCATCAAATTTCTGTTGGTTGTATAGTTCTTTTGGACATGGAAGTCAATATTAACCACTTCTGAGGTGAAAGTTATTTGGTGGAGAATCATAAGGATCTTTCCTTAAGGAAAGACTTCTCTTTAAAGAATCTGTTTCTTAAGAAAAATCTTCTCAAAGTGATTAATGAGAGAGTTGAAGAGCCTTTTTTGGACAATGGATGCAAGATATTAGTAAACAATCTCCATGAGGAATGCAAAATCACGTGAATATGTTCTACCATATCTGATAAACCATGAATTGTTACAAAGGCATTTAATGACTGAAGAGATAGAATGGTGAAAGAATAGGAAACTACAATTGCGCAAAAGAAAGCGAACAATATGCACCTCCTTTGTGGCTCCAGATATCCAGACATGGCAAATAATGGCAATTGTTGAAGAGATGGAATATAACCTGGAAAGAAACAAACACGGGATAACATTAAGAAGACATGAAAACCAGTAAATAGTACAGCAAACTGAAGGCTGTGAACACCACGGAATACTTAACAGGAGATAATTCTACTTAATATACTCAGAACTCAGTATACCCATGCAAGCACTTTTCAGTACTTCATTATGGAAGGTTTCAACAAAGTGGCAGTGATTCACAAGAATGACCAATTAAGGCCCCTTGCTAACAAACATTTTGACATATTCTTAAGTCAAATTCAGTTTATCTGAGTTCAGTCTTTTTGTAGTAAAGGGAAACAAGGTACACCTTACATAAAGTCAAAGAACTGCAGAAGTCTTTATGGAAATGTTATCTACCTGAGTATACGAAAATAAGCTTGAAAGACTATATAGCAATCTCCATAAGATTGTGCTAGTGGTCTCATCAACTAACTTCTCAAAATAATACTGAGAAGAAAGGAACAAGATTTTTTTGGCAAGCCAAAAAATAAAGTAATGAAGTAAGATGTAATAACTTGTGTATATCTTTACACTATAATTTTGAGATTAGTAGCATATCTGGTATTAGTAGCAGAAAAATTCAATATATATGTAAGTATTTATCTACATGTATGCATACTCCTGAGTTTCTTTTATTCAGGTTCTATCTGAAAATTCAAAATAAATACAATGATGAATCAAATGCTTTTCCTTCTAGGTAATGTCAACAACACCGTTCAAATATAATTATATGTATGACTGATTTCTACTTCTAAATGGAAAGAAGACAATAAAATAGTATTCTAGGAATTTATTTCTGTTGTGATTGTATATTTGATGTCTCATGAAAGGTGAAAAAAAATTAAGTATATCTATATTTTAACCCAATGTTATAGTATCTTGGGCCAACATTATGTCTTTTGGTACACTGCCATCTTCTTCTCAAAGGATCCCCACAGAACTCAAGAATAGTTTATACTCACATCACTAGAAGAAGCAAGAGGCCTTTCAAGATATTAAAGTGAGATTTAAAAGAAAATTATTTGAATATGTTTTTTCAGTAAGTAGTGTTACTTCTAGCATTTCTAGTAGCAAAGGCTTTGACTTTTGGTTGCACATCCTTTTCTTCTTTTTATAAAATAAATAGAATTAGTAAATTTTTGAAGAGTTAAAATAACAGTCATGCCATCTCAAAAAACATTTTTAGATTTTGCAAACCTGTACGCATTCCACTGTTGAAAATCAAACATATTTCTGCTGAAACACAAGTTGTATTAACAATCAAAGGCAAGCTCTCAGTTCAAAAGTCTTCAAGATCCATTAATTTAAATATGATTTCCCATCTTCCTTCTTGTGTCCCAGAATCTTATCTCTCATTATAAAAAGCACTGCAGTTTTGCAGAGTCCTTGTATGCAGCTGTTAGTCATGGTGCTTGGAATACACTGATTAAAGAAATAATGTAAAAAAAAAAAAAAAAAGAGTAAGGGAAAATGAGATTAAATCTCTAACAAAGCTTTATTGCTATCAATAAACTCTCCTATCTCCAGTACACACACTTGTTAAAACTATATGGAACAAATTACCATCAGGACAGACAATTAAGCTGGAAAAACAGTAGACTTGTGGCATGAAATGAAAAAAAGCTAAGAAATTCAAATTCACATTTAACACTTCATCATTCCATTCCCGCACAAAGCATAGTATGTGCCATCTTTATTTAAATGGCTGTTAGATCTGTGCACTTTTTGACTTCTCAAAATTATAGTACCTGCATTTATTCTGAATTCTTTAGCAGAGATGTAGAAGTCTGTATTTATGTTTGGCATAACTGCTTGCTACAGAAAGTTACTTTTAAAGCATATTATTTACCAGAGAAATAAAAATGCCTGTTTTAAAACCACTCACAACTTCTGCACAATCGCACAAGCAAAACTGAAGGGAACACTAGGGATGCAATCAAGTCAAAGCTGGCACCAGAACGGATCTTAAAAATACTGTAAGATTGTCTAGATAAATCCATATTCAAGCATACAAGGAGTTCTTCTGGAAAAATATATCTACAAATAAAAATACTGATTAACACTAGCAAAACTCCCATCCAAAATGAGATGTTCAGAGTCATTCCTAAACAAAAAAGTATCTTCTTTTAAAAGAACTTTAGAGGATTAAGTTTGGTGCAAGCAGGAGTAATTACAAACTTTTAGGTTAGACTCCTAACATATTTTCTCCTTTGAATCTGTAGAGAGTTAGAGGAAAAAAAGGAAAAGGGAGACTTGGATTGACACTCATATCTATATTCCAGCACTGTAAAAAAATCAGATTCCAAGATGCAGCATGTTGTTCCATTAGTGGAAAAAACACATACCTCACTGAAATGTCAGGATGGTGTCTGGAACCAGAAGACTTACCCAGACTTCATATCTCTTTCTTGAGATTTAACCAAAACAAACTGTCTCCTTCAGGGCATGCCTCAACTAGTTAGGTAATTCCCTCACTGACCGCTGTGCTGGCAACACAGCAAGCTGCCCAAGAACAATATTTGTGCATATACAGCATAGTCTCAACCAAGTTCAAGAGAGATTAGAAAAATAGGCACGTAAGTCCCTGTTGGGGGGAGGGGGGCATGCCTCAAAGATGTTTAATACTGACAAGTTCCGATATGTAGAAAAAAACAAATCAAAGTTACTTTCTGGATACAGAGTCAAAGATGCCTTACTCCCTACTAAGAACATCCACCTGGATGGATACAGACGATTGCTTGTTCAAGAAACATGTTAGCCAAATAACTCTGTTTAATCATGGTTGTGCAATACTGTTTACATGCCAATAAAATAAGGAGGACCTTCCTCCTTTCTATATAGTAATTTATTTGTCAAAGCAGTGATTCTCAGCTTTTGTAGCTGGTAAATTAGATTGGGGGGGGGGGGGGGGGGGAGGGGCCAGATCCCGAGGTAATTTTGTATTGCCAAACTTTGTATTGCCACAGCAGTTTTCATTTTGTGACCAAAGTAGGATGAAAATTTAAGTGACCTCTTATTACTTACACCAGATTTGTGTACTTGCTTGTTTTCAAACACATATATTTTATTTATCTTTTTAAAACTCTATATATACTTTTACAGTGGTTTTGCATTCCAGTCTTTGATATATTATATCACATTAATTGTCTTTTACCAGAAGTTACAAAATATACGGGTTAGAATACTTTGGAGTAAGAAATATGCACTCCTTGGCTTCTTTTTGAACAAATTCAGGCTCATCTCCTAAAGAACACAGTTAATGGATCAGCATCATACAGGATGGACAACTCCAAAGTTTGCTTACATATTTTACATTGAAGAATAATTTCTTAAAAGAATTCTAAGATCATGATTCAAGACCGCTTATTCCCGGCTAAGCATTTTAAGCTTATCTGTTCAATGCACTCTTGTCAGATGGTTGTAAACCTACTGTTCTCTGGGTAGCATGCTGGCATACTGCTGATCCTGCTGATCTCAACCTAACAAGACAAATGTTTCACAAAGAATGAGGTTTTGCTTGGGATTTTTTGTTTGTTTGCTTCAGAGCATATTTCTAGTCACAGTCCTAAGAAGATTTCACGTAGGTGGACATACCAATTTTCAATCCTGTGTCACGTTAACTAGGTTTTCAGTGAAACATCAGTGCTTATTGTGTCCTATTATTTTCCCTGCACAATTTATTCCTTCTATTATTTATCTGTCTAGGACACTTTTCTTTTAATATGCATGGATTGCATGACATACAATCCTACATCTTTATTCCTATTTTGAAGGGTAACATTCATTTCTACAACTCTTTTCAGATTCAGCCCATGAACTAAAGAGCAGAGCAGGATCACAGAAATCCATGGTAAAAAAAAGAAATAAAAATGAAGTGGTAAGAAGTGTGAAAGTTAATTTCAGCATAGCTGAAAAAGTGATTGTACTTTAATAAATTTGAACACTGTTCCATTAGCAATAGGTTGACTATTAATATGAAGAAATTAATTGAGTAAACTGATTCAGACTTTTCAACCACAGTGCCAAAGATTATACCTCAAATAATGCAGCTGACATCAAATCACATACTCAGATGAGCTGTTAAATGAAATTATTAAGATTTTGTAGGAAAGAATGCATCTTGTTCAAATAAATATTGTTTTCCATTTTGAAGGGAAATGGGAAAAGACACATGAGTTAAGACTAATTCATATTATTTTCAGCAGGTTGAATCTTAAGAGAAAATGTCTGTCTAACATCATTGCTCCTCACTGTTCAACCAACAGGTTATCATGGATTGTCATCAGCAAGTGAATGAAATCTCAGAATAGAGTGAAAACAAATAGATCATTCTTCACTACTTATCTGAGAAATGCACCTGTGTCCTGGGGCAAGAAGATACCAGACAACTCCATTTCCCATAGTGTACCAGCCTCTAAAAAACTTCAGAACTGGTCAAGCCCCCATATTTATTACCCTCCTAAGTACACTGTAAGAATTTCTGAAGTGCTGCAGGAGCCAGCAGTAAACATCAGGGGAGGTTAACACTGCCAGGACTATCATAAAAAGCCAGCCAGCCAGCCTGACTCTGATCTCAATTTCTTTGGAGGGAATCCAGTAGAAGACAATGGAGCTATGTTGGATGTGTAGTGCTAAATTGAGATCTAAATCTCCCCTACACATTTTAAGGGTGTCTGCTTAAATGAAGTTTGGGACCATTCTATAGGACTGACTATACAGCTGCAAACTACTCCAAATGTTCATGTTTACTTCAGAATCTGATAGGTATTTGAAACTTTGGCACACAACTGCATTTATTCAGTGACAGCCTATATTTTCCAGGGTACTTTCGTTATGGACATGCATAGTATGTACTTGACCATCTGATATAATGACGTCATTAAAAAAAAAACATTGTTGGACCATACTTTAATTTTAGTCTGCCAGAACAAATTTCTGTCCTAGAATTTTTTCTATAAATAAATTGAAGGGTAAAATGAATTAAAGGTCATATTTTGTAAAATAAAATAATTAAATGTGCACAGAAACAGAAAACTGGAAGTGGATATTCAGGTTAATTTTTCAACCATGTTTATTTTTATTTTGATAATATCCAGTAGGACTAATTCTATTTATGTACTTTCTGTTCTACAAAAGCTCTACTCTTTTTAAACAAGGCCATACATGGGTTGGAGGCAGATCTTTGTGTCACATGTATCAAACAGAGAATGTCCATACTCTTTGCTTAAATGTGGCATTACACAGAGTTACTGAAACATAATAGTGAACAGCTTGATGTTCGTGTACTTCTGTCTTTTAAAAAGCAAGTTGAAAATTAAGTCAGCATGGTTTGACAACAATGTTATCCATGCATTTGAAATTAATTAGATTAAGTGAACAAATTCTAGCAGTTTAAATCAGTGGAATATACAAATGGGTAAAATAAGCTTATTAATTCAATGTATTATGGCAAACCTGTTGTTTTCATTCTTGCTCTAGATTAAATTAGAAGTTGCAATTAGCAGTCATCACAGGAATTTTTGCACTTCAGGACCACAAAATCCTCAGCAATTTGAGATCAAAATAACACTTGGGCACTGCAATAGTTATAATTAGGATCATGTAGTTCACCATATAAGAAAGGAGCAAAATTATCTTTGGAAAACATTTGGCATGAGTTGGCTGGTACTTCTGAGCACTAACAAAAGCTACAATAAAACTTAATTTGAACTGAATTGAGAGACAAAACATGAAAAGATAATAATGCAGAATGTACTTGGATTTAAGCTTGTGGGTTCTTTCAAAACTATGCCAGCTTTCATGGATACCCAAGTTTAAGAAAAACGTATTGCAAATGTGCTCTAAAAGCAAAAGCTGTAGGGTCTCAAGAGTGAATAATGTGGCCCATCCAGTCACGTGAATGCATAATGTTTCTGTTTCTAATTTTTTGTATTTTTGTTCTCAACAAAATTGTTTGTATGGATTACCCCTTCTATGCAGTGGTTGTAGCATGTGACTCAATTATATTTCTGAACTGCCTTTTCAGCTTTATGTATTCTTAGATACAAAGATCCCTTTCTATGCCCATTGTTCTGTGAAGTGGGAAGAAAAGATTTAACTCGTATTCTGGTGTCAGGATATGACAGAATTACTAATGTTTCTGATGTTGAAAGAAAATTAATATTTCTCATTTAGATTGTTTCCTTGCTTCCCTCCACACACCACCCCCCCACCCCTCCCTTGGTTTAGCCTATTTTAGCTTTAAATTCTGTTCTGTGTGAAAATAATACAAACCTAAAATTTCCAGCAAGTCCACTTTCAAAACTCAGCTGTGGTTCTAAATATCATATTTTAGGACGTAGTCAATATAGTCCCAGCAACTAGAAGTAACACCATCCCCATTTTCGTTTACCCATTGAAGTGCTGGAGTGAGTTAGAGAACTAAAACATCTGCTTTAAAAAGAGATGCTACTGGGTTCCTGTTTAATGATAACAAAGTAAAGTTTGGCCTGTCCATTGCAAACACTCACTCACTCCTGTTAGAAACTGTCAGACAGACCAGAAGTCTTAATTAAAAGTAAGAAAATTGGGTAGCAAGAGTAAGTCTGAGAGTATTGTTATTTGTGATGGGAAAAGGTAAGCAAAACCTCCTCCTACAAAATCCTAACAAGGCTCCAAAGTTTATTGATTTTTTTTTTTTGCCTGGAGACTAGAATCACAAAGGAAATAAATCTTAACTATTAATGCAGTTAAGCTGTGCTTAAGCTCTGCTGCAAACCATCTGCAAAATAAATCTCCCTCTCAATTACCTATATATCTAGGAAAAGTCTTAAAAGGTTCACTACCCAAGTGTATGTACATTGAACAAACAGATGGAGAACACTGCTAGGCCACAAAATACATCATACACTGTAAAAAGATTATCCCCTGAGAGCCTGCCAACCTAATTAATTTCCTATATATACTTCCCTGTCCCTTACTTCCCATCCAGCAGTTCAGGGGTGATGTTAGACTTTTCTGCATTCATATCCTTCAGGTTGGGAAAGCTACTATAAATGTTGGAACCTCTGCCTTGCTAAACATTAATGAAACAGCATGTTAGCTTTACACTAACTTAGTTATAAAGTGGGATAATTACACCCATTTTTAAACACTCCATAAGTAACACTATCACAATTATTCAGAATGAATAGAGGGTGGGGGGTGTGGTCTTACACCTTCTCCTTGACCTACCCATTCCCTTTTTTTCCTTTTGCGTAACACTGTTAGGAAACAAGTAGCCTACACTAACAATTATTTAATCGGGAACATTTCCCTCATACCCCTAGTGTCTCCAGTAATAAATTAAATTAAGATATTCTACCCTGGCCTTCTCAAAGAGACATTTGCCTCTATATTTCATTTAGATCTTCCATTTCCCACATATTGTCCTACTTGGTCCCAACCCTTCAAACTCTGTTGGTCTTAAATGACTTTTGGTCAACAGAAACAGTGTTTTTATTTTGCTTTGTATTCAATTTCTACTTAACTCAAAATCATGTGATGTTTAATCACAATATTTCCAATATCATTTATGTAACAGAATTTGAAGTGATGTAAAAATATTTTTCAAACATTTAAGAAGATATTAGCATATTTTTGTTGTTGCTATATTTATAAATCATTAGCTTTTAATAATCCTGCCCAGAATATTCTATTTCAACCCCAATTCCCATTTCAGAAAGTTGCAATACTAACAACATGATTTTTCTGCTGTTTATTGATCCGTGTTTGAGCTCTTTGAGACCAGCTGATTTTTCTGTTTGGCTTTAATTGATTGACACGGAAATTAAATTCCAGCTGAGCATTTGGTGGTCAGTAAGATCCTGCATTTTATTTTGCTAGTGTTTGAACTGTCTGAAATACTAACCTCATGTTCACCAAAGTCAGACAATGAATCAGCCATGGATTCTGAATTACAACCAAGAATAATTCTGGTGACTACTTACCTCACAGGTTTCTATCACTTCCTTTACAATTAAAAAAAAAATAATATCTTGGAATACATATGAAATGAAAGTAAGCTATGAAATGCTGTTACCAGCCTGGGGTTGCTGCAAACAATTCCATTATCTTGGGGAAAAAATCAGACACTCACAGATATAGATGTGAAGTAATCCATTCATATTCATGCACTTGTTTTACTGAGACGTTAAATGAGCAGTCCCTTAAAAAATTAATTTCTATGGTTTCATGCTCTGACCAGTAAAACCTCTGCAAGACAGTGTTTCCTAAAAAGACCAATATTATTTCTTTCCTGTCCTGTTGATGTGTTGCCACACCAGGGGTTAAATTAGTGACATGCCCTTGTTATTAGTCATTTAATATTTTATTAAACTTTCTGTTGCCCTCTGCTTTAGCTAAATAAAACTTAGATATTCACTAAACTAAACCAAAACTTTCCATCTGTTTGACTTTTTCACACTGCCGCAGAGCTGCTTGGACAATTGTTATCCTGAAAGCTACCCAAGTCAGGCAGACATCTGATGGAGAATATGTTGTATTCTAATTACCACAGAAATGCTTACAATTTAAATATAAGAAAAGGCTTGTTATAGTGAGCATGTCAAATGTAGTGGTGTCCAAAATAAAATCCATATTCGGAGTCGGTTTGTCTGGTACAAATATGATTTTAACTTTGTAACAGTGATGGCTTCCATATGATGCTAGAGATGATCAAAATAAGAGGGATAGGGAAATAATTGGCTGGAACAGACCTTTTTCTTTCTTCTTGATAGAAAATGTTTTAGCAGATGCCTGTTCTGAAGGAACTCTTCCAGCACTCTGGAAATGAAGCACATGAAGCTCACTCCTTTAACTGCCAGTGATAAACATAAAAGAAAAACGTTTTATTTTGACTAGTATTAAGGGACATAATTTTAAATCCTCACTGCAAGTTACTTGCCTTAAAATATAAAGTATATCTAGAGGCATAAGTCATAATATTTTATCTATTATTTGACAACCCTAATGTGAAACTCTCTACACTGTAGAAATCTGTTTTTTTCCCTGGTTTTGGGCTGAATCATTTATAGAGGGGGGAAACTCAGAAGCCCTCCTTTGTGAAATGGAAAGCTTAGTTCTTCAATGGAATATGGGAATCACATTGAACTTGACTGCTTCCTTGGGATGATGCCACAAGCTATTACTATTGAGCCAGGAGAAGACCATAGCCAATGGAAAATGGAAAAGAGATTTTTCTCATCAAGTTGTACAGGAGCTTTGACAATATAAAAACAAAATAATAGTGAATTTGACTTCTAGGTATCTTAGAAAGTGGATGAGCTTCCACTTATTAAGTGTACTTGTGTAAGGAGTAATGCACAGCTATAACTGAACACTAATTTGTAGGAAAGCCTGGGGTTTAGCATCACTAAAGTGAGTAATTTAACTCACTCTTGTGTTAAAGATGGAGAAGTATCCTGGGGACTATTCAAGACTACTTTTTTTCAGATTTTATTACTTCCTGCCATATCACAGCTGAAATAAGTTAATTATGTTGTCAGATTGTATCTTAGAGTAGAACTGGAAGGAAAAATAGTGGTCAGTGTTTCGGCTAAAAGTTGCTTTAGAACAAGCAATTTTGATTAAAAATAAGAATTACTAAGAACGGGTTTTGTTCTCCAACAGAATAAATGCTTCTAATAAAGTGACTATCTCATGAGGATTCTCTATTAAATGAATGATCTCAGGCAAGTAGTCTATGTCGAATAATGCTGAAAGGAGGTATATTTCAAAACAGATAACTTTATCTTGTTGAAGACAAGTATGCATGCAGAATATGATTAAAGATGGCTGACATAGGTGGCTTTCCTGACTGTCTTGGAAAAAGATCCAGTGCTTCCTAGGATCTTCAACAGACCTCTCCCAGCAAAAACAAACCCAGATTGTTTCATACAAAGCACTCCAGGTTCAATGAAGTTGGTATTTTTAAATGAAGCTTAAGAGGAAAAAAATGGATTGTTCCTATTATTTGAAACTTTAGTATGTAAAGCAGACTGTACCGGTCCATCTTGTTTTCCTGACAGTGACACATGAATACTCAAATCATATAAAATATCTGACTAGCTTTTCAACAGGCTGAACTTGTTGCAGTCACCATTTTAAAGTACAGTGCACAATCGGGAGCAAGTATGAAAGACTCCAAATCTCCATTTCAGACTTACATTTAAGTTTAAACATAATCTCTTAGAGAGCTGTGATAAAGCAACTAAGCTCAGACCAGTGAATTCAGTTCAAACAATAACAGCCTTTATGGTAAAACTGATGGTGTCAGAGGTTGCGGGCTGAGCAGCAGTCAGAGCACACTGTAGGTCTGGTTCCACCACTTCATATTCATGTGAAGGCGGAATGACCTCTCTCTTTCAGAGAAAGTTGTAATCAGCTTTTATTTCTGACAATCACATAGAACAGTCAAAAAAGTTAACCATCCTTGGACATCTAACTATTCTATGTGCTCCCTGAACATCAATCCATACCTGAGACTTTCAGCTTGGGTATATTTAGTGGGTCACCCTAGAGAAATAAGATGCTGAAGCAGGTGCGTAAAGACATATGCTGGTTTTGCCTCGGATAGAGTTAATCTTCATGATGTCTAGTACACTGTTATGTTTTGGATTTGTGCTCAAAACAGTGTTGATGATTCAGGGATGTTTTAGTTACCGCAGAGCGGTGCTTACCCAGAGCTAAGGCCTGTTTCTGCCCGTCACCCCACCCCAGCAGCAAGCAGGCTGTGGGGGCACAAGGGGTTGGGAGGGGGCACAACCAGGACAGCTGACCCCAGCTGACTGACTAAAGGAATATTCCATAGCATTTAATGTCTTGCTGAGTATATATAAGCTGGAGAAGGAAGCAAGGGGACTTCCAGCGTTAGGGCGTTTGTCTTCCGAAGTAACTGTTACACATGCTGGAGCCCTGCTTTCCTGGGGATGGCTGAACACCTGCCTGCCCGTGGGAGGTGGTGGATGAATTCCTTGCTCTGTTTTGCCTGCATGCACAGCTTTTTCTTTACCTGGTAAACTGTCTTTGTCTCAATCCAAAAGTTATCTTACTTTTACCCTTCTGATTCTCTCCCTCATCCCAGCAGTAGATAATAAACAAGCAGTTCTGTGGTGCTTTGTTGGGGTAAACCACCACAAGGCAGCACATCCAGACTTCAGCATGACCCTCAGGCTACCTCTGCTCTACAGTACAATGTCAGAGAATGTCCATCTGAACATCTTGGCTGCTTCTTGGTCTCCCGGACTAGTACTTTGGGATTATTCAGAGGTATTTGACTGAAAGATTAACAAAACCAGAATCCAAGAAGGACTTTATATTAAAAAAATAATAATAATACATACTATACTCTTTTGCTTATTCATAATGCTGTTAGGTTTTCTGAAGCTGAAAGGAGGGCTGACTTTGTCTTGAGTAAGACAGTGGGATGAACTGTACAGTCTAAATCGAAGGCTTGGTGAGTATCTACCATGTCTTAGAAGGTGAGAAGGAAGGATTGTTGAAGAAGTTTTTGTTAATATAATTGAATAGCAGATTGACAGTTACTTCCACTTAATGAGACTGTAAACCTGGATAAGGAAAGATATGTTTTTCTCTTAAACATCCTTTAATCTCTACTCCAGGAAACATAGAATTGTAAGTGGGATAGTAAGCCTGTGAAAGCAACATACACACAAACAGAAACAAACATCAGGTTTCACAGAAAAGCCCTAGGATTTCAACTGTGTGTGATATTCAGCATCTTAGCTGTTTAGCTGCTAAGCAGCAGCAACAATATTTACTCTGATATAAATGAACTGAGTAGATGCATTAAATATTACAATCAATAATCTACTTAGATTATGAACTTGGGACACGTGCAGATATTATTAGTGGTGTTCTCTAGCAAATTTGTTTTTCTGATATTGTGCTCGAAGTTCTAATCCTGCTGCCTAAAGGAATAATCAATTGCAACTACAGGATTGTATATGCTATTTCTTTTTTTCCTTGTTCTTGGAAACAAACTTTCACCTTTACTTTCATATAGCTTTACCTAGAACATCAACCATCTCCTCCGAATGATCTCTTTTCTAACATAATAAACAGTTGACATTCCATGTATAAAACCTGACTTTCTCTGAACTGGAACTTAAGCGAATTATGATTTTTATGTTAATGACTAATAAAATGATCAAAATCTCTTCCCATAAAACTTCATTCTTCTGTGCATTCAAGGAAAGACAGTTACATCATCTAACACATAATGTTCAGAAATGTCAATAAAAACGTGAAGTGGCATGAGTGACTAAAGCAGTAATACTCTGTGCAGAGCAGTTCATTTTCTGCAGAGCAGATTATATACATCTGGGTGTTTGACATTCTCCTTGATTGACTTTAAGAACTGGATAGTGTTAAAAAATCTGCATGATCTTTTGATATATTTTTGTGGATGATACACCTAAAATTAATATAAGTCAAAAATGAATCAACTTGGGATGGAGAAAAGATGGGAAGGAAAAGACAGTGGGAAAATAACAAAGTAATATCTCTAAATACAGAGATCTTACAAGAAGCCCTTCACCAGTTAGTCCCAGGAGGGTGAAAAAGTATTCAGAAGTGTCACTTGCCTTTTCCTTTCCCTCCTAGCCGAACCTTGTACAGCTTTCCCTAGAATAGCTATTGGTCTATCACCTCCACACTATTAAGGTGGTGTGCAAATGTGCCACAGTGTGCCCAAAAGAGCTGTAAAAGTACCTTCCCTTAAAGGACAAAAAAGTTTAAACAAAAATTAGTCTAAGCTATGCTTATCTGCATGCTAAAGGATTAGAAACTCACATTCTGTTCAGCTGAATACAAATGTGCATGTAATGTGCAGTAAGTTTGACAGATTTTAAAGGTTATGTAACTAATGAAATTCCCAACATGTTGTATAGGTACATAACTAGTAACTCCTTAACTTTGTTTTGTTACTACTTCATATATGGCAAGGGTTTCACGTTAAATGTGGTGAAGTTCTGGTCTCTACCAGCTGCAGTTTAATCTAATGCCATGGGAGTTCTTCTATTTCAGCCCATTTTAGATTGGCCTGCTCATCACTATTACTGTGCTCTTTGGCCATGATTGAAAACTTAACAAGACTAATAAAATATATCTGGTTATGTGTGGGATTTGTTATCTAGACAAATGGGAACAAAAGCATAACTTTTTTCATTGCCATCATGGCAATGATCATATAGCAATAAAAGTAAAAAAAAAAAAAGAAAACAAAAAAACACCCTAACTTACCAATTATAAGTTTTATTTAACAACTTCACAGTTCTTATGAACTTAGTACGTGCTTCATAGTTAGAAAGACATTCTGATTCCAACTTCAGAGTTTATAGTCATATAAAAGTATCTCAAAGAAGAAAAAATGCCCGAAGGTACTGTTAATTCACTATTATTTCCTCATTATAGCAAGATACAACTAAAACAAAAGTGCCAATGAAATGGTAACTATCTTAAAGCATCTGTCAACAGAAGACTGACCTGTATGTTAAAATGCAGATGAGAAAGTCACTAATTATATACAGGAAGGATGATTGAATTTTTTTGAAATGGCTTCTTCATTGATACATCAAATGCAGCAATTTATTACATTTGAACCAATAGAACACCTTGAAATTAGATGATGGAATAAAATGTACTAAATTACAATAGCTGAATTACTAGGACAGGTATGGTAACACATCAGAAACCAAGTTACAATTGCAACTCATGCAGTGCTGGTGACTGTTACCTAGCATTCAGCCAAGGAATATAGCTTTGTATCTCCTAATGGAGCTCCACTGGAGCTGTTGAACTCCATTAAAATCCTGTGGGTCCAAATCAATTTAAAATACAAAAAAAAAAAACAAAAGCGCCAAAACCCCAAAACTAACCAAACCTACCAACCAAAACACACCACAAAAAAAACCGTCACAGATTCCAAAGCTGGGTTATTTGCAGTGGACTCAAAAGTCGGTAGTATCATACCTGAAGAATGTTCTAATCAAGGGGTTGCAAAACTTTTCCATCCTGTCAGCTTCAAATAAGCACCTTTTCAAGGAAAAAGTCTATTGGAGAGAGATTTTTGAAAGCTGATGTTGAGGCAGAACTCTCAAACCAGTTCACTGAGGGTAATATCAACAGGCATTTCTCAATTTAGTAGCAAACAGAACTGAATTCATCATGCCATTTGGGAATGGCTACAAGAGTTTTGAGTAGCATCAGCCATTCCTACTGTATTGACTGTGTCATTGTTGAGTGGTATTGAGGCTTACACACTTCAGCTGAAGCTTCCATAGCAGAGTTTCCTGGTGAAAGCAACAGACACTAGCTTGTTTCATTCCACAACTTCACAACTTGAGATTTAGACTAATTAACAACCTCCAAATTGGAGTAGTCTTAATATTTATTCTGGGTGATGTTCTTTGAGTCAGCTTGGGAGGACAATGACCTGAAGGCAATAAGGATAATTAAAAGGATTAAAGAAAAATTACATAAAAACCTCTATGATTATTTTCAGAATTTGAAATGTTTACATTTCATGAAACTTTCAATGCTTGAAAATATTTTATTGCTTAAAATAGGTGGATACCTACAGACATTTCTTGACAACATCCTATAAATTTGTATTTCAAAAAAAGCTATGGATGATGAAAAAATGCTGAAATATTTTTACTTGATTTTTTAGGGGAAAAAAAATCCAAATATAAGCCAACAATTAAACTAAGTTCAAGGAACTGGATTACAGTGCCAGAACCAGGAATGTAGTCTAGAGAAAGGAAAAAAGTAACTTAGATGGTCTGAAAATTGAGTAAACATGCCTTGTTGAATTTCCCTACAGAATTTAAGAAACTAGTCAAAGCAATTTCAAAAGCTTTAGTGATTATCTTTGATAACTCAATGACAGATGAAATCCTAATAGACTTGAAAAAGAGCAAATGCTCTACCTATTTTTAAAAAAAATGAATCTGGGGAATTATAGACTAGTCAGCATGACTTTGAAGCTAAAATGTTCTTTAAAAAAGAAAAATGAAGCTCTAATTAGATAGGAGATGAGGTGATAAATAGGTCACATGAATTCACCAAAAATCATGGAATCCATCTCATTTCCAGCTTTTAGAGAATCAGGGAAATAATATTGCATAAAGGAAAGGGAAAAAGACATCAAGATTTTATCTTCACATTTTTCAGATGTTATATGATGCCTCACATGGTGTTCAAAAAAAAAAAAAAGAAAATATTGCTCCCAAATCTCAGCAAATGAAATCCATTTCTATGAGAAAACTCCATCTCTATGAGAGAAAAAAAAAAAAAAAAAAAAAAAAGAAAAGTAGTTTCTAATCACAGCTAAATGTGTTCTCAGTAGTAGGACTTTATTTTATGCCTAAGTAGTGGCTTCAAAATAAAGTGCTGAGCTTCTTTATAAAATTTTTAGGTTACAGCAAGTAAGAAGGGTGCATTAACTCAAAAGAACAAGATCAAAATGCCAGATGTTCTCAATAAATTTGAGACCTGGTAAGGAATCAGCATGGCAAATTTCAATATAGGTAGGGGCAAAATATTACTGTCTGCAATCAAGTTGAGACCCAAATTGCTAGCTCCCTAATGTGTAACAGATTGTAATTACTAAAAAATTGCAGTATAGAATTTATTGATTTCTGCAAATAAGTCTATTTCAACTATTAATAATTTTCACTCTCTTTCTCCCTATACAGTCTCCTGTTTACATCATAGAAACAAGCTTGCTGATGCAGGAGCAGTAAATCTGTGGACTTGGCTTTACATAAGTGTGGTCTTATTTTCTTCAGAGGAAATTCGTAATAATGATCACATTATTCAGTTGAAGCATGCAGGAGCTGGCTAGAACTGCAATAGTACTGAAAAATCAGTTAATGCATGTTGCTAAGAAATTTCACCAATCTTTTTGGAAGAGTTCAGTAACAAAGAACAGAAACCAGCTTAAGCATGAAAACCATATACATAATACTAAAATTATTTCCCTAACTTTTTTGCATGCTTTGTTTCTTGTAGCTATTGCAGAGATTCAGCAAAATGGCTATGACATTTGCTTTAATTCCAAGGAAGTGCAGCCTGGTGTAATTAGAGTATGAAAACCAGTAAACACAAGAGATTTCAATAGTTTGAATATTAACCAGTCACATAGTTTTTCTTCTTCTCAGGACAGACAATATTCAGATTCTTGCAGTCTGCATAGCAAGCAGGGAGTACAAACATTATTTTTATCAACCTATAGGTTAACATTACAGAGAAGTGACAAGGAAACCTGAAGGAAGGTCTCCATAAGTTTAATTAAAAAAGGAACAAAAACCTTATGGGGAGGAAGATCTGAGAGTTACATAATAAATCCCATGACAGTTAAAGGAAAAGAGTCAATTTGAGTGTTGTTTTATGAGACTTTTCAGTCTCTCCTGGTTTTAACAGACACTCTTCAGTTCTTCTGTCATTGCCCACCAGCTTTATAGTGGAGTGCAAAGGAAAGAAGAATTTTTTTTCCAAGTTGCTACTTATAAACTTAGTTACAAATTCATATTTAAGACAACTTTGCTGGAAATGTGGGAAAACTGGGAGATTTTTGTCATGGTGAATTCCTTACAGTTGAGGATGATAGCTCCCTAATAGAGGTGAGTCAAACCTTGTGGGCGCACTGTTGACTGTACAGCTCGATGTACGCGACTCATCCAAAGCAACTCACAGCGTTACTCTGATTATGAATCATTTTGTTGTTGCTGTTTGATTTTGAATGACAGCTTGTACTCAAAAAGGCTTTTGCCTTACTTTATCTTGGTCCTTCAGAGAGATCTATTTGTGAATAAGACTTGAGGTAAAAGTGACTAGCGAATTGTGCTAAGTATACTTCTCTGGCGCATTTGAAATGCGGATGTATGAAAACATGACTTTTTCAAAAGGTATTATATATAATCTTCTGACATGAAAACCACAAAACTGTTAGGACATTTTCATTTTACCGAATGGTGAGCTGAAAGATAGTAAAAAGGGGATATGTTTCCCCCCATCAATCCACCATGATCCGTGGGTAATTAGCCTGTGAGATGTGGTGCAGAAAGGAAATTTTTCCCTTGGAAAAAAAAATGCAAAAATTTGTAGTTTTCTGAGTATTTTCAAATTTTCATAAATTAATAGCTGCTGAGAAGTCATGCTTTATAACCACCTCAAAGTTTGCCTGAAAATTAACCAATTTTTAAACACAAGCATATTCTGCACATACACCTTCACTCTTTCTGTATCACTATTCTGCACAAATATACTGCTGTTTGTTCAGGTCTCCTATACAAAACATTATGATTTCATAACAGTCAAATATAATGCGCCTCATTTAACCTTCCCAAAGAAAACAAGAATGTGATAAACTATTATCTTTTGGACAAACATACACAACTTAAACAATAGAATCTAAAGGTTATCAGATTAATTTAATAATCTAAGATTTTTTCCCATGATGACTTTAATACTGTGATAGTTACAAAGTCACAGGAGGATTGCACAAAGCAATTATTCTCATGTTTTATTTCTTTTATATTGAACATATTTTCCATTAAGAAGGTAAGCATATGCTTCAAAGGTACATTTTTTTATGGTCTGAACACGCCATCTAATTCCTCTGTGACTGTATCTGCTCATCAACTAACCGTACTATTAATCTGGAACACTGATTATTAGAGTCCCAGAAAGCTTCTCATTACAGTCTTAAGGCATTAAAACTGAAAAAAAAACAACACTTTAAATCCCTGCAAGACTATTTTTACTATTGTTCTCAGAAGTTTATAATCTCATTCTAGACTACAGAAACCTGTTGTTTACAGACAGTAAAGACAATGTCGCTAACATAGCCTTGATACAACTAATTATTCTGCTGTCTTTTCATGGGATGTTGACACAGAAACACATCATGACTACTATTCTGTGCAGAATAATATAAGACAAATAAAATCAGTGTTGTCTAGCAAGTAAAGATAAGAAATGGCATATAGCCTTTCACAAATTATTATATATTTAGCTCAAGGGATCCACGGTAAGTCGTAAAACCTGAAACAAATGTTCTAGTTTTGAAAAGATGAATGCAGAGGCCATTATTGGAGTGGGGAAAAAACAGTGACTGCAAGGAAGTAGTGTAAAAGTACATACTGCTCTCCTTTAAGGGGCAAATTGAAAAGTGTATTTACAATTCAAGCTAATTAATAAACTACTTAACATTGCAAAGCAGCAGCAGAATCCATGTATAAACAACCAGAATTGATACAAAATGAAGTAGGTCATTTACTCATCAAGTCAGGGATGATCTGCAGTATGGACAACCACAGTAGGCAAATTTTAAACAGAAACTGAGCATTGAAAAGTCTAACTTTCAGGTCACCTGTCACATTAACAAGCCTGTGAAGGTGCCAAATAAAATACAGGGGGACTTTTACTGTCTATCTAAGCTAAAGAGTAGGAAAATCTAGGAAAGAAACTTAGGGTGGACTGGTTTGAGGCAATCGTCTCTAGCTGAGAGAATTACAAGATAACCAACAGGCATAAAAATGTGCCTGACCTTGAATTCAGGTGTTTAAAACTCTAAGACGCTGGTGCTGAACAGCTTGCCTTGAAGAAATTAAATAAACTTCTAGAAAGGAATAAAACTTAGATGAGTTGTTCAAATTTACGCCAATTAATTGACTACTAATTGGGCCAGAAAGTGTTATTTTACATACCAGTGGTGTGTCACTGCCCTAGAAAGAGAGACCGCCCATGGCTGTATTGCAACTCAAATTCCAGAGAGATTCTTGCATACCTGAGCAAATCCAGACCACAATGATAATTTAAGAGGATGTACTTTAGAGATGTACAGGCACAGCCTGTGAACTGCCAGGCCATTTTTCAGGGAAACATTTTGTTACAGAACAGTCTTCACCCTCTTTCCCCCTCCCTCCTTGCTGACAAGATCAGTAACAGAAGAAACTCAAACTTTGAATGAAGGGGTCTTGCTGCCACAGGTCTGCTTGCTCCTGAAGCATCCATCTTTCTTGCAATAAGAGCAGTAACAAACAAAAGAACAAACTGCCATTTTTTTTCTGGCATTTGAAATACAGTTGATTTGTATGCAAGTTTTATGCAGTATGAGCTCCTAGCCCTGTACAGTTTTATGAAAAAGGAAAAACACTGCAAATACCACAATTTTATGACTCATAACTCTGTACTCACCATATTAATAATATATCTGAATCATACATATGTGAGTGGAATGTCCAGGAAAAGACAGGATGCTCATCGCAGCCTCCAGATTGAATACATTGTAACAGCTATTACCAATTAGGTTCTGTGTCTCCTGCAACTCCAGTACAATTTCTGGGTAGAAATAGGTTCCTGTATAAAGTGGTGATTCAGTCTACCTCTTTTATTTAAAAAAAAAAATTGTAATGTTCCAACAGTACTTGATGACAAGGGTTAATACTAATAAAAATAAATATTAATTTGTATTTCAAGTGACTGAAGATAATCTTGAGACACAATGCCCTGGTGAGTGATGGAGTGTGATGAGTACCTTCTCAGAGGCTAGCCATACTCAGTAAAATGTCAGATGGAGATACTGTGGTGGTAAATACACCTGCATCTTACCCATTGCTGCTGCCTCTGCTACTTCTCAGAAAGAGGGACTTGGATTTTGTGGAGGGGCTGAAAAGAAAGATAAAAGGAAGGAAATGCAGAGGGGAAAAGGGTTCCTATGTAATCAGTCACATCTGACATTGTGTGTAGTTTTTCTCCGATGGACTAAACCGAAACCTTGCCAAAGACCTCAGTGCCAACAGCATCAGTCTTCAAAATGCAATAAATTAATTCAGAAGTGTCATCAAGAAAGGTCAGGAACATGCTGATATTGTAGGAAAGCCTGGATTATTTGCTTCTGTGCTTGAAGAGATGTAAATAGAAACAGCTACAGCAAAGATATTCTATAATTAGGTTTCATGCTGGTTTTGGAAGTTGCTTGTTATAGAGCTTTTAATAGTAGATAAAGCCACAGTTTGAAATTGTTCATTTAGATTTTCAGCCCTTTAATGAAAAAATTATTGTTTTTCAGGTTCTGTGGGTTTTGTCATGTCATTATTTTTGTGCCAGACAACTGCAACATCTCTTTTGACTGAATTTTTGTAATGCTGAGACTGTTTTTAAAGATTTTAGTTTACAACACAACTATCTTTATAGTGTCTGACTTCCAAACTATGGGGTAATTCTAGTAGGAATCTGTCCCTATCACCTTTTAAGAGGTGGTAAGGAACTTCAGACTAACAAAGACAAGTGGATAACCAAAATTGCTGGATTTTTCCCTCAAACTAGCTTGGACTGGTAGTTTGGTAAACTAGTGAACTAGCAATTTAGCAATCTATTCAAGCTAGGTATCAAAAAGATTGAGGATTTTTACTTATTGGAAAATATTGAGAAAATGGAGTTACTACCTGAAAAACAAAGCTGTATCTCCAGGCTTAGCACAGAGAACATGTATAGATTTTGTCTCTGACTCCCAGTACAGAGGATGCTGGATTTCGGCCTGTGCACCTACTGACTAGCAAAAATCTTGAGCCTGAGAGGAATACATAGTATGCAAGAGAAAAACATTTGAGATTTCCAGGTAGAGCAATGTTGCCTGTTTTTTGTTCCTGTGACATACAAGGACTTTGAGAACAATTCTAAACCCCAAAATCATATCTCATTCTGGAAGGACTAAGTTGTTGGAAGAGGTGGGATAAACAGTTTTGAAATACAGTCATTTCAGCCAAAAGTAGAAAAGGTTAATAGGCCATTAGAGACTGCAATGACACAAATTGTCCTAGATTGCACTGAGATTTACCAAATTTACTTGATAAGTTTTCTCATTTCTATTTAATAATGTGGGAAGATCAGATACAATCCAAACAGAAGATTAGGGAAAAGGCAAAATTAATTCCATATCAGGTACCTCTTCACACAAAGACATAAAATGTCCAAAGTATAGTTTTTTCTTTCCTCTCTTTCCTGATTACTTGCAGGGAGTACATGCATTGAAACCACATTATTCAACCTCTTCCCATCCCACCCCTCACTCACACACACCTTCTGCAGCCTTATCTGAGGGGAGAACTGATCCCAGGCAGGAGCAAAGGAGAAGTCTTATCAGATAAAATTGGAGGTAGATATTATCAGTCTGGTTCCTACATTTGTCAGCTGGGAGTTTGCTCCAGTACCACCCTAAAATCATATCCATGGCTTGGGTTTGGATTTTCTTATCATAAATGATGCCATTCCTTGACTAGTGCTTGATCCTGCATTGCAGTCTTGCTTCCCTTCATTCTCACAACTGTTCCATTCATTTCAGTCATTTCCTATAACAAGAAGAGATACTTTGTAATTTAAATTGTGGGAAATTACATATGTTGATTACCCATAATTTTCCTTTCCACACTTAGTTTGCCTCATATTTTATTTGAAAATTGTTTTTCAAATAAAATAAAATTTTAAAAATAAATAAAAATCAGATCAGAAAAACGTTTTGGAACAGTCTTGACTGCACAGTCTACAGAGTGGTATTCACATACTGTTCACATAGCTGGTTCCCTATTCCCTTTCACAAGCAGAAGAGAATATTTGAGTGTACAGTTTCTTGGAGTGCTAAACAGCTGAGAGCAGATTTTTTCATCTGAAAAATTTTGTTAATAAAGTGCCTGTTTGGTTCTCTGTAGGACACAGATTCTTGGTATCTGTCAGAAGCAGGATTATATAGCTTAGAGATAAGTACTTTTACACCTCCAATCATTATGACAATAAGAATCATGTATCTTCTGCCTTACAAAGTGTAAGTCTGACATATATTGATGTTTCAAGCTTAATGTCTTGTATTGTTCAAAGCCAAATCTCTACCAACACTCTGAGAGGATCAGATCCATAGTTTGTAGTATGTAAGGAATACTTAAAACTTTTGAAAGTCCTTTTGCTAACAAATATAATTTCTTATGTTAGAGGCGTAAATCTGACTGACTCACAGACAACCTTCTAGTTGCATTATATATTTCTTATCCCTGTCATACTGAAATCCATTTTGAAGTGAAAGCTGTTTATTCATCTTAAATGTTGCCGAGGCTGTCATAAGCAGGGATAAGATGACAAGTGCTATATTTTACCCCAAAGTTAGCAAAAGCCCATGACTCAGAGGCAGCTCAGGTTGTGGTTTTGATCCAGCTTTTCCTTTTTCAGTTTTATTTGTTTATATGTTTGTTAGATATACCAGCACTGAAGTATGCAAGTGATTCTCTGCACTGAATATACTGCTAGCTGTCTGTTTAACTGCATTAGGGTTTCATTTAGGATGACAGCCCAGATTCAGGTAAAACAAATTTTTTTCACTCATCGTGTGGTTGAGCAGCTACTCTTTTGTTACCCTTGAGACTTTCAAAAGGCCATCTAACTTTAAGAAAATTAATTCGACTTTGTACATACCTGGGAAATGTCCTGAGTTGGAGTCAGAGTCTCTGTGGGCCACAAATGGGCATTTCAGAAGAATTTATACACCCTTTACTCACTAGCCAGTTTGTGGAAAATGGGACCACCGTAAGTCAGTTCCTTGACTCCTGCAGTTTATAACCCCATGTTGAGGCAAAAAGGATATTGATTTCACCTCATGCTAATATACTGGAGTACAGGCAAAAGAAGTTCAGTAATGACTATGTATCAAGTCAGCCACCCCTGCTAAGGGAGCAGCAATCTCCAGCACAGAAACAGATAAACACATAACTTCTCCATAACGTGAGAAGTGTAATATATATAACCCCACAAGAAAATATGTCATAGAAGATAGTTTATCTATTCCTTATATAGTTACATATAAATTTTAACAAGTGGACAGACACCTCTAACTTTAGTCCAGGCAGTACTATTGTGCCACCTCAGTTGCTGAGCTGTAACTAATTCTTTTCTAGCTGGTGCCTTAATGCAAATACACTTGCACTATTTCAAGTGCTTATGTAGGCATTTACAGAAAATGGAAAATCAATAATATAAATAAAAAAAGACATATTTTGGAATCCATGGGAAATATTTCAAGCCAGTTCTTGAAATATCCCTAATGGCTATATTTTTTATTGCAATGTCAAAATGCTGAAGTATATGATGTATTTGAACATACCTTAATGAGTTGTACATGAAATTGTTCTGTGAGACAGGCAGCATACACAAGATCTCCAAGAGAAGCTCATCTGTTAATGCCAAGATGCTGTAAAAAGAATGTGTAATTAATAAAACTTCAGTGTCTGGGGAACTTATTTCTCTAAAATCCACCAAATGTGCATCTTTGCTTAGACCTCTCAGCAATGTTTGTTTTAAAAGACATACTGTGCTGTAATCTTTCACATAATAATAATGTTGCATTTGTCATAAGTAAATAACTTTGGTTCTAAATTGCACTTCAAGAGGTTTCACTTTAACAGATTTTTCTGTTGTCTTATGTATGCCAGACTTATGAAAAAAGAATAAAAATTACTTGACTTTATTGAAAAATAGGATATAATTTTGTGACCCTACTTTAGTCCTTATTTGAAGAAGCAAGGATAAGTACGCCTTCAGCATGAACCATACTCAGTGATACAGGTACTATCTTTCTTCTTTTTTCTATAGTACTTAATTTTCAAGGTTTTTGTACAAATCTAATGCTCAGTACTGGAAACACAGCCATTCTCTTTCCTTCCTGCATTTTTTGCGCACACAGGGTTTGCATGTCTGTGTATGCATACACACACCCGCATACGCATATAGGTGTCTATGTATATTCACTATATAATACAGTGTTGAAGAACCAAGCTAGAGTCAGAAAATCTTTGTTAATAAAACAGGTAAATTTGTTACACAAAAGCACTCTTTTACTAAAAACTTATTGTGCCTCCTGATGAACCCCTAGGTCCTAAGGATGAAAACTTAATGTTCCAAGAAAGCTGGGGGTGGGGTGTGGGGGGTAGGGAGATGGGGGATGTCACTGGCATCCTGAGGTCTTTGGAGAGAGGAGTATGATGTTTATAAAGGGAAAGTTTCTTCCTCCTTCCCAGGAGGGGAATACAATGTCATATTTATCCTCAAGCTTGGATACAATTGTGATTGTTTTCCTACATTCTCTTGAAATTAATTGCATTCTTTTAATCTTCCCAGCTGAAGTTTGAAAGATACCCCTCAGCACCCCCAGACCCCTGTTACCCCAAGGGGCTGTTGGTTGCACACTGCTTCACTAGGGCTGTCAGGCCTTTACCACACAGTTTCCTGTTGCTCAAGCTAAAACAGATCTGGCAGCAGTCATAGACCACCACACAACTGTTAAACCAAGCTACAACCAGCTCAGGCCAAGGCAAGTGCAGACCAGTGCCAAGACTGCACTGGCAGGTCAATGCCCTTTTCCCAGTAATGGCACAAAGCTCATCTACTGTCCAGCCCACAGCCTGTTCCCTTTTGCTTGTCATTAATTTCAACACCAACGTTACTGGCCAGGGAGGTTTTAAGCAAATCAAGGGTGATTACAGGGCTCTGTGGGTTAGGACAGAGGGCACAGGGGGTCATACTGTGCTGTTCCCAACTCTGCCGTGACTGGGAAAGGCTTAGGTAGCAACAGGCACATCCTGCAATTTAATACCTAGGTGCACAGCTCCTGTTGCAGACAGAGCTCTGTCATTTAGGACTACGTGACCCTTCAAAAACAAAGGCAGTTGGAAAAGACTTAGATAACAAATGTTCTCTCCTTGCATTGGTCTTGCCTAGCAAGTTCTGCCCTCACACCTCTCAGACCCCTAGTGACTGGGTGCAGGGGAATGAGCAGCAGAGGAAGATCAAAGGTAGTGACCACTGAAGCCAATAGGACATACTGAAGTCAATGACACTGGATGGGATGAGCCTGTGACTGCTAATGGAGGTGGCCAATGTCAATTAGAGGCTACTTCTTATTATATTCTATCAGGCCATAATGATTGGGAAGATTTTTTGCTAGGGGAAAAAAAACCCAAATGTCATGACCATCATGGAGAACATAAGAGGGAGGGTCCAGGGAACTACAAGTCAGTCAAACCTTAGATATCAGAAAATAAATTTTTCTTGGGTACACGCAGGATGACAGGCCAAGGACTCTCATTGCTTTAACAAAACAACAAAAAAAACCCCCACCAAACCTTCACTTCTGTAAGGATCAAAAATCAAATACGAGAAAGAAGGTCATGTTCCATAATGGGGGAGAGTCTACAACGGGAAAGGCTCTGTGATTTCAACGACCAACACACTGAGAATGTGAAGGTTGATACACTTCTCTGCTCAATGCCCTTAGAAAAACAGCACACAGATGGGCACATTCGGTCTCCCTTCTAAAAGGTAGTTTGCCTAGACAGAGGCTTGCATGAAATGTAGCACACCTAATTTCTGACAGTAATGATGCTATCATTTGGGTTTTACTGGTGGAAACATAGGCAATATTTCTGAATCTCAAATAAACCTAGTCTTTCAGTTGTCAGTCTCACTTGAGGAAATCTCAGATGGGCAGCAGCTTGGCAGGATTAGATGTCCCAGGACACAGACAAGTTGCAATCACTCAAATCCTTGTCACGTCCCAGTGTTGGTGTCACAGTCTATAGACCAAGGCAGGGAGATTCAACATCTTAGTTCATTCCACAACAGATTATCATTTCCTGTTTGTTTTGTCTCATTAGGAAAGAAAGGGGAGAGAAATAAAACTGATGATAGGCACATTAACTGAGCTTTTCAGTTCTTGTTTCTTCACAAAAGAAACTTCGTGGGCCTCGGCGAACCGAAGTGCAGAGGAGGACTGAATGCAGTTTACAGGGGTATGTTTGTCTGAAGGGAACATATCTAATTGCATGTCCCCACTTCCTTGCTGCTGATGTTGCGTTCCTCGTTCTATGAATGTTTAAACTTAAATGTTTCAGAAAGATTCCTCTCATCCTCAGTGAAGTCAGAGAAAATCTGTGTGCTTTAAACAAACTTAGACCTATAGTATCGTATCACTTTATAATCTGATTTATAAACATTTTTATGGCTCTGAAAATGCCTAGCCATGAGAATAATTTTTAAAAAGGCAAATTACATAATGATAGGCTAGACATCCATATTTTGTCCCTTGTTTAAATTTCACAAAACACATATGTTAAAGCAAGTTCTGGCAGGGACCCTAAAGCTTTGAAGTATCCGAATTGTTTCAGTGTGGTTCCTTTTTACAAGGAACGCTTATTTGCCCAGCCAACTGGAAAATATGCTATAGAAAACAAATGTTAAGTATTTCACTTGGTAAATTTAAAATAGCCCTAATTAGTGAGCTACTTGTTCCACCAAATATTTTTTAGAAGGAAAAAAAGAGTAAGGCTAAAACTTACTGCTACAAGTATCAGAATTTAAAATAAATTATGGTGTGAGGGCACTCTGCTACAATTCATGTTGTTGAAAGCATCTGAGTAGGCATTCCTCTGTTCTTTCATTAAGGTTGAATTTTAATTAAATTAAGCCTCTAATTGTCTTTATGTAACATATATACAAATAGATATAAGTGACTCTAAGCAGATCATTATGTACATGGATTTAATTTTCTATTGTGTTCAATTTTAGCCACTTTGAAAATAATCTTTTGGACTGTAAGATCCTGGGGACATTTTTGGCTTTGCATTTGAAGAAAACTATGGAACACTGATCAGAAAACTGAAGCTGTTTGCTCTGTATCATCCCTGTTCCTTGTGTAAGATTTCAGTAACAAAAAATTAAGTCACTTGTACTGAATGAGGCCAGTATTATTATTATTCAGGCATTAACCATGGGCATAGCCAAAAAATGTTAAACACATGTATAATTTTGAATGTTTATAGAATAAAAAAATCAATATGTTATTTAGATAGAAAATGTATTTTTACTCAGTGATAATTAGAAAGAAATGATATGGCAAGTTCTGTTTTTAAATAATGTTCTGAAAGTAGCTTATCCACACCTACATCAGCTATTTCTTTTGCATATGTTTTTGTTTTGTTTTTTTTTTACCAGTGCAACTGAACCATATAAAGCTATTTGTACAATAATAAAGCATACGGTGGTCTACCTGGGATATTATACATCAAGCACAAAATTATTTCTTTTCAGATAACTGTGGCATATGAAGGCATGGACCCCAAGTGAGATCCCTTATTACATACATAAGTGCTGGTTATATACAAACACTTCTCCACCCAAGCTCTGCCCCACAACATACCTACATGCAGCAAAGCACCTTTGCAGCCAGCTCACACTCCACCAAGCTGTTTACTCCCTCCATGCTCATCTGAGGAGCTATCTTCTTCCCAGATCAGGATTTAAGCTGTGGGAGGCTTTGGGCACAGCCCTCGCTGCAGACAGGTGTGCACAGAACTGATTTGCAGGTGAGCTCAGAGAGCCAGATTTAGTGCTGGTTGTTTCCTCACTACATTTTAAGGCATAATTACTCTACAACCTGGCACCCAGACAACGGACAAGGCCTTTTCTCAGAAAGGGCCCTTACAGATAACTTACTTTGGTCATACCATGAAGTGGAGGTGGTCAGGAATTATCTGCTGTAAAGAGGCAATACCCAGTTTGAAGCCATAAGGGAGAGAAAAGTGAAGAAATGCAAGCTTGTACCGCAAGCTATGAATAGTATTAGAAAACATGATATGAGATGGCAAATGGCTGAATTGTTAATTGAGATTTCTGAATTTATTTCTTTCCCTGCAAAGAGAAACCACTATGTCAGTGTTGTAGAGTCCTGTCCAACATGGAGGCAGGAATGAACTTAAAACTGGTTTTCTTTTACAATTTTGTCATATAATGTCCAGCTAAAAGCTTAAAAGGTGATCAGTTTGAGCTGTACAGGGAGTTCATCACTAAAGATGTATCTTCTGATAATCCATAGAAATTCAAGCTGAGAATTTTTTAGAACTGTTTTGCTATGGATATTATATTATTTTTTTAAAAAAAAATCTTAATTTAACAGTGAAAAACTCAGAAAAATCATGGGGTTTGTTCCCTATGAACACTGAAAGACCTCATTTCAAACCTTTTCACAGCTTTTGGAAATTACAACATCTTCCTTCACATTTTACCAAGCAGTTAAGAGATTTTTGCCCTTTGAAGTTCATGGACTCATATTAATGCACGATGCACCTATTTTAGGTGAGCTGTTCTTTCATAGTAGTAATTTATAGGTAAGTATTATAAAATAAAAGTACATACTCATTGAAACTTCATATATTTACACAAGTAAGTATTCTTGAGGCAGTTTTATTTCTTCTACAATTAAGATTCTTGTTCCAAATTTGAAAGATAATTTCCATAATTAATTCCAGTAACATTTTCAACAATTTCTGAAGACTGAAAATTATGAATTTTCTGTGAAAGAACACTACTACTATTTATGCTCTTAACAAGGTGGGGGGGAGATAAATTTATTTGACTCCCACAAAGCACAGAGAAGCAAGTCGACCACTTCTTTGTATCACTTTTCTTCAAGAAACTGGTAATGATTGCTCAGCTTCATTTTTTCATAGTATGTATAATCTTTTATTTTGCTGTATTTTGCCTTTTAATTTGCTGTATTTATTCATGGGTTAGTGCTTATTTATTTTTCTTTATCATACAGTAGGCAATTGTTGGTCTATAATATATTTCTTGAACTGATATTGGCTTTACTCACTGGGTTTACCGCCTCCTCTGCAATAACTAAAATCCCTAGCTGGACAACACAGCAGTGAGATATCCTATGCCTTATGAATTCAAAACTCTCTTTCCAGACTTCCAAACTGAGGACGATACCAGGACTACATTGGCAACAGCTCCCTGTCATTTAAATACGGCACCTTAACTTGAGCAATCTGTGTTTTCTTGTTTTCTGAATTATATCATATCACACAAAGAACAAATTTGTAAGGTAGCAAGAAGGCAAATGATGACCAGAGTGTACATTTTCTATTCTTCACCATTCCACAGTGTTTCTATGTCCTGGTTTCAGCTGGGACAGGGTTAGTTTTCTTCTCAGTAGCTATTACAATGCTGTGTTTTAGATTTAGTATGAGAATAATGTTGATAGCACAGATATTTTCAGTTGTTGCTAAGGAATGTTTATACTAAGTCAAGGACTTTTCAGTTTCTCAGGCCCTGCCAGCGAGAGGGCTGGAGGGGCACAAGAAATTAGGAGGGGACACTGCCAGGACAGGTGACCTGCGCTATCTAAAAGGATATTCCATATCATAGAACATCATGCTCAGTATATAAACCCGGGATGGTTGGCTGGGGCTGGTGATCGATGCTGGGGGACTGGCTGGGCATTGGTCAGTGGGTGCTGAGCAATTGTATTGTGCATCACTTGAGTTTTCCTTCCTTTTGGATTTTATTCTTCTCTCCCTCTCTTTCTTTTTCATTACTACTACTATTATTACTACTACTATTACTACTATTATTACATTGTATTTTATTTCAATTATTGAATTTTTATTATCTCAATCCACAAGTTTTACCTTTTTCGTCATTCTCCTCCCTATGCAACTGCAGGGGAGGGGAGGGAGCGAACGCCTGCGTGGATCTTGGTTGCCGGCTGAGGTTAAACCAGGACAACCGATCAAAAGAGACCAACATTTCCATGAGGCTGATGACAGAATCAGCATTCCCCATATCTTTCCTTGTAAGATGTGAAATAAACGACTTAACTCTAGAAAATCCTCACAGCTTTGTGAGAACATGCCTGACTGGGTTCACATGCCATCCATTTGTTGCCTACACAGGAACAAAGAATGAAATCTGTAACTTGCATACCATTCACCTAGTCTAAAATACGTCAGGCAAATTGTGTACTGAAGCATCTTCTCCTTTCAACTGATTATAAGGAAGTTTGAAATGACTACCTCAGATTTTGTAGACATCTATAACTATTTAAGTTTAAATTTACATAATAAAGTCTTGGTTCACTTGGAAAACCTGTGACTAAGTCTAATCACTGCTAGTTCACTTAGGAATACCCTGTCACGTATTGACCTCTCTTACTGTGTGGTTCCAGCCAGGCCTCTGTATCCAACCCAGGACCAACAGGGCAAATGGGAGTTGCAGACTCTTCACTCCTGCCCTTCTCCCAGCTTGGGCAGCTCCTCTTTTTGGTTCAGTTCAGATCAACACTGCCTGATTGTCAGGATTAGCTGCTGTAAATCCCATCTTTGGTGGGACTTATTCTTAGTAACACACAAAGCAGGGCACATGCCTTCTTTTGGAAGGTGTTAAATGCTGAATTTGTCCATTAACGTGGATCATGATATGCAGGTCTCCATCTTTCACATGTTAAGGAATATGTTTGCTTTTATCTGTATAGAAAGGTTTTCAAAGTGTTTCTGCTGCATCACATTTCTTAAGGAATTCACATACTGTTATGTCTTTTACAGCATTTAAAATCTTACTTACATTCAGCCTAGAGATGGTTACTAGCTTAGTTAAACTTCAGGTCTTTCCAAACATGCAGGGAACAGACTACCCTGCCAGGTAGCTCTCATATATTTGTTCTGAAAACAGCTGTGAAAAGCTTTGGATGCTGAAAATCTTTTTATCCTGACAGCTGTCCTAGGGTGTTCAAGTATGTAGATATACTCTAATTTCTGTTTATTATAGCATTTCATGTGGTAAGTAGTCAGCAAGTCCTTCTCCTCCTTAGACCAGACCTTGGTTGGTGTAATTCACTTGCAGTTCAAACTGTTACATATTTTGATTGCAATATACACCAGATGTAGCTTCCAGGTGGATCTATTTTATTTGTTATTTTATTTGATCTATTTTATTTTATTATGTCTTATGTCATAACATTCACTCAGCCTCAGAAAAGGAAACATCCAGAACACAAAAGTCCTAAGCTTTAAATTTTTTGATGTAAAAAGGGGGAGCACTTCTTAGAGACAGATATTGATTGGGGCTTTTTGAGCATATAAAAATTACTGTTAGGACAATTAGTTTTTAACACTAATTTTTCGCTGGTAGGAAAAAAAAAGAAACTCACACTGCATTCTGCAGATCTCTGTTTGCTTCCAAGATGATGCTTTTGTTTACTCAGTAAGCACACTCTATGAGAAACTCCTGACTGGAAATAATATAATCCAAAATTGTGAAATATCTATTGGCCACTTGCTCCCACGTATTCTTTCTGTGAGCAGTAAGCAGAATAAACATACTGAACTCTCCTTTGGAGAGAAGACAAAATATAACAAAGCAGATAGTGGAAGTAAAGAGAAAGGGAAATAACATAAAGGCAAGCTGAAGAGCTAGAAGATGACAAAACCTGACTTTATTTTTTGGTGTTTCAAAGGAAAGGGCAAGCCTGCTGGATGATTTGCATGTGTAAACTCAATGCTTTTGAATAGTATTAAATGTTTTCCCATTCTATGATAAAAGGACATATATTGGGGGTGCTCCTAGGAAGCACACTTCTAATGCAGAACATTAAGGTTCTTGGTTACTGTACATTTTTCTTATTAATTTATCAGAGAAAGAAAAGAAAAATCAACTATTCAAATGCACTGCAGCAACTACTTTGAGATATTTGGGAGTTGTCTCTAGTGTAGCTGCCCTTGTATTTACAGCTGTAATTTGCTCCATTTATATTAACAAGAAGTAGACTGCTTAACATTTAACTTAATCAAATTTATGTGCCAAATAGCTAGTGAATGCCACCAAGCTCTTCAATACATAACTAATAATGCTTTATATAAAATAGTGATGGGAGTCTAAATTTAAAGAAATGTTCCCCAGGTCCCTTTCCCTGATTGCTATTTAAAATACTATTAGTCAACTAATAGTTAGTGGCTGTTAGTGGCTGGGATTTGTTCAATATAATTTAAATCGGTGTTTAAATATAGCATATTGCATACATGCGTGGGAAAAATAATGTATCTTACTGTTTCAGGTCTTTATCTTGATGACAACAAAAATTCCCAAGAATAGAATAAATTCTCTATTAAAAAACTTCTGGCAAAGAATGGAGTAACTTTACAAGCAAACAAGCTAATGGCACATATTACAAGATGAGGAATGATTAAAGAGATGTATTTTTGAGATTTAAATCTTACTGTGAGCATTTTCCTTTTCTCTTTTTCAACAGAACCAAAGAAATTGGATGACTAGAAAAGATAATTAGTTTTATTTAAGGAAAGCAGGAATCATACGCTCATTAAAAAGGGAAAAATAATACTTAGAGTTAATATGCTAATTTTTACTTTGTCATGAGTTTCATTCAGTTGAGTTCTAGAATTTTGTGGTGGGTTTTGTGATAGTGCTCTAGAAAGGTCTATTTAGGGTCTTGGGTAAGCTTACTACACCTTATGGTATGCCTAATGAACATTGTGATCTTAGTGAATCACCTTGATCTCCTGACATGGAAGAAGCAAAGGCTACATAGGCCAGAACCTCTGAAGTCACAGATGCAGATGCAGAGGGTTCTTTCTTCATTGCTGAGGTGAAACTCAGGAAAAAATTAATGGATTTGCTTTCATTTTCAGCCTCTCTACCCTGTCTTTCCTTAGGAAATGAATGGATATGGACTTTAAAAAGTTTTCTAAATATTTCTACTAAATAAATTTGGTGCCACTGGTTCATATAATATCCACTTTTCTGATGTTGCCTCCTAAAAGCATTCAGATGCTTGCATACACTTACTTAAGCATGAAATAAGAAAAATTAGGAAATCCTTTTGAGAAATAATTATGAGGAAAATTACACTTTTGTAAAGACAGCAAGAGAAAGACAGTGTCTGATTTGCATTAGATGGATTTCTCTACATATTTCATGGAGGTATAACACAAACATAATTTCTTTTCATACTTTTGATTTTAATTTAAAGACTTCCAGACACCTGAGCTGAAATCCAGCTTTGGAACACAAGCTCTTTAAGTACCAGTTCTAATAAGGCTAGTTTATGGGGCGTGTGTGTGTGTGTGGGGGGGGGTGGGTATCTGCTTGATCTGCAGTTGGTATCTGTCTGAATCAAATATGTCATCAAGAAGTGACCCCAAAAGAAGTACATTATTGCCCATCTCCAAGGTATAAAAAAGAGAGGATTTAATTAAACAAATCAAAACTATATCAGGTAGGAAATTATATTTGACATTTCCACTACTGTTATGGTACTTGGTATTGATTGTAGTGTTTACACATCAGGTCTCACAGCAGCTTAGAAAAAAAAATAATAAAAGCCTTTTGGACACAGTGTCTAACATTTTTCCTAAAAAAAAAAAAAAATAAACATTCATATTAAATCGGTTTATTTATCCATCACCATAAATAGTTGTTGCCAATAAGGTGTGCATCTCGTGTGCTTTATTGATATAAATGAAAAGTATCTCAGGAGGAAAAAAAAATGTGTTTCTGTGGAGAGAAGGAGCAAACATTTAACGGGATTAAGCATTTCAAAGCTACACAGAAAGAAAGCAAAAGCAAACTCTGCAGACTACTAAATTGATCAAAAAGACATTTCAAATTGTAACCATTTTCCTTTAGCCTTTAAAGAAGTCAGTTATCATTGAGGAATGAGGCATTTTTGCATTCAGCTCAGTGATTCACAAGACAGTTAGAGGAAATACATAGTCTAGGAGCAGGTTTTTATACAATCTGTTTATCTGACTCTCTTATCTTCCTCCTTGGTAAAGTAAAACACATTATTTCTGTTCTCTGTTGTTTTGCAAGCAATATGTCAACTCTGGTCAGAGGTTTAAATCTGTCCTGCCAGTATTAAACTGAAAAGCATGCAGTTCATTCCTTAATTCCCCCTCTAATCAATATCATAGAAGCATTCCTTGAAGAGAAAGAAATACAATTTATTACCTAAAAACGGAAACAGTTTTTTAAACTCTTAGTGCCAGAGTAGAAATAAAGTGCAGCTAATTTGTAGCAGGCAGGGAGATACTTTTGGGTTTGTATTTCATTATTTAAGATTGTGGGTAAGACTGAAAAAGGATTTAAACAACCTGCTCTTTCAGTCACCTTCAGAAGCATAAGTTATACAAAGTTACTTATCTGAGAAATGGATTTGTAACATTTTTCATGATATGATACATAAAGGAAAAAAAAGGGGGGGGGGGGAGGGGGAGGGAGGAGAGAGAAAAAGGGAGAAAAAAAGTTATTTTTGAAATTTAGTATTTTTCTTCTACTTATAATTACCTAGCTGTGTCCCTGAGTTAGGTATAATTTTGAAGCTGGTGTTCAGAGACAGAAGCCTTCTACTAGACTGACATCCTTAAATCATTTGTTGGGAAAGCTGGGAATCTCATTATTATTTCCAGGTATACCTTGCAGCTGTAGTGAGGCTTGCAATGTACCCATAAAATTATAGATTAGTGTGGGTGGGAGGTACCCTGGAAAATACCACTTTGAACCCATCAGGCTGACGTACAGCCTATGTCCTGAGGAATTCCTAGTTCATCACCATCAAACATGAGGATCTGGCAGTGTGTTTTTGAATGCAAGTGATTGTGTTGCTCTCCCTTGGGGATAACTCAGGGGATTCCACTGTTTATTGGGCATAGTTTGCCTCCACTAAAGCTAGACCCTAAGAGGAGGCAGGGACAAGGTTGCCTAACCTGTGAATCCTAAACTGTTTTAGAGAACAATATTCTTCAGCTGAGACAAAAAGAATTCTGAACATGCAAAAAAGAAACTAATAGAACTAAATCCTTTGCTAAGTATGTAGCTGTCTGTTGAGTTTTGGTTGCCTGGACGATGACACAGGACATCTGTACATTGCTGTCTTGAGACTGGATACACTACCAAGCTGGAAAGTCTTCAGCTGATATAATTCTTCCTGTAACTGCTGTTACAACTGTTCACATATGTGGTTTTAGCCCATAGCATGTGCTCAGTAACACAAAATTAGTGTATCCTTTCTTTATAGGTTAAGCTGAATTGTATTATTTTGCCCTTGCTGACAGTTTTCTTCGAGGAAGTTATGGCTCAGATGATATATTGCAATTTGCTATAGCTGGCTTTATTTCTACTCCTGTACTTGTGGAGTTAGGCACCATATTGCTGCCTCCGTTCCACAGAACGTGAATATGTATTCTTTTACTTAGCAGTTTGCCACAGTTTCCTATTTTATGCAAGAAGATTAGTGTTTCTCCTTTCCGCAAAATTCTTTAAGAATAAAATCTGCTAATGATTAGGAGAGAGGATTTAGTCATAGACCGATGAAGACCCTAGGCATATAATGTTAAATTTAATGTACTTCTGTCAACATTTATGGCCATTTCTGATTACTCTGGTTACGCTTACATATATAAAAATATTCATATGTATAAATAAAATTATGGGCTATTTCTATAATATTCATCGTACAAGAAAGTATCATCAGTAAATAGACATCTGCCACGATAATACACAAACCACGTGTCAGAAGCTGGCCTGATAGGACATCTATTGTTAGAAATTTATTGCTTGCTTTTAAATGATCCAAAATAAATAAAACAATTACATTTCTGTATTTTGCACTGAAAAGTTCAAGTTTAAAGATAAGTTTTTTCGAAGTAGTGTCATGTTTAGAGCTTTCCTAGGCATATGCTTCCTGCTCACAACCCAAAATGGTGGGATCTGGTGACATGCTGGGTGACCTGGTTGCTTTGTAAGGCAGGGACAAATCACCTAGCAAGCTGGTAAGAAAGATGGACCCTAGAAACTTGGTTGAATATAGGCAGTCCAAATACAGGCAACGTGAAATCTTATGGTCTGTCTTGGGAGGTTTGTCCAGGTTGTGTGCGCATTGTTTCAAGGGGAGAAGGAGAGGAGAGCAGAAGATCACTACATCGCAAGGTATGGTTACATGGCTGCAAAATCACTCTCTCCACCACTTCTGCAGTATATCCAACTCAAATGTGTTATGGTGCGATGTAATTGGCTTGGAGGTTCTCAACATCCTACCTGCCAAGCAGGCAAAAGGCTAAAAGACAGGATTAGTGGACAAGCTGCTATTAAATAGCAAATAGTTTTCAATCAGAGTTCTAGCAAAATAGATATGGTCTCACAAAAGAAATAGAGCAGACAGTATTTTTTGTTAGAGAGAATCACTTCATTGAACAGTTTCTGACCAGTTTCATTGGCACCTTAAGTCTGTAATTTATCTGAGATAGAGTATGTGACCCTCAACTTTCAATATATTAAATTCAAATAATTAAAATCTATTTAATTAATTAACCTGTTTAAAAGCATCTCATTTATGTTTCACTTAAAAAGTTTCACTTAAAAAAGACAAAAGTTTTTTTTTTACTTCTTTAAACTAAACTTTATGTTGGTTTCATATTAACACAATCTGGGTCCTGCCAGAGAAGAAAAAGATACAGAATATGAAAACAGCAATACTAAAATTTTAAAGAAAGATCTCTTCCTAAACTGACAGCACTTTTATTTTGCCTTGACTGCTTTTTGGCTTGTGGAGAAAAATATGGGAATATATGTAAAGCTACAAACACAAGATATTTTTTATTTTTTCCCAATCTTCTACAGTGACAAGATGAAGGAACATGGATCACCGTATCAGAAGAATTCAAATTACGCAGGAGTAGACTGTCACTTTCATTCTAGACTTAAATAAGGGGTAGCATATACCCCCACTCCCTCAGGAACAGTCTAAATTATAGAACTGGTCTGTTATTGCCTAGTTCCTGAAGAAGAATACTCCACTTAAATGCCCACTTATATCAGTGCAGAGATGTACTATACTCTGTATTTTTCAGCTCTTCTCTTTTCATGGGAAAGCAGTAATTCACTGTGGTTTGTTCCATTTTTCAACAAAAAATATTAACTTGGGGGTGTCTTACATTTCCTTGCATCCTGCATTGTTTATGTTGAGAACTAGGAAGGGGATAAAAACTAACTAGTTTATTTGTAGACATTCATCCATACCTGAAGAAGAAAAAGAGCATGAGAGAGAACTTAAACTCTGTATATTTTACTTCTGTTTTCACTGATGATATTATGGTGATCACCTGCTTTCTGTCTGGTATGGCTTTCAGTCTTATAAATTGCTTTCAACTACATGGTAAAGTCTCACTATAAGATACCATATATGGAATAGGATATATCCTCCTCTACTTCTGACACAGAACAAAATTATACTTCATTTTGTGTTTAATTTTAATGAATTCTTCATGAGTTCTTGGTTATTTCATTTTTAGTACAGCATAATATTTTCTCTGGAATTTCATTAGATTCTTTTGAATAATTTATTAATACATGTATAAGTAGATATAGTTCTGTTGAGGATTACTGAAGTCACTAAGAATACTGGTTCATTTTCATCATGTCTTTTTTTTTTTCTTCTTCTTTTTTCAGTTCTGCCTTGCAACCATAAGGCAATACTTTATAATATGGAATTTCTTCTTCCATTTAATTTCTTCTTCATTCTGTCTTATTCTCTTAAATGCTATAATTGCTTGATATTAAGAATGAGCCAGTCACTATAGGATTTATTTTCCTCATCATGAAAGACAGGCATACAGCACAGCAATGGTCTTGGACTACATGTATAAAACAGTGCATAACAACATCCTTTCCTTAAAATGTTATTTATCCTAGAATAAAAAAAAAAAATCAACCTAATGCTATCAAATTCTGTAGAAAATAGAAATGCTGTCAACTAGTTCATTTTCTAGTTGTGTAGAAATCATTTTATAATTTGTTCTTCCAGTTATTAAAATTGAAAGACTTTTCCATGTCATTTGGGTCTCTTCCCATGGCAGGGAGGTTGGAACTAGATGATCTTTAAGGTCCCCTTCGAACCCAAACCATTCTATGATTCTATGATTCTATGATACTATGATACTATGATTCTACGATTTGCATTAAAAACAAATTCAGCCTTTGGTAATTTTTAACTGATATAAGAAGGACACAGTATTCCTTTTTATCTGTACATAAACATACTAAATAATCACCCTAGCCCAAGCAATCTACATGGTTACGACAACTATCATAAACTGTAATAGCAATAGGACATTATTTATAATCATAGAACCATAAAATCATAGAATGGTTTGTGTTGGAAGGGGCCTTAAAGATCATCCAGTTCCAACCCCCCTGCCATAGGCAGGGACACCTTCCACTAGACCAGGTTGCTCAAAGCCCCATCCAGCCTGGCCTTGAACACATTCAAGGATGGGGCATCCACAACTTCTCTGTGGGCAGCTTGTTCCAGTGTCTCACCACCATCATATTGAAGATTTACTTCTTTATATCTAATCTAATTCTAGCCTTTTTCATTCTAAAGCCATTGCCCCTTGTCCTATCACTACATGCCCTTGTAAAATGCTTTCCTGTAGGCCCCCTTTAGGCACTGGAAGGCTGTAGTAAGGTCTCCCCAGAGCCTTCTCATCTACAGGCTGAACAACCCCAATTCTCTCAGCCTGTCTTCACAGGAGAGGTGCTCCAGCCCCCTGATCATCTTAATGGCCCTCCTCTAGACCTGTTCCAACAAGTCCATGTCCTTATTATGTTGGGGACCCCAGAGCTGAAGGCAGCACTCCAGGTGGGGTCTCACAAGAGTGGAGTAGAGGGGGAGAATCACTTCCCTTGACCTTCTGGCCATGCTTCTTTTGATGCAGCCCAGGATATGGTTGATTACCTTGCCCTCAAGTGTATATTGACAGGTTGAGTTTCTCATCAACCAACACCCACAAGTCGTTCTCCTCAGGGCTTCTTTCAATCCATTCTCCACTCAGCCTGTATTTGTGTTTGGGATTGCACCCACTCAGGTGCAAGGTCTTGTATTTGGCTTTGTTGAAGTTCATGAGGTCTGCACAGGTCCTCCTCTCATGCCTGTCAAAGTTCCTCTGGATGGCATGCCTTCCATCCAGCATATTGACTACACCACAGAGTTTGGTTTCATTGGCAAACTTGCTGAGGGTACACTCAGTCCTACGGTCCATATAGCTGACCAAGATTTTACCTCATTGATACTAATACTGACCCCTGGGGAATGTTACTCATCACTGGTCTCCTCTTGGAAATCAGGCCATTGGCTACAGCTCTTTGAACGTGACCATCCATCCATGTCCTTATCCACTGAGTGGTCCATCTGTCAAATCCATGTCTCTCCAGGTTAGAGACAAGGACATTCTGTGGGACAGTGTCAAATGTTTTGCACAAGTCCAGGTAGATGACATCAGTTACTCTTCCCTTATCCACCAACACTCTAACCCTGCTGTAGAAGGCCACTGAATTTGTCAGGTACAATTTGCCCATAATGAAACCGTATTGGCTGTAACCAATCACTTCCCTCCATGTGCCTTAGCATAGTTTCCAGGAGGATCTGCTCCATGATATTTCCAGGCACTGAGGTGAAACTGACCAAGCTGTAGTTCCCCAGGTCTTCTTTATTTCCCTTTTTTAAAATGGGGGTTATGATTCCTTTTTTCCTGATAGTGGGAATTTCACTGGACTGCCATGACTTCTCAAATATGATGCATAGTGGCTTAGTCACTTCATCCATCAGTTCCCTCAGGACCCACGAATGCATCTCATCAGTTCCCATGGACTTGTGTACCTTCAAGTTAAATGATCAATGTTAAATGATCTCTTCAAATTGTCCTAAATATATAAGACAAAGTTTACTTCAAAGAGACAAATGGAATGTGAAATAAAGCATAATTGTTATTCCTGGAAAAATTTGCTGAAAGAAAAATCAATCACCTTTCTGTCTGACTAACACAGCATATGGATATGCCCAGTCCAGTGAAAATGCATCTCTCATGTACATGTAACAGAAATCATGACAGAAAAGGAGAATATCTCTGATTCTTTTTAATCACTGTCTTTATGTTGTAAAAGTCACAAGCATCTTATCTTTCTGCATTTCTTAAGAAATCAATGGCCAGTTGGTATTAATGGACCTCATATTCACCTCAGGACATGAATACTTTCTTCAATTAGTATTCTTCAGGAAATGCACTGAATTGTGATCATCACTGCTTAATTGAAGTGGTATCTGGCATTATTAAAAGCTCTTGTACACACAGCTCTAAACCCACACAGAATTCTCCAAATCTCTTCTCTCTGATGCGATTTACTTCATAATCAGAGTCCTGCTAGTCAGTATAATGAATCAGTTGCTTTGCCAAGTTTTTGAAATAGCTTAGCATCAGGTTTCAGGAATATTGCTGGTGTGAAAGCTACTGTACTTTCATTGTTGGGACAATTACACTGCCTATTTGTTATGTGTATTCAACCTTTTTGTACTAGTTAAACATGTGGCTAGGTTGTTATCCACACTGTAGCTAAAAAGATAAAATCATCCAGCAATTAGAGATTCAAACCTGTTAAAATAGAAAGAATATGAAATACCACACTTAGTAATAAAAATCCCTGTGTTATTTTGTAAAACACCAAAACAATTAGATAATCGTGTGTCTTCCTGTAAAATAGTGGCAATTAAATAGAATGGGAAAGGTTATGCATTATTTTGCAGTTTAACTAGAAAAATAAGAATAATAATATAAAATAATAAGATAAAATAAAATATTAAAAAAAAAATATATGGAAATACTGTACTGTAGAAATGCTGGTAGTACTAGGAAAATGTGTTGGAAAAGTTTATATTTATCTGTTCTCACAAGTCATTTTAGACAGCCCTCATGGAAATAACTTACAAAGGTAAAAGAAACTACCAATCTATAGAAATAGAATATGATCCTATAAAAATCAGTCAAAAAATTATGGCATTTACTAAAAGAATTATTTCTTTTCTATTACGGTTTTATTTGTCCCATAGAATTCTACAACCAGCATATAATTCCTGTTAAAATCCAGAGGCTGGTTCAGACAAAGATTATTTAGGTAAACAGGAAGCCATATCCATTAAGACAGTACTAGGACTTTTTCTGCAAAAGTAAGTTCTTGCTATAACATTCACTTTCAGGTTCTAAGTGTAATCAGAAAGCATTTGCATTTTATTATGTACTTCAATAGCAACAAAATCAAGTCTTAAATCTGGAAGTTAGTTGACAGTTGTTCTGTAACTGATGCAGAGGTGTCCACCTTTTCTTCGTTGATGCTTCCCATCTTTCAGTGGAAAAAACACCCCAGAACCTCAGAAATACCTTTGCCATCTTCCCAGAGACTTTATAAGAACTCCATTATAAAATATCTTAAAATTAATGCTGCTTGAAGGGGAAAAATTGAAAGAAGTGATGAAGCTTGATGGCCCAGGATATTTAAATAGTGTGTACTTTGGACATAGAATAAGGAATTTTACTTTAAGGAACAGTCCCACACTATTACAGTGATAACAATTGAATCATTGCATATAGATCCCTCATCTGTATTAATGAGTTATGTCACTCCAGTCTTCAAAAAGTGCAAGGAGGAAGACCCAGGAAGCTACAGGCCAGTCAGCCTCACCTCCATTCCGGAAAGGTAATGGAACAGCTCATCCTGGAGGTCATCTTGAAGCATGTGCAGGAAAAGGTCATCAGGATTAGTCGGCAGTGGATTCACCAAGGTGAAATCATGCCTGACCAACCTGATAGCCTTCTATCATGGAACAACTGCCTGGGTAGGCAGGGGGAGACAGTGGATGTTGTCTACCTTGAGCTCAGCAAAGCTGTTGACACTGTCTCTTACAACATCCTCACAGGTAAAAGCTTAGGAAGTGTGGGTTAGATGGGTGGACAGTGAGGTGGATTGAGAATGGGCTGAATGGAAGAGCTCAGAGGGCTGTGATCAGCGGCACAGAGTCTGGCTGGAGACCTGTAGCTTGTGGTGTTCCCCAGGGGTCAGTGGTGGCTCCAGTTCAACTTGTTCATCAGTGCCCTGGATGAAGGGGCTGAGCGTGCCCTCAGCATGTGTGCAGGTGATACAGAACTGAGAGGAGTGGCTGATACCCCAGGAGGCTGCGCTGCCATTCAGTGAGACCTGGACAGGCCAGAGAGCTGGGCAGAGAGGAACCTAATGGAAGCTCAATAAAAGCAACAGCAGAGTCCTGCCCCTAGGGAGGAACAACCCCCTGAACCAGCAGAGGCTGGGGGCTGACCTACTGGAAGGCAGCTCTGTGGAGAAGGATGTGCAAGTTATGGTGGGCAGCAAGTTGCCCATGAGGCAGCAGTGTGCCCCTGTGGCCCAGAAGGCCAATGGGATCCTGGGGCGCATTAGAAGGAATGTGGCCAGCAGGCTGAGGGAGGTGATCCTCACCCTCTGCTCTGCCCTGGTGAGGTGCATCTGGAGTGCTGTGTCCAGCTCTGGGCTCCTCTGTTCAAGAGAGACAGGGAACTACTGGAGAGGGTCCAGCGGGGGACCACAAAGATGATCAGGGGACTGAAGCATCTCCATCATGAGGAAAGGCTGAGAGAGTTGGGCCTGTTTATCCTGGAGAAGAGAAGACTGAGAGGGGATCTTAGCAATGTCTACAAATATCTTAAGGGCCAGTGCCAAGAGGATGGGGCCAGGCTCTTTCCAGTGGTGCCCAGTGACAGGACAAGGGGCAATGGGTACAAACTGCAAAACAGGGAGTTCCACCTGAATATGAGGAAAAACTTCTTTGAGGGTGACATTAAAAACCCATCTGGACACTATCCTGTGCAACCTGCTGTAGGTGGACCTGCTTTAGCAGGGGGTTGGGCTAGATGATGTCCAGAGGTCCCTTCCAACCCTGATCAGTCTATGATTCTTTGATTTGGTTCCAACTTGTTCTTTCCAACTGACGTGGAAGAAAAACTGTATATCTGGAGCTGTCACCAGATCTGCCAGTGCTGGAGCGCTCACTGCAGCCACAGCCAGCTGGAAGCTGAATCTGGGGTCCACAATCCGTGTTGCCTCCCCTCTACAGTTCATTCTTCCCAGCTTTTTTATTCCTGGCTGCATCAGACTGAAAGTACAAGTTAGGCATGCCCAGCAAAAACGACTCAAAAAGACAACATTTGGCCTACCTTTGGTCCCAGAGAGAAAGGGGGAGGTGGCAAGGAATTTTTTCCAGTTTTCATTTGCATTTTTTTCTGGGAACCAGAGTTTTTAATTTGATCCCTCTGCAGAATACTATGGCACTTCCCTTTACTCACCTTTGTGGTACGAGTCATAATTCTAGTGTAAGGGATGATCTCAGAGGCTAGTGCTGAACTATAATTTTGTATTGTCTAAGGATTGTTCCTCTATAGTGTACCTCAACAAGTGTCATTGCAGTCTTAATTCCATGCTTCCTGGACGAAGTCTAAACCACTTATTGTAAAATATTATGTTGTATTGTCCTAAAGCATTGGGAAGTTAAGCACAAATTGATATTCTAGTTTATGTTTTCAGTGAGAATATGTGCATAAACCACTTTTTGTCCTCTCACCATGTTCCTGAAGAATTAGAAAGTTTGCAGTTCTCTCTTCATAGTCTGGGCATTCATATGAATTTGCATCTTTTTCCTCTGTGTACTTCAATCTCTAGAGTTACCAAATGTTGCGGCACTTCTGAGCTGACATTTACCACTGGAGAAGAAACATAAAATAATGAAATATTTGTAAAAGAGGCAACGACAAAATAAATTAGGTCTCCTTGTAAACGTATATGTTTTCCTCTTCCTTACAGTATTCCCTTTTCTCTACTATATTTCCCCATATTATTCTACCTTTTCCTCCTCAAACACCTTAAATTTATTGTGGTCTCTGCAATTTCCCTTTTCACAGGCAGATCTCCTAAAGAATTAATGAACAATGTAATTCAGGATAGTTTCCTTTCACTAAAAGTGATATGTCACTACTGATATTTAATAGGGGTAGAAGTGTAAGTGGCAGTAACAGCATCTCACAATAATATGAAATGCTTAACTAAGCTTCTTAACGTTATAAAACTTAAGGAAATAGTATAAGGATGGGCAATTTAATTAAACATTTTCCTGTGATAACTTGAGTTATATGCCAAATCATCACAAAAACTACAGTTTCAAGTACATAAATCCTACAGAAATCATTAATTTTTAAAAATAATTCTTGCAATAAGTTTTATATGTATTTTAAAGAGCAATAAAACTAAAACCTGAGCCATACCAGGGTTTCCAAAATTTTGCTTTAGAATCTACTTTAAAGTAGTACAAAAACCCTGCAATATACCTAAGGCTGTATTCAGGTGAGAAGCTGGTGCTACTAACTGAAGTCTAGCATGGGGGATCTCCTGATTTAGGCTATGCATATGATTATTTTTTGTAGACAGGCACCTAAGATAAAGAACGGACCTGTAGTGTGGAACAAAAATGGAGCAAGGCGTCAAATTAGCTTTAAAATATATAGTACATATAGGGGTTACTTGCTGATCAATTAAAAATTGCTTAAAAGTCTGGCAAAAATATGCTAAGTTATCAGGGTAGTTCAGACTAATAGCAGATTAAACAACTGTCATGATTTTGTAGTAATATTTCATCTTTCATTTTAGATGTTGGGCCACATATTATAATAACTCATCTTTACACTGTGAGGATACAATACCTAAAGCATATTACGTGCAGACCTCCCTGAACAATTCTTAAGTAGCCATGTCAAAAGGTAATACTTTAAATGCTAAAGCAGATCCTCCATGGCTGTTCATTTTTACATTGTCTTATCTCTTTGATGAGGCGCTCTGGTGAACATCCAAAACCTACCATGCATAGGTACAGTGAAATGTCACTAGGCAAGGTATTTTGATTGAGTATTTTAAGGTCTGTTAAACTCTGCATATTGTACTTTCATGCTTCTCTAATTTTAAACACATTCCTTTGATGGGTCTTCCTATTCTTTCAGTGTCACAGCATTTATGTGCCTCTCAAAATCAAGCTTTGTTTAACTCCCTGTTCAGAAAGCTTTTCCATAAGAGAATTTAAAAATTAATTTTTTTCTAAGTCCGCAATAAGCTTGAGATTTGAATGACTATAACAACCTCTACTTTTTTATCACCTCTTTCACTTTTGTTTGTTTGTTTGCTTGTTTGTTTGGCATTTTATATATGTATATATATATGAACTGTATTGAGAAAATCCAAATTCAAGATTGCTTGTACTGGAGAAATAACATAATTTATTCTTTTCACAAGTTTTTTTCAAACCTGAACCATACCTAGTTGCCCAGCCTCATATGCTAGAGAAATTTATACCTCCATTTCCCATAGAATCTTTATGTAGATAAGCTTATCAACCAAAACCTGGACAAGAACCTTAGTATCCTTTCTGTGACTGATACAGTTTCTTCCATCTTGTCTTTTCTATCCTCTTTTGAGCATAATTGTGAAATGCGAACAGGAGATGAAGTATTGCAGCTTCTTCCCCTCTTTCAGTTCTTCCCCAGCCTTTGATCATTTCAAACTGTATTTTAAGACTTGACCCTTCCTCTGGTTGATACATTCCTTCCAACTCACAAAAGCCCCCATGACATCCCTGTATCTTAATTTTAGTTTTCCTCCTCCATTTCTAAAAACAATAAACAAAACAAGCAAACAAACAGACAAACAAAACTGCAAAAGACCAAGCTAATTGAAGTGCTGAGTTCCAAGGATAAGCTTGTTCTTTGACAAATTTGTAAGGTCAACATTTAAAAAACATCTCTTAAAACTAATGTAAGTTTGTGTGGTTGTTTTTTCTTTTAGTCATTTGCACCTGCAACTTTCCAAGCACAATTACTCCTGGATACAAACACTATAGTCTAACAACCAGGCTTGAAATGTAAGAGGCTTGCTGGGACCTGTTTGAAACGCTGGTACATAATAGCTTCTCCTTTCATAATGGTTGCTTTACTACTAAGTAGTTAACTCATTACTTTGTGAAGCACTTCAAGGTACTTAGAATGTGAGAGGTGCCCTACAAAAATAAATTACAATGTAGACTCTTATGATCTTTTCTTTCTTTTCTATTCTGTTTTAGTGTATCCACTTGATAATGAGCTGTCTGAGAATATCTTCATAATTTCAAAGCATTTTGTGGTGTGCACCACATTCTGCAAAGACATGGAATGCCCGTGGAAGTTGTAGTGTCATAACTCAGCAAAAAGTCATTGTGGAAGTGTATTAGATCTTTATATTAATTCTTTTGTTTGACTGATGCTGTACTTTCTATTACATCAGATGTTTTAAAAATGCTTTTGGGGTGGGGAACAAATTAATTCCTTGTACTTCAAATGCGTACAGTTATGCGATACTGATATAAAGCAAGATGAACTGATGCTTCTGCCAAAATAAATATTTGAATCATAAATGCTTCAGGTTATGCTCTGTTGCTTTTCCTTGAAAGGAAGACATGAATTTTATCAAATATAAATTTTCTTCTATTATCATTCTGTTCTACTTCAAGAAAATCTTCTTTTTTCCCTTCGATGTATGATTCATTTTCAAAAGCTTTAATGCATACTTTTATCAAGTGTGTATATGATGATAGAAAGCAAAACAGACTGCAAAAAGAATGGATTTGTGTATTGAAGTTCCAAAATATGAAAATGATAATTGCCTTCATTTAAAGGCAAATAGCTTATGTTCTGTCTCCCAGTCTTACAACTTATCCATGCCTTACGAACATAAATGATACACTTGTAGTCAGCAACAAGTTATTCAGCATTCTGCAGAAGCAAAAATTCTGTGTGAAATTCTGTTCTTTCCTGACGTATAACAGGTGAGGCAAAAGGACCATGACTTCTTTCTGGTCTTAAATCTCGTGTGTGTGTGTGTATATATACAGCCATATATATATCTGTTTAAATGTATATCTCATAAACTTTTGTCACTTTCCTCCTCAGCAAGCTAACCATTTTGGAAGATAAACTCTACTAATTTATGTGTCTGTATATCCCTGAATAGGGTAGAAAAAAGTAAAGTAGTGTCAAGAGGAGAATGTAGCAAAACATCTTCTCCCCACTGTCCCTAGACCTACACCACCCCTTCCAAACTGCTCGCTGTTCCAACAGCAGGAATTTGAGGATATGTATACTCGTTGGTAGAAATAAATGTCCAGGCATGCAAATGAGTATATGTTTTAATTCCTGACTGGCTCACATTACAGCTACAATGTTTACTGATGAAAGTAAAACCTAGAAAATTTTGTCTCCACAGTAATTACTAGTTTATAAGTAAGCATTCATGGAAGGTGGTTTTGTTTAACGTGCATTATTTTTTTAGAACTAAAGAAAGAAACTGTATAAGGTTTCTTCTCTTTTATCTTGGCTTTTACAAATAAAGTTTTAAGGTCTATTAGTAGAAGAATCAGCTTTTATGTAGAGGAGGTTCAGGTCACACTCACACCTGTATTTCTGTAACTGTGAAGGATAAAATTTACCCTTTTATCCTGTGTAATTTGTAGTCACAGATATTTCTATGGCAACTTCAGATATTTATATAAAAAAAAACAAATGAGAGATGCATAAAAGTTACGTTTACTTTTTCAAATAACTCTTACATTTACTTATATGTGGTAACTACCCAGAATATTTTGCTTACTGCATGTATACCAAAAAGAAGTGCAAAATTCAATAATACTTACTCTGTGAGCTCTTTTGCATAATAATTGTCTGGAAAAGTGTGGAAATCAGTCATCTTCCATTCTCTAAAATTTAAATTAATAATATATTTAATAGTTTCATTGAATAATTGATGGTTTGTACCTATGAATATGCTGTTCAGAATGTAATGTTCTTTGCACACTGAACATATTATTTCAGCTGTAGCACAGAAATAAAGTTAAATATTTTCTTGCTATTTTGGTCATTATTAAAGCATATATAACACTTCTTTTTCTTGAAATATAGTAACAGTTTTAGTATTTTTACACAATTACATTTGTTTCTGTCTTTTTTTAATATTGACTAAATAAATAGCTATAGTAAGTATGATAAAACAGAGAAAACAAATCACAGATACTTCAGATTAATTAATTTATTCTTCTTTCTTTCAGCCCTTGCATCTTATTGTCTATATTACAACAGAGAATACAGAAAAATATTGAACATGTTGCAAAAATCCAAGAAGCATTCTGGAAAAAAAAAAAAAACAACAACAAAAAAACCTATTCCTTTGTCAAGCCTAGATGGTATTAGCTAATAAAAGCATGCAACCATTTTAGCTGGTCACAAAAGAACTTAATTTTTATTATGAAGAGTACAAGTGGTTATGAGCTTCATTTTAAAAATTGAAAAGGCACAATTCACATACCAATAATCGGAAAAAACTGAAGATATTATTTTATATTGCTGTTATATTGTACAGGTTGAAAGTAATGAAGTCATGAGTCCTGCAAATGTGAATACATTTCTCAAGGCCACTGTATCCAGCATTGGCCTAACCTTATTCTGGCACTTGCCGGTATGTCAATTACTCCTTTTTTTCAGCCTGAGGTTTTCCCTTTTTAAGGGAAAGAAGCTGACCTGCAGCAGTCAAGAAAAGTGTTATTTTATGCAATCAAAGCCACAGGATTATTCCACGTTGTCTTGTGGTGAGCAGTACTTTGTAATAAGTCAATTATTTTATGTGGAAATGAACACTGCAAGTGGAACCCACAGAAGGATCTTAAACATTCTCTTTCAGTGAATTCATTAGGAGGTGGGACGGTAGTGATCATACTTTTAACTAGGAGTTTTCTCTTGCCTATTAATTTTCAAGGTAATACTAGAGAACCGTAAACATGTTCTAGAGCTTCATTCCAAATCAAATCACTCTAAATGAAAGCACCATTATTTTCTTTGCCTCAAAAGACCATAGCTTTAGAATAATGAATGACTCTGTAGATGCCTTTTTACCTGCTGCTACTTTGAGCTTTCAAGAAATTGGAAAGATTCATATATTAAGAGTCCAGCAATCACAATTAGACCAATATTCCAATTGTGACTGCAGCTATAAAAGATGACCTTTGTTAAAAAAAAAAAAAAAAAAAAATCAATAAAACTGAAGTAAAAACACTGCAAAAAAAAAGTATAAGAAAGGAAACAAAGTCAAGTTAACAGCAACAATATAATGAAATTGTTAAAATTTTCAGTTTAGAAAATTTAGGATTTGTCAGCTGAGGCTGAATATGGGACCTTGAATATCAGATCACAAGCCACTACCATATGACCCGGATGAGTGATACTTTCAGTTGTACAGCTTGGTTATTACTATTCTTTCTCTGTAGCCAGTAACAGTGATTATAATCTACTGATTATAAATAACCTTGTTAAAATTACACCTGAAGGAACAAAAGAATAGTTGCTTCATTGTCGAAAAGATAAAATCATTAGTAAAATATCCAAAGGAATAAAAAAGAATAGAGTAATAAGTCAGAAGCAATGTATCTGTCTCCTGATCTCTGTACATGGATTCCTTCCATCTAGTCTTCCAATTATTTCATGCAAGCCTTGAGGAAGAAAGTCAAACTTTTGTATATAATACTAATACTGCCCACCTAGTGTTTTATCTTATTGATACACTTTTATTTTGGTTTCTCAATAGATTGTTTGAGTTATGTAGAAGCTATATACTACAGATTCAGTTAATCACTTTATGGCTTGCATATGCAGTAGATGTTTTTTTCCTTGCATGCAGAGAGAATGGACAGAAATCCCTTTAGGCACTAAAATCAAAGAGAAAATCCATTCTGCTCCACAGGTAATTAGCCTGAAGAAAATCTCCCGAGTCTGGTTAACTGATCTGCAGGCTCTCTTTTTAGGTTAAACCATAGTGCTGTCATTCAGACAGTTTGCTCATCTAGCAAAAAATTAAGTAGGCATTGGAGGAAGGGAGCCAATAAAGAGAATTGGTGTTATTTCTGATTGTCATGTATCTAAACCACAATATAAGTTAATTATTAAGTTTGAAAAGTAAAGAAATTTAAGCAAACCCTACATTCTATGAAAAAGCAACATGTTCAAAGAAAAAAAATAAGTTTATATGCCTACGGTCAATGGATCTGATCTACAGCTGGGGGGACAGCTGAAATATGCTGTGTTGATTTGCTCTTCCAACTAGCTGTGGTTTGAAAAACTGACTTAAACCCGGTGGTTCACTCTAAAACACTTCATTTTCAAAAGCAACCCAGCCTGAAGAGGTGAACCACATCTCAGAATTTTATTGTTATGTTCTCCTTCCCCATCTCATTTATCGCTAGCGTTATCTCTCTGGAATCGTCTAGCTAGGTAGTGTTAGAGACGTGAATGTTATTCCAGATGGAAAGGGAAACTAATGGTGGGTTTAGATCATCCATTACGTTTACAGAAAATGTACAAATCTTGTTTCTTCGGATATAGGATTATCAAAACATGAATTATAGTCCTTTCCCTTACAGTTCCATCTGCCCTCACTTTCGAATGTGTGTTATTAGAGTCCTTGTCAGGATCATGCTCTTGGTGCTTTTTCACACTGCAGCTTGTGACTGTTTCCCACCTTCTCTCAGTTTCTCAGCTCTTCCCTGTTTCCACACAGCCAAATCTTTGCAGAAAAATAACTAACAGCAGTCATTGCTCAACCTGCTTTTGCGTTTTGTGGTGGAACTTCTGCTTAGTGTTGAGTAAAAGGACACTGTAATTTCTAGAAAGTTACCATTTCCTACAAATTCTTTAAAGGAACTGCAGTAATTATACTTTCTAGGTTAAATGACTTTTAAACTAAATTAGCAAACTAGGTGTGAGTGTTGTTATTTCTTTTATGTTTGGGTTTCACTGCTTTAATTTTTTGAAAGAAGCAAAAGACTAAGCTACAATCTGTATATAGTATTTCTTATTAAAAAAAAAAAACACCAACAAAAACAAAACACAAGAAAGTTTTGTGCCATCATGAATTAAAGAGTATCTCATTTTTCATTCTAAATAAAAAAAATCAATGTTTTTCTTAACTTTAAGAATGTAGATCATGAGCCTCAGCTTTCTTTAATACATTTGACCATATTTTCATCAAACATCTTGTTTTTATCAATAATCAGCTTGTATGATTATATATGGAAATTAAGTGAAAATGTTTCTTTATTAACCAATCTGCACTAAAATTACATATGAGCCTTCTTATAAGGTTTTATATATAAAAAAAAAATATTAAAAAACACTTCAGTCTCTAATTCTTATAAAAGGCCCCAAAGATTTCCTTGTTCACTTTCTAACTTGTCAGCAAAACATGTAAATTCTCACTGGATTGTAATTCATTACAAATATAAAACCTAATCTTCCAGTAGGTAATAATGAGGTCCATTCATGATGCATTTGGATTAGTTTTTGGATTTTGAATGGCTCCAACTGACATGAAGAAGTTCTTTTCAAGGGACTATGCTGATCGCTAAATACTTTCCTTTTCAAATCTTTTTATCTGTGAAAACCAAGACAATCTCCTTACATTCTGGCCCAAAATATGGGCCATGGAGTCTGCCTTCGCTGAAGAACCTTTACGACCCTGAATTACGTCACATCTGTTAATTATAAAAAGTGCCTTATATACATATTGTTTACATCAGTGCCATTAATTCGACCAGAACATTCCCTTTTTTTTTTTTTTTTTTTTTTTTACATATTTGATTTGAAATGGCTATAACCTCTGCTAAAACTGAACCATATTAAAAACAATTTCTTCCTGACTGCTTTAGCATTCATAAAACTCAAGGAAAGCTATTCTTACTATAAGCCTTTACTGAGGGAATAAAAATTTTAAATAAAGTCAATGCCAAACATGATTACAAGAAGCATGGGTCAATACGTCTTACCATTTTTATCTAATTTATGACTGCGTATTCTCTAAAAGCTTTGTTCTGTCATGAATTATTTTTACAGTGAACTTTCACTGTGGCTTTTGATAGTTTATGACCTTCTAAATACTGTGAAAGCATCATAAACAATGTGTCGTATAAACACATTGAAAATAACTGAGAAGGATCACCTACTTTATCATTCAGCCCCTGAGGCAGCTGGAAATTGTACAGACTGAAGAAAAAAGCTGGGAGTATGGAAACAAACGAATCTTCATCTATCTGCAGGAATGTCATTTTTCATAACCTTCATTACAAATCACTTCTGCATGGAATTCTGAAGGAAGGGCTCAGTACTGCCAAATATTTGTGGGGTTTTGTGACTAAGGAAAACAAATTATTAATCTTAATGAAACACCTGATAACTTTTTGAATCATAACCAAAAGAAAAGCACCTGCCATTTTACAAACCCATATCAAAACCTACGTGATTCAGACAATGAATCTGCTCTATTTGTCTGTTGGAGTGCCACACCAGAAGCTTCAAGGCCACACACAGCTGGATAAAACCTTAAAGATGTTTAGATGAATCAAGCCATAGCATGTGTCTAAAGAAGAAGAAGGAAATTCTGACATATTTGCCATTTACTGGGATGGGAACAGAATTGGGAGATGATGTTGCGCAAGTCCAGCCCTTCCATCTGGGCAAACACTCAGATGCTACAATTCATAGGACATTGTTCCATGTGCTAGATGAAACAAGAGATAATTTGCTTTCTACTAGTCTGTGCTCCACCTGAACCACAGGCTGTAGTTAAATGAGCACTTAATTTCTTGTGCTATACCTAAAGAGATTAACTGATTTATAATAAATACTTTGTTTGATTGGCTTGTTGTGAAGTCATTTGTTTGCCAGTTTGTAGAACAAATGCTAGACAAGTTGAGTGTAAGCAGAAGAATCTGGTTCAGAAAATTTTGGGGAACTGTAATATGGTAGCATCTTTTCATGATATTATAAGTCATATTTGTCAGTCTTCCTGGGTTTCCACTGATAAAATTTTTGTTTTCTAATTTGATTCTTCCTTGTGAACAACTGTACTTATTTAAAACATACACTCCTTCTCAAATTAATAACTTCAAAAATTTTTAGAGGACTTGGAATTTCACTGATTGTAAGGGCACTAGTACTCCTGTAACTTTGCTTCTGGCTCTATTTTTTTCTTGGTAAAGGTTTCTGACCACTGTTTTGCTTTTCATTCAGCCACTGAAAAATATTTTTAAAAGGGGATTTTAATACATTTCCTTAACAGGCTGCAGAAATGGGCTGACACTCTCAAGAAGTTCAATATCCAATGATATCCCTGAAATTCTGCAAAAGGAAATGCAAATTCCTGCACCTGGGGAGGAATAACCACAGGCACCAACACAGGATGAGGGCCAACAGACTGGAAAGCAGCTCTGCAAAGAGCCAGGGGGTCCCAATGGACAAGCTGAACATAAGCCAGCCACATGCCCTGGTGGCAGAGAAGGCCAACATATCCTGGGCTGCATTAGGAAGAACATCATTGCCTCGGGGTCAAGGGAGGTGGTTCTTTCCCTCTACTCAAATCTAGGGAGACACATCTGGATTCTGGCTCCTGCTCTGGCATTCTCAGTACCAGAAGGACATGGACATAGTGGAATGAGTCCAGCAAAGGGCCATGAAGATGGTTAAGGGATCTGTCATATGAGGAGAGGATGAGAGAGCTGGGACTGTTCATCCTGGAGAAGGCTCAGGGCAGGGCTTATCCTTGTTTATCTGATGGACAACAATCAAGAGGACAGAGCTAGGCTTTTCTCAGTGGTGTGAAGTGAAAGAACAAGAAACTGTTGGCACAATATGGAATATAGGAAATTAGGTCCGAACATAAGGAAGAATTAAGACTTTTCTTTTTTTTCCTCTGGGGACAGTTGAACAGTTGAACAGGTGTTCCAGTCTGGGAAGACCTGAGCCAAGGAAATTTTTTGTTATACCCAGAGTGAGAATAAGACACAAATGAGGTAAAATGCCACTAATCAAGGAAATTTATTGTGTGCTTATATAAACAAAACATTTGTGTGTTGTGGTAAGAAAATAGTGATAGGAAAGAGAGGGAAAGATAGGGAAAAAGGAAATCTAGCACAAGCAGTTGGGATACAGGTGCAAGAGCTAGTCACCACCATGGATCCAGAGATGTCCCGCTGGTTCATAGTCTCTGTATCAGTGATGGAGGTCTCTGAATTGGCACTTATTGTTTGGTTGCACAGTCATTTATAGGGTGGTCAGGGTGGTTATTTCCCAGACAGCAGCATGTACTGCATTTCTCCATGGGGCTTATGTGATTACTGCCTCAGGTAGGGGTGATCATCCATGTCTAGGCACATCCCACACAGCAGTGTGGCCTTTCCTTGACCCCAGCCGACAGCTGATGTTGGGCAGCTGTTGGCTCCTTATCTGTTCACAACTGTTAAGACTTCCAGAAGCTCTGCAAACAAGCTTTGAGACAGTCAGTTTGAGATATGGTCTCTCACAACAGATTGCCCAAAGAAATTGTGGAGTTTTTATCCTTAGAGGTATTAAAAATGCAATGGGACACAGCCATGGACAACCTGTCGTACCTGACCATCTTTTGAGTAGAGAGATCAGCTAGATCGTCTGGAGAGGCACCTTCCAACCTTGACCGCAATTCTGTGATCATACAAGAAGAGTGACTTTTGGCAGTATAAAACATTGTTGCTTTCTGCTATCTTAAGTAGTTAAGGCTTATATGAATACTTGATTACATACCAAGGAATGTGCTTTATTAATTAATACTATTAATTAAATCAGTAAACACCAGAACTATGCTAGACATGGCTTAATCACCTAGGCATGTTGTCTAGCTGTGTTTAATACCAAACAATTAGAATTGGATTAAATATTTTCTATTTCACTAAGTCCAGCCATTCCTCAGAAACACAACTTTTAAAAAGTATTTGCTGAGGAATCTTCATCTGAGAGGGCTAGAAAAAAGGAGAGCAGAAAGAAAAAATCAAGAGGGATGACTAGACTTGCTTACAACAGGAAAAAAATCAAATACAGAAACACACAGAAAGAGAGACAACATAGTTAGTGGTCTGTGGAGAAGATGACCAACAGGAACAGTCTGGTTTGGTGTGATTTTTTTGGATGAAACAATGTTCTCACACAAGCAGAAACTTTTGTCTCAACATGCAAGCTTCTTACCCACCAAACTAGAACAAATGTTTGTTTCTCTCCTTTGTTATATATCAGTTTTCATAAAATTCCAGAAGACATGTTTGAATTCCAGTACACAATTAAAGAAATTTCAGCACTGCTGCATTCATAATCTTGCCGTCTTAATCACTTCAGATTTGCCAGTAATTCATTTTTGAAAGTAAGTAAAAATAAGTTTAAAAAATAATAATAAGACTTTTATGTGATCTTTATTTATAAACTTGCATATAAAGAAGCTTTGGGCCAACACCTCTAAGCCATGAATATAAGCAAGTAAAGGCATGATTCCTAGGTCAGAATAGTATGCAAAAAGCAGTTTGAGGGCATATATGCCTATTTACATAATTATATTTGAGTTAGACTGAGATAGTCATTCTGTAATTATACATATAGAAGAAATGTTTGCGGCGGAATAGCAAAAACCTATGTTGTGTATCCAATACGGAGGTTGTTATGATAATAACTTAATGGAATAATAGATATAATGTCAAGCTCTTACATATTGCCTTTTGTCACTAGATATCAAAGTAACTTACAAGAAGGCTGAGTTATTTTTCCTTTTTATTCAATAATCTACTGCTGATGTTAAGGAAAAAAATGCCAAGAGATCTCCGAACCTGAACTGGATGCAGGCAAATCTGGACAATCCTCCAGTGTTAAGACTGTTTTCAAATGTCAGCTAGTACAGCTGCATGAGGTTTACTGAACTACATGGACCTACTGGGTCTCCATCAACTTCTACTCCCATGCACAAGGCAGGATGTGCTGTGCAGTTGGTAAGTGGGTGCTCCAAGTGCAGTGCTCCATGCACTACCACAGCACATAACTGATGTTGTCCTCTTGCTGTTACGCAACAACAAAATAAGCTAAATTCTTTCATAATGAGCATAAATATCAGTGAAATCTGAAAAAGATGGTGTGTCCTCTAAGCAAAGCACTAGATGCAGAGACTTTTCTTCTGACACTATGAAACAACCCTCTCTAGGATTTGGATCTCTCCAGTTTATCAGTGTTGATGAAACAGAGTTAATTAAAACATGTTTCATCACTGCACAGATTACTTATCTGGAGAAGAACAGATTCATTCTCTAATGGCAAATTGCTTCATTTGTGATTCTCCAAGTTCTATTTAAATTTGCAGGCCCAAATTTAAAGTAATCTCTGAATTGTAATGGTATATTTTTTTCACATCTTTACAGAATAATTTATTGCCACAGCATCTTTTTGCATGCAAAAGTATAAATGGATTCAAACAGGCTGATTGTTGGTACTAAATGCAGTGATATGGAAGCAGCCATTTGAGTCCAGAAGGCTCTGCCCCACTTACTGCCAGGAAACAAGAAAGTAAAAAAGGACACAGCATATTTTAGAGCTACCCTGTCTCTTGCAGTCTGTTCCTATAACTGACCACTGTCTAAAGAAGTATTACGGGTCTGATCCAGCACAGATGTTCTTATGTTATCTCGGAAAAAAATGACATTACCTGTCCTTTTCTTTTTTTCCCCCCAGCTTCATGCAGTCAGACTTCTGACTGAGGCAGTTTACCACAGGGCTTGCAGCCAATGTTCTGGATGTAACAGGCTGTAACATCTACTCTGTTTATGAAACCCAACCTTGTTTAGCCTACAATTCACAAAGTGAATTCTAAATTTTAACAAAGTTAAGAAGACAGTATACACTATCTAATTAGGAGGGAGGGATTTTTTTAATTATTCATTCCTGCCAACTCTGTTTTGTTCCTTCAATTACAAAATTCCTCCCTCCTGGAGAACTGGAATTCCCCTCATTTAGAAAGGTACTTTCAAGAACACCAAAAACAAAAAAAAAAAATTACTTGCTTTTGAGGTGTGCAATAGCAAATGCCAGATGTAAATCTATGCATTTTGTCTAGTACGTGACTGATTAATGAAATACGTCCTTATATTTTATTAAAGTAATCAAGCAGAAACCCTGAAACTGAACCTTTGCATTTCAAAAGATCATAACAGTCTTTGAACTCAGGAGAAACAAGTAATGCTAGTGGTGGTGTATCCACACTCATGATGGTCTGAGGATACAGGCAAGGCAAGGTTTGGAGGTAAAGGTAATTTTTGAAAAGATGAACTATTATAATTGGAGAAAAATAAAATAAGCTGTCTTTCCCACAAATATTCTGTTAGCCATTATTTGGAATATATTACTGAAGGTTTAATTGGCGTGGAAAGACAGGATTTTTGGAATTTCAGCATTTCTAAACTAGCTGCTCTACTATGATACTTCCTGTTGCAAGAAGGGTGAAGATATCTACATGCAGAAAAATTAGAATATAGCATAATATTAAAAAATGTTAGTGTAGTGCAAGCATAATATTAAAAAATGTTAGTGTAGTGCAACCTTGGAAAAACTTCCCAAAATTTATAAAATCTAAGAAGAATTTAATTTATTTATTTTTTTTTTAATTATAGAAGATACTTTCTGTGAACAGTTCCCTGCTTTAGGAATTAGCTATTATAGGATCTTAGAATCACAGGATAAACCACTTCAAAAGGGACCTCAGGTCTCTAATCCAGCCTCCTGCTTCAGATGGGGTCAGCTATGAGATCAGAATGGGTTGCTTAGGGCTTTAACCTGCCAGGTCTTCAAAACCTCTGAGGATGGGGATTGCATAACTATCTGGGCAACCTTTTCAGCTGCCTGTCTCATAACACAAAAAGGTGTTCCTTATAACCAATGTGAATCCTGTTTCAGTATTCATTGTCTCTTGTCCTCCCACTATACAATATTGTGAAGAGCCTTACTCTGTCTTCCTGATAATCTCCTCATAGGCATGGGCAGGCTCTGCTATGTTCCCCCCTGAAATCTTCTCTTGTCCAGGCTGGACAAGCCTTAAGACCAATGAGATTTTTACCTTAGATTTTTATGAATAGTCATATCACTGGGCAGTGTTTTTTTCTGGAAAATAAGTCGCTTGCTTGCATATGCTGCCATTTAAAACATTGTAGCCAGAGTATGGGACAAGATGTCAGACTGTCTAAAATTTAAGACGAACAAATGGGTAGGTTGCATCATAATCATTCTTTGGTATACCAGCTGACAAGATTACCTGTTTTTACGTAAGCCTCATATTTATCTAGGTTTTTTATCTACTTGTGTCTAGGTCTTATGGTCTCCTAACAGTTTCACTGTCCTTAAAACTCTTTAAATGTCCCAGTAAATGAAAATGGGAAAATCTGATTTACCTATACCATAGCATATGGGCAAAATTTTGGATGGTGCACTGAAGGTTAAAGAGGGAATTATCTAAGTAAAGGTGTTGGATGAAAGCATAATAAAATTAATAGTGTCACAAGGGTACAACTGAAGTCTGGTTTTGGCATTATAATGCCTCACCTCAGTGCATGGAGCATGTTGCTAGTAAATCAGTTCTGTCTAGAAGACAAATTAGTTTCCTATCCCTGAAATGAGCTAGAAGGAAAAAAAGGCAGAAAAGAGAGAGAAATAAATTAATGTTGCTCCAACTTTTACTAGATTCAAAATATATTTTTCATTCTTTATCATTATTATTCCCATTAAAAGCAATTATAACACATTCTATTGCCATTTCATGGCATATTGCCAAGCTCCGGCATTTTCATTACCATGGTAAATTGCCAGATACCTAGAAACAGTAATGTGAAAACTGAGGAAAGGAGATGATGAGATATTTGCATTTCAGCTGTTTAAAAACATGCAAAGTGACAGTGATGTATGTTTTGAAATTTACAAAGTACCTTTGGAAAAAGCAACTCATTTCCATTTTAAAGGTATCATCCAAGCAAGTAGCATCATTACTGTGTTATACTTGGCGGGAGGAGGGGGGGGGGACGGGCAGGGAGTGAAATCAGATGGTTCTTTAAGTTCTCACTATGCTTTCCTCTGACCTTTTCCCTATTCTGATTTTGAAAGGAATTCCTTTCCCATTGTGGCAAATTAATGGCAATAACTTTGACACTTTATGCTATATTAAGTGCATGCTGCTTCTTGCTAGATTTCACAAACTTATTATTTAATCTGTCGTTAAACACAGGTACAACTTCCTGTTCTGAACAACTAAAATCCAAACAGAAGCAATGAGAATTGACCCAGTAACACAAAAAATAGGTCAATTTTTTAACCTATAATGTATTTGAAAGCTGTTGTTCAAAATGTTCACAATGTTGTTATGCAATTTGCATTAGAAGTTACTTTTCAAGTTCAACTAGTATCTTATTCTATATAAGAATATAAAACTTTTCTATGATCTATCTTACAAGTACAGAAGTTAATGAATGGTCACATTCCTTCTGAGATAAAATCCATCTCCAGAAGAAATAAGGAAATGTCATATACTCTAATAAAAAACAAAAATCCTGTCTGTTTAAGAACCAAAAATGTTTATTGTTTTTCACTCTGAGGACTGATCTGTTTGTCTGAAAACACTTCATGAGTTTCTCAAATATATTTGTATTCAAATCACAGTTTGTGACTTCTATGCATATTCTATGTGAATAACATGTACAAATTTAATTTCTGAATTTCATATAAACTAAACCCTGGATTAAATTGGCTTTAAAATTATAAAAAGAAAATCCAAACAACTAACTTTTAAAATATTACATAACATTATTTATCTTTTCCAGTTGTCTAAACACTGCATTTTCTCCCTCTTTTCTCCTACTCCCCTACCCTGCTTGGAACTGGATTTGGGAGATTCAGTTATCTCTCTTTATATGCTTTCTCTGCTAGCATTCTTCTTCTTCCAGCATTAACCAGGACTACCCTTTAGGATCCTATGGCTGGGAGACAGTGCTCCTACCTCATCATTAAGTTGTTTCTGATCTTTTCAAGGAAGCTCCTTAGTGACAGTAGGCTGGACCGGACCAAAGCAAGAACTCTCTGTATGTGCTACATACTGAACCGGAGTATGAGGATTCTTTCCAGAAAGCTGCAAAACCGGTAGGAAAACCTCTCACAGTCTGACAGTCCTTTCTTTTATTTAGAATACATACAGAGCAAACAAAGCCCTTCTCTTCACCGTCCCTGTTCCATATCACTTTATTTTCGGCATTACAGTCCCTACAAATGCAGCATTTACCTTTCACTCCAGACTAGCAGAATCGCAAGACCCAGTCCTACAGGTACTGCTCAGGGAGAACATCTGCACTAAGTGGAAACAATGTCATTCTAATTTTCTATTTTTGAATACAAATACCAAAATATCCCCAGGGTTTGTCATCTTTGAAAACAAATGTATATTAATTCTTAGGGAAATAATGTCAACAAAAATTATTTATAGATAGCTAGAATTAAGCTTTGGCTTCAGTACAACTAAAGTACTCATTTAGTACCTCTTTAGAGCAGCTAATTATTGATAACAAAACAGCAAAATAATGTGGTCTTATTTCCCCAGTTGGAAATACAATTACAACTCACATTCCTTTTAAGTTCTTCAGAATCAAATCAGGATTAGTAGTACTAACCAATTATTATAAATTAAAAGATTAAAATATTTCCATTGGAGATCATGCAGACTTTCATGTTTCAGAAATTATTACATTTTATTGTGTGTTATTCATTTATTTCACTGTATGGTACTGTACCATACACCCATCTATAACTCCAGACATCACTTCTCATAAGGATTGAAGTGCTCTCCTAATTTGGTATCATTTAACTTCTATTCCTGAAAGAAGGGAAAAACTGGAAGGGGCTTACTATGGAAGAGAATAACATTTTAACCCATGAATTCATTAAGAGTTCAGATTAATCCAGAAGACATTATTCTCCAGGAAAATGGTCCATTTCCTAAAAATCTTGAAGAAGCAATTTACTTTTATAACTCGGTAGAGACATTGCTCATTAAAATAAGTATTGCTTTGTTAAGATATGTGGAACTGAAGAGGAAAAGGGATCAGTAATGTACAGACAAGTATATAAAAGTGGCAGGAGTGACAAGTCTGGAAATACTAAAGGACTTGAATATCCTATTTAAAGGGAAATTCTGTTTTGCAAAAAAAGGCCTTGGAAGCCCCAGAGGACAACAAATTGAACATGAGCCAGTGATGTGCCCTTGTAGCAAAACACGCCAACGGCATCCTGGGTTGCATTAGGAAGACCAGCAGCAGCAGGTCAGGGGAGGTGATTCTTCCCCTCTGCTCAACATCAGTGAGACACATCTGGAGTGCTAGGTCCCATTCTGGGATACCCAGTAAAAGAAGGACATGGACTTACTGAAACAAGTCCAGCAAAGGGCCATGAAGATGGTTAAGGGATAGAAGCATCTGCCATAAGAGAATGAGAGAGCTGGGGCTGTTTAGTCTGGAGAAGAGAGGACTCAGGTGGGATCCTAATCGTGTGTATGAATATCTGATAGGAGACAGTAAAGAAGGCAAGAGTCAGTCTTTCCTCTGTGGTACCCAGTGAAAGGACAAGAAGCAATAGGCACAACTGGAATACAAGAAAGTCCGTTTATACATTAAGAAAAACTCTTTTTTGAAATGAATTTTGGATTCTTAGTTCCACAGTTGCATACATCTAACAGGAGAGATGGGATATTTTCCCCTCTTCTGTCTAACAACTCATTCTTTAGGAAGCTCAGAAGCAGGATCTAAAGCCCTTTAAAGCTGTAGATGACATACAATTTTTCACTTAGGATAGTTCTTTAATGATCAAACCAATAAAAAGTGGGGAATTGGGCATAGAAACTTGTCAAGAAATAAAGATGGCCTTCAGCGTGATGTAGAAAATTTTTTGGCACAATCATTGGCAGCAGTCACTTAGGATCATTTTACTAAAATAAAGTGGCTACAGTTTTTGACACACAAAACTTTGTGTGTAGCTGCGGGGGGTGGAGGGGTGAGGGTGGGGCGGGGCGAGGTTCTGGATCCTTGTACAGGATACTAAATACTTGAATGCTGAGTCACCATTTGAGAGATTTTCGGCTCTGGCCCAGCTCAGTAATTACTTGGTCCAACAATTTTCATTTTGCTTTGTTTTGTCTCCTAAAGAACTTTTTAAGATCTTTTTTTAGCAGTTTTAATACTAAGGTCTTCAATATCCATCCCAACTACTTTATACCATCTTGCTGTTTGATTTTTCAGATTTCATATTTGTTCTGTGTTTATATTTATTGTTTTGGCAACTACTTTCAACCATGTATATAACATCTGTTTTTATCTTTGGATCATTCATCTTAATTTTACTTTGACTTGGCTTCCATCCAGCTACAGTTGTCAGGGGTAATACAAATCCCACCTCAGTAATTCTACAGGATTTAGGGTTCTCCCACAAATATTCTATAGACTTAAGTGGATTTGTTTCCTTCATCCTCTCTACATCTTCTTCTTTCTCAGCTTTAGATCAAATTTGGAGAATGGAGAAAAGTATATTAGATATATATGGCTCGCTATGGTCCCTGAGCCTCAACAATCTCATTTTCCTACCAGTTGTTCATCAGTTTCTTCTGTACTAGCTCGTTTGACTGTTAAAGAGGATCTGCTACCTGCTTCAAGTCTTTCTCACTAAAACAGGACTGTGAACAGCACTCGGTTTATGCAAGACACAAAATACCAGAATTCTTTGGTTTATGTAGAAGTTTTCTGCTGTTATTTGCAATTAGGTCTTAAAAGCTGTAATGAAACAGTGTCTTTATTTAACATCGTTTCTACCTCGGCAAATGACTGGTTGCATTCAGATTTTATTTTTCAATTTATAAAGGCATTAGGAGTTACTATTAGAAAGCATTGAAAATTTGGTATTGAAAATCACATAGAAGGTAAAGGTTGGTTTGAAGAAAAAAAACCAATAGAAACACAGTTTAATGTATGAAACTACTGTACTCACCCTTTTCAGAATAAAATTAATCTTTCAGAACCTTGTTTTTATTTGTATTATATATATCAAAATTTTAATGAAAGATTTCAATTTTACAAAAGTGCTGCCAACTGAATGGTTTGCTTCTAAAATCTGTAAACGAATTCTTTGTCCCATTTCAGAACAAAAATGTGGATCTTATGGAATACTCTATACAATGAAAAGAAATTGCCTTTATTTATAGATGCTGGTCACTATCTGGAAAGTTCATATTCATGTCAGTCCTTGTCTTACTATCTTTTCTATGTTAGTTTTTATATTAAAAAATAAAACTATTTGATTAAGTGTACTCTAGAAATTAATGAATTAATCTGATCCTGTATTGCTGTACAGTTTGCACTGCGATTTACACATTCTGTGGTAAAATTTATCTTTATTTCATTGCTGGCATTCAGCTTCTTTGTGAACCTACTTTGCAATACATTTAGAGACAAATACAGAATAGAACAATTCTTGTCAGTCATTTGCATTTTTTAAATTCCATGTCTTATAACGGAGGCTCTGCATGCCTGAGCACACCATCAACTGTTCTCATTGCTAAGTAAAAAAGAATTTGAACATGTCTGAAGTCCTACTGAATTCACCTGTTCCATTTTGCTTTACAAGGGCAGTTAAGATTGCCAATGTCATAAATAAAATGCACACAAAAGCATTTAAGTGGTTTCTTGATTTCAGCCAACAATAATTTTTAATCATTTGAAGATTCCCTTAGTTTACAATATTCCATCTGCTAATTTTTCAGGTGTACATGAAATGCTATGTAAAATATTTATCAACTTACTAACATCTAATTTCTAATAAGATGAGTATTCCTAAAGGTTATGCTTTCTTTAAAATACTTTCTCCATTACATTAGAGGTTTTTGTTTACATTTCCAAGGGACTGTATTGACAATTTCAAATTATCCTATATTTGACAAATATAATTTCAAGCACCTTTCCAAGTTTTCTGCCAAGTTTTCTTGTAGAGTTACTGATAGAAATGGCTTCCTGGAGTTTGTGATATGGGGGGGTTTAACCTTGTTTTGATACCTGTTGAGCATATGACACCCAGGAATGCTGGTATAGAGCATTTATTCATTAAACTCAAGAGTTTGGCATGTTTTCCCCCATAATATTTCCCCAAAACATGCCATTTTGAAGAAAAACCTGTGAAAATTCCCTGTGCATGAGCTAGCATGAGAAATCCCTAATATTTTTATTAAAGAGATCTACTGGTCCCTGGTAACTTCTGACAGCAGAAACTTTAGTATGCTTCATGCCTAAAATATCTCAAGGGGAAATCAAAATTAATTCAGTTAATTTTGATTATAGAACCATAAAATGGTTTGGGTTGGAAGGGACATTAAAGATCATCTAGTTCCAACCCCTCTGCAACAGGCAGTGATGCCTTCCACTAGACCAGGTTGCTCAAAGCCCCATCCAACCTGGCCTTGAACACTTCCAGAGATGGGGCATCCACAGCTTCTCTGGACAACCTGTTCCAGTGCCTCACCCCTTCACAATGACTAATTTCTTCCTTATATCTAACCTCACTCTACCCTCTTTCAATTTAAAGCCCTTACCTCTTGTCCTGTCACTACATACCTTCATAAAAAGTCTCTCTGCAGCTTTCTTGTAGGCCCCCTTTAGGCACTGGAAAGCTGCAATAAGGTCTCCCAGGAGCCTTCTCTTCTACAGGCTGAACAACCCCAATTCTCTCAGCCCGTCTTCACAGGAGAGGTGCTCCAGCCCCCTGATCATCTTCGTGGCCCTCCTCTGGACTTGTTCCAACAGGTCCATCTCCTTCTTATGTTGGGGGCCTCAGAGCTGAAGGCAGCACTCCAGGTGGGGTCTCACAAGAGTGGAGGGGGAGAATCACCTGCTGGGCATGCTTCTTTTGATGCACCCCAGGATACGGCTGGCTTTCTGGGCTGCAAGTGCACATTGCTGGGTCATGTCATTACCTAAGTGTCTCTTCGAATAAGAAATGGATCAGTCCCTCTGCAGATGTAGCAGATCATAAATTAATTATTCAGTATCAAAATTCATGTGACAATTGGCTTCTGTTATGCAATATGCATAATTCATAAAACATCTGTTCTGTGTTTTTATATTTAAGAGGTACAAAGTGCAAAGGTAGAAAGCGTTAAGTGGGTATATAGGAATGTTTTATTTCATATCACTTCTTCTCCCACCCTGTTCAATAAGGATTAAGGAAACAGCCATGTAAAAATTTATCCTATATATGTATTTTTTGATTGGTTTGCCATGAAAATTTACTAGCTGATAATTCATTTTTTGATCATAGCCTCAACAAATTATTCAAGGATGGACACCATGGGTCCATTTAGCAGCAAACAAAATGCAAAATATCCATTAATCATATCATATATATTTTTTTTATATGTATAAAGTTGTAAGTATAATTTTCTTTGTTACGTGTGTGTCTGCAGTTAAGTATATGTGCAGGCATATATATGTATGTTTATGTATATGTATAGATACTTTGACATTACAGTGAAAATCAGGAGTAATTTCCTCTGGACATTCTTTTTCTCTTGGTCTAACTAGTGCTTAAAGATACCCTAGCTGTAAGTCTTCAGGACCAAGAAAAACTGCCTGATATTCAGAACATCCCAGTTGAGGGTGTTTTATTAAATTGCACAATAAGCAAAAAGAACATGGTCTCTGATCTCATAACTACTATTCAATGAGAAATAGTATTCATGTAGTTGTTTAACCCTTCCTGAATGTGAGGTGCCCACCAAAACTGCTCTATCACTCCCCTCCTCAACTGGACAGGGGAGAGAAAAGTATAATGAAAGTCTCATGGGTTAAGATAAGGACAAGGGAGATGACTTCAGCAATTAATGTCACAAGCAAAGCAGACTCAGATTGGGAAAAATAGCTTAATTTTTTACCATTCAAATCAGAAAAAACACCTTCCATCCCTTCTTTCTGGGCTTAATTTAGTTCCTGATTTCCCTACCTCCTCCCCTGAGTGGTGCAGGAGGATGGGAATGGGGTTACAGTCAATAATTCATCACATCTCTGCCACTCCTTCCTCCTGACACTCTTCCCCTGCTCCAGCATGGGGTCCCTCCCACAGGAGACAGTTCTCCATGAAGGCTGCTGTTCTACATGAACTGCTCCAGTGTGGGTCCTTCCCACGGGGTGCAGCCCTTCAGGAATGGACTGCTCCAGCAAGGGTACCCCACAGGGTTACAAGTTCTGCCAGCAAATCTGCTCTAGTGCAGGCTTCCCACGGGTCACAGCCTCCTTCAGGCATCCACCTGATCCATCATGGGGTCCTCCACAGGCTGCAGGTGGATATCTGCTCCACTGTTAACCTCCATGGGATGCAGATGGATATCTGTTCCACCATTAACCTCCACAGCAGGGGCACAGCCTGCCTCACCATGGTCTTCACCACGGGCTGCCAGGGAACCTCTGCTCTGACACCTGGAGCACCTCCTGCCCCTCCTTCCTCACTGACCTTGGTGTCTGTAGATTTGTGGCTCTCACATACTCTTACTCCTTTCTCCTGCTGGTGCAGATTTTTTGAATTTTTTTTCCTTCTTAACATGCTATCACAGATGTGTTACCACTGTCACTGATGGGGTCAGCCTTGACCAGTGGTGGATCCATCTCAGAGCCAGATGGCATTGGCTCTATTTAACTTAGGGGAAGCCTCTGACATCTTTTTACAGAAGCCACCCCTGTAGTCCTCACACTACCAAAACCTTGTTTGCAAACCCACCACAATTCACATGCGAGGAAAGCTGTTTTTTCAAATACTGCTCTGGTCTTGAAGAGGATAGTGAATTGAAATCTCATTATAGTGGTCACAAGTCTATCCAAATGTAATGCTGCTTCCATGATTTCATTTAACTTTGACTCTGAACTTAAATGAATTACCAGAAAGAAATGTTTAAGTTATATAAATGCTATTGAAGAAAACAATGTGCTGAAATGCAGAAGAAAATAACAAAACCTGAAGATTTTGGTAACGGTAAAAAGGAATTAGAAAAAACATTTAAATAATCTCCAAAAAGGAAAGCATATTTTAGTTGACCAGAAATTTTAATCCAAATACATCTACACATTTTTTCAGACATACATATTGAAAATTTATAACAGACTTACTCTTCAAACTTGCTGTTAAAACACAGGATACTGAGATTAAGAGAAGAAACACAAAATAGTTAAAGGTTATTACTTGATACAAATCAAATGCCTATCATTATAGGTACATAAGAAAACTAATCTCAATGCATATGAAAACTAAGTTTTCTATCTTCTGGATTTAGACCAAACTTATGAAGCATTCTGAAAGGTTTGAAAGATATTGATAAGCTTTAGCTTGTACTGTGACACTAAGAAAGTGATGAAGACTCATGGCCTGGAGATCCACATTTTGTTGCCATCCTAGAACAGGAACCATCTTTGAACTACTCAGTTCACATTATTTGCCACATCTTGCTGCAGGCCAGTGGGCAACTCAGTGTTGGACAACATGCCTTGTCCTCAAAACAACTGTTAGACTCAAGCATAAGGTCTGGCAACTTAGCATTTCCTAATGTCAGACACCTACAGATTCAGAGAAACTTCAGAAAATAGATGTAGAAGTTTCTCCCATTACAATTAAGAGCTATGAGCCATAGTTTCTCCATCAATTCAACCTTTTTTTTTTTTTCCAGTGAAAAGAGGATAACTGCATCTACACTATTCCGTCCCCACTAAAACATACACGACTCAGTACCATGATACATTCTTTGCTTACCAAATACAAAGCTATGTTTCTCTTTGATGAGGCAAATACTAATTTCACAGAACCAGTGATTCCTGACAGACTTGTTATGACCAATAAGTGTGTTTATCAGTAAGCTACATGACTGCTATGACTGTTAATATGTGAGTAAAAGCTTTTGTCTAACTGGGGAAAAGATTTCAGCAGCAAATTAATCACTTTTATTCACAGAAATATTTTCAGAGTTTGAACTTTCATGTGACCAAGTCCCAGGGTTGGATTAAATGAATCTGACATAGTTGTGTTCAGAGAAGTTTGTTTCCCAGCTGCAATTTCTTTTGAAGAGATTTCGTCCACTAATAATGACAGCCATACTGTACAAAGGCTAATAATTCTTTTTTTTAATAAAAAACTACCGTGTAGCTCATCTGCTTTACCACTTTAAAGTGAACCTTATTCACTTTAAAGTCTAAGGTTCAAATTATTCCTTAGAATGTGGAATGGAAAAAATGGAGATGGCAGAAAAAAGTTAATTTTCAAGAAACCAAACTAATGTTCCATAAATGCAGGGGATCATGCAGATAAGGCCATGGAATCCATGATCTCAACACGGAAAAGAATATCTGAAACACTTCACACCTGTGGACAGGAAGTCTTTTATATTCTTAGTGAAATCTTATAGTCAAATAGACCTGCTGTTAAATGGAGTAATTTCTACTACAAGCAAGGTCCTAATAAATCTTCAGTATGTGTGCCTGGTGATGGAGAGAGACTCTTGGCTGACTCCAGCTGCCATTCCTGGGAACAGAGGTGCACACCCCAGCTGGTGAGATTCTTTCCAAGCTGAATATGGGATCCAACAGCAGCCAGCCCATCTCCATGGCACCCTGACAGAAAGTTTCATGGAGTCAGGATCAAAGGTGGCAGAGATACACATGCACATCTTTTGTGCAAAGCAGAGCATGTCTTGAACAAGAAAGATCAGAGACCTGATTCTGAGGTTCCTACATTGCAAACTGCTATCCACCAGACTATGTTTTCTTCAAAACAAATATTACAATCTGTTTGACAGATGTGTTGAGAGTGCTTAAAACTTTTCAAGCAGTAATAACACAAGCAATTTCTTGGGTAGTTAAATCTGACATAGTAAACCCAGAATTTTTGGCTCAATACCTCCCATATTCTGAAAGCCTTAAATTTCTGAAGGGAGCCAAAATGACTTTAGAAGTAGATGTTTGAAACTAAGTCTGAATAGTTTTTTTCTTATGTGGGAAGTATGTGGTGCTCAAAGCAGGCCCACATCTGGATCTATCAGGCATTATTTTGATTATGAATGTCAGCAGCAATGAGGAAGCATCCCACAAATGTGGATAAAAGAGGTTTCCAAGGAGAGGGAAGTTATCTTAGGACCTACCCCAAGGTGATCAATGTAACCATAGAGTAAGGTTTAGTCAGAATAAGATCATAAGTGGCATAAGAATGAAGAAAAATCAGTAAAACTGAATGTAGTCAAAGCTTTTTAAAAGGATTTTCAAACATGTTAAGGAGGAAAATTCTAATTGTGATGGGATACTTCCAGGAGCAATGAGCTCATTCCATAGAAATAAGACTCATATGACCTTTCCTGTGAAGTCATTCATCCAGTATAAAATGCTTCAATGAGAGTTTTTTCACCCTGCACTAAAGTATTCAAACAGTAGCAACAACCAGAATTACTGAACTTCAATGTGAGAAATCTGTTATTTGTGGAGTAGTAAGGAAAGTTGTTTCTCCAATTACATTCATTGCAGTCCTGCAATCCTGGTAAGGTCATGGCCTAAAAATCCCAATATCTTTAACGTAGAATCCTGAACATGTATTTACTCTAGAGTAATCTAATGTTTTATAACTGCAGTCAATCTACAATGCATTCTTTGAAATTTAGTGATTTTAGCAGTATAATGTAAATCGTTAACTTTTCAGGTTTTGCTAAATTGTTTAAGATTAATTAATAAATAGCAACTGTTACTGAATAACGAAGAAAGCAATGTAACACTTCCTTTTAAAAGCCTTTTTTCCCAAAATCCTTTCTAACATCAGTGAGTTTTCTGAACAAATAAGGATGTTTAAGAAGCAGAATGGTGTTAAATTCAGTTGCACTGGGAGTTAGAAGATGAGAGAAAACACTGAAAAAGAAGAAAAGAGAAAAAAGTAGAAGAAAAACAAATTAATTACTGTGTTTCTAAAAGTCTCAAACAGAATTATAAAAGCTAGAAAATCTGAAGAAAGCAATTGACAGCTGGTGGTGCTTATTTAACCACTCACTACACCACTATATTGCCATCACCTATTGTTATGATCAATGGTATATTATTATAGATCTGCTCAGCAACTGGGTGTTCTTGGAACATTTAGCATCAGGCAGGCTGTTAATTTAAAAATCCCCCAGACTGTTGGGTTTGGGGTTTTTTATCATAGCATAGCAACCAGTTATCCAGAGTTGACTTAATGCTATATTGATGGTTCTTTCATTTCTGCGTATAAATAATGTGCATTTCTTTGATCACTGAAAACTGTTGGGTACTTTAAAATTTGTGACAAGCTTTAAATACCTAACAGCTTCTGCACCTTGTCCTATTTTGTTCCTGTCACTGTTACTATACACATACTGCATTAAGTGGCATACCTTACTCAACTGATCAGAGGACAAGTGTTGAAATGCACTTGCCTTTTAATAATACCCATTTGAAGTGTAGAAATCATATTCAGATTTCGATGCAATAACACAAAGATTTATGAAAATCTGAATATATGGAACTTAATCAACATTACATTCAGTTATATTTGGCTCACGTTAGGAAAGCAGAAAAGAAGAAAAAGCAAAAGGAATCTCTACAGTCATTATCACTTGCTTTTGTCCCCTGGCCTAGCTTAGAGACACTCTAGCTCAGTGACTAAGTCTTTACTCTGTCTTCCCATCTCTCCTTTTCTCTTATACCAAATGTAAGGAGATGAAGAGAATGGAACTGGCTACCCAAGCTTTTGTGGCAGTAGGAAGAAGCTTAAGGTGAACTTTAATACATTTCTTAGAGCATAAATGCCAGAGAAAAGGAATGAGCCCATGCCCTGAACAAAGCAGCTCCTTTCTTTGCAGAGCTAGTAGACAAAACACATGATACCTCTGTCATGGAGAGAATTGGCTTACTATGTACAAATAAAAATGTACCCTTTCCAGAAGCCCATACACATTCTTGATCTTTACAAATCAAGTCCTGTTTGAAATTGCTACTTTATAGAATAAGGAAAGGAGTTAGTATCCCATTTCACATCTTAAGAGTTCTCTCAGTTCGTAAAGGATTCCATGTGTTTCTTCAATCATCAGAATGCTTTTACATATCATGAATTGAGGTTATAGGGGACAAAAGAATAGATGCCATTTATGTCATTGCTTCTTTGAACTGCTAGGAAAAGCAAACCTTCTCTCCTTTCAAAACAAAATAGAAACTAAAATAGTTACTCATTATTTAACTATCATTGATATCAGCCAGCAATTTTGGAGATAAATGTTCAACCATAAATTTCAGGTCTGTTTCCACCTCCTCTCCCCTCCCCATCCTGCAATAAGATATATGCCCCTTACAGCTTTAACCTTGAGATGAAGGCAATTGTTAGTACAGTGCTGTGTCCAGTACTGGGCTCCTCTGTTCAAGAGAGACAAAGAGCTACTGGATGGGATCGGGTGGAGGGCTATGAAGAGGATTAGGGTACAGGAGCATCCCCCTTATGTGGAAAGGCTGAGAGAGCTGGGCCTGTTTATCCTGGAGAAGAGAAGACTGAGAGGGGATCTTAGCAATGCATACAAAGAGGATGGGGCCAGGCTCTTTCCAGTGGTGCCCAGTGACAGGACAAGGGGCAACGGGCACAAACTGCAACACAGGAAGCTCCACCTGAATATGAGGAAGAACTTCTTTGAGGGTGACAGAGCACTGGAACAAGCTGTCCAGAGAGGGTGTGGAGTCTCCTTCTCTGGAGACATTCAAAACCCATCTGGACACGACTCTGTGCAACCTGCTGTAGGAGAACCTTCTTTAGCAGGGGGTTGGACTAGATAATCTCCAGAGGTCCCTTCCAGCCCTGATTGTTCTGTGATTAGTAATTACTATCTGCTTCCAGTAGAATTATATCCTCTGACTTTTCACAGTAGGCCTGGTGCCCCTCTCTGTTACCACTTCAACATCACTGATCGAATACCCCTGCTTACATGTTTTTCACGTAAAACAGAACTTGAGAATTAGGGCTGACATGTCTGAAAGGCTTACAATAAAATGAAAGTCTAACAAAAACCACACCTTGATAAGCAGTCATTATCACTGTTTCATCTGTGAGAAGAGTAGACTTCTATCAGGTGCAGTACACAGCTTTTAGTTCCATACTTTGGTCTGAACTACCCCACAGGGAAATTAATGTACAGGTTTCAACAGCCCATCAATCTCACTCTATGGGAGCTTTGTCTTGAACTGGGTAAGGCAAGCCCAACACTACCTGCAAACATCAATGAGTAAGAGAATAATGCCAAATAAACAGAACTTCAAAAGTAAAATGCGATGAGTTTTTAATAAATTCACCCAGATTCCAAATTGCAGTTTATTTTGACAAAGGTGGAAATAATTACCTGCTTAATTAGCTTCACTTGAAACAGCCTTAGTAAGGTGTTCTGATACTATTGTGAGCAGTCTTGTATAAGTATTTAGAGAGACATATTTAAATATTTATTTATTGGAATGTAACGCTATCATCTGTTAATGCAATGTCATAAAGTGGTAAACAGAACATCAGAAACATATTTATTATTATAATAGCACAGCAGTAACTAGTAACTTTTTCAGTATCCTCCAGTAGCACATTCAACACATAGGCAGAGCAAACCTAAGTTTCGTTCTTCTTAATGCTACTACACCTCACCTGAAAAGGGTAAAAGTATCCTAATCAGTAATCAGCTGATTTGCAAATTAGGCTCTGCCAAAAAGTATTTTTTCACTAGTACTTAAGTACACATCTATTTAAATTCCTGTTCTGCCCCTGTTTTGTGCTCTCACCTGTTTTGGCCCTTGCATACTCCATGAAAAAAATACCAAATTACTACAAACCAGCTCTAAAAAAGCCCATATGCACCTTGGAAAACAAAACTAAAAGAGTACCCCAAACGCTCTTCGCAAGGTGAAGACTGCCCCAAAACTTCACACAGAGGCCATGGCAAGGTATGAAACAGAGTGTCAGTGGTAGAAAGAGCGCTTAAAAAAAAGCCTGAGTACCAACTTTATATTTTTGTCTAGCAGAACTACAATTTTTGGTGCCAGGAACAAGGTCATAAATATAACGTTAAGTCATTTGTCATTTGTATGACAAAATAGCGTGGGCCATTCCAATCAGAGATAGGTCTGAACAGCATTCAGAAAGCACAGGCTTGTCCAGTAGTTGTTTATGAGTTCTTATGATAGTTTTCATCCAGGGACAGATGTACAAATCATGAAAGGCTGAATTGCTTAATTCATCATCAACCTTAAGGGCCTTTCAAAATTTGTATTACCCTCCAGTTATGGACTTTAGCATAAAGATGTCTTTGAACTTGCCTTATATTATTTTTTCTCCAATTATTAGTCTGGAAGCAAAGAACCACAATTCACTTACTTTATCATCCAGTATGGATACACTGCAGGTAAAATACAAGCTGCAATAAGCATATAAATTATGGAAAGGCTTGAAGTCCAAACATGCACACATAGGAGACTGATTCTGTGCCATATATTCAGAAAAGCTCCACTTGTGTTAGCTTCTGTTTTGTCTGAGCAAGAATGGAAGGAACAGCTTGTATATATCATAAATTCAGCCCCACAATAGTGTTTTATTGAACAGTCTTTCTTCATCTTTCTCATACCCTATGTATACTGTAACAAGAACATAGTAATCAGAAAGAAAAGAAAAAGCATTGATGCAGAGTATATTATATGACCCACTGTATGTAATTGAATAGTCGTGCCTTTAAAAGCCAAAGAAACTCAGACAAGTGTCTATAAACATTTAGTTTATGTTTTTGTTTCAGTTAAAATGATGTACATTGTGATTGCACATTTGGCTGTCCTAATTAATAGTGCTTCAGTAAACAGTTTCAGAAAAGATTGTTTCGTTTCTCTCTCACTGGTACTTACAAAAAGGTACAATCTTGCAATAGAATCAGGACAGCAAAAGGACAAAAAAAAAGTAGGGTACATAAGAGGTTGTCTTCAAGCAAAGTCTGAAAAACATACAATGGCAAGTCAGATTTGCATGGCTCCAATTGTGCAGAGAAGTATTCAGGTGAGATCAGGAACAGCCCAGTATATTTTCTAGATTTTAACACTACTGTAATATATATTCCTATTATAAAATTTCCTACAGGCAATGGAAGCAGTGATAATGATAGTAATTTTGTATCCCAAGTGAGTAGCAGCAACTGCCCTTCTGGAGTCTATTTTTTGTTTTTGTCACAAGAACTCTAATGAAAAGGCTTTGCTTTAAACTGCTGACATTTTTAGCTAAAATCTATTGTGATCAAATGCCAGAAAGAGCTGAGACTCAAAAGAATCATTACAGTAAGATTATTACCATCTGATTCAAAGGCATCTACTTGTAGCCTAGTTATTAGTCCATCTGTTCTACTCTTATTTATTGAGACAGGGAAATATATTCCAATTCTAATTCACACGTAGAGCCTACTGCCTTAAAAAAAAAAAATGTTCCACAAAATGCAAGTATGGCTTAAATATCAGGAAAGGAATTAATTTGTGAAGAGACAGAGGAATGAAAAGGGTTTGGGAAATTTCCGTCACTTTGCTTAGTAAATGCAGGAAGGCATAGCTGAATATGATATGTTCAAGTGCCCAACCAGTCCACAGGAATGTTACAGCGTAAAAAAAACCCCAAACCTGCAGTTGATGAATGAGATATAGAAAGCCAATGTTTTTAACCAGCTGCTTTTCAAGCATTAGAGGCTTTCAAAGAAACCTGTACCACTGAAGTTGGTTTAAGTACATCTCTCTGCGGTGACGGTCTCATCACCTTTTGAGAGCCCATCATTTTTCTGAGCAAAATTATTACAAACATACAAAGTGGAAAGACCATTCATTTGGAATTTACTCTACGTGATCTCTGAAGCCTACACAGGTTGTGAAGGAAGGCACAATAAAACCTGTAGTAAACAGCTCAGAAGGCAACTTCTCTCAGTAACTGCCTGAAAGAATCCCCAAGGTTTCTATTACAGTTTTCCCTGACCTTTAGCTAAAGGCCCCTTCTATTGATTGATTTCTTTTGCTGGTCCCTTCCCTGGGTGGTTGTAGTAGATGAATGGACTTAATTTTACAGCAGTTGTGCATGATGGAAGTCAGTAGGGTTGAAAGCAAAGATATTGAGCTATCTATGCTCATATGCAAATAATTATGAACTAATCTGCTATCTACAGTATTTTACTTGTGTAGCATCACATTTTGCAGACCTATAAAGAACTAAGTCAACTAAAGTCAACTAAATTGCTTTGCTGTTTTTTAGTTTAATCACATTATAATTTTTATACTATACCTTTCTGAGCTCTTGGGGCTGGACCTAAATTATTTCAATATGTGTGTTATTTTTAAAAGTTTGACTATTAATTTCTGGTCCGTCACTGAATCCTCTGATGACAGTGTACTCAGCTCATATTTGAAAAAAGGACAAGTGTCACTTCAGTGTTTCTGGCAGAACTGCAGAGGATAATGTCTCTTCTCCACAGGGCTTGTCCATCTGCTCCCAGTGTGACCAGAGAACTCTGCGAAAAGACTGCTGAGCTTTCTTGGGAAAGCCAGCCTCAAAGCTACAGGAATATGACACATGATGCTAAAATTCGTCAAGATTCCTGACAATACATGCTGAAGGAATAGCTGTGCTGCAGGATCCACCAGTATGCTAGGCTCATGTGCAGGTGTACAAGTTTGCGTATGCACACAAAGCACGTCAGAGTATTTTTAATGGAAATCTGCACATAATTCAGATGTTTGTATTAATATAAACAGAAAAACTATAACTGGAAGTTGAGGATATCTCTGATATACATCCTGTATTTTCTGAGCTGTTCTACAGATGGTTTTGTGTTTTGGGGAGGGAACTCCAAATCATTTAACTGTCACAGAGCACCACAGTGCTTCAAAGGCAGCATATTTAGCTCAGGGCTTCCAGCTCTCCACATACATCTCTCATCCATTCCTGGCAATGGTAAGCACAGCACAGGTGGAGCAGTTTCCATTGCTTTAGCCATCACTTGCACAAAGATATTCTGTGGCATTATACTACAGTTCCAGTTCAAGGGCAGTTTCTACTCCTCAGAACGTTCTTAGAAGAGGGTCTTTTTTCCATGATATTTCAATAAACACAGGATGGCTGTGAGTAGCCGGTGATCTGGGAGCAGGTCCAAGGAATCTGGAAGCAACTAGAAGTCAGAGCTTCCCATGAAAAGAAGCCAGTCATTACAGAGATGTCCAAGAAGCCTTTTCTTGTCATGACTTGCCATATCATGGCATTCAGGTTAAGAGATCACAGCAGTCCAGGAGCAAGTAAATGGCTTTTTCTTGGACCATGTTAAAGTGGAAAAAACCCAAATGAAATCATAATTAATTACTGAAAGGCTTCATTAAAACTTTTGTGAAGGGAGAATGTCCTCAAAGGGCTCATTAGGCTTTCTCTGAATCACAGCTGTGAAACCAGAATATTATTGACAGAAATAAAGAAAAATACAACAGAACTGAACACCCAATTAATGCTGTGAATAAAATAATTCTCTTCCCCTACAGGGATCTTTCAAAAAAGATTATCCTTCAGAAACCTTTTTAAAATTATAAATATATATATAACATACACATACACATCTAAGGCTTATATATTACAGTGTAAGAAGAACACATAAATTTTCTTTCTTCCATGTATATATATATGTACAGGACTGGAGATAAGTCAAGGGAGTTAGACTGCTGAGTGAGTCTTAAAGTGTCCAGGGGGCTGAAATGAATAAGTTCAGAACCTTCTAAAAGGTCCTGGCTAAATCACTTTAAATTGTAAAATTATTCTGCAAGTATTTCAAATGAAGGTTTTCAGTATGTCTTGTACTTTTGCTGTAACTGGAAAGAGAACAAAATCTATCCCCACCCCCTACCCCACTTCTGGAATGCTGGTATTTCTATTTTTCATGTAGAAGAAGCAAAAAAAATTGTGATTAATATAAAAATAAAAAACAACAGAAGAACCGGGGGGATGGAGGGGGGGGGGGGGGGGCGGGGCGTGCAAAGGGAGGAGGGAGCAGGTTTGAAAACAAGCCAAGAATTCCCAAGCCTCCAGCCCTTTCCCCTCTTCTTTCTGGCAAGCTTTCATCTGTCCTGTTCCTCTCTTTCCATTCTTGGCTGTTTAGTCTGGTTGAACATAGCTTGTCTGCTCCGATTCATTCTTGATATTCATTGTTCTTTTCTTACTTCATTACCTTCTTTAGAATTAATTTTTCCCTAAACAGCAACAAGGTATCAAGAGACAGCAGCAAGCTCAGGAAGAAAAGAGCTTATTGAGTAACTCACAGCAGGGAGTCAGCAGCCAGGTCGCCATGCTTATGTAGCCCTATAAAATGGAGTATGGCTGAATACAACTGGGGATGAAAAAGGACATGCACAAAACAAGATAGGTCAGGAATAAAAATCCTTGCAATCCAAAAGGTCTCCTTTTGTACTCAACTTCAGCCACTCTTGGCAGGCATTGCAAGGGCGCCAGGCTTTCAGTTCAGTTAAGGCTTGACATTCTCTTGGTAATTTCAAGTTTATTGTGCCCTTGAAAAAGTTTGGAACTTAAGCATGGAAAAGTCTCACAAGCTAATCCAGTAGCAAGCAGGAAAACTAGCTAAAACTCTGCAATTATAATGATTATAATATTGGGCTGCCTCAGTGAACTCTGGAGATGGAGACACAGAAAAAAAGGCAGAGTAGAGGAATATTGCACCAGATTGCTCTTCTATTTACTGAAATCAAGACATTAGTAAATCAGAAACACAAAGTTAATTTTGACTTGGACAAGATTATCTCCTACTGATTGCAACATAAAACAGTCACATTGTTTTATAGCTCAGGTGATCACAGAAAAACATGAGAAACAGCAGTTGTAGTAAAGAATATGCTTTTAGAAAGTCACATAGCTGTAACACGTTATGATGAGAAGAAAGTAAAAACAAAATCCTAAAGGTATTATTCATAGTCTTAACTAAAATCTCAAATTTAACTCAGGAAAATCAGTTACAGAAATTATGCCACCTCCAGTTCTGGCTCTGAGGACATATGAATTGTACCAAAAAAATAATTGTTAAAGTAAACCTGTATCATAAAAAACAGTAACAAAGTGGTCACTACCACATTGTTCAATGAAGCAATTTTGTAAAGAAATGGAGGAAAAGTTGTGTGTTACTTGTGGAGTGTGGTAGCATCTTAGATAGGAATTATGTTCAACACGTTTGTGTCATATTGTATGTGATGGCATAAAAATTGTGGTATATATTGATGGTGCTTGTAGATCAACATTAATCCTATTTAAAACATTCTTTTAAACTCTCTATGCTTGCCTTCTCCCAGTTTTACATCATCTTCAGCCTTTTAAAATGCTTTTTTATTGGGCACCTAGCTCAATTACACACTTTTTGAATAAAAAGAAATAATATTTACTAAAAAGATATCTATATTGTTGCAGGTACCTTCATAAGAATTAAACTATGCTATAATGTTTCAAGTTGATTCATAGAGCCAACTCAAGAAATACAATAGCTTTATCTGTGATTAAAATTGAGTATAAAATCTAATTATCTCACCTGAAGGGTGAAAAAAAAAAAAGTAAGACAATACTTCCATCTGTAGACTTTTAATTCCCTAATTAAAAAATAGAAGGGCTTTCTAATTTAATCATCAAATGGTACAAGGAAAACAAGACTTGATAGCTCTGATAATTAACTCTTCATAACTCATTGCTACCAGGCAAAACTAACAATACATTAGAAAATGTCTTTTGTCATTGTAGGACCAGTAATAAAACGGCATAAAAACTTAGAAAGCATTATATCATGGCCCAGTGTCAGCGGGTTGACTTCAGCTGCTTGGGAGAACTACATTTTAACTTCATTGTTGAAAGGTGTCAGAATCTGACCACAAGAAAAGCCACCCAGAACTCTCTTGCATCAAATTCAATTCAAGGATCTGGTTCTCAACAGTGCTGTAAGAGTCAGTTCTACAGCTAGCAGTTGGAGATCCAGGGTAAACTCGTAGCCCATCACTTCACTGAAGTTGTGCTGAAAAAATAATCATTTCAAACTGACTGTTTTCCTATCCTGCCTCCAGATCTGGAAATAATAAGCAACTCTCACTTCTGCAAAAGAAGGGATATTTAAATTGTGTGCATGTGCAGGCACATTTGTATGTCAAATTGGTCTTACAGGGTTCTCATATTTCCCAAAAACATGTTGTTAAGTTCATCTCTCATGTCCTGTATACACTTGAGTGTCTGTGATAGTTGCTTGTTTACACACAGCAGAGATAAAATAAGCAGAAGAAACCTTTTTACTCCCACACAAAAACATGAAGACAAGTTTGCTTATTGTGTCATTCTCTAGTATCAATAAGAACGGTAAACATCTTTACTAGTTGCTGCACCAAGGAAATCTGACCCTGACAGAAGAGTATTGGTAAGGATAAAATACTTTTTGGCCCCTTTCCCTCCATCATGATCTCATACATATCACATCAGCTGCTCCAACAGGAGGACGTGCAACGAGGTCAAGCCTCCACTAAGCTGAATGGGGATTTTCAGCAACTACCTGTGACCTTCCCTAACCATAAAACAACTGGTATTCCCCTGATCCCAGCCTTTAATCAGATGAAAACTACTGTCAGTACCATCTCTGTGCCCCAACTCTTCCCTTGTTTCTCTAGATGATTAGAAAATTATAACATCTGCATGTCCAAAACAGCAAATATAAGTATGCACTGCTATGCGTACTGCCAGCTATAGCCATGCAAAAACCTACCAACTTCAGGCACCAATTAAAGAAATCATCACAACGCACAGGGGCTGAAAGTGTGGTGGATTTGGGCACACAGTCAGGCAGACAGTTCCAGTGGAGTATGGAATCAATAGATAAACAGGTTTTATGTAAGAATGGGAGACGTTTATGGATAATGTATATATAATGCACAGAAACTTAAGCTATTTGTTGTTAGGACTATTGGGACCTGTATTAAAATCTGAACATATTCTTTAAAACAATAGTGAGAAAATATAGGCTGCCACACCTACTCTGTAAATAAAATCTAGTCTCCATGGATCTCAGTCTAGTACTTTACAAAATAGAACAGTAGAACAACAATATTCCATGAACTATATACACTTACTCTGCTAGAATAATTATCATTCTAATTCCTAAGTAGATGTCATTAAGACAGCTGTTTTGAAAAATGGTGCAGTTAACTCTTATGTTATTTTGAAGTGTTTTGGCTTAGGTTTCTCCAGTTGAAAGGGTTTAGGAAAAGCATAACTTGTTAAATAAATAATGCCATTCCAGGCTTTTTTGGTGACACATTTTTTCAGTAGAGATTGCTCCCCAGCTGGTCCAGGGCCGTACCATCCCAAAGGCATGCCCAGCATTGGAGGGGACCTGGCCAACCCCAGTCCCTTTCAGCAGCCCCACTCTGCTCACCCCAGCTGAGTACTGCATTTAAAAAAAAAAAAAAAAAAAGAGAGAGAGACACTAATTTTCAAACTGAGAAATCATTAGACTAAATAGCAAGCTGCCTATCACCATCACAGGAGTAGTGTAACACTAAAGGAAGAAGAGGTAGATGGTAGATGGAGAAATATGCAAATACAGCATTTCAAAATGGTATAGAGAAAACAGAGCACCTCCACTGCCGAGGCTGGAACTGGTATAATCACTAAATGTGCAGATGAAGATATTAGCCATCTTCCTGATAGATATCTGACAGAAAATGATAGTCAACAGAAGAATGCCATATTAACTGTAAAATTAATTCAATAATTATCTATTTAAAGGGCAGACATCCTTTTGATTCCCAAGTGATCCCAGGTCTTCTTCTTCTAGACTACTATTTCTAATTGCCAGATTGGACTAGATTTTGAAAAAGAAGTGGAAATATTTTGGAAGAATTTTGTTTTGTTTCTAATGAAAACATTCCATGGTACTTTCTCAGATTTTCTGCGTAGCTCTTTCTCTGTATAACTGTTCTTCCATTAAGGACATTATTCCATATTCGTGATTCTTGAACCAAGCTAATATACTTACATCGCTTCTGTTCTGGAGTAGGGTCTTCGAATGAAATTCCCTTGGCGAGTTTGCTTCTCCTTGCAACCCTGTCTTTGTACATAGAGAAAGTTCCAGTTACCTCATTTTATTAGCAGAAAAGAAAACACTAGAACTAAATAACCTTTCTGTTTTCTCAGAAGTGAACATCTGAGTTGTTTCATGTGAGTTATGACAGTCATAATTTTTGACATGGCTATTTTAAATTATATAATAATGAACACTGGGATTTTTTAATGATTAATTAATTTTTCAAATAAAAAAAATCAAACTGAGTTGTGAGTAGAGCAATAAGAAATAAAATTCAAAATTCTCAAGTGAACAAGAGCTAAGTGGAGCACTTAAACAATGCATTTAGCTCAGTAAGACTTCAAGGTCAAATTAATATATATTTTTCCTTATATATATTTTAGAAGGAATAAAAAGCATATTTACTTAAAAAGGTACATTGTTCATAAGCAAGAATATAAAAGAGTGTGATTCAAGATGAGACATGCAACTCAAAAAAAACCCAAATGCAAAGGCATTAAACTATATTGACCAAGATTATTTTCTTTTCCTCAAAACCTTCTTTCTGTCTAAATGAGCTTTAATTTTGAGTATGGCCAGTTCCCAGTTTTAGCAGAACATGGTGAAAATTTGTAACATGTCAATACACTAAAACTATGTAAAGCAACAGACCTGATGAAGAAGCTCTGAGTAGTGACTGTGAAGGAAAAGAACTTATATGCTATAAGCCTTCAGTCTGTAGAAACGGATAAAGGCTTTTATTGTGATCAGCAGTCAGAATTATGCATAAGACAGGACGGGGGAAACAGAAGACATCAACTACTCAGCTGTTAGGGAAGGAAACCTGGACAGCAAAATTACTTTTTTCAAGTTTTTGTAAACCCTGATCTGATTTATTACAGAATAAAATTAGAGAATGTATCTACAGGAAGATCATTTGAGATTTAATTCCTAACTGGTAAAATGAAATGAGTTAAATATCTGGAAGAAAGATGATTTAGGAGACTGGCATAAATAAATAACTCCTTCAGACAGGAGAGAAGAATACCAGCAAAACAATAATCATTGAACTTGGGCAGGCAGATTTTGACAAACTAAAAAACTGGGAGTCCAGCTTGGGGAGGTATAGGATAAAAAGCAGTAAATTCTTTAGCAAAACATGATTTGGGAAACAACTGACAGTCATCCCACTGTGGAGGGCAGATAAGCATATTAGGAAATGAGCTAAACAATTAGCTCTTTTTGGACCTCAAACTCAAGTAAGAAGTTAGCAGAAACTGGAAGCTAGGTCAGATCATTAAGTATGGAGACAGAAGTAGGTATGGACAAAATCAGAAAAAAAGAACACAAGAGACGTAACTAACTAGAGATGTGAAGAGCCAAATTCTTTTGTAGTAACATCAGTAGCATGAGGTAGCATATGGAAAATGTTGTTTTGAGCAGAAAGGATAACTTTTTTGTGGTGTTTTATACTGAAAATATCAGGTTTGATGAAATTACTTAAATAATACCAGGGAAAAAAGAGCAAAATCTTGTCCTTGGATGAGGAAGGAATAAATAAGAGAGTGCATAGATAGTTCTTATTATTCCAAAGCATCTTAACCTAACTCCCCTGATAACTTAAAGAACTGACTGATGAAACCATAGAACTTTGAGAAACTGAGAAGCATGGCAAAAAATTTTAAAATCCTATACTATAAAAAGAGAAAGGAAGGTCAAAGTGTGGAATTACTGTGTTGTTATCTTAACTTCAAATTGCAGAAAACAAGCATGTAAAAGCCAAACAAAGGATGTTTAGTGAATACAGGGGGAAAGATAAATGAACACTGAACAGGAATTTAGCAAGAATAAATCGGGTCAAAATAATATGCTTTTGTTTTGCAACAGAAAAACTGGCACTATGGAGAGATAAAAGTCAGCAGATGTTATATATTTTGTGGCATTTTACATATGATGTTCTCATAAGCAAACTGTAAAATCATGATCTGGATTAATATTGTAGGTGTAGAACTGAGGAAAACAATGTCCCAGGAATAGTACTTAATGGTTCCCTCTAAACTAGGCAGCAGATGGACTGCTGCAGAGCCCTATTCCTCTTGCATCTGTGTCCTCATACCTATTCCATATTTTCATTAAGAGACTGGGTGGTGGACTCATGAAATTAAGATTACAAGTATGTTGAAAGACAGAATCAAACTTGACAAACTGGAGATACATCCTGAAAAATAATTGGGTGTTATTTAACAGAGAGAAGTAAGACTTACTAAAGGACAGTCATCTACATAAATACATGGTCTGAAATAATTAGGTGGGAAATCAGTCTGAGAGATGAATATAATAGTTATCTTAATAAACAGCAGAACATAAGTCAATGGAGTCATGCATTTGCAATTAGCCAACTAAACCTTAGATTGCTACGTATAAACAAAGGACAAATGCAACAATCATTCAATTTAGACAGAACTGATAAGGACAAAGTCGAAATACTTTGTGTCCAGGTTGAGGCAGTATTCTCAAGAAAGGTGACAGGAAAGGAGTCCAGAGGAGAGGCACAAATAGAAGAGGATTTTAAAGCATGATTTATTACAGAATATTGAACAAAGAGACGGACGAGTTTGATCTGAAGGAGAGAAACATCTACATGGGAATAAGAAACACAGTAAGTGTTCACCCAAATAAACACTTCAGGAAAGGAGAAGGCATTAACCTAATATCATATACATATGAATATGAAATCCAGTAATTGGCTTAAATTATAAAGAAAAAGATAATTAAAAAAAAAATCTTAATAATAGGGCAGGAAGGTAAAGCCTGGGTCACACATTTTGGGAAAGTTGTGGCGTTTCTAGCACTGGAATGCTGCACAGATGTCTCTCAGACTCTACCTAAACATGATTGGCCCTGCTGTGTAGTAAGTGGATGGACACTGACTGGATAACCTCTTGAGTTCCCTTCCAGCAATATTATGATCTAACCACCTGTAATTCTCACTGCATTGAAATCTGTGCCAAAGCATTTAATAAACCCCCTTCTTTTTTCCCCATTATGACCTCTCACAAGAAAAGCTAATAATAGCTTATTAGCCTGTTTAAAAGGCAACCAAACAAATGCAACCTCCTTTCACATACTATTCAAGACAGAACTGATGAGCAGACTTCTGCATGCCTGTGCTAAGCCTCCGATGTAAAATATAAAAGGGTGTGTCTTTTTGCTTGTCAGTGCTGTAAGTAGTGCTCAGTGTTCAGCACGTAAATCAGTAGTACAAAGACCCTTTGTGTTTCCTCTAAGAGAATCAGAGCTAAGGGCACTTTGATCACTGAAAGACACCAAGAGATACAAGAAGGCACCCTCCACGACCACCAAAGAAAGAAAAAAAAAAAAGCCTAGCCTCCCCTCTCCCCCCCAAGAAAAACATGAAACCAAAAAGATGTGACTCACTGAATAAGCAGAGAGGTAGCATGGCCCAGAGCTTTAAGAACCACAGCCTGCTGAATTCCACCTCAGGAATTTGGACTCTACTGTCCGATGGAAAAACCTCAACATCTTTTGTACTCACTACCTGAAAGATAATTCTGATATTAAGGAAATGCGTACAAAATTTAAATTGCTCAGCATCAATATGTCATCGAGATACATACCTGTGCATGTGTGTGTGTGCACTTATATACAAACATAATTACAGATACCAAGTTTTAAGTAAGCAAATAAAGACGGCATTAAAGCAACTATTTTTTCTATCAGTTAGTAGCCCAGAAAACATGGAGAAGTTCTGAAGACTCCCCACCATGAAGGAGAGTCCATACAGATTCCAATTCATCAGTGTATTATTCCCCTTTCTCCTGTGTCACTCACCATGATTTTGTGTGGTCTCTGTTGGGAAATGCCATTTCAAAACACAGCTAATGTGAGAAATACTGCAGCATATTTCATCAGACATGTTTGTGGTTTATGAGAATTACCTCCAGATCACCCATCTTGTACACGCAATTGGAAAATGAATGGTAGTTCAATAGGAGTTGGATTACAAATATGAAGTCTGAAACACGGTTCTATAACTTTAAACCACTGAATAATGTTGTAACTAGGTAATTGTCATTTACGTAATACCTTTCCCTTTTAGATTAGTTACAATTTCACAAAAGAAGGACGATTCACAAATTCCAGTACGTGAGAAAGCTGACTCAGAGAGGAAAAGTAAAGACCCAAAAGATAACCGGTGTCCCCAAGCGTAACCTAGGAAAAACATCTAGGTCTTCTGCATCTTTCTGTCTTAGCTGTTGGACTGTATTGACACTTAATCACATAGGCATTTTAAAAATATCTCTTTAAATGGAGATTCTTGCTGGATAAGAATAACCTTTAGCAAAAAGAAAGTCATATGGAACTCCAGTCAATACGATTACAGTATGTTTTTCGGTTAAAATTACAGCAGAATTAACAAAGGTTTTCTGAAAACTGAAGGGCTTAACTGATTGTTAATTTCATTCACCATTTAGCTGGGAGCAATTAATATCCTGGGAAGTCTTCCTACTCTTTTGGAATATAAGTATTAGAAGGATGGTAACATTCCTGCTCACTCTGATGGGTTACACTGTTTGGCATAAGAACACAAAGCACTTTCCTAACCTGCAAAGACAGGATACTCAAGGTAGCTAAATGAAGAAGATAGTTGAATTTAAGCCAGATTAAACTACAAAACTGGAGGACAAAAGAGAAACTATGTGATGAAGAAGTTTGTTGCCAACTAATTTGTCCAACAGGATGTCTTCATCCGGAATTGTCACTAAAAGATGATCATGAACACTTTATGTCTGATAAAGAAAAGTAAAAATAAAGAACTTTCACATAAATCTTATATTAAAAAAATTATAAACTGCTTCATAGATTAACTTGTAAGGACCAGATGCTAGTTTGTTCCAACCCATAAGGCCTTCAGGTAAAAGGATAAACTGCCAGATTTTAATACCAGGTCTTGAAAATCCTGCTTTTGGCAAATTGTGTGTTCACATGGAAGCAATTTCAATCACTTAAAAGAAGTTCATATAATGTAAGGCATGACTTAGCATAAAGTTATTAATATTGGCCCCACATTAAGGGCCTATAGATCTGATTCTGTGGGATCTGGAACCCACTTGAATTAATTTTATAAGATAAGGAAGTCTGCCTCAAAAAGCACTTCATCCTCCCTTTTATATGCTGTTATGATTCCCTACCCCCCCCCCCCCCCCGTATTTTTTTTTAGCTTATTTATGTCAGATACCCCTGAAAAATTACATGTAACTTATTTTAATTAACTGTACTGTACCAGCAAGAGGGTTATTGAAAGCAAACTGTAGAAATGAAAAGCCTTTCCTCTTAATTAAGTCACAGTGCAAACAGTAAGTCACTTTCTCTCTTGTACTTGCATTTTTTAATGCCTTGAACATTACTTTGAATGCAACAAATATGGTAGTGAGTTGGCCCTATGCAACAATCAGGAAGTGAAATCCACAACAAACTATTTTTCCAGGCTTTTTTTTTTTTTTCTTGAACTGTATTTTATCAGTTTTCAGGATTAATATTCCTCCTAGAGCATCCTTTAAGTCCATCCTTATTTCCTCATTTTGTTTATGAATAGGAATGGATTCAGATTCTGTTAGTTTAAGCAGACAGTGAATCTTGACAATCTAGGTGAGCACAAGGAATTCAGCTTGGGAAAAAATTAGTAACTACACAATTCTTGTTTCTCAAGTTAATTTAAACTAAATAACTTTTTAGCTACCTTCTGATTCTGATAATCTAATTTGTTCAATCCATTCCCCAAAACTAAAAATTATTCAATCCAAAGGAAAAGCTTTGTTGTCTATTAATGATAAGACTTCATTATGAAAACAAAGATTTGTATCATACGTGAATATAAAATTATAGTCAAAATCTTTATTTTTCAACACTACTTAAAGATTATAATTTGAATGACCATGAAACATTACAAGTGTGAATACTTGCTTGTATTTAATAAGAACAAAGGGGAGCAACATTGTTTATTGCCAGGCATTTCACGTGAAACAAAATCCAAAAGCCACTAAAAGAGATTTACTTTCTGCTGCTGCAATTTACTTTGACAAAAAATAATGATAGTTATTGAAAGCAGAGAGAGGAGATATCTGAAGAAGCAGTTTGATCAGTACATCCATTATGCTAATCACTCATCCTTGTTCGCATCATTATATTTTATCTTTCATCACTATTATAGAAGAAACTGTTGAAACCGAATAGAAAGCTATATAAGCATATTATTACAGCAACCAATTTATAACATTTCGCTCATGAATGAAATATCAAATAAATATTTTCATTAATATTTTTTTATGAGTGGTAAAAAACAATCACAAGCATATTTCCTTGATTTTCTTTTTTAAGGTATATTACTGAAGTCCTAAATTGAATGTTAGAATCTCTGCAGAGAAACTAGCTGAGAACACTCGATCTTCATAACTTTTTCTATAAGCATATGAACAAGTATTGGATTAGGAAAATAACACCAAAAGTATGTCTTTGGCTGTTTCAGTTTGCTTTAAGCCATACTCAACCTACTTTTGTATTCATTCCCCATTTACTTGATGAATATACAGGTGTCCATAAGTAAATGTTTTTGACAAGAACTATTACCAGAAAAGAAAACCCCTGGATTCTCATCTATTCTTTGGTCTTTTACACCTCTTAAGCAGTGTACAAAGGACAGAAAATAGCAGCAGTGAATGAAGTGCAATTCCTTTCAGTGCCTCTACCAAACTACACTGCCATATGCAGTGCATCACAGGATAGGAAAAAAGATGCCCAGCGGGTGCTCTTCTCCTGGAACTCTTCCATAGTATATTATCTGTTGCAAACCCCAAGGATACAAGGCATAAATTAGAGAGGGTCAGAGGCTATTCATATTTACTTTGGGTACAGAATGACTTCACAAGAAGTGGAGATTTGCCACTGGATCCCAAGGGCTCCACCATCCTGGTCCAAAAAGAAGTTAGGCCTAAGTTCATGTTTGAAGTATTCACATTAGTGGTAGTAGATGTTCACAGGCAAAACCAAACACAAGTTTTCCTTCAAAGATCATATCTATGGAAGTAACTAAATAAACCAGGCAAGAATGTGAGCATACAATTTGCAGCTCAGACCAAGCAGAAGCATGTTGTTGTTTTATGTCAACAGCTAGTGCAGGTGGTGGACACTGTTCTTAGTCTGGGACATTCAGGTATGGAACCAGTTTACATACCTGCCACACAAGTTAAAGTTAGTCTTCTTTTAAAAAAGCCATTGACTTTCTTATTCCTACTTAGAACAAAAGTATTTTCCCATTTTGAATTAGAAGAGTTTTCTAACTTGTGATCGATTTGGGACAGCATTGCTAATGACTTTGCAAAATGCAAGAGGCAATACAAATTTGACAGAATTAGAGAAACAAAAAACAATGCATTTGATAACCTTGTGTGGAATAGGACACTTCTCTTTTCAAAACCCCTTTCCAGAGTCCTGAGGCATTTGATGACTCAGCCATGGTTTTCAACTCTTCTTTGCAGCTGAGGCTGTGCATGCTCACACAATTACACATATGAATGTGATAAAATACAATTTAATCTAAAATCTTCACTCGGTCATTAAATCTTTCAGTAGCTTAATATATTCAGGAATGATGCTGTGGGCTAAGCTAGTGTAGCCAAGTCTCAAAGCATTAAAACTATTATAAAATTCCATGATTTTTTTTCAACAAATCTACTACCTCTTCCTGAGATATTCAGAGAGCTAGTGATTACTTTCTACATGTCCAAAGCATAATTCTGACCAATCCTAATTACTCCACAAAGATCAAGTACTCTGTATAAGATACTCCTAGAAGCTGTTCATAGTCAAATCATAAAAGAAACTTTTGTTAGGAATAAATTATAGTAGTAAAGATAATTCAGACCTCTTTGTGGACATGCAGCAAGCAAGGGAAATCATATGAGCAGTTTTATTTTAGTATAAATACTTCATGTATAAATGAGAGGAATATCATCATTATTACAAAAGATTATACGGCACTTAAAAAGTAACCATTAATTGTAAGGAAATGTATCCTCCCTTTTCCCTTCAGTTCTTGACGTCTTTGCTGTAACTGCTAAAGCAGGTAATGAAGTACATCCTTCACAAAGGTATGAACTGCAAAAATCTGTTCTACATTTAATTAACATTAAATATATCTCTGTCTTATTGTGGTTAAAGTACTGTATCTTTTTTACAGTTATCAGCATTTAACTTTAAAATAATTGAGGGAATGGCTAGCTGTTTCTGCTTATATAGAAAGGTGAAATACCAGAAAGGTGGTAAATCAGAATTAAAAAAAAAACAAACAACAAACCGTAAACTCTCAAGATTAAATATTTAAATGTTTCATAATTGCTGTAAACAGCTAATTATTGCTTATTGAAACATTTTTTGATCATTTAGTCTTTTTTTGATTCACTATGAGAACTTTCATAAAAAAGGCGATGAAAAGCCAGAATAACTGTTAATTTAAATCACATGCTTACTTCAAAGTAAATAGAACAGGGAGTTCTGCTAGTGCAGATGCGTAGAACTTGCTAGAGTTCCAATCTTAGAAATTTTATGACCTTTCCTCTGAAATCTGAAGAAGCAGATTCCCTTCCTCCAGAAAAGCAACAAAAAACAGTCCACAAGCATATTGAAACCACATTTAAATACATTGCATGCTGATTACTGTTATAATCTCATTCCCTAAATTGTTGCTATTTTGCAATTATTTTCAGGAAGTGTTCAGAAGGTTAAGATTTTTCCCCCAATCCTCCCAATTATTAAATTATAAGTGTTTTTCCTGAGAAGAAATAATGATTTTATAGGATAGGGAATGTGTTAATCTGCCTCATGACGATTCTGCCATACAAAAAAAAAATCCTCCAAACCCAAATTCTTTTACTATAAAGGGCTTTAATCTACATTCCTTGTTTTCTCTCTTTCCAATTATACTCCTCAACAACTTGCTTTAAACATGAATAATGCAATAATGTAAAAACATCCCCCCTGGTCAGAAACTTACATCATTTCCAACATAGGTAGTTACAGAGGGCAATTATAATACCAAGGTAATTACATACAGAATCATGTGAACTCTGACAACCCACTGAATGGTATTCCCCTGTAGGTTACAGATTAAGCAAATCAAAGTATTTATTAAAACAAAAAGTTTATTTTCTTAGCTGAATCCACCTTCCTTTGTTGTGTATACTCCTCCTAAAAATTCAGAAATATCAAGGCATTTTACAAAAGAATTTTGTGTAAGCACCTTAACAAGTCCCAATCCTAAAAACATGGGAAAAAAACCCAAACAACAACAGCAAAACCAAAATCAAACCCAACCATAAATCCAAAAACCTTTGTATTGGGTTTGTGTGGTAAGGCTTGGTAGTGGAGAGGCTACAGGAGTAGCTTCTGTGAGAAGTTGCTAGAAGCTTCCCCTAAGTCCAATGGAGCAAATGCCAGCCAGCTCCAAGATGGACACAGCATGGGCTAAGGCACCCATCAGCAAAGGTGGCAGCACCTTTCAGATAATGTATTTAAGAAGGGGGCGGGGGGACAACACACGACACAGATCTGCACAACAAATTGCAGTGGAAGAGAGGAGTGAGACTAGGCAAGAGCAGCCACTCTACAGAGACCCAAGTTGGTGAAGAAGGAGGGTCAGGAGGTGCTCCAGGCACCAGAGCAGAGATTCCCCTGCAGCCCATAGTGAATGAAGACCATGGTGAGGCAGGCTGTGCCCCTGCAGCCCATGGAGGTTAACGGTGGAACAGATAGATACCCACGTGCAGCCCATGGAGGACCCCCCACCAGAGCAGGTAGATGCATGAAGGAAGCTGTGACTCATGGGAAGCCCACATTGGAGCAGGCTCCTGGCAGGACCTGTGGCCCCATGGAGAAAAGAGCTCAGGCTGGAGCAGGTTTGCTGGCGGGGCTTGTAACCCCATGGGGGACCCATGCTGGAGCAGTTTATGAAGAACTGCAGCCCGTGGGAAGGACTCACGTTGAAGAAGTTTGTGGACAACTGTGTCCCATGGGTGTAACCCCACACTGGAGCAGAGGGAGAGTGTGAGGAGCCTCCCCCTGAGGAGGAAGGAGTGGCAGAGACAACATGCAATGAGCTGACCACATCCCCCATTCCCCATCCCTTCAGGAGAGAAGCTGAGCCCAGGAAGAAGGGAGGGGTGGATGGAAGGTGTTTTTAGGTTTTGGTTTCGTTCCTCCTTATCCTACTCTGATTTGATTGGTAATAAACTAAAATAATTTCCCCAAGTTGAGTCTGTTTTGCCCATGATGGTAAATGCTGAGTGATCTCCCTGTCCTTATTTTGACCCACAGGCTTTTCATTATATACTCTCTCCCCTGCCCACTTAAGGAAGGGAGTGATAGAGTGGTTCTGGTGGGCACCTGGTGTCCAGCCAGGGTCAAACCACTACACCCTTGTATGGTCCAGAATCACGTTCTTCCTCACTCACACAATCATAAGTGTTTTCCAATGAAACTAATCAGGGCAGCTGCCAAGATAAAATACAGCTTTGGAATCCTGAAACTTGCTTATGTCCAGTTGTCAAAATGTTCTTCAATATAGGCTCCACTGGGATTTTGGTAAAGATCCTTACCAAGGGACGTTGGTCACTTTTCAGAAAAAGAGTCAATAGTGCTATTGATGAAAAAAAAAAAAATATTGTAAAAATGACGGAATGTCACTGTTCAATATACCAAGCTTTTCTTACAAATTCTATTTGGAAAAGTGCTGCCTATCAGAGGAAAAAAAGTGTTTAAAACATTTCAGTGATCCATATAGAGATGTGTTTATTACAATTATGATAGTGAATAAGCAAATAACTACAGTTTCTGCTAAGATTCAGTATTTCCAAACCAAAAAGTCAAGGTAGGGCCCACCTATGTTCTGTGTCTGCTGCCAAATTCAGCCAAATTGCAAATAAGGATATAAAATTATAACATAAAAATTAGTGCAGTTGACAGAGAACTGAAAACAGTAGAACAACAGCAGAAAAAAGGCACCAACAAGCAGGCATGGCAAATGTCAGATTTTCTATATTTTATCTTGTCTTTCATTTACAACATTTTATTAATTTTTTGATATTTCCTATCACCCGTTATGACCCATGCACTTGTAAATCATATTCATGTACAGGCATGCATAATTCCCTTGAATTTATACAGTTTACAGTTTCATTTCATATAGCCTGGAATCTAGAAAGATTTTGACATTTAGTCAGTCATGTCACTGTATGTGGCAAATGACCAGAGATTACTGCTACACTCCAGTGGGGATGTAATAGGCAATGACAGTGTAAAAAACTGTGCAAGTTATAACTCAGAATAACTTGCAGCTACGGGTCCAGAAAAAAAAAATATAAACTGTACCCTAAAGAACCTGTGGCACTGGATCTTACCTATGCTACTCCAGACATAAAACAATTATAGTCTTCAGACAGTGAAACCAACTTCTACAGGTAGAAAAGCACCTCCTGGTATATGGTAGGGTCATTGAAAATGCAGGTAAGCCAGCAGAAGATGGAGATGGAGAACAGCTAGGGTCTAACAATGTTCAGCTGATTTGATTCTATATAAAGCACAGGCCACTGTTCCTAAATTGAACTCAAAACGTTTGACTTTGACAATGATGACTGAAGTGCCTTAATCTCCTAAACATTTTTAAAAGCAGCTTTTATGAATGTAATTGTCTGTACAAGTGAAGTGGTGCACAGAACTCTGGTTTAATGAACTAAACTAGAAAGTTTTGCAATGTTTTTTTCATGACTGATGAGACATTCTAAACTACTTTTTTATTTAATATATCAACCTTTGTTTAAACTTTATGAGGATATATTGTATTACACATGCACATCTCAATACAAAATTAAGTTAGAGGAATACTCTAACATATTTCAAAATGTCACACTTAATTAGGCTTTTTGAGAAATTATAGCCCCTTTCAAGTCCCAGTGGGTAAAACCCCATATTTTTCAGTAACTGCCATTTTAACAGACAGCAAGTCAGAAAAAAAGAGCTTGAGAAAGATCTGTTTTCTGATGGAAGCAAGTGTGAAAAATCACTGGATTGTGAATTCTGATTTAAAATCCTGTGTTCTGGATAGAAATTACTAAAAGCATTAAAGATACTAAATGAAAATAAAAATCTTCAACACAATTTTCAATGAATTGCTATATCAATTGCCTATAAATCAGATGTAAAATGTATGATTCCTTTCCCATCCATGCTGGTAGCTATTTTACTCTTTTACTGGTTTCTTTTATTGCCTTATTAGCAAAAAGAGTTGTCTGAACAACCCTCACACACAGACAAGTTAACGCTATCTAAGTTATCCTTTAAATATGTCCATGTACAGCCCCTACCCATTAGTGTACATTTGCCTATTTCTATTCATGTAAATAAAATTATCTAGCTTTCTGAATCAGGCCCTAAAACAATATCTTTAGTTCAGTTTTCCACTGATCAAAGCATACATGATGAGTGGGATGAGCAGAGGCCTTGAAAATAGAGCACTTACTGAGCTCTTGTTTGTCTACAAAAAAAAGTTAAATGTTCAACATTAAAGGTAAGGCCACTGGAGAATGGCCTACAGAATGCTGAATAAATATAAGGCATGTTTGGGTTTGTTCCCTTGTGCCCTAAACTCTTTCCTCCCACCCCCTAAACCATTCTCAAGTAGTTCCCTGCAGCAAATTCTCTCCATTAACATGTTTCTCTCTCTCTTGACTTACATGGCAGCACTCCAATATTTACTTGGTCATTCTCCAGTAATGTACAACATCTTTTGGTACTAAAGACTGATTTGAAGTCTAAAACTTTGTTTCAGACAACTTACAGTAAGTTTCCAAGGATCTACTAAGACTCTAGTGGAGAAGCTTTGCTTTGTTCAAGGCAACATTAATGAATCAGATTTGTGACGTCACAATTTGAGCTTCAATCAAACCTGGATCTATGGATATTCTCGGCTCAGGACTAGTACATAAAGCAACAACTGCTATCTTTTCCCATCAGGAGGGAAGTAATCATAATAGTAACACATTTGTACAGGAGACTTTTAAATTTTCAGTATGAATATGAATCTAATTAGGGGCCCAACACTGATATTCTCCTGTGTTAACATATATACACATTACTCTGACATTGTTATATGAAAAAAAAAAAAAAGTTAAAATAAGTGATGCAAGACCCTCAGAAGCCTTGAGGTTTGGAAAAGCTTCAAAAAAACAGCACATACATAGACAGTTAAAGAAAGAAACAAAGAGAATCCCACAACATCCTATGATCTTCCCTCCCATCCCAGATGCTTACCAACAGAGAGCTTCTTATCTCTATCATCCTCCACATGGGGACGATCCAAAGCTGTTTCTTCACAGAAAAAAACTTCCAGTGCAGAAGGTTTTTGAGCTTCCTTTGTCTCCATAACCTCTTCTTTTTGTTTCAGTTGTTGCTGCTCAACAAATGGCAGCTTTTGCATTGGCTTATTGGCAAATCTGAGAATAAGAGACTTTGTTCTTTGAGAACCTTTGTCCTTCTCACTGCATATTTAAGTGGGGTGTTGCACAGCATCTTGTAGCCCCATTAGTGTCTTTACTTTTTCAGCTTACATGACTATTTCATATTTTGTTACACCCTGTTAATTTAACCTCCTGTTTTGCTGAGCAAGCAAAAGATGGCTACTAAATGTCAATTCTGTCTACTCAGGGTTCAGAGATGCAAAACAAAAACAGGGCAGAGGTTGAAGATGAATTTTATTTTTATAATTTTTAAATATTGTTAAATTTGACAGCAACAGCAAAATCTATTTTGTCTTTTTGTGTGTAAAAATAAAAGCAGACTCTTGGCTACTGTGGGCCAAACAGACCTCCTAGGCACACAATTTGTCTTATATAAATCCAAACCAGGTCCATTCTGTTCAGCTGCACATGGGCTTAGAATCTGAACCAAGTGAGAAAAGGTGAAAGAGACATTTGACTGCTAAGAAACTGTCAGAGCCTTCTCATTTTCATCTCTACTTAACGGTAATACTTGTAGTGTGGCAAATTCTTTCAAACACCTTTGTTTGGGTCGAGAAACACAAAAATGTCCATGCACACTCTTCCACAGGAGAGAGTCTGGGTTTATGTATACAATTGTAACCAAAGTTAGTCACTTTTCAAAATTGTAATTGTATGTAAGAGGGCTGTTGCAGTGAATGTATCATTTAAAAGAGACTAAAATAGCAGCAGAACAGCTACCATAGAAAATTCATGTTGCAAAATTAGCCTATCCATTTTCACAATATATAATCATGCGTAAGAGAAGGTTTATTGTAGGAATGTAGAATGACTCAGTGTTAAATTATATGATGGCTGAAACCGTTTAGGACTGCTCAGAATCTAAAACATAAAAACAAGGTCTGAAAAAACAGTGCTGTGTTTAGAACTTTAGAATGTGGTGTTAACTATACAAAGTTACTAATATTTTTGCTTATTGAGAACTCTTACATGGGAAGCTTTTATTCTGCTCTGAGTAGCAGGAAATAAGAAAAGATATTCTAAGCTTTTGGATTTCAACTTGAAAATTCCAGTAAGAGCAAATCATGGGAAAATATCCCAAAGGCCGTGGTTTGTGTACTTGCTTTGCTTTAAAAAGCCTGCCCTGTGTTTTCCTAACTGTGATGGTTAACTAAACACCAGAGATTTATTGTTGGTTATTTCAAAAATCCTTCAGAGATCTGCAGAACCAATTGCTTTCACAGGAGCAATACCATATTAATCAGTACTTAAAAAAAAAAAAAAAAAAAAAAAAAAAAAAGGTATCAAGTTGTTACTATAGCACAAAAAAGTTTAGAAAAAATTATCTACACTTTTTCCTCTCAAATAAAGAGGAAGAAAGAAGAAAGAAAGAGATAAGGAAGGGAAAGAAAGTCAAAGAAAGAAAGAAAAAAGAAAGAAAGAAAGAAAGAAAGAAAGAAAGAAAGAAAGAAAAAGAAAGAAGGAAAGAAAAAGAAAAAGGAAAAGAGAAAAAGAAAATAAAAAGAAGAAAAAGAAAAGAATAAATAGCAATAGAGAGAAGTCTATATGATACTCACACCTAAATTTAACAAGAAAGCATGGGCATTTACTGAACTTGGTGGCCTTGAGAGGGTGGTCATTTCTGTCACATTGTAGAATTAATGGCTTCTTTTTCCAGAATATAAGAACCGAAGTCTGATACAAATATGGACTGTACAACAGAATATTACTGAATAGACAGTTTAGCCACTTCTACATTTTGTAGAAAATATTTTTGAATACTGTTTGTGATAAAAATGGAGTGATCTACAGAGGAAAGTAATGAACTTATCAGGGAAGTGAGTCTCAGTTAAAGAATGTGGTGACTTCAGAGAACAAGGAAGTTGCAGATATCTCACCCACCAACTGTTTTAGTTCTTGATGCAGTCATGATTCTCAGAAAAATACAGATCCTTCTTTCTCAGGGACATAGCCAAAGTCTATTTGAATTTTTTTTTTTGTTGACTTCAACAGGTATTGGCTGAACTAATGACTTGAGCAGGTACCGACAAGGCCCCAGACAAGTTGTGTTATGTATTTTCAGCCTTGGTGTGAGTTGGCCCTGGTCACCACTGGTGATCAGAATGAATCGGAGTAGTTTTGTTTAAAGCAGAAAAAAATCCACAGTAATAAAAATGCCAGAAATATGAAAAAGCTGAATGTGGTTAATCAGGAATTTAAAGAAGACAGCAGTTACACTTAAACAGAAATTTGACTCATCACTACTGAAGAAGGTGACCTTGGAGTTAATTCTACAGATCTTTTAAAAAACAACAGTAGCATATGTTTTATTTGAAAAACACATACAGAAAAAACTACCAATACTTATTACTGCATGAAAATCCTCTGTTCCTTGTAAGTGGGTAATTTGCTAATTATTAGATGAAAAAAATCATCATAAATAACTGATATGCTTTTTTTCCCTGCTCACAAATACTGAATATATCAAGATTTGTGGGTTTAAAACTTATCTACTGAGTAATTTCTATTTTAAAAACAGTAACTTGTGGCTTGTTTACAAGTTCATAATGAGACTTAGACTTTCAGAATTAAATTAAATTTGAATAGAAGACAAGTATATGTGATGCCTAGTTTCCATGTTTTATCCCTTCCACGACAGTACTGTCTGTGTTCCGATTTTATCTACAGATATGGAATCCCTCTTTCTGACAAATGAATGAAACTTTGGAGTAATATCATACTTTCACATTATTTCTCAACTCCAGAAAAAATATTTTAGCATATATTCTGAAAATAACAAGACTTAAACATCTGCCTTAGTACTTTATTGAGTCCAGGAAATGTACTTTATATGCAAAAGCTTGAAAAATGAAGTTAAAATTTTCTTTCCACACACATTTCGTAATAGTAATGCTAATATTTGGCTATTTTTATACATGTTTCTGTCAGAAAACACGGTTGCTGGAGTATTTTTGGAAACAGGAATGTGATCACAGCTATTGTACTTTTAAAGAATGTTTGAATATACTTGGGATTTTTTACAGTATTTATCCTGCTCTATAATTCACTAAGCAGTGTTATTTGGTGGAAAGACTCTTTGTTTCTTAGGTAAATAACTACATTTCTACTCCTGGATTACAGAAAACTTTGGTTTCGTACAGAGCAATACAAACTGTTACTGGCATTTCCTCTTTAATTTTTAAAATAGAGCATCATCGCCTTTTCTTCTTGAGGACCAGAGAAAACAAGACAATAAATATTTCACATTAGTACCATGTTTGATGACTGCCCTGTGCTCGATTAACTAAGATAATTTCTGTGATACTGTGCTATTAATTTTTACAAAAATATTTTATTTGTGTGGTCTTTCATGGCTATGGGAAATATGAAACAAAGCTATAAAAAAAAAGAAGAGGAGGAATCTTCCGAGGATATTTAACCACAAACACATACTTTCCTACAAAAGAGAATAGTGAAGCAGTGCATCTTGAATGGATCTACTCTTTAAAACATGAATATTAGTAACAAAACATATTCTGATCTTTCATATTTATATAGGTAGTCAGAAATAATAAATTTTTCAGTATGGTTCACAGAGGTTCTCAGAAAAGAGGCTTACCAAGCAGCCTGAGGAGAAAGAAAAATTGTATTGTTCTTATATCAAAACTTTATAATGACAAAAACAATCTGCACAATGAAAACATCCTTGCAATAGCTTTGACCCAAATCTTACAGGGATTCTTAGAGTTAAAAATAAAATAGTTTTCTCTGTCTTTCCATTTTCAGATGTGAGTAGACAAAGGAAGTCAGAAATACTATGGAAAACCCTCTGTTTTCACACTAGCAGACTCTGAAGAAATAGGAATAGCTGACAGTATTCAGTGACTGTTCACAGTCATTATCACACAGACTTGCCTTGACTTCATGACATTTAGATGGCAAGAAAGTTGTTTGCAAGAATGTCTGAGAAGCTGATCCCTTATATCACAGGCCTGTAGTTTTTGCCACTTCCTCCCTGTGCACTCTGTTTGGAGAAAGGTCTTTTAGGAGATCTCTGTACACACCTGAAAATCCAGTCAGGGTGCAAATACAGCGTGTGTGCCTGTGTGTATAGTTACATTTGCACATGCGTTAGTCCACAAATTACTGACTGTCAAAATAGAAGTTTCCCTATTCAGATGACTCCTTCGTTAAGGGTATTTCCTTTCTTTAGCCTTTGTGCTCTTTCCTGTATTTAACACTTACCACTTCCAAGTCCGTAGACGTAATTTCTGTCCAGAATAAACTCTTCGTGTCTTACATCTGGCTCTAGGCCTCGTGTAAAAGCTGTGATTGATTCCCTAACAATAATGTCTTTAATTGTTCCAAAGCTCAAGTCTGGAGAGGGTAACTTGAGGACAACACTATATGGTCAAATAACATACTTGAGCATCAGCCATCAGAAGCAATTTCCTAGTGGATGTCAGTTTATTTAGAATTAGGAGAGACTTGAGTGAAATTAAGAACTTTAGCTCATGAATGTTAGATGCCATATGCATTTCCAGAGCCTCTGTCATTAAAGTTTCTGAAAGTGGAGAGAGCTACAGCTACAGCTGGGCACATGCTGTACTCCTAGGGTACAATAGAAGAATAATGGTCATGCTTACATGCTTGAGGCTTTCCTAGGTCAACAGCAATGCTTTCCTGGAAGCTGGAGAACCAAAGAGTTTAAGTGCCCTTGTTCCCCACCCCCCAGTTTCCCATCTATGCTGCATCTAGGGCAGAAAACCCCTGGAAATTTCAGAATGTTAATGAAACACAATTCAGTCAAATTTTTCATATTTTTTTCTTTCATATCCTGTTTAATTTAATTGACTCAGACTTTAAGAAGATTAACAAGGATTATTTCAGATACTTCATTTTACATTAAGAATGATTCACAGTATGGATAGCCTTTACTATCAGCATTACTCACATCTTCTTAATAACTGGAGTTACTGCTTGCCTTGAAATTCCATCCATCCCCTGCAAGCTTGGCTTGGCTTGCAGTGCAATTAAGTGTATTTCAGGCAACATGACACTGCTCTCAGATTGAGTTGTTACATCAATCATTATACAGTGGGACCAGTTACTGGTGCAAAGTCAGGATGTAGAGGTATTAATGATATGAATGGAAGGAGAGATGAACAGAGCTGCATTACTTAGAAAGGACAGAAATACTTAATGAAATTGTATCAAATTCAAGACATCTCAAAATGAGATAAAAATGGGAAAAACTGGAAGTCAATCATGTCAGTATGTCTAAAAATAGAACTGTATTGATTTGGTTTTAAAACTTATTTTAAATAAAGTATACATTAGGAAAGGGGCTCAACATGCAAAATAAAAGAGAATGTTTTATTTAAGATGGAAGAAATTAATTTATGTGACCTCAATCTTCACCACGGAAATAAAAACTTAGCCTTCAATAGAAGATATTTTGGTTCTGGTATTTTTTTCATTTCAGCCACACAACCATAGAGAAAATGATCAGTTTTTTACATAGCTCTACATGGAAGACAGCCCACTGCTGTTTGTAAGTTTTTCAAAAGTGTAGCTCTTGCCCACCTTTGTAAAACATTTCAGGCTTCTCAGTGCAAAGGCATTGCATAATTGCAAAGCATTACTGTGTTTATGCTGTTACCCTCAGGATATAAAACATAAGAAATTTTTGTGGCCTATGATTTCATTCTATACAGTGGTGTGCCTGAACTATTTCTGATGTTGTTTACAGCTGTAGGAGCTGGAGCATAGTTGCCTTTTTTATAGAAGAAAACAGCTAAAGATTTTGTTTTCAGGGGACCTTTCCCAGTGTGAGACAGCCGTTTTCCTTTTACAGTCTTCTAGAGGCTTGTATATTGGAGCTACTGAACAATCAGCTCAAGTTATGCCCCATAAATATTCAACAATTTTGCCCCTACAGTAAAACCACATTGATGTTCGGCTTTCAAGGGCTGGTAATCACATTCCACCCCTGCTGTGAGGGCTTGAATCAGCCATTCAGTACAGATATGGTTAGTTTACAGATCTGGGGGTGGAGGCTGGTGAGTAGTGGGGTCAATGAGGGGAGTTTATCCAGCAGTGGAATAGCCAACATGTATTGCATTATTCTGCCAAGTAAGGAGAAGAAAGCTCCATGACACATTGCAAGCACTCTTTCAGTGAAGACAGACACATATGATCCAAATCCCAAAGATTACTTTTGCTTTGTCCCTTCAGTAAGCAGCATGTGTGCGCAGAAAGCAAAAGGCCTGGTTTTATTAACCAGATTTAAAAGCTTGTCTCATTATTTTAGGTGAAGAAGTAACACTCATTGGTTTCTCCAGGATCTACAGGTTTTTTCACACAGGCCTTTAGTTGTAATTATTGGTGAAAGAAACAAAAAAATCTGATGCAAAAAATAATTATTATATGTTTTCAATAGTTAGTGATTGGCCCAGGCAGGAAAGGCCTGATGGGGGACACTAAATATAGGAAGAAGGGTCAATCTCCACAGTGAAGAATAACTTCTAGGCAGACGAGAGTGGTTTTCCATGTATATTGTCAACCAGCAGTTGGTTTTAGGCTCAAGCAAACTGAGCTGCAGGATCTCACAGTCCTCCAGTCCATCCTGCTAAGGCTTCCCATCCTCTTTCCTGAAACCCTTTTCTCCCGTATGTGAACAGAAGTGTTGCTATCCTTTTTCTGTGATTCACAGGTTTCTCTAATTTACAGAAATGCTATATGGAGGGATTCTTTTGCTAAGGAATTATCTGATAGGGTACCTACTGTTAGGTGTTTCAGTTTTCATAGACAGCATTAATGAGCGACTTTTAATTTCTTCTCTGTCTGGCAGGGGCAAACCATCAAAGTAATAATTTCCTTCATTCATTCTTTTTGGAGTGTTTTCCCCCCTTGTCAGGTGTATTGAAAAAACAATGTTGCTTTGCTCTATATGAAACAACAACCCTACTTCTCTCCCAAACACACTGCTGCTGCCAGGCTACAGTAGTGATCTCCAAACACTATAATGCTATCTAATGTTTGGATAAAGGATCTGTCAGATGTAGTCAGACATTTTTCAAGTAGTATTTCAAAGAATTTTGCATGACCCATTTCATCCAGGCACAAGACAGAGACCCATGTCATTTTTAGATCAGGGTGCAAATACATGGTGCTTTTCACTGCATGTTGGGACCAGTATGGGAACTACCATTCATTACATCTATTTTCTTTTTACCTAACTAACAAAACTCATCTGCATTATTGACAAACACTGTTGTATGTATACTGAAACTCCAGAAGAGAAGAATTCCAGAACCACTCCAACAGAGACAGACACTCCTTGTATAACTACTTAGGAAGCTATCTTAAGTAGGACTTAATATTATCCCTGACCTTGAGCTTGCTTTCCCCCTAACCTCTCAGCAAGGATCAGCTCAAACACAAAACACTGTTGTGGTTCAGTGAGATGCATGAAGGTCTAATATTCCGTATGAAAGACTGAGCTCATTTTGGGCTTAGAAGCCATTAGTGGTGGGTTGTATAACAAGTTTTAAGTATCTACTTAAGCAGGACTATGATATGAGTCTCAGCCCATCAGCCAGTGAAACAAGCACCTGCATTGGTTCAGATATATGCACTCAAAGTATTCATTTGTTTGTGAAAAATAATGTTAGGTGCTTTTTCTAACTGTTGAAGAAGTAACTATTTACCTAAAATAATTAAATTTTCTTAAGTATTTACTGAATATTGTTCTGCACATCTGCAGAAGCTTCGTTTCTCTTCTGTGACAGATGAACTAAACTTAACTGCTAAATAGAAACCTTTAAGTGTGAATACTTGCATATGTAATTCACCATTGATTTTCCACAAGTATTTTCCATTGTTTGCTTGAAAAAAAAATAGTCCAAAGCAGTATTTTAATAGGAATTGGATCCAGCAAAAAAATTGTGAAAACTGTCACAAAAGGGCTATAAAGTCAAAACAAAGTATTAACATGTGAACAATTTGCAGAAGTTTTCCAGTATTCACCTGTCTTCACTGTTTTATGAACGATGTATTCCAAACAGTGCCTACATTTGTTCAAATACTTAACCAATGTTAAATATTTTTCTCTGACAATGTTTTAAGCAAATTAGTTTACTTCTTTACACTGAACCAAATTTAACAAATCATCATTCCTAATGAATTAATTCACTGACAGCAAACATTCCCCATTTCTTAACATTACATATTGAAGTGGATTTGGATATCAAGAGTCTGCAGCCCATGTTCAAAATGCACACATAAACCAGGAACCGCTTCTGTATTTATAGCAGTGCATGTTCCCTTACAGGAACCACTGTCACCCTCAGCCAAATGCAACTGGTAGTAACAATCACAGGTATACCAGGCTGTAATTTCTGGATTCAGACCAATTTACACTCTTTCTTTTGGAATGTAATGAATATAAATATAAATATTTAGTTTTAGTTAGGTGTTATTTGTTTGTGGGGATTCTTTGATTGTTTCTCCTGTCTGAAGCACTAGGCAAGGCACTCGAGTGGAAAGCTCCTTTGAATGTGGGTTAGCTAGCCTAAGTGCACAGACTGCGTTTTCACTGTAATTGGCTTCTTTAGAAGCAGTACATTGAATAAAATACTCCTGTGTTCACTGTCCTTTGCTGCCTTCCCAGAACTCTCTCCTCTGTGCCCTCAAAGGCAAGACACTTCCCATCAAGATTCAGAGTTGCTGTGTTGTATACAGAAAAACAAAAGATATGATCCCAAAGACATGGAACAGAAGATAGGACCCTAAAAGTACCAGCAACCCACAAGGTAATGCAAGTGTAGCTTCCAGTATTTCCTTTCTTCCTTGGGGCTAACCCATGTGCTGAGCCTCCTAGTTGATTCTGCAGCAGAGATATGCCTACAAATATTTCTCTTGAATCACCAAAGTTGAGTAACTTCATAACACAAAGTAACATGAAAGTTAGGTCTGGCACACTAGTTTTAAATATCCAGACTGGCCATATGCATAGTGATGAAAAGCAACTGTATAGAAAGAGGAAAAGGTGTTTGTTTTAGGTTTTTATTTGCCAGATTACACATTTTTCAAGTGTGAGTGGGACTATCTGGTTTTGCAAGGGCACACTGATCATGAAATTGAGTGGTCTGTAAAAAATTCCCACTGTGAGCACACCTGAATTTGCTTTTCCTTCTTTTATCAAAAGCAATAAGCACTAGCCTAAACGAGATTTCTTTCTCAGATTTCAGTTCTACATGCTAGTGACCACCACTGAACTGAACAAAGCAAAAAAAGGGATGTCTCAGCACTTTCCAGGATGTGTTATCCAGGTGTTTTTCTCTTTGCATGAGACAGTTTCTTATAGCTGTTGCTCAGCCTGTCTTTTATTGTGTTTTTGTTTGGAAACTGTGTTAGAGTTATACCTTGGCCTAATATGCAGGTAGGGATGTTTGTAAATCCTAACTGAAAAAAATGCATATATTACAGTCTAAAAGCTCTGCTGTTAAAATGATGGCACTATACTTCCTGGCAAAATAGTGGCTGTATTATAAAGGCTGCAAAATGATTTCCAGTCTGCCTCAAGAATGCAGAATGTGACAACATGATAAGAAGTAAGAGAAACTGAAATTTTCATTATTGCTCACTACATTCTTTCCAAGTCCTAACTTAGCTACTGGAAATGTTTGCAAATTGCACTGCCTTGAATTGCTGCTATTTAAATCAATAACTTTAAAATTGCCAACTTCCACACAAAATGAATAGCACACAACTAAAACAAGTTTATTTTTATAACTTAAAAAGAGGTATAATCTTGGGTTAAGGTTTTCCACTTGAAATGCTACAGAGAATACCAACAACATTCAAACAATAAAGCACAAAAAAGGACAGAATTTCTAAAAAAAAAAAAAAGCTTTTTCTTGTGCCGTTATGCCTGTTAAATACTACAGATGGCAATGCTTTTAAGAAAACTCCTGTCTTGTCTGATAACCAATACATTTGTGTTTGTAGATGGGGTTTTGCATATGTTATCAGCCTACTTTGTATTTAAGAGAAGCTCTTTTGAGCTGAATTCTACCTAATAATATCTGTCAAGAGGTTTTAGTTGTGGGGAGATAGTGTTGTGTATACATGTGGATGAATACTTCTAATAGCTATTTGAATTAAATAAAATTGACATTTAATTTCTAAAATCTCCCATTTATTTGGAGATGTAACAAGTTTTGTTTCTTGCACTCAGAAAGTGTTCTTTTATCTGTTTACAGGCACTAAAGCTATCAGTGTGGTGAAAACTGTGCTATGTTGGAGCTTCACTGAGCATGGTTTTCTCAATTTTCATTTCTGTCAGCTTCAATATGAAGCCATGAGTCTTTTTCAGCTCTGAAAAATATGCAAGTTTTCATTCAACACCCAAAAAAACGATGTTTTTTGATTTTGGACAACGAGATTATTGAAACTTAGTAAATTGTATACCTGATGAGTTACTTATTTTTCTAAATTGTGTTTATTTCACACATTTATGAAACTTTCCTGAGGCTTCTGTGGTTTTATTGAGAAAAAAAAGATACCACACTTCCTGTGGTTTATCTTGTCCAAACCTCTTAAAATCCTTGCCCCCTTTGCAACATACGGAACTCAGTTCCACACAAGTTCATCGTGGAAGTAGAAGTAATTGTGAGGAAATGTTACTATTTGTTGGCTATCATTGTTGAAGTACATTATATTATAGAAAGGGGTTATAGATATGAGCAATGAGAAGAGAGATTTTTCTTGTCCATTTCTATGTAGTCACTTTCAGTGGCTCTTAAAATATGCATGATTCCCACACAAAATGCAAACTGTAACAGGGGCCATTTTGTGATTGCTTAATCACATGCATTAGACAAACACTTAGCTTGTATTAATACTTCAAGCAAGATGCCATTATAATTAAAAGAGAAGCCTTCATTTTCTTAGGAGTTTAGGCCTCCTTGCAGATTACCATTTGAAAACTCACCATTTTCAAAGACCAGTTAAAACTGCATTATTACTGTATTTCACAGCAAAAAGCAAAGATAATACGACAGTTATTGTAAAACTGCTTCTTAAGACCTCAAAAGATCCCTTAAAAGCTAAGACTCAGTGCCTAAACATGTCTTCTCAAAAATACTTCTGCCTTCTGGGAAAGAAATTTGTATCTGTAGCAGTAATAAAAGGATTGCATATGTTGTACAGCAAGTAACAGGTGACTTTTTGAACACTTTCTTCTTTTAATTTCATTTAAAGTCACATATAATGTAGTTTTATGCACAAATCTAGATATTTTTTTTTTTGTCCAAAATAAAATCATACTGTAGGTTAAGGTTTTCCAAAAGAACAGATTTCTGTTTTATTACAAAAGACTAGAATAGCCTTGGAATTTAGGATTTGTGATAGCTGCTTCTCTCTTCAGATTCATGTTCATGAAACTTAAACTAAATTGTCACCTACAACTGGAAAATATCAAGGCCTAAAATGTATCTCCCAGGTCAATATTTGTGAAGTAACTTCAATATAGAATAGTTTTCTTCAAAAAGATACAAGATCTACATGAGCATTAGGTGCAGTTCTCATTAAATTAAGCATTATGCTATGCTGATTTATCAGCCAACATCAGACAAAGAAATACTGATGCTAATTTTCTATTTGGTTTTCTTTTATTTCCTACCTCCAGTAACCTATTACAAATTTACAAAGAAATAAACTGGCCGTGACATTTGGCACTCGTTGCTGTGTGATAATTATCACAACTCTACCAAAACAATTCCCAGGCATAACTCCTGGAAATGGCTATCAAAGCTAACTGCAGAAGCTATGGAGTACATAACATCCTTAAGGCTGCACAGACATTAGCTGTGCAATGCGACCTACAAAATCACCAGCAGGCTTGCCTGCTTTCCAGATCCCTCATTTCTGCCTATGGCTTGGCCTTCCTCTCTGCGCTGCTTCCAATCCTGGCTCCAATCCTGCTCATATGCCTTGGTTCTTACTTCTACCACACACCCACTGGGAAAGCTGGACAAACAATACATCCAAACAGATTTATGGATGATCTTCTTAGCTCTTTTATCCTGAAGTCTTGGAGGCTTTGATATTCTGTATCCAAAACCACAGCTCAGCCAAGCACGTAGTGTTTGCATTTATCTTTAAGTTGATTCACAGGGACAACATGATGGGTGTGAAATTTCCCTTTAAGAAAAAGCAATTTTAACTTCTATTACTTTTGAATGCTATGGATCATTTAAGAAGCCAAGAATAAGGAATGGCATTGACTAAGCTTAAGAACAGACAGGATGGCAAAATAATTATCTCCTTGTGATATAATTTCACAGTTGTTTAATTATTACAATAGTAGATCCTTTTCTTACACTACTCTTTTCTGCTAGTAGGTTTTTTTTCCTTTAGTTTTATACTCAACATAGATGATTCAGAATTTCTGGCATGTGGGAAGTGAACAAGATCTTAGAAATGTCCATGTATCTCCACAGCATGTAACATGCTGTTGTTGAGTGTTACAGACTCACAAAAAAAGCAGATGTTACCAGACAGTTTTGGAAGCCTGACTCACAAATATCCTCATATTCTATCAAAACTAACAACAGTTTGAAACAGATTATTTTGCAATACCAATATACTGCACGATACTGTACTAGCCTCAATGGCTTGCTTTCCTCCTATTTTATCTGTCCCACTTGTGCTCTTACTCTCTTTATCTTTTTTAAGCACAAAAACATTTTTTTGTGTTCAGATTATTCTTTTTTGTCTGCTCTAAATTTGCCCTTTCCTCTTTTCTCCTTCCTATTCACCATATCCCTCTTACCAGGTACCTTCAGTTACCTAACAGGTAACACCACTTCTCCCTTCAGCATCACCTCTGCTACACTGAGATTGAGACACTTTCAAAGAATGATCACTTTGATCATCGTTGAGATGCACCTTGTAATTCTTAGTTGTTCTTCCAAAGATTTACTCAAGTTTTGATCAAACATTTGAATAATATAGACAAATATTAAATAAACACATTAAATAATAATTAATCACTTAACCATAGCCAGTCTCAAAATGCAGTGAAGTTTTCTTTGTCACCTGCAGGTAACTGGTCAAATAGAAGCAACTGATTTATTTTTTTCCTAGCCAAGTTGTTTAAACTAGCAGTGTCTACTTTCACCTTCCCCAAGCTAGTTCCTCTCAAAAGTGGGTGTTCAAAGCAGTGACCCATGGATAACAAATAGAGAATATTCTTCTGCAGAACGGCTGTTCAGTAAGGAAGCCTTCAACCACTTAGCTGTCCAGGGCTGCCCTCCCTCCTACCAGATCATACTGTCAGTCTCAAGAAGCCACTGGTTTTTTGCCACCACATAGAGATCTACTTCTAAACTGGGATTTGTGAGCTAAATTAATTACCAAAGCGATAACGATAGAAACCTTATTCCCAAAACAAGTGGGAGGTTACAATTCAGTATAAACTTATTCCTTGCTTGTATTGTGTTGCAGGCGTATCACCTCCATATGCCAAACTGTCTCTTCTCTGTTCAGGAAAAATCAATGATCTCAGGTGCCTGTACAGGGATCTCAGGTCCCTCACAAATGAAGTACTCACAGAAAGCTTCTGAATGCTACGTAATAGAAATGTGCACCATTCATCAATAAACATTTCCTTTGGATAAGTAAGATTGCAAATGATACTTAGACCTGAAAAGTGAATGATGGCTTATTTGTAGAACACATGAACTGACAAGGCACTAATTAGGAAGTTAGGAAACAAACTCATATCACTGCCCAGACTTGGTCATCTGACATGACACAGACAGGCTGCAAAGTCTTTCATTTTATATCTGAAAGGCATACAGAAAAAGTGATGTTTCTATTTCATTTGAGAATTCATTGGATGAAGATATTAAGCTATGTGATCTTCTCACATATAGCACTTCTTTGTAAACTTCATAGCTCTCTGTTGCATTCAGGGTAGCTTGTATGTGAGATACATAATTTGATAAAAATAACATTCAATTGGATTCTTGTTTTCCTGAAGCATCCTTAATAATAGGTAAATGTTCTTAGTGTCAGTGTCATTTCACTACTGTTTAGCTGCTTTGCTTCATAAAACAACATTTTGAAAAGGCTTGGTTTCTATGCAATATTTCATAAACATATATTTTACTAAAACATGTACTTTGTCAAATACAAAATTTGCTATAACTGCCTGAAAGTATACTCCTTCCTGAGAATCATTCATTTTACTGTATTCCTGATAGATCTTTATAGGCTTGTTATTTTTACATATTATAGCCTTATATCTTCCTTATCTTTTTCATACTTTACATTTTTGATGCAACATTGGTACTTCTCTAAGCTCATAATTATGAATTATATTGATTATAGGACACACAATTAGACAATATAATGAACGTAATATGTAGTTCTGGGGACCAACTGAAAAGTGGTGCTCACAGAAGTGTAAAATCACTATCACAGTCCCTGCTCTCAATCGCTTTCATCTGACTGGTAAGATAAACATGAAAAAAGGAAGTATGACATACAAATACACCAGCCAATACACTATTAATTCCATCTTGGTTCCTGTGTATATATGCATTAGTTTGTAAGAACTGAGTTTTACTGAAGAGAATGTAACCTAAGTAGAAAGAAACGTGAACAAAGAGAAGCAGACAGAGAAGGCAAAGAGAGAAGTGACAGGTGTAAGGAAAGGAGCAGGGTAGGACAAATTACCAGCCATTTTGTGACCACCCAAAATAACAAAAAAAAACAGCTAATACTACTTCTCAGTGATATGATGCACTTCCACTTAGACACACTGCTATTTCATGTGGTGTAGGAAATCCTCCATTCAGTCAAACAAAATCCTTTTTGTATGTACACACTTTCCTTCTTGGCTTGATAGATTACACAAAACCCATACAAGCCAATGACAGAGTACTTAAACAGCAGCAGCCTGGGAGCAGGTGTTTTAAAACTCTTCTCTAGTACAAGAAACACCTTGCCAAGCAATGCCAAGGGGATGTAGCACAGTTTCAAGACTTGGTATAGCCTCTCAATGGATCTGTGTTTTGCTTCACCCTTTGGCCTGGAACCTGTAGCTCTGCTTCACCCACTTTTATTTTAGGGTTGCACTTAGACCCCTGTCCTAATGACTCCAGCTGTTTAGATAACACAAAGAGATGTCCTTGGTAGCCGTCTGGAGAAGTATGAGAGAATCTGACAGATTTGTTCTGTCTGTCCCATTCCCCATCTCAGCAGAATCGGTTTACTGGCAGCAAGCCATTACCTGGCGTTTGCCAATCCCAGATAAGACTGTGCCTTAAAGACAGATGCTTTTCCCTTTCTCAAATCCTGCATCATCCTTTGGCTGGGCTGAAGCAGCTGGCTTTCTGACTTTAATACTACTTAAAAGACATCTGTTTTCTAAAGCTTATCTAGTTCAGTAGCAGTTTTGTTGGGGTTTTATTGATAGCAACTAAAGCTCCCTGGGACACATTGCATGAATGGTGTTGTGAAATAGTAATTTGTATTTGCAACTGCTGTTTACTTACGTGCAGAGATCAATAGCTGTTGTATTTTTCCCCTCTTAATTCACAAAATATGAGTTTAGAATGTAATCTTTTACTATCTACTCCTCATAACAAATCAATGTTTCTATGTAGTATCAGTCTCCTCAATTCAGACTTAAAATCTTTGGCTTTGTAGGCTTTTTTTCCTGCCAGTCAAATAAATAAAATGCTGAAGTTGCCCTATTAGCAGGATGTAACATGGATTGGAACAGCAATCCAGGCTTTTTATTTGGATGGTTTAACTATCTTTTTCTGTAATAAGGAAATCAAATGCCATA